>NC_083783.1:1777770-2377770 GCF_015708825.2 Lethenteron reissneri
AGCCAACGTGCTCATCGGAGGTGCGCGCCGTGGGGGGGGGGATATCAAAATCATCGCGATGTTCTCGTCGGCAATAATTGATCACTGTCGTCCGTTGTCTTTGCAAGAGCATCGTCATGAGCACCGATGTTGAAGTGGACATCGGGTAAACGCGGAGAGCGGAGGCGGAGGATGAAGAATTGAAATCAAATCTCAAGCGGGCAAACGACGATCGACAATCATCGACACGAATCCTCGTTTGTTGCTTTGTAGAGGCTGCTTGTTCTATAGCCTAACTAGAAATATAATCGCGAATGTTCAGCATTATTATATTACAAGACGTCAGTTTTACACGTAGGCTTTCACGACCAATATCATCCATGATATAGGTTTTTGGGGTATATCGAGTACAAATCTGTCTGTCGCCTGATGATGCCGGTTATAATTACTGGCGGAATGTCGTACTCAGATTGTAAATGTTGTGGCTTGGCTTTCCAATACACCAGTTAGTGCTGTACTAGTGACGAATTTGGCACGTTCTGTTTACGTGACAACCCTCACTAGTTGGCTGTGTTGGGTGGTGGCGGGGTTTAATGACACTTTATTTGGTGTCATGTGGGAGGAATCAGAGTACCCAGCAACAACCCACGATTCTAGAGGGTGGCATCAAAGCTCCTTGCAGATGAGTTCATTGTTGTACTGCCATAACCTCAGTGTCGGATGGTGGGCGGGTTTAACGACACATTTATACATTTACGCGATCTAACCCAAAAGAAATATCATCGTTATTACAAGACGCGTTTAACGTGCAGCACCAACTCACAATGCGAATTTGACAGAAATGCCACACGGCAGATTACGAGACGCTGCGGGAAAGTGAGACGAACCCACGCGGACGTTGTGCCGGTACCAATAAAGCTACGCCTGCTCCGATGTCTCCGATGTAATTGTCAGACGCGTCCCAAACCTTTTGCTTCAAGTTGGGCGAGACGCGGTGTGCTGCTGCTACCGCTGCCGCCACGCTCGCCATGCAAGTGGGATGGCGTTGCGGCTCAAGAAAGTAGTTCGCCGTTGACCGCTCAGAAACCGCGTTATAACGGGGGGGGGGGGGGCATCCCACGTGATAATGGGGGGGGGGAGGGGGAGCGTTTCGCATTATAACGGGAGGGGGGGGGGGCATAGAGCAACAACGCGTGATGGTGCGAGCACCGACAATGCGTTCGGCGAGGACTTTGCCGTACAAGAGGATACCCAGACTCTTTGGTGTTTTTTCGGTAAAGTCACGTAGGTAGAAAATTAAATGAAATAATGAAAACAACTAAATTAAACAACGACGTTTCGGGCGCAACACAAGCGTCCTTCTTCAGGTGGGACAACGTAGCGAAAGCACAATCGCTACGTTGTCCGACCTGAAGAAGGACGCTTGTGTTGCGCCCGAAACGTCGTGATTTAGTTTAGTTGTTTCATTATGTCATTACAATTTTTTACCTACGTGAATTTACCGAAAAAACCAAAGAGTATGAATCCTTGCTGTCACGAAAGCTCAATCAAGAGGATACCCTTCTCGACCTGCACAGAACGCCCTCGCAGAGACCCGATTTGCCTTCGCGAGAAGCCTCGAGCGTGGCCAGGTCAGTTGAAGACTCGCCGGACGCCAACAACACCTCGCCGTCGCTTCCTTCCTTCTGCCGGATCGCTCGGCTGTTGCCCAAGGTTCTGCCTCTCGCAGTCTCAGCACCATCATCATGACCCATCGCCGTCTGGATACAAAGGCCGTCACGGACGCTGTCGCTTCTCCGATTGAAAGGTGTTCCTCCCGCGGCGCTGTAGCGACCGTGGTCTTGCTGGTGAAGAATGGCCCCACGCAGAGCGGATGTCGTAGAGTGAATGTGGCAGAGTGAATGTGACAAAGTGAATGATACAGTGAATGTGACAGAGTGAATGATACAGTGAATGTGACAGAGTGAATGTGGCAGAGCAGTGGTGTAGAGGTTAGCGCTGCGCTGCACTACGAACCTGGCGACCCGGGTTCGAATCCCGCTCACGGAAAACACCAGTGACGATTATTTGAACCGGTCCTGGGCCTCTCCTAGGTCGGACTCAGCCTCAAATGAGTACCTGGTGCGATGTGTAAACATCGCCGCTAGGGAGACAAGGTGGTCAGCGTGGTGCTGTGGCCACCCACCCCCTCGTGTAACCGTTTCAAGGCCTTCATAGGTGCTCGCTAACAGCACTTGCCCCTACAGTCTGTTAAGGCTATGTGGGGGATATTTGTCTTTATGCGGCGGAGTGAATGCGACAGAGTGGATTCGACAGAGTGAATGTGGCAGAGTGAATGTGACAGAGTGAATGGAACAAAGTGAATGTGACAGAGTGGATTCGACAGTGAATGGAACAGGGTGAATGTGACAGGGTGAATGAGACAGTGAATGTGACAGGGTGAATGAGACAGAGTGAATGAGACAGTGAATGAGACAGTGAATGTGACAGGGTGAATGAGACAGGGTGAATGAGACAGAGTGAATGAGACAGGGTGAATGCGACAGGGTGAATGCGACAGGGTGAATGAGACAGGGTGAATGGAACAGAGTGAATGTGACAGGGTGAATGGAACAGAGTGAATGTGACAGGGTGAATGAGACAGAGTGAATGTGGCAGAGTGAATGAGACAGAGTGAATGAGACAGGGTGAATGAGACAGAGTGAATGTGGCAGAGTGAATGAGACAGGGTGAATGCGACAGAGCTTCCCTTTGAGATTCCCTTTCCCCCAATAATTCACAACAGCAGAGGGCAGCACGTCCCCTCGCCCGCCCTATAACGCGACAGTTTGATGTTTGACACCACAGTCAAGACCGACATTTGACATTCTCATCCATGTAGTCCAGCAATATTAAGTGCCAAAACTATTATTGTTATTATCGTTAAGTGTTAAATGTGTCCAGTCATCGGTGGCTGGCACCACCAACGTCACAGATGAGCCACCATCGTCACACCGGCGTGGAGTGTCGACCACCGCCATCATCGCGCGGCGCTTCCAGACGCACTGCTGCTGCTGCTGCTGCGGCCGTCTGGAACGCTTCTTCCTTCTGATATGAGGAAGCCACTGGGAGCTGGGCCACTTTAACATCATCATCACCACCATCATCACCATCATCATCAACATCACCATCACCACCATCATCACCATCATCACCATCATCATCACCATCATCACCATCACCACCATCATCATCATCACCACTATCATCACCACCATCACCATCATCACCATCATCATCATCACCATCATCACCATCATCACCACCATCATCATCATCACCACCATCACCATCATCACCATCACCATCATCACCATCATCACCATCATCATCATCATCACCATCATCACCATCATCATCATCACCACCATCACCATCATCACCATCATCACCATCATCATCATCACCATCATCACCACCATCATCATCACCACCATCACCATCATCACCATCATCATCATCACCATCATCACCATCATCACCATCATCATCATCACCATCACCATCATCACCATCACCACCATCACCATCGTCACCATCATCATCATCACCACCATCATCATCATCATTACCATCATCATCACCATCACCATCATCACCATCATCATCACCATCATCACCATCATCATCATCACCATCATCACCATCATCACCACCATCATCATCATCACCATCATCATCATCACCAACATCATCACCATCATCATCACCATCATCACCATCATCATCACCATCATCACCACCATCATCATCACCATCATCATCATCATCACCACCATCATCATCACCACCATCATCACCATCATCATCACCATCATCACCATCACCACCATCATCATCATCACCATCATCACCATCATCACCACCACCATCATCATCATCAACATCATCATCATCACCATCATCATCACTATCACCACCATCATCATCACCATCATCATCACCATCATCATCACCATCACCACCATCATCACCATCTCATCACCATCACCATCATCACCATCACCACCATCACCATCGTCACCATCATCATCATCATCATCACCACCATCATCATCATCATTACCATCATCATCACCATCACCATCATCACCATCATCACCATCATCACCATCATCATCATCACCATCATCACCATCATCAGCCACCATCATCATCATCACCATCATCATCATCACCAACATCATCACCATCATCATCACCATCATCAACCATCATCATCACCATCATCACCACCATCATCATCACCATCATCATCATCACCACCATCATCACCATCATCATCACCATCATCACCATCACCACCATCATCATCATCACCATCATCACCATCTACACACCCATCATCATCATCACCATCATCATCACCATCATCATCACTATCACCACCATCATCATCACCATCATCATCACCATCATCATCACCATCACCCATCATCACCATCATCATCACCATCACCACCATCATCATCACCATCACCACCATCATCACCACCACCATCATCATCACCATCACCACCATAATCACCATCATCATCAACACCACCAGGCAGGATCTCCCTGCCAGCGGTGACCCGCGGGGCCAGCGGCGTGCGTCTGGCCACGCTGGCCGAGGTCGGGGGGCGCAGAAGACGCCAACGCAGCAGCAGCGGTAGCAGCAGCGGCAGCAGCAGCGACAGCAGCAGCGTGGTGGGCAGCAGCAGCAGCGGCGCGCGGCTGGAGGGGGGCCCCGTCCCAGGGCTCCTCGCCGCGGGCTGCCCCCCGGCGCCCCCGGCGCCCCCGGCTCGCGCGAGACGCCCGCCCTGGGAGCCGCACGGCGGTGCAGGCTGCAGCCTCGGTGGAGAATCGCAGATTCTCACGGGGGGGGCGGGGGGGGGGCCTGAGCGCCCGCTGGGTCAGCCCATCGGCCGCGATGCTGGCGACTCTTGAAGACGATTTGTAAATGCACGAAGCGCCGCCAAAGGGGAGGGGGGGGCTGAGCCTCGCCGAGATGATTCGGGGGGGGGGGGGGGTGATCACAAAAGTCGTGGTAAACCCACAGTAAGGCACGCGTGTGCTCAGCTAAACTATAAAACATATTATTTTGTTGTTTAGTTTCATGAGACCAGGCAAGGGCCCCGCTACTGAGCCATGAAGCTCTTCGGTTCAGGACGACCTGCCCATCACGGATGGCCGGCAGGTCGTCGCGGCGTGGAATTTGATCGCGTGTTGAACTTCTTTCGCACCGTACGTGGCCAAGCGTGCGTTTAAACGCATGATTATGAGTTCCAGGTGAATGCGCACCGCAGAGTTTGTGCCAGGCTAGGTGCACCTGGAGCCGCCAGTCTGGAAGGCTCTGTGCTGGCAGGAGGTCACGGGGCAGACCCCGGTGCCATGGGTTGACTGCGATGACTGACAGATGCACCACCTGTGCTGCACACTGTGCACCCTCACCCTCCCACTCACCCACTGAGTCACCCCACCCCACCCACTCACCCATTCATTCACTCAGATTGTATCACCCGTATTCACCACTGTGCACACTCACCTTCACACTCACCTCCACACTCACCCACTGAATCACCCACCCACTCACCCACTCACCCACTGCGTCACTCACCCACTCACCCACCCACTCACTCAGATTGTATCACCCGAATTCACCACTGTGCACACTCACCGTCACACTCACCCACTGAGTCACCCTCTCGCTCACCCACTCGCTCACCCACCCACTCACTCAGATGCGATCACTTCTGCCACATTGCTGCGTTTGCATCACTCAGTATAGCGGGGAATCCTAAAATACGAGACAAAGATCCCCCGTGTAGCCTGCAACAGACTGTAGGGGCAAGTGCTGTTAGCGAGTATCTACGAAGGCCGGCATGACACACGAGGGGTGGGTGGTCAGCACCACGCCCGACCGCCTTTGTCTCCCCAGCGGCGATGTTTACATACCACAGTTACTCATTTTAGGCTCAGTCGACCTAGGGGAGGTCCAGGACCGACTCAGATAATCGTCACCGGTGTTGACCGTGAACGGGAATCGAACTCAGGTGGCCGGGTTGGTAGCGCAGCGCGCTAACCGCTGCACTACCGCTCCCCCGCAGCTAATAAACATTCACACTAAGACAAAGATCCCCCGCGTAGCCCTGAAGAGACTGTTGGGGCAAGTGCTGTTAGCGATCGTCTGTAAATGCCGGCACGGCACACGAGTGGGTGGGTGGTCAGCACCACGCCCGGCCGCCTTTGTTTCCCCAGCGGCGATGTTTACACACCGCGCCAGGTGCTCGTTTGAGGCTGAGTCGACCTAGGGGGAGGACCCAGGACGAGTTGATATATTGGTCACTGGCCGTGACGACCGAATATCAAAAGGCACGGAGCGATTCAGAGCAGCACCCCCCCCCCATCCCCTCCCATCAGACCCCCTTCCCTTACACAACCAACCCAACACCAACACAACCACCACCTCCACCACCACCTCCTCCTCCTCCTGCTGCTGCTGCTCGCAGGGCGAGCGCCTCGCACGCAGACAGACGACGAGGTCCACTCCACTCCTGCCATGCCCCACTTCGGCGGCGACACGCGCGGTGCTGTAACGAGGGAGCGGGCCTGCGTAGATACACAGACAGAGGAGCCCCGGGTAGCCTGCACACGCTGCCGGGGCGAGTGCTGCTAGCGAACGACCTACATAGTAAAGCAACACAATACAGGCAGACGGCGTTACATCACACCGACATCATCACGCGTAGCCGGATTGAGCACGAGTGGCCCGCACATGCCACTGACAGACACACAGACACACACACAGACGCGCACACACACACAGACGCACACACAGCACACACACACAGCACACACACACAGACACACACACAGACGCTCACACACACACAGACGCGCACACACACACAGACACACACACAGCACACACACACAGACACACACACAGACACACACACACGCACACACACACACACACAGACGCGCACACACACACAGAACACACACACAGCACACACACACAGACACACACGCGCGCACACACACACACACGCACACGCCCACACGCGCTCACACACACGCACACACACGCGCGCTCACACACACGCCCACACGCACACACACGCACACACAGACAAACACGCACACAAACACGCGCGCTCACACACACGCGTGCAATGCAGTGCGATGCGTTCGAGTCGCGTTAAGGCGCCTGTGAGAGAGACAGAGAGACAGAGAGACAGAGAGATAGGGAGATAGAGAGGGAGAGACAAAAAGACAGAGAGATAGGGAGATAGGGAGGGAGAGACTGGCGGTCGTGTGGCTTAATGCTGCGTGATGAGCTGCTAATTGCGAGACGCGAGCGTAGAATGTCGAAGTGATGAATCGTCGTCGTCGTCCTAAGAATGCCCCAACAACGTCTGTGACAGGGCGATGTCGATTTGTGTTTTTTTGTTGAGATCATTTCGCGACAAAGTGAATATCAAGGAACCACAATTGAGGATCCGTTCGGATGATTTAAATTCACTGAATATAAACACAACACGTTGCGATGTTGTTTTAGGAGCTACTCTGTAATCACACGCAAGGCGACACGTGCAGAGCGTTGTTACATCACGTGCTCATCAATCTCCTACGTCTGCACGACATGTTAAACACGTGTCAGTCTCGCTGTGTTTACGAGTTAAACATATTCACAGCTTAGTTCAGCTACAGCAAACGCACGAACACGTTGCTTAGATTACACACATCCAAGATTCTACAGAGCAGCAGAGCCCATCCGAGTTCAGCATGTTCAGCTCCAGCCTCTACGCCGCCAGGAAGCGCAGACGGCCGACAATGAAGAGGTAATAACATCTCATTAAGCCTCACGTCCATTCAATCTCACTTGCATTCATTCCTACTCGAATTCATTCACACTTTCATTCATTCTCACTTTCATTCCTTCTTACCTCCATTCGTTTTTACTTTGATTAATTCTTACTTATTTTCATTCGTTCTTACATGAATTCTAACTTTCAATCATTATTTCATTCATCGTGCAATCCACACGCTATTCTGCATCTGTAGCAGAGGCACACTCAAAGCGTGTCTCGATGTGGCTAAGAGAGACCCACAGCGTGTCTAGCTGTGACTAAGAGACACCCACAGCATGTCTAGATGTGACTAAGAGACACCCACAGAGTGTCTAGATGTGACTAAGAGACACCCACAGTGTGTCTAGATGTGACTAAGAGACACCCACAGCGTGTCTAGATGTGACTAAGAGACACCCACAGAGTGTCTAGATGTGACTAAGAGACACCCACAGAGTGTCTAGATGTGACTAAGAGACACCCACAGCGTGTCTAGATGTGACTAAGAGACACCCACAGCATGTCTAGATGTGACTAAGAGACACCCACAGAGTGTCTAGATGTGACTAAGAGACACCCACAGAGTGTCTAGATGTGACTAAGAGACACCCACAGTGTGTCTAGATGTGACTAAGAGACACCCACAGCGTGTCTAGATGTGACTAAGAGACACCCACAGAGTGTCTAGATGTGACTAAGAGACACCCACAGAGTGTCTAGATGTGACTAAGAGACACCCACAGCATGTCTAGATGTGACTAAGAGACACACACAGAGTGTCTAGATGTGACTAAGAGACACCCACAGCATGTCTAGATGTGACTAAGAGACACCCACAGAGTGTCTAGATGTGACTAAGAGACACCCACAGTGTGTCTAGATGTGACTAAGAGACACCCACAGCGTGTCTAGATGTGACTAAGAGACACACACAGAGTGTCTAGATGTGGCTAAGAGACACCCACAGTGTGTCTAGATGTGACTAAGAGACACCCACAGAGTGTCTAGATGAGACTAAGAGACACACAGAGTGTCTAGATGTGGCTAAGAGACACCCACAGAGTGTCTAGATGTGACTAAGAGACACACACAGAGTGTCTAGATGTGACTAAAAGACACCCACAGAGTGTCTAGATGAGACTAAGAGACACACACAGAGTGTCTAGATGTGACTAAGAGACACCCACAGAGTGTCTAGATGTGACTAAGAGACACCCACAGAGTGTCTAGATGTGACTAAGAGACACCCACAGAGTGTCTAGATGTGACTAAGAGACACACACAGAGTGTCTAGATGTGGCTAAGAGACACCCACAGCGTGTCTAGATGTGACTAAGAGACACCCACAGTGTGTCTAGATGTGACTAAGAGACACCCACAGAGTGTCTAGATGTGACTAAGAGACACCCACAGCGTGTCTAGATGTGACTAAGAGACACCCACAGTGTGTCTAGATGTGGCTAAGAGACACCCACAGCGTGTCTAGATGTGACTAAGAGACACTCACAGAGTGTCTCTTAGTCACATCTAGACACCCACAGAGTGTCTAGATGTGACTAAGAGACACCCACAGCGTGTCTAGATGTGACTAAGAGACACCCATAGAGTGTCTAGATGTGACTAAGAGACACTCACAGAGTGTCTCTTAGTCACATCTAGACACTCACAGAGTGTCTAGATGTGACTAAAAGACACCCACAGTGTGTCTAGATGTGACTAAGAGACACCCACAGAGTGTCTAGATGTGACTAAGAGACACCCACAGCGTGTCTAGATGTGACTAAGAGACACCCACAGAGTGTCTAGATGTGACTAAGAGACACCCACAGAGTGTCTAGATGTGACTAAGAGACACTCACAGAGTGTCTAGATGTGACTAAGAGACACCCACAGTGTGTCTAGATGTGACTAAGAGACACCCACAGTGTGTCTACATGTGACTAAGAGACACCCACAGCGTGTCTAGATGTGACTAAGAGACACCCACAGTGTGTCTAGATGTGACTAAGAGACACCCACAGAGTGTCTAGATGTGACTAAGAGACACCCACAGAGTGTCTAGATGTGACTAAGAGACCCCACAGTGTGTCTAGATGTGACTAAGAGACACCCACAGTGTGTCTAGATGTGACTAAGAACACCCACAGAGTGTCTAGATGTGAACTAAGAGACACCCACAGAGTGTCTAGATGAGACTAAGAGACACCCACAGAGTGTCTAGATGAGACTAAGAGACACCCAAGAGTGTCTAGATGTTGACTAGAGACACCCACAGAGTGTCTAGATGTGACTAAGAGACACCCACAGAGTGTCTAGATGTGGCTAAGAGACTAAGAAACATCCACAGCGTGTCTAGATGTGGCTAAGAGACTAAGAAACATCCACAGCGTGTCTAGATGTGGCTAAGAGACACTCCAAGCGTGTCTAGATGTGACTAAGAGACACCCACAGAGTGTCTAGATGAGACTAAGAGACACCCACAGAGTGTCTAGATGAGACTAAGAGACACCACCAGAGTGTCTAGATAGACTAAGAGACACCCACAGAGTGGCTAGATGTGACTAAGAGACACCCACAGAGTGTCTAGATGTGACTAAGAGACACCCACAGAGTGTCTAGATGAGACTAAGAGACACCACAGAGTGCTAGATGTGACTAAGAAACACCCACAGAGTGTCTAGATGTGACTAAGAGACCACCCACAGAGTGTCTAGATGTGACTAAGAGACACCCACAGAGTGTCTAGATGTGACTAAGAGACACCCACAGAGTGTCTAGATGTGACTAAGAGACACCCACAGAGTGTCTAGATGAGACTAAGAGACACCCACAGAGTGTCTAGATGAGACTAAGAGACACCCACAGAGTGTCTAGATGTGACTAAGAGACACACACAGAGTGTCTAGATGTGACTAAGAGACACACACAGAGTGTCTAGATGAGACTAAGAGACACCCACAGAGTGTCTAGATGAGACTAAGAGACACCCACAGAGTGTCTAGATGTGACTAAGAGACACCCACAGAGTGTCTAGATGTGACTAAGAGACACCCACAGAGTGTCTAGATGTGACTAAGAGACACTCACAGAGTGTCTCTTAGCACATCTAGACACCCACAAGTGTCTAGATGTGACTAAGAGACACCCACAGCGTGTCTAGATGTGACTAAGAGACACCCACAGCGTGTCTAGATGTGACTAAGAGACACTCACAGAGTATCTCTTAGTCACATCTAGACACTCACAGAGTGTCTAGATGTGACTAAAAGACACCCACAGTGTGTCTAGATGTGACTAAGAGACACCCACAGAGTGTCTAGATGTGACTAAGAGACACCCACAGCGTGTCTAGATGTGACTAAGAGACACCCACAGAGTGTCTAGATGTGACTAGAGACACCCACAGAGTGTCTAGATGTGACTAAGAGACACTCACAGAGTGTCTAGATGTGACTAAGAGACACCCACAGTGTGTCTAGATGTGACTAAGAGACACCCACAGTGTGTCTACATGTGACTAAGAGACACCCACAGTGTGTCTAGATGTGACTAAGAGACACCCACAGTGTGTCTAGATGTGACTAAGAGACACCCACAGAGTGTCTAGATGTGACTAAGAGACACCCACAGAGTGTCTAGATGGCCCCACAGTGTGTCTAGATGGGACTAAGAGACACCCACAGTGTGTCTAGATGTGACTAAGAGACACCCACAGAGTGTCTAGATGTGACTAAGAGACATCCACAGAGTGTCTAGATGAGACTAAGAGACACCCACAGAGTGTCTAGATGAGACTAAGAGACACCCACAGAGTGTCTAGATGTGACTAAGAGACACCCACAGAGTGTCTAGATGTGACTAAGAGACACCCACAGAGTGTCTAGATGTGACTAAGAGACATCCACAGCGTGTCTAGATGTGACTAAGAGACATCCACAGAGTGTCTAGATGTGACTAAGAGACATCCACAGCGTGTCTAGATGTGACTAAGAGACACCCACAGAGTGTCTAGATGAGACTAAGAGACACCCACAGAGTGTCTAGATGAGACTAAGAGACACCCACAGAGTGTCTAGATGAGACTAAGAGACACCCACAGAGTGTCTAGATGTGACTAAGAGACACCCACAGAGTGTCTAGATGTGACTAAGAGACACCCACAGAGTGTCTAGATGAGACTAAGAGACACCCACAGAGTGTCTAGATGTGACTAAGAGACACCACAGAGTGTCTAGATGTGACTAAGAGACACCCACAGAGTGTCTAGATGTGACTAAGAGACACCCACAGAGTGTCTAGATGTGACTAAGAGACACCCACAGAGTGTCTAGATGAGACTAAGAGACACCCACAGAGTGTCTAGATGAGACTAAGAGACACCCACAGAGTGTCTAGATGTGACTAAGAGACACACACAGAGTGTCTAGATGTGACTAAGAGACACACACAGAGTGTCTAGATGAGACTAAGAGACACCCACAGAGTGTCTAGATGAGACTAAGAGACACCCACAGAGTGTCTAGATGTGACTAAGAGACACCCACAGAGTGTCTAGATGTGACTAAGAGACACCCACAGAGTGTCTAGATGTGACTAAGAGACACTCACAGAGTGTCTCTTAGTCACATCTAGACACCCACAGAGTGTCTAGATGTGACTAAGAGACACCCACAGCATGTCTAGATGTGACTAAGAGACTAAGAAACCCACAGCGTGTCTAGATGTGACTAAGAGACACTCACAGAGTGTCTCTTAGTCACATCTAGACACTCACAGAGTGTCTAGATGTGACTAAAAGACACCCACAGTGTGTCTAGATGTGACTAAGAGACACCCACAGAGTGTCTAGATGTGACTAAGAGACACCCACAGCGTGTCTAGATGTGGCTAAGAGACTAAGAGACATCCACAGCGTGTCTAGATGTGACTAAGAGACACCCACAGAGTGTCTAGATGTGACTAAGAGACACCCACAGCGTGTCTAGATGTGACTAAGAGACATCCACAGAGTGTCTAGATGTGACTAAGAGACACCCACAGAGTGTCTAGATGTGACTAAGAGACACCCACAGAGTGTCTAGATGTGACTAAGAGACACCCACAGTGTGTCTAGATGTGACTAAGAGACACCCACAGTGTGTCTACATGTGACTAAGAGACACCCACAGTGTGTCTAGATGTGACTAAGAGACACCCACAGTGTGTCATGTGCTAAGAGACACCCCAGTGTGTCTAGATGTGACTAAGAGACACCCACAGTAGTGTCTAGATGTGACTAAGAGACACCCACAGAGGTGTCTAGATGTGTACTAAGAGACACCCACAGAGTGTCTAGATGTGACTAGAGAGACACCCACAGATGTGTCTAGATGTGACTAAGAAGACACCCACAGAGTGTCTAGATGTGACTAAGAGACACCCACAGAGTGTCTAGATGTGACTAAGAGACACCCACAGAGTGTCTAGATGTGACTAAGAGGACACCCACAGATGTGTCTAGATGTGACTAAGAGACACCACAGAGTGTCTAGATGTGACTAAGAGACACCCACAGAGTGTCTAGATGTGGACTAAGAGACACCCACAGTGTGTCTAGATGTGACTAAGAGACACCCCGAGTGGTCTACATGTGACTAAGAGACATCCCACAGAGTGTCTAGATGTGACTAAGAGACACCCGCAGTGTGTCTAGATGTGACTAAGAGACACCCACAGTGTGTCTAGATGTGACTAAGAGACACCCACAGAGTGTCTACATGTGACTAAGAGACACCCACAGAGTGTCTAGATGTGACTAAGAGACACCCACAGAGTGTCTAGATGTGACTAAGAGACACCCACAGAGTGTCTAGATGTGACTAAGAGACACCCACAGAGTGTCTAGATGTGACTAAGAGACACCCACAGAGTGTCTAGATGAGACTAAGAGACACCCACAGAGTGTCTAGATGAGACTAAGAGACACCCACAGAGTGTCTAGATGTGACTAAGAGACACACACAGAGTGTCTAGATGTGACTAAGAGACACACACAGAGTGTCTAGATGAGACTAAGAGACACCCACAGAGTGTCTAGATGAGACTAAGAGACACCCACAGAGTGTCTAGATGTGACTAAGAGACACCCACAGAGTGTCTAGATGTGACTAGAGACACCCACAGAGTGTCTAGATGTGACTAAGAGACACTCACAGAGTGTCTCTTAGTCACATCTAGACACCCACAGAGTGTCTAGATGTGACTAAGAGACACCCACAGCATGTCTAGATGTGACTAAGAGACACCCACAGCGTGTCTAGATGTGACTAAGAGACACTCACAGAGTGTCTCTTAGTCACATCTAGACACTCACAGAGTGTCTAGATGTGACTAAAAGACACCCACAGTGTGTCTAGATGTGACTAAGAGACACCCACAGAGTGTCTAGATGTGACTAAGAGACACCCACAGCGTGTCTAGATGTGGCTAAGAGACTAAGAGACATCCACAGCGTGTCTAGATGTGACTAAGAGACACCCACAGAGTGTCTAGATGTGACTAAGAGACACCCACAGCGTGTCTAGATGTGACTAAGAGACATCCACAGAGTGTCTAGATGTGACTAAGAGACACCCACAGAGTGTCTAGATGTGACTAAGAGACACCCACAGAGTGTCTAGATGTGACTAAGAGACACCCACAGTGTGTCTAGATGTGACTAAGAGACACCCACAGTGTGTCTACATGTGACTAAGAGACACCCACAGTGTGTCTAGATGTGACTAAGAGACACCCACAGTGTGTCTAGATGTGACTAAGAGACACCCACAGAGTGTCTAGATGTGACTAAGAGACACCCACAGAGTGTCTAGATGTGACTAAGAGACACCCACAGAGTGTCTAGATGTGACTAAGAGACACCCACAGTGTGTCTAGATGTGACTAAGAGACACCCACAGAGTGTCTAGATGTGACTAAGAGACACCCACAGAGTGTCTAGATGTGACTAAGAGACACCCACAGTGTGTCTAGATGTGACTAAGAGACACCCACAGAGTGTCTAGATGTGACTAAGAGACACCCACAGAGTGTCTAGATGTGACTAAGAGACACCCACAGTGTGTCTAGATGTGACTAAGAGACACCCACAGTGTGTCTACATGTGACTAAGAGACACCCACAGAGTGTCTAGATGTGACTAAGAGACACCTCGCAGTGTGTCTAGATGTGACTAAGAGACACCCACAGTGTGTCTACATGTGACTAAGAGACACCCACAGAGTGTCTAGAGTGACTAAGAAAGACACCCACAGAGTGTCTACATGTGACTAAGAGACACCACAGAGTGTCTATATGTGACTAAGAGACACCCACAGTGTGTCTAGATGTGACTAAGAGACACCACACAGAGTGTCTAGATGTGACTAAGAGACACCCACAGAGTGTTCTAGATGTGACTAAGAGACACCCCACAGAGTGTCTAGATGTGACTAAGAGACACCCACAGAGTGTCTAGATGTGACTAAGAGACACCCACAAGTGTCTAGATTGACTAAGACACCCACAGAGTGGTCTAGATGTACTAAGAGACACCCAAGTGTGTGCTAGATTTGACTAAGAGACACCCACAGTGTTCTACATGTGACTAAGAGACACCCACAGGGTGTCTAGATGTGACTAAGAGACACCCACAGAGTGTCTAGATGTGACTAAGAGACACCCACAGAGTGTCTAATGTGACTAAGAGACACCCACAGAGTGTCTAGATGTGACTAAGAGACACCCACCAGTGTGTCTAGATGTGACTAAGATACACCCACAGTGTGTCTAGATGTGACTAAGAGACACCCACGATTTGTCCTAGATGTGACTAAGAGACACCCACAGGTGTTCTAGATGTGACTAAGAGACAACCCACAGTGCTGTCTATATGTGACTAAGAGCCACCCACAGTGTTGTCTAGATGTGACTAAGAGCCACCCACAAGAGTGTCTAGATGTGACTAAGAGGACACCCACAGTGTGTCTAGATGTGACTAAGAGACACCCACAAGTGTGTCTACATGTGACTACGAGACACCCCACAGTGTGTCTAGCTGTGACTAAGAGGACACCCACAGAGTGTCTAGGATGTGACTAAGAGACACCCACCGCGGTCTAGCTGTGACTAAGAGACACCCAACAGAGTCGTCTAGATGGTGACTAAGAGACCACCCACAGTGTGTCTAGATGTGACTAAGGAGGACACCCACAGAGTGTCTAGATGTGACTAAGAGACACCCACAGAGTGTCTAGATGTGACCTAAGAGACACCCACAGCTGTGTCTAGATGTGACTAAGAGGACACCCCACCAGAGTGTTAGATGTGACTAAGAGGACACCACAGAGTGTCTAGATGACTAAGAGACACCCACAGAGAGGGGTTCCAGAGACACCCCACAGGGGTGTCCTACATTGTTGACTAAGAGACCCCACAGGAGTGTCTAGATGTGACTAAGAGACCACCAGCAGGTGTCTAGATGTGACTAAGAGACACCCACAGAGTGTCTAGATGTGACTAGAGACACCCACAGAGTGTCTAGATGTGACTAAGGACACCCACAGAGTGTCTAGATGTGACTAAGAGACACCCACAGAGTGTCTAGATGTGACTAAGAGACACCCACAGAGTGTCTAGATGTGACTAAGAGACACCACAGGTGTCTAGATGTGACTAAGAGACACCCACAGTGTTCTAGATGTGACTAAGAGACACCCACAGATGTGTCTAGATGTGACTAAGAGACACCCACAGATTGTCTAGATGTGACTAAGAGACACCCACAGAGTGGTCTAGATGTGACTAAGAGACACCCACAGAGTGTCTAGATGTGACTAAGAGACACCCACAGAGTGTCTAGATGTGACTAAGAGACACCCACAGAGTGTCTAGATGTGACTAAGAGACACCCACAGAGTGTCTAGTGTGACTAAGAGACACCCACAGAGTGTCTAGATGTGACTAAGAGACACCCACAGAGTGTCTAGATGTGACTAAGAGACACCCACAGCGTGTCTAGATGTGACTAAGAGACTAAGAGACACCCACAGAGTGTCTAGATGTGACTAAGAGACACCCACAGAGTGTCTAGATGTGACTAAGAGACACCCACAGCGTGTCTAGATGTGACTAAGAGACTAAGAGACACCCACAGCGTGTCTAGATGTGACTAAGAGACACCCACAGAGTGTCTAGATGTGACTAAGCACGCAGTAGCTCAAGGACATGGACAGCACTGAGTCAGTTTAATATGCAGTCTGTGGAAAAGTTTAGTCAAAACAATGTAGTCTAGAGGTTTATTATATAGGTTTATATAGGATTAAAACAGTATATTCTAGAGGTTTTCCCAACCAACGTGTGGTTGTGAGAATGCTTAATTTTTACCTGTATTTGAAATCAAGGCGTGCAAACGTCTCCACCTACGTGTGTTCGTATGTGTGTTGAACTTTTTTCGCACCGTACGTACACCCACCGTGCTTTACTGCTAATACACAGCAATTTGTTTCGCTATGTCGGGTGGTGGAGGGGTCTTACGACAACAACAATTGGCCAGATAATTGCGTGGACCGAATCCAAAAATCGAACGTGAGTCCTCACGTTTGCTGCGAAATAACACAGCACACGTGATGTTCACTCTGAAGTTGTGGTCTTTGCAAGCCTTGTGTTGTATGTGTGTGCTTGAGTGTTTGTTTGTGCATGTGTGTATGTGTGTGTTGTGTGTGTGTATGAGTGTGTTGTGTGTGTGCATGTGTGTATGAGTGTGTTTGTGTGTGGAGGGAGCGGTACTGCAACGGGTCGTGCGCTGCGCTACGTACTGGTACTGGGCCTCCTCTAGTTCGACTCAGCCTCAAATGAGTGCCAGGTGCGATGTATGCAAACATCGCCACTGGGGAGACAAAGGCGGGCGCGCTGGTGCTGGCCACCCACCCCCTCGTGTACCGTGCCGACATTCATAGGTGCTCGCTAACCGCAGTGTGTTCAGGCCAGACGGAGAATCTTTGTCGCTGTGTGTTTGTGTGACGAGCAGAGGGACTTGTTGAATGCCCAGGAAGATGAAATGCTGTGTTGGAGACACTGAGCTGGGCACCGCCAAGAGCCTGGGATCATGTCCAGGTGTTAGCCACCCCATGATTAAACTGGCCTCAGTCCTGGCCATTCATAACAAGCACAGAGACCCATAGACTCACGTATAAACCCACAGTCTTACACAGAGACCCATAGGCTCACATAAAACCCATCGTCGTCCACAGAGACCTATATATTCACATATAAACCCACAGTCTTATACAGGCACCAATAGGCTAGCAAATAAACCCACAGTCTTCACACAGAACCCCATAGGCTCACATAGAAACCCACAGTCTTCACACATCCATTCCCTTCCACAAGCACGCGTGCCCGCACACACACACACTCACTCGCAGCGACATGCTGTGACTCGTTCCATCTCGCGGAGGATCGCTCCACTAAACAAAATAGTTCCTCCGTTGAGTTCGCAAGTGTGAATTCACGTCCGCAAGTCGATGTTTAAAAAAATAAAAATGATGAAAAAGAAGAATCGGCTTTACCCTTTCTGGCAATAAAGCAGGAGGTGCTAAATACATACTTCACACATCCTTGTGAAATAACATGCAGACAAACTTGCTATGATAATATATGCATTTTTTAATAAACTGATTGGCCTACACCAGAGACAGCCTTCTCCATGGCCTTGTCTCCCCAGCGTCAGACCAGAGAACAACGCGAAAAGTAGAACAGTGCAAAGGTAATGGACGTATCTCATGGAAGGTGCTTCGCAATTGCGGCTGTTCGCAAGCCGGCTCTTCGTAAGTGCGGTGTTCCTAAGTGCGGTGTTCGTAACTGCGGTGTTCATAAGTGCGGTGTTCGTAACTGCGGTGTTCGTAAGTGTGGTGTTTGTAAGTGCGGTGTTCATAAGTGCAGTGTTCGTAAGTGCAGTGTTCGTAAGTGATGTGTTCGTAAGTGCAGTGTTCGTAAGTGAGGTGTTTGTAAGTGCGGTGTTCGTAACTGCGGTGTTCGTAAGTGCGGTGTTTGTAAGTGCGGTGTTCGTAACTGTGGTGTTCATAAGTGCGGTGTTCGTAACTGCGGTGTTCGTAAGTGCGGTGTTTGTAAGTGCGATGTTCGTAACTGCGGTGATCGTAAGTGCGGTGTTCATAAGTGCGGTGTCCATAACTGTGGTGTTCGTAAGTGCGGTGTTCATAAGTGCGGTGTTCGTAAGTGAGGTGTTCGTAAGTGTGGTGTTCGTAAGTGTGGTGTTCATAACTGCGGTGTTCATAACTGCGGTGTTCATAAGTGTGATGTTCATAAGTGCGGTGTTCATAAGTGTGGTGTTCATAACTGCGGTGTTCATAACTGCGGTGTTCATAACTGCGGTGTTCATAACTGCGGTGTTCATAACTGCGGTGTTCATAAGTGTGGTGTTCGTAAGTGGGATGTTCGTAAGTGAGGTGTTCGTAAGTGTGGTGTTCATACGTGTGCTGTTCGTAACTGCGGTGTTCGTAAGTGCGGTGTTCGTAAGTGCGGTGTTCGTAAGTGCGGTGTTCGTAAGTGTGGTGTTCGTAAGTGAGGTGTTCGTAAGTGCAGTGTTCGTAAGTGCGGTGTTCGTAAGTGTGGTGTTCGTAAGTGAGGTGTTCGTAAGTGCGGTGTTCGTAAGTGCGGTGTTCGTAAGTGCGGTGTTCGTAAGTGCGGTGTTCGTAAGTGCGGTGTTCGTAAGTGTGGTGTTCGTAAGTGAGGTGTTCGTAAGTGCAGTGTTCGTAAGTGAGGTGTTCGTAAGTGTGGTGTTCATACGTGTGGTGTTCATAACTGCGGTGTTCGTAAGTGCGGTGTTCATAAGTGTGGTGTTCGTAAGTGGGGTGTTCGTAAGTGAGGTGTTCGTAAGTGAGGTGTTCGTAAGTGCAGTGTTCGTGAGTCGGGTGTTCATAAGTGAGGTGTTCGTAACTGTGGTGTTCGTAACTGCGGTGTTTGTAAGTGAGGTGTTCGTGAGTGACGTGTTCGTAAGTGAGGTGTTCGTAAGTGCGGTGCTTGTAAGTGCGGTGTTCGTAAGTGCGGTGTTTGTAAGTGCGGTGTTCGTAAGTGAGGTGTTCGTAAGTGCGGTGTTCGTAAGTGCGGTGTTCGTAAGTCAGGTGTTCGTATGTGCAGTGTTCGTAAGTCGGGTGTTCGTAAGTGCGGTGTTCGTAAGTGCGGTGTTCGTAAGTGAGGTGTTCGTAAGTCGGGTGTTCGTAAGTGAGGTGTTCGTAAGTGTGGTGTTCGTAAGTGCGGTGTTCATAAGTCGGGTGTTCGTAAGTGAGGTGTTCGTAAGTCAGGTGTTCGTAAGTGTGGTGTTCGTAACTGCGGTGGTCGTAAGTCGAGGACTGCATGGCATCGACGTTGGTTGTAAAACCCTCGATGTCCCGTTGGTCCCGTGCCACAGATGCTCCCCGAGCGTTGCGCAGCCTTCGCTCTGCGAGGGGCTGAAGAGCAACCCCTCCAAGCGGCACCGCGAGCGGCTCAACGCGGAGCTGGAGAAGCTAGCGCAGCTGCTGCCCTTCCCGGACGAGGTGCGCGCCAAGCTGGACAAGCTCTCCATCCTGCGCCTCTGCGTCAGCTACATTCGGGCCAAGAGCTTCTTGAGCGGTGAGTGGAGCTCCGTGCGGGGGACGACGATCTGTGTGCACGTACTTGCGTGCGGACGTTGCATGTGCGTTGGACTTCGACCGTGCCGTACGTAGCCAACCGTGCGAATTGGAGGGGCCGCGCTGAGCGACCCACAGGCACACACCGACACCAATGGGCTCACGCAGAGGCCCACGTAGGTGATGAGACCAGGGTTTCAAGTGTAGTCGGTCGATCAGCAGGCCACGCGTAAGGTGTGGGTGCTGCCACCTTTGCCACGACAGTTTGTCGAGCGTGCAGGCGTGGGCCAAATTATCGTCAGGGGCAGGGCTCTTTTCCTTCACTGCAGCCTTGGACCTCTTTGGTTCTCAATCGTAAACAAAACTGCATCATATTCTTGGTTCTTTCGGTAAAGTCACGTAGAAGGGAAATCATAAAATAATAAAAATATAACGTGACTTTACCGAAACAACCAAGAATATGAATCCCTGCAGTTACGAAAGCTTTTAATAAAAATTTTTATCATGTCAATAAGTACATAGAGGGTTTGGTGAAACAAAGTAAGTTGTACTTACGTGCCCGTGCTTAATTTGTATTTCGACGATTTACCTTCCAAGAAATCTGGCCACGTCTCGCACCCCAGGGGATGCATCTCGCCCCCCCAGCAGCTTAAGAAGAAGCACTGCTCTAGGGGGTGCTCTCTAGAGCTCCCTCGAGTGGAGACAGCTCCACCGGCAGTGGCGTGAGCGAGCCGTTGCAGGGCTGCGCCTTTAGCCTAACAAACCACAACAATTACAGAGCAGTGCAAGTTCGAGAAAGAACAAACTCAAAGGCAGTTTTCTTTATGCAGAGCCCGTTCCTTCGGTTAATTTATTTCTCTAAAAAAATGCATTCATAGCTATAAACGATTTCTAATTAACCAGGTAAGGCCCACGGAGCTATATCACTCTTTTTCAGAAGCGACCTGGCCACAAATGATAGCTCAACCAGGTGGGCTTATCATCATCACGCGGAAATCTACAGCAGCCAAATAGTCTAAACGCGTGCTTATTAATGTGGAGGGAAAACAACCGGAGGACCGGGAAAAAAACTATACACGGGACCGCAGGGAGAGAGCGAGAGACACATGCAAACTCGAAATATACAGCAGGCGTCAGATTCGAGACCGCTCCCACGACCTCCTGCGTACCAGGAGAGGGAGTGAACATCTCGCCGCCGCGGCCCGCACACCTGCTCGCCTGGAAATGGCAGCACAAAGGGGAATTGAGTCCCGGCTACCGCACTCGAGCCCGCCATGACCACTTCCAGGGCGCCCTTTCGATTCCCCGCTTCGCCTCGGCTCTCAGCCGGCACCTGGGCTCGGGGAAACGCCGTCAGGTGCGCGCGTGCGGATTTGAGCTGCGTGCAGCGGGGTCGATTGCCACCAACACCAGGGACGGTTCCATTTGGACCGATCCTGGGCCTCCCCTAGGTCGACTCGGCCTCAAATGAGTACGTGTGTATATTCGCAGCCAACCGTGATAATAATCGGAGGTGCGGGAGAAGGACGACGAGCTAAACACGCAGAGAGGAGTCTTCTATCTAGAGGACGATTTGAAATTGCATTGTTCCGGTGGCGTCCGTAATGTCGGAAGGAAGAGCGTTCCAGACGGCCGCTGAAGCGCATCTGAAAGCGCGGCGCGATGCGGTGACCGCCGCCTTTGTTCGATGCTGCGAGGATGACAGACGTCCGCGTGATGGTGGTCGATGCTCGTTGACCAACTGGTGCGGTGTGTAAACATCGCAACTAGGGAGACAAAGGCGGCCGAGCGTAGTGTTGGTCACCCACCACGTCTTGCACTAACAGCACTTGCCCTCGCAGTCTTTTAACGGCTATATGGGGGATCTTTGTATTTGCAGTGGGGAGCGGTGGCGCAGTGGTTTGCGCACCGCGCTACAAAACCGGCGACTCGGGTGCGATTCCCGTTCACGGCCAACAGCAGTGGCTAAATATGTTAACTGGTCATGGGCCTACCCCTAGATCGACTCAGCCTCAAATGCGTACCCGGTGCGGTGTGTAAACATCAGTACACTGGGAAGACAAAAGCGGCCGGGCGTGGTGTTGGCCACCCACCCCCTCGGCCTCGATAAATCGCTCGCGAGCAGCACTTGCCCCAACACTCTCGTGAAGGCTACACGGCGGAGGTCTCTGTCTTTGTTCCCACTGCACGGGCGCTCTTCCTAAAGCGCTGTTCACCCACGGCACTCGCCGCAGTCGCCTTCACGATCACTCGCTTCCAACGCCGTCACAGCATCGCCAATTCACCGCCAGTTCACCGCCATCCACTCGGAGGCGTCCACGCGTCCGCCGAGGCATCGCCGGGCGCGTGGCGGCGTGCGAACGGTCTCCTCGCACTGCGCTCTGCGACCCAGAGGGGACTCCCGCGGTGAGATTCCATCGCCCGGAGAGGCCCTTCTCGTCCCCCTTCTCGTCCCCCTCTGTCGCCCGCGACCGCCGCAGCCTCGGCCGCCCTGACCGGCGGCACGGATGGGTTACGGCGCAGGTCGCGAGCGGTGTGGTCAGGCGTGGTTACTGCCGTCTCTTCCGACATGTATGGCCTGCACCATTGAAAAGTAAAACTACGAATACATACGCTTTGGTTATTTCGGTAAAGTCACGTTGGTAGAAAAATAAAATACAAATATATATATCACGACGTTTCGATCGCAACACAAGCGGTCGTCCTCAGGCGGAAAAAATCATCCGGCAGTATTTTATTCTTCTACCTACGTGACTTTACCGAAATAAATTTCGATTTAAAGCTTTCGTGACTGCAGGGATTCATCTTCTTGGTTCTTTCGGTAAAGTCACGTAGAAGGGAAGCAATAAAGCAGCAGCAGCAGCAACTGTAGCTCCCTTTGATGCTGTTAATCCTGCATAATGCACATGCATATGCAGTACTAATCACATTCCTGCATTTCCCATGAATATGCTAAATTCCTCTTGATATGCAAATTCCTTTGTCAATGCGCCCAGCTTATATATATGCTCCAAGCTCGTGTGCTGCTTCATTCAGACTCTGTCGCCTCGACGGACCTGGTTTTCACCTGAGGACGGCTGCTTGCGTTGTGGCCGAAACGTCGTGAGAATTATTTTATTATGTTTTATTTTTATTTTTATTATTTTATTACTTCCCTTCTACGTGACTTTACCGAAAGAACCAAGAAGATTTACCGAAATAACCAAAGAGTATTGATTCCTAGTGTCACGAAAGCTTCAAATCAAGATACAAATATGAAGATGTTTTTTAACCAGGTAAGGGTCACTGAGCTGCTTTATAGCCCAATTCCAGAAGCGACCTGGCCACAAATGATAGCTCAACGAAGTGGCTCGTCATCATCGTCATCACGTGGACATTCACAGCAGCAGCCGAATAGTCTGTGAACGCGTCGTGTTGATTCTCAATGTGGAGGGAAGAAACCCGGAGGACGCGGAAAAAATCCACGCGACCACGGCGAGAGAGAGAGAGAGGAGAGACACACAAACTCCAAATATACAGCAGCAGGCGTCAGGATCGGGATCGAACCCACGACCTCCTGTATACCTGGCGAGGGAGTTAACATCTCCTAGCCACCGTGATGATGATGGGAGAGACACACAAACTCCAAATATACAGCAGCAGGCGTCAGGATCGGGATCGAACCCATGATCTCCTGTACACCAGGCGAGGGAGTTAACATCTCCTAGCCACCGTGATGATGATGGGAGAGACACACAAACTCCAAATATACAGCAGCAGGCGTCAGGATCGGGATCGAACCCATGACCTCCTGTACACCAGGCGAGGGAGTTAACATCTCCTAGCCACCGTGATGATGATGGGAGAGACACACAAACTCCAAATATACAGCAGCAGGCGTCAGGATCGGGATCGAACCCACGACCTCCTGTACACCAGGCGAGGGAGTTAACATCTACTCGCCACCTCGGGAGAGAAGTAGGCCAAATACCCCTTCTCGAAAACGCTCCACGGAGCTCCGCAGAGCCGGACATTGCAGTGCTGCGCCTCTGCCAGTTTGTAGACTCCGAAGAGAGTCGGAGCCAACCGAGAGGAGGGGGAGGGGGGGGAAGCCGTTGAGACGTTTCGCGACCGCAACCTTCACCTTCCACGTTCCCACCCCTCTTGCGATTTGTCATTAATTAATTGATTATTCAAAAACAACAGCCTTGCCTCCCGCCTCCTCCACAATGCTTGCTGAAGTTGTTTTCTTCGACAGCTCACGTTGTCTAACTGCGAGGGTGGGGTGGGTGGTGGTGGGGTTGGGGGATGTTGGAGAACTTCAAACGAATGTCTGAGAAAACATTGGCTTCGGGGGAGAAGGGTAAAATAAATTGTGAACGTCAAAGGGGGCGGGGGGTGGAGACGGGGGTGTAGATCGCGATTGTCTAGCGAGGGACAGCTGCTGGGATGACCCCACCCCTCCCGCCGCTCTCGTGTCGATGATCATCAATTAAGTTGACTCCTCCATCAGCCACGAGCAGCAGCAAGCGGGCGCGTCCATTGTTACACTGGGGGAGCGACTTTGTCGGGCCCGGGGCATCCCCCCCACCACCCCTCCCCCCCGGCTCACGATCATCGGAAGGTGCCGATGATGATGACGGTGGCGCTGGTGACGACGATGATGACGGTGGCGCTGGTGACGACGATGATGATGATGATGACGCTGGTGATGACGATGATGACGATGATGACAAACCTGTCAACCTCTCATCAGTGCCCTACCTTATTACACACCAGTTCAGACCGTAGTGGTCACCCCGTGCCCCCTTGTAAAACTCAACGTTCATCCGACAAAGTCCCATCACAGGGGAGAAACACTCGCAAAGAGACGATCACAGTTTGTGTCGCGCGTATTGAAACGGCTGTACGCCGTAAGGACCTGCAAGCTACATTTCCCTGTTCAGGAAAACGGGGTAAACCGTGTGGGTTGACAGCGATGTGATGATCGAGGTGGGAATGAAGGTGGCCTCGGGGGCAAATGCCCCGGCCTACGCAGTCTGCAACCTCAAACAGAGCTCGCAGCGACTGCCGCTGAAGAGTCGAGACTCACACAGACTCACACAGAGAGACATAGACTCACACAGAGAGACACAGACTCACACAGAGAGACACAGACTCATACAGACTCACACAGAGAGACATAGAGAGACACAGACTCACACAGACTCACACAGAGAAGCATAGACTCACACAGACTCACACAGAGAGATATAGACTCACACAGACCCACACAGAGAGACATAGACTCACACAGAGAGACACAGACTCACACAGAGAGACACAGACTCACACAGACTCACACAGAGTCATAGACACACACAGAGAGACACAGACTCATACAGACTCACACTGACCCACACGGAGAGACACAGACTCACACAGAGAGACACAGAGAGTCATAGACTCACACAGAGAGACACAGACTCACACAGAGAGACACAGACTCACACAGAGAGACGTAGACTCACACAGAGAGACACAGACTCACACAGACTCACACAGAGAGACACAGACTCACACAGAGAGACATAGACTCACACAGAGAGACACAGACTCACACAGACTCACACAGAGAGACATAGACTCACACAGAGAGACACATTCTCACACAGACTCATACAGAGAGACACAGACTTACACAGAGAGACACAGACTCACACAGAGAGACACAAACTCACACAGAGAGACACAGACTCACACAGAGAAACACAGACACACACAGAGTGACACAGACTCACACAGAGAGACACAGACTCACACAGACAGACACAGACTCACACAGACTCACACAGACCCATACAGAGAGCCACAGACTCACACAGAGAGACACAGACTCACACAGAGAGACATAGACTCACACAGAGAGACATAGACTCACACAGAGAGACACAGATTCACACAGAGAGACACAGACTCACACAGAGAGACACAGACTCACACAGACTCACACAGAGAGACACAGACTCGCACAGAGAGGTATAGACTCACACAGACTCACACAGACTCACACAGAGAGAGATAGACTTACACAGACTCACACAGAGAGACACAGACTCACACAGACTCACACAGAAAGACACAGACTCACACAAAGAGACATAGACTCACACAGACTCACACAGAGAGACACAGACTCACACACTCACACGGAGAGTCATAGACCCACACAGCAAGACTGACCCACACAGAGAGACACAGACTCACACAGAGAGACACAGACTCACACAGCGAGACACAGACTCACACAGACTCACACAGAGAGAGACAGACTCACACAGACTCACACAGAGAGACACAGACTCACACAGAGTCACACAGAGAGACACAGACTCACACAGAGAGACACAGACTCACACAGAGAGACCTCGACTCACACAGAGAGACATAGACTCACACAGCGAGATTTAGACTCACACAGACTCACACAGACTCACACTGAGAGACATAGACTCACAGAGAGACACATACTCACACAGATAGACAAAGACTCACAGAGAGACATAGACTCACACAGAGAGTCATAGACCCACACAGAGAGGTACATATTCACACAGACTCACACAGAGAGACATAGACTCACACAGATTCACACAGAGACCCATAGACTCACACAGAGACCCATCCGAGATCTAGAGTCTAACTCAGCTGGAGGCGGCTTCGTAGCCCCCCCCCCCCTCTCCTCCTCTGCCGCCCGCTCGCCACACCGCGGCAGCGAGAGGTGTGAAGCTCCCATCGGCCTCAGTCAACAACCCCCACCACTACCCCCCCCCCACCACCCCCACCACTACCCCCCACTACTACCCCCCCACCACCCCCACCACCGCCCCCCGAGGGCCCTGCCCACCACCGCTGGGCTCACGGTGTAGACGACACCAGCCACTCTAGAATTTCACCGACAAAATGAGGGCTCATTTTGCTTAAAACTGTGTGCACAGTTGATTATGGTTTACTTTACATTCTTTATTTATTTAATGTTTCGCTTTCATGCCCCCCCCCGCCCCCCCGTTCGCTCACCGTTGACATGGAATCCCTTCACAAACATTGGCCACACGCGCGCATACATCACACACACACACGCACACACACACACACGCACATACACAGCACGCACACACAGCACACACGTACACACGCACAACAACCGCCATTCGCCACTAAGTGGCGGTGACGTTACCACGAAGCTTGTGCCAGGCCATGTGCACCTTGAGGCCACGTGAAGTGTCGAACGCCCGCTAGCAGGAGGTCACAGGACAGACCCAGGTGCCACGGGTCGACTGACTGAGACGACTGGCTGATGCACCACCTGTGCCCCCTACTGTGCCATCTTGCTGTGCTTTAGCCACCCGGAGCTCCGTTCGTTGTTGTGAGCGACTGCCTCCAACTGCCCAGTAGCGTCCTTCACGAGCCTCCTTCACAGAGGCCGATCTTGACACCGCTGATATCAGTCATTGGCAAGTCCACTCAGCTCCACATCCTCCTGTACCACATCACTCCATCTATTCTCCAGCCAGTGCCGCGCCCGTTTAGCCCCCTCGATCCGGTCGAACAAAAGCTGTTTAGGCATGCGGTGGCTGGGCATGCGGGCTACATGGCCCAGCCAACGCAGCCTTCCCTACCGGAGGAGCTCACGGATGGGACTTTGTCCAGATCATTCAAGGATTTGTGAGCTCCTCACGCATTCCAGCCTAGTTAAACCCAGGATAGATCGTAGGCAGGCCAGCCTAAATGTTTTTAACCGGCGAAAATGTTCCATTAGGGGGGTCCACGTTTCGCAAGCGTAGAGAAGGGTGGAAATGACTGTGGCCGAGAAGACCTGAAGCTTCGTATGGAGCGACAGACCAGGTAGTTTCCACACAGCGTTACGCAACCGGTGAAAAGACAATGATGCTCGACTGATTCGGAGTAAGACCTCTCCTGTTAAACTGGAGCCGGTCATCAGCACTCTCCTCTCTCTCCACAACTGCCCCATCACCAATTGGGAGTTGTGGGGGTGGAGTGTTTGATGGTACAGAATACCCAGGCAGGTGCTTAATTTTGGTGGGGCTGATGGTAAGTGGCAAGCTCATGGTTCAGCAGCAGCACCTCCAACTCCTCCGCTGAGTGAGCAGCAATTACCAGATCATCATACATAACATGGTTGAGCAATAGGGAGCCATCCCTTGATCGCACCCGGGCATTGATTGGCCTCCCATTGTATCTGTACCAGATGGAAATTCCTCCGGTACAGCTATTGAAGGCTTCATGAACTACGTGGTTGAAATATATGTTAAATAATGTGGGAGCCAGAGGACATCCCTGTCGCACCCCAAGGTGTACAGGGAATGGCTCCGACTCCCAGCCACGTAGTTTTACCCGGGCCCGCTCACCATTATGAAGGTCCTTAAAGATCGTGAGCAGAGGGTCAGGGACTCCGAAAGCACGAAAAACAACCCAGAGCCCAGGCCTACTGATGGTATCATAGGCCTTGACCAGGTCAATAAAGCAGAGATGTAGGTCTTGTTGTAATTCCCTACACCTCTGCTGTAGCAGACGGACAAAAAAATTGGCATCTGTGCAGGACCGCCCCTTCCTGAAACCGCATTGGGGCTCCGCAAGCCTCTCCTCAGCGTGCCTAGCAAGGCGATGTTGAATAATCTTTGCCCGGTCTTTTCGCGGCACACTGAGGAGTGGGATGTCCCTGTAGTTGTTACAGTCTGTGCGGTCCCCCTCTTTAAGAAGGGGGACCACCAGGGCATCCTTCCAATCCTGCGGAACCCGTCCAGTGGTCCAGACTGTTGTTATTATGTCATATAGGGCAGCCTGTGCACAAACGCCACCCTCCCTCAGCATTTCGCTTGGGAGATCATCTCTGCCCGGTGCCTTTCCTGGTCTCAGACTCTGGATCGCCTTCAGTACCTCCTCAACAGATGACACACACGCGCACACACGCGCACACACGCGCGTGCGCACACACGATAGCGGTGACGCGCGCGCGCTGCGTGAATGTGTAGACACCTGCACACACACACACAGAGCACACACGCACAGCACACACACACGCACAGCACACACACACGCAATGGTCGCATTCTATTTCTCTTTACATAAACAATGGTCGCATTCTTTTTCGCCTCTGCCTTTACATTTACACTTAACCCACAACTGACAATGATTTCAAATGACGACGACGGTGATGATAATGACCCCGGTACTCATAGACAGCCCGATTGTCACTCCACTGGTGGATGAGGGCCGTGTTGATCGGGGGATTTACGTGTCAATACTTCACCGCGCCGGTCAGTGCGGGGTTTTGGCGACGGGACGGAGGCCAGGACGCGATCAGACGCCGATCGCTCGCTGCTGATATTTGCTCTTGCTTGGGAATCGAACTCGGGCCTCGAGGGCTGTAGAGCCCAGTGCGGCGGCCACCGCTCTGCACCGCTCTCGAACGTGCGGCTGATGCCACGGACAGCCCCGAGGTGCGTGGCCAAAGTGGAATGGTGCTGGCTCAGAGGCACTAGGCCTTGCACCGTTGAGCCCCTGGGTTCAGACCCAGGTCCGCCGCGTGCACCGCACGGTGGACTTCTCTCGCTCCGTACGCAGCAGGAGGTGCAGGGGAAGGACAACAAACTAAACACAAAAACGCAGTTCTAAAGAAAGGAGTTTGTCAATGTAGACGATTTAAAAGTGCAGAGCCCCCAGTGGCTTCCATCATATGGGAAGGAAGAACGTTCCAGACGGCCGCAGATGCGCTTCTGAAAGCGCGGCGCGACGCGGTGACCGCCGCCTTTGTTCGATGGCAGCAACCAAAAGCCTCTGCTGCTGCTGCTGTGAAGATGAGCGGAGTTCAAGTGATGATGATGATGATGGCTTACCACGTGATGATGGTGATGATGATGATGATGATGGCGTACGCTCCACTGGATGGACAACGATGGGTGAACATCTGCTGGACAGCTTTATAGCTCATGGGATTTCTTCAGTCTCAATAAATATTCGGATTCTAAGTGAGAACTTTAAAGAAACTCGGACAGCCGAGAGACAATTCGACCACGGACCGCAACTCAAAGGCACCGCCGTGCGCGTGTTGACGCTGCCCACAGAATCGTCGCTCCGCCCTTTGTCTGCGGCGGAGAGCTCCGTGTGAGTGGCAGGTGACAGACTCGTAGCGGCGTCACGGCGGTAAACAGCTCCCGGGGGGGGGTGGCACGCACCACCACCTGCTGCTGCTGATGATGGTGATGTTGATGATTTTGCTGATGCTGCTGATGATGTCGCTGATGATGATGATGATGATGCTGATGATAATGTTGATCCAAGCGCAGGCGCCGCCGCCGCCCGCAGGGACACCGCGGTGCCCCTGGGGCACGGCGGTGCCCCTGGGACACGGCGGTGCGGGAGCGGTGGGACGGGGGAAGGGAGGGGGGGATATAGTGACCGAGGCAGGTGGGGGTGGTGGCGGTGGTGGTGGCGGTGGGGGCGGTGGGGGTGGGGGTGGGGGTGGTGGTGGTGGTGGAAGTGGGGATAGTGGGGGTGGTGGTGGTGGGGGTGGTGGTGGTTTGTAGTAATGATGATGGTGGGGGTGGTGATGGGGGTGGTGGTGGTGGTGGTGATGGTGATGGTGGTGGGGGTGGTGGTGGTGGTGGTGGGGGTGGTGATGGGGGTGGTGGTGGTGGTGGTGGTGGGGGTGGTGGGGGTGGTGGGGGTGGGGGTGGTGGTGGTGGGGGTGGTGGTGGTTTGTAGTGATGATGATGGTGGGGGTGGTGATGGGGGTGGTGGTGGTGGTGATGGTGGTGGGGGTGGTGGTGGTGGTGGGGTGGTGATGGGGGTGGTGGGGGTGGTGGTGGTGATGGGGGTGGTGGTGGGAATGGTGGTGGTGGTGGTGGGGGTGGTGGGGGTGGTGGTGGTGGTGGTGGTGATGGTGGTGGTGATGGGGGTGGTGGTGGTGGTGGTGGTGGTGGGGGTGGTGGTGATGGTGGTGGGGGTGGTGATGGGGGTGGTGGTGGTGGCGGTGGGGGTGGGGGTGGTGATGAGGGTGGTGGTGGTGGTGGGGGTGGTGGGGGTGGTGGTGGGGGTGGTGGTGGTGGTGGGGGTGGTGGGGGTGGTGGCCGCTCCCCATGCCGTGAGGCCCCGCGTCGCCCTCTCCCCACGCCGCCGTGGCCCGGCACGGCGCCCCGGGGCTCTGCCCGCCTCTTGCTCGCTCTTCGTGAGCCGCGGTGCTTCACGAGCCCGGCCTGCAGATTTAGTTGCCGTGCTGCGCACGTAATCACCGTGTGCTGTCGTGCGTTGGCTGTGTCGGGTAGTGGCGGGTTTATTCATATTTACGCGATCTTACCCCCCCCCCCCAGACAAAAGCCCATCTCGATTACGGATAAGAGTGATCGTGAAAGCCTGCCACGTGTTCAACTCACCTCCTTCCTCCCTTGTTAACTGCCTGCTTAGGTCATCTCGAATTGCCCTGTTGAGCCAATATGCTCTTGAGTCGGGGTTCATCAACAACAACATCAACAACAACATCAACAAACACCACCACCACATCCCCGACACACGGTAAAGTCACGTAGAAGGGAAGCAATAAAATACATCCCACGTGTCAAATTATTTTATTTTATTATGTTTTATTTTTATTATTTTATTGCTTCCCTTCTACGTGACTTTACCGAAAGAACCAAAAAGATGGATCCCTGCAGTCACGAAAGCTTTAAATCGAAATATAATGACAGATACGCGAAATGAAACATTGATAGCAAATCATAATCGGAATATAATAACGTTTTAAAATAAACTTGTAAGTTAAACTTAGATTACTATACAATATTTACCTATCATAATATAGGTTGTGTTGGGTTAGATCGCCTAACTATAAATGTGTCGTTAAACCCACGAATCTGGCTGTCGCCTGATGAAGCTAGTTGTAATAACTGGCGAAACGTCGTACTCCGATTGCAAATGTTGTGGCTTGGCTCTCCAACACACCGGTTAGTGCTGTACTAGTGACGAATTGTCCACCTTCTGTTCACGTGACAACCTTCACTAGTTGGCTGTGTGTGGATGATATTGGTTGCGACATCCCACGTGTCGAATTGACTTACGCACCTGCCTACTTTTACACGTGCCTACACACCAAAACATAACAAGCAGGGACATGTATTTCGATTCGGTAAAAACCAAATACGACCAAGGGACACAACCCTCGACATGTCAAGAAGCCGCAGTGTCGCTGCTGTGGATATGAGATGGTGGTGGGGTCCTCCACTCAACACCACATTGTCTTGCGGAGGGAGCTGGTAGGAACGTTGGGTTGCTCGGTGAATGGCCAGGGTCAACGGCGGCGTGGTGTATTCCGCAAATATGGCCCACTGTGAGGGCGGGCACAAGCCGGCGTAAGTAGGTTAAACGTTGAGTTTTATAAGGGCACCAGGGGGTGACCAGCCCCTCCCCACCCAGCCCCACCCCTCCCACCCAGCCCCACCCAGCCCCACCCAGCCCCTCCCCACCCTCCCCACCCAGCCCCTCCCCACCCTCCCCACCCAGCCCCTCCCTACCCTCCCCTCCCCAACCAGCCCCACCCTCCCCACCCAGCCCCTCCCCACCCTCCCCTCCCCACCCAGCCCCTCCTTCCCCACCCAGCCCCTCCCTGCACGACGGACACAATAATCCCCTGTGGACTGGTGTAACCAGGAGGTTCCTACCAGTAAAAACGTCCCGAAGTCGAGGGAGCAATCGTCGGTGCCTTCTTTGAGAGCCAGCAACTTGCGGCTCCGTGAGCCGCAAGTTGTTGCCACCCACTTGCCTCTCGAGCGCGACTCTCCCGAGTGGAGGAGCACGCAATTGCAGGGCTGCCCCTTTGTCCTCTCACCGGTTTCACACGCGCACGTCGCTGGCCGCTGACGAACACACGTAGCCCTGGACCGGGAATCGAACTCGTGTTGCGGGGTTCGTCGTGCCGTGCTCTATCCGCTGCTGCTGCTGCGCCAGCGGTTCGTGTTAGTTTCCTTGTTAGTTTAAACTCAAGCAGAAGTATTACATCTGATGCCGTGACGTCGACGCGGGGGGAGGGGTGTCCCGGGGGGGTGCCCCCAAAGCGCGGGGCCCGGGGCGGTCGCCCCCCGATTTTCCGCCGATACCCTCGGGACGGCTCTAGGCGGATCTATGAGATGCAGGCACTGTGCTGCTCTCGTTCATGACCGCAGCAGCAGCAACAACAACAAAAACAACAACAGCAACAACAACAAGCGACAACCCAAAGGCTAAGAGACAACGCACTGGGTGGTGATGGTGGTGGTGGTGAAATTCGAGACGGTGCCTCCGGAGTGAATCGGAGAGCCACCGGCTGAGTCGCGCGCCTCACTCACGCCAATTGCCACGCAGACAGCCCCCACGACTCCAGCCAGTAGCAGCAGCAGCATTGCTTCACTTGCCGTGCAGTTTCACGCGTGGAGACGTAGACCCTGCTCCGTATTTAGACTGTAGGGGCACGTGGTGCGAGCGAGTAAGCACATGGACATCTCCTTACTTCACCACGCGCCTTGTAAGGGGGACCGAGGCTTTGATGTACTCATGTCTGATACGGCCGTTGTCCACAATTGCTTCCAATAAAAGCAATGTAAAGCCGGCATGGCACACGAGGGGCTGGGGTGGGCAGCAACCACGCCCGACCGCCTTTGTCTCCCCAGTGGCGATGGTTTACACGCAGCGCACCAAGTGTGTGCAGGAGCATTTGAGGCTGAGTCGACCTCGGTGAGGTGGTGCAGGACCGGTTCAGATAATCGCTGTCGCTTGCTGCTGGTGGTGGTTGTTTTTGTTGGTGGCCGTGAGCGGGAATCGAACCCGGGCCGCCGGGTTCGTAGGGCAGCGCGCTAACCGCTGCACCACCGCTCCCCCACTTGTTAGACGAACAAAAACACACCACAAAGACAACACTCAGAATTTAAGGGTTTTTTGGGGTTAGATCGCCTAAATGTAAATTTGTCGTTAAACCCGCCACCACCCGATACAGCCCACTAGGGCTAGTACAGCAATCACCGCTTGTGTGTGGGAGAGTAAACCCCACTACACGCACTCACGCACTCACTCACACACTTACCCTCACACTCTCACACGCACTCACACACTCACACACGCACTCACACACTTACCCTCACACTCTCACACACACTCACACACGCACTCACACACTCACTCACACACTCACTCACACACTTACCCTCACACTCTCACACGCACTCACACACTCACACACGCACTCACACACACATCCTGGCACTGACACGCACTCACACACTCACTCACACACTCACTCACACACTTACCCTCACACTCTCACACGCACTCACACACTCACACACGCACTCACACACACATCCTGGCACTGACACGCACTCACACACTCACTCACACACTCACTCACACACTTACCCTCACACTCTCACACGCACTCACACACTCACACACGCACTCACACACACATCCTGGCACTCAAACACTCACTCACACGCTCACTCACTCGCACACTCACTCACTCACACACTCACTCACACACTTACACACTTACCCTCACACTCTCACACGCACTCACAAACTCACACACGCACTCACACACTCATCCTGGCACTCTGACACGCACTGACACACTCACTCACTCATACGCTCACTCACTCACACACTCACACACACACTCACTCACACACGCGCTCACACACGCACTCACACACTTACCCTTACACCCTCACACTCTCACACGCTCACACACACACTCACACACACACATCCTGGCACTGACACGCACTCACACACTCACTCACTCATACGCTCACTCACTCAAACACTCACACACACACTCACTCTCACACGCACTCACACACGCACTCACACACACTTACACACTCACTCACGCACGCACTCACCCTCACACACACACTCACACACACACGCTCTCACGCAATCACTCACACGCACTCACACCCTCACACTCATTCACGCACGCACTCTCACACGCACTCACACACACACTCACACACTCACTCACGCACTCACACGCTCACTCACACACTCACTCACACACACTCACTCACACACTCACTCACTCACTCACACACACACTCACCCACACACGCACTCACACACTCATTCACACACTCACATTCACTCACACACTCACCCTCACACTCACTCACACACTCACTTACACACTTACACTCACCCTCACACACTCACTCTCACACGCACACACTCACCCTCACACTCACCCTCGCACTCACACACACACTCACTCACACACACTCACTCACACACTCACTCACACACTCACACGCACACACTCACCCTCGCACTCACACACACACACTCACTCACACACTCACACTCACCCTCACACACTCACTCACACACACACTCACTCACACACTCACTCACACACTCACAAACTCACTCACACACTCACACGCACACACACACTCACACACTCACTCACTCACACACTCACTCACTCACACACTCACAAACTCACTCACACTCACCCTCACACACTCACTCACACACTCACTCACTCACACTCACTCACACACTCACAAACTCACTCACACACTCACACACTCACACACTCACTCACTCACTCTCACACTCACCCTCGCACTCACTCAATCACACACTCACTCACTCACACACTCACTCACACACTCACTCACTCACACACTCACTCACACACTCACCCACACACTCACACACTCACTCACTCACACACTCACTCACACACTCACTCACACACACTCACTCACACACTCACTCACTCACTCACACACTCACTCACACACTCACCCACACACTCACACACTCACCCACACACTCACTCACCCACACACTCACTCACACACACACTCACTCACACACTCACCCACACACTCACACACACACTTACTCACACACACACTCACCCACACACTCACACACACACTTACTCACTCACACACACACTCACCCACACACTCACACACACACTCACACACACTCACACTCACCCTCGCACGCACTCCGCACTCTCGCACGCACGCTCGGCTCGACTCTCGCGGGGCCGTTCCCCGCTACCGCTGCCGCTCCCGTGGCCGGGACGCTAATTGCCGCTTCGCACGCGACCAGTGACCCAGTTGCTGTGAAAGGGAAAGAGGCCGGGAATTCGCTACCGAAATGTAGCCGTGGTGCCGGTGTGCGCACACGCCCTGGACTCAGGCGGGCAAGTGACTTCGAGTGCGCTAGACCAGCGGGTCAACAAACAGAGATGACAAGAAGATCCACAATCGAGGTGTTTGGGTTAGTTGGCGTGAATATAAATGTGTCGTTAAATCCGCCACCACCCGACACGGCCAATTAGCACGGGTTTGTTACGTAAACAGAACGTGCAAATTAGTTACTAGTACAGCACTCGTGTATAGTGCAGTGTATAGTGTAGTGTATAGTGTAGTGTGTAGTGTATAGTGTAGTATACTAGTACAGCACTAACTGGTTGTGTGTCGGAGAGTAAACCCACTGCAACATTTACAATTATAGTGTAGTGTATAGTGTTGTGTATAGTGTAGTGTATAATGTAGTATACTAGTACAGCACTAGTGTATAGTGTAATGTATAGTGTAGTGTATAGTGTAGTGTATAGTGTAGTGTATATTGTAGTGTACTAGTACAGCACTACACCGGTTGTGTGTCGGAGAGATCGCCGGTAATTACAACAAGCCGGCATCCTCAGACGACAGCCAGATAACAAGAAGAGACGTCAGTTTAGAATTCGGTAACTAAAAGCAACAACGCTCAATATTTCAAGAGCCCCCCCCCCCCCCCCAATGCCAATGTGAACACGAGACGGTGGCTCCTTGATTTAGAAAAAAAACGTCACGAAGCCAGCCCTTCTCCAAGAGGCAACAGGCGTCTCCAGGACCCGATCGCACTCGAAGTCGCGGCTGTTGGGAAGAAGCCCAAAGTGGTGCAACGGTGAGCAGCGAGCCAGAGGACGCGCCGGTTCGATTCCATGGCGCGGCAGCTGAAACAATGGGGGAGCGAGTTTCTTAAATCCGCCTCTCCGCTTCTGTCGAGTCAGCGTCGGTACAAATGAATTTCATAGCGGGACCCCGGGGTCCAGAATCAACGGAAGTCAAAATCGTAATTAATGAAGACATTCACGTAGATGAAAAAAAGAAAAAAAAGAACTAAATGAAATCACAGTGATTTAATATAGTTATTTTTTTATTATTTTTACTATTATTATTTTTTTTTACCTACGTGACTTTACCGAAAGAACTAAAGAGTATGGATTCCTGCAGTCACGAAAGCTTCAAATCAAGATTGAAGACGTTTTTTGGCGACTCCGTCCCACCGCGCAAATCAATGCCGCGACCCACCAGAAATCTATCCTCTCGTTCTTCCCCAAGCACCCGTCGTTGCCAAAATTGCCGTAGTCACAAACAAAACTTTGAAACTTTGATTAGCGCATCGTGCAGAGCTCGTCGAGAGGAACAGATCGCCGTGTCGTTCGCCTTCAACAGACATGAAACGACGTCGCAATGAAGTTTACGCGAGAGCCGGGGGCTTGTGGGACCCCGGGGTCCAGCTGTGGCTACGCCGCAGTTGAACGATCGGCGGGGTCAGGCGCGGTGGGGCAAGGTGTGGGTAACCGCGTCTTCACAACGCATCTCGCCAGACGGAAAGAAACATTCGGAGGGTCACGCAGGTAAAACATTTTAATAAATTAAATCACGACGTTTCGGAGGCAACACAAGCTTCCGTCTTCAGGTGGAACCGTCACAGCTGTGACTTAATTTATTTAAATTTTTTACCCACGTGACTTTACCGAAAAAACCAAAGAGTATGAATCCTTGCAGTCACGAAAACTTCAAATCTAGAATTCTGAGGGTCTCTCTGGAGATCACTCCAGCGTAGGTCCACGTCCACTTGCAGTGGTGCGGGCAAGGTAATTGCAGGACTGCGCCTTTGCCTTCAGCTTAAGCAACTGCTGCTCATACAACAACAACGTTGAGGCTGATAAAGGACAGCAGTTTCCCCTAAGAACAAAAGTTCGACTTTCTGTAAACGCATACGGTGTCCAGTGCAGCGCGACTCGCGTTGCTACTTATTTTTAAAAATGGATTTCAAAAGTAACCCGTGCCGTATGTTATTGTTGCTAACCGGCGAGAATTTACGAGCAATCAACGCCAACTGTGCAAGAAGCTCGGCCCATGATGGATGGTTATTTATGGAGCATTAGTTCCTATTACTGTGATGGACATCCGTAATTACACTGCTGCCAGCTACGGGTAGGTTTTTTTTTGGGGTTCAAATTGTTTTGGTTGCAGTTTGCAACTCAACTGGGGAGCGGTAGTGTAGCGGTTAGCGTGCTGCGCTACAAATCTGGCGACCCGGGTTCGATTCCCGCTCAAGGCCAACACCAGTGACAATTACCTGAACTGGTTATGGGCGTCCTCTAGGTCTACTCAGTTTAATACGTGCACTTGGTGCGATGTGTGTAAATATCGCCACTGGGGAGACAAAAGCGGCCGGGCGTGGTGCTGACCACCCACAACCCTTGTGTTCCGCGCCGATCTTCATAGATGCTACTCGCTAACAGCACTCGCCCCAAAAGGCTGTTAAGGCGACACGGGGAAATCTTTGTCTTTTGCCAGCGTCAGAGTTCCAATTTGTCAAATTTGTAAAAAATAATAATAATTAGACCGCAATTTACTCAATTGAGATCACTCACAGCAGCAGCAATCCCCACCCCCCGCTCCCTACTGGCAGACGGATGCACCACCACCCTCCACCACCACCCCACCAACTAATACCGACCGCCACCCACACCATCACCACCCCCCACCACACCCACCACCACCCCCCACCACCACCACCACCCCCTCCACCACCACCACCACCCCCCACCACCACCCCTCACCACCCACACCAACCCCCACCACCCCACCACCCCCCACCACCCCCACCACCACCCCCTACCACCCCCACCACCCCCAACCATCCCCACCACCCACCACCACCCCCACCACCGCACCAGCCACCACCATAATCCCCACCACCCCCCACCACCACCCCCGATCACCCCCACCACCATCACCCCCACCACCGCCCACCACCACCCCCCACCACCACCCCCCACTACCCCCACCACTCCAGAGGTCTCTCTTGACCTCCCTCTATCGTGACCTCGTGATGGTTATGCTCAATACAATTGACAAACTTTTAAATAAACACGCTATCCGCGTGTAACGGCCAAAACACAGCCGATTCCTAGTCACGTGTACATTAGACGACTGGAAATGCACATCAAGATCAGAATGTTTATTTAAACTGGAGGAGGAATCCGATGAGCTATGAAGCGCTTTTTCACAGCTGTCCAGGAGCGGCAGGTCGCGATACAAAACAGCAAATACAACTTCACACGTCGAATTGCACTGCCAATTGTCACATTTAACTATTAACTATTTGGAACTATTTTTCATTTTACCACGTAAGGCTCACTGAGATTTAATCGGGTTTTTTTCAGAAGCGACCTGGCCACAAATGATAGCTCGACGGAGTGGCTTATCGCGTGGAAATGTATAGCAGCAGACAACTACTATGAACGCGTGTTTATAAACGTGGAGGGGAATGAAACAGACCCAGAAAAAATTCCACACGACCACGGGGAGAACATGCAAATTCCAAATATACAGCAGGCGTCAGGGTCGAACCCACGACCTCCTGCTTACCAGGTGAGGTAGTTAACATCTCGCCACCGCGGTGCCCCGATAATAATCTGAGCAAATTTCAGAATTTAATCTGAATTCCTGAATGGTGTCCTGAAGATGCTGGACGCAGCTTCAAGCGAAACGTCACGAATCTAATCGCCGCTCAATCCAGCTGTGAACGTTGTTCCTTAACTTTGCCTGTGAGCCGAAACGAATTAATTTCTCTGGCTATGTCGGGTGGTGGGGGGTGTTACAACACAACTGTGGCCAGATCATCACGTAGCCTCAAGAAATGATCAATTACGGATCGCGTATTTAAAGGTTTTTGCAACGTAGGTGCAGAATGCACCGTCTTGTTTTGCCCACCCACGTGATTGACGTCACGTGGGCCCCGACGTTCCTCAACCCCCTCGATGAGTGAGGAATCCCTGCTGGGCCCCGAGTGGCATTCAGATGCCTTCATGATTGTGACGTCAGCGTATCTTCGTGGCTTGGTTCCGGCTCGGCAATGGAAAAACAGCCGGCAATGGAATCATGCCGCCCAGCGCGAGCGAGAAGATTTCGTCGGTTGAGAAATCGGACGCGGATGTCGTGTTGCTCTCCGCCTGGCCAGTGTATCCGCACCGCCGAGTGAGCCCCGGCCGTCTCGGCGCACGATCCACCCCGCACCCTCCGCCCGGCCTCCAGTGGCCTCCTGCTCCTCCTCATCGAGCCCTGAGCCTCTCGAGCCAGACTCGGCCAACGTCACCTGGAACGCGCTCCCTCCATCGACTCACACAGAGACTCATTGACTCACACAGAGACTCATAGACTCACAAAGAGACCCATAGACTCACATAGAGTCCCATAGACTCACATAGAGTCCCATAGATTCACACAGAGACCCATAGACTCACACAGATACCCATAGACTCACACAGAGACCCATAGACTCACACAGAGTCCCATAGACTCACACAGAGACCCATAGACTCACACAGATACCCATAGACTCACACAGAGACCCATAGACTCACACAGAGACCCATAGACTCACACAGAGACCCACAGACTCACACAAATACGCATAGACTCACACAGAGACCCATAGACTCACACAGATACTCATAGGTTCACACAGAGACCCATAGACTCATACAGAGACCCATAGACTCACACAGAGACCCTGTCGCAGCTCCAGCAGTGTGAAAGTCACTGAACCCTCTCTCTCTGTAATTGAATTCCCCACGCCTGGATGCGCCTCTATAGAAGTCCAATGTGTGCGCGGTACAAACGTCAAGATGAAAGACGTTGTTCTGTGATTATCTTGACAAGCGCTCGGCCTCGGTGTACTTTGGGAAAGAAGACAGGAACAGAACGCGCAGTAGAACCCCGATTTAAACTAAAACTCAACTATTTGATTATTTTATTTGACCAGGTGAGGCCCACTGAGCAATGTAGCTCTTTTTCAGAAGCGATTTACGGGGTTTGTAGTTGGAGGTGGTGGTGGTGGTAGTTGGAGGTGGTGGTAGTTGTAGGTGGTGGTGGTGGTAGTTGGAGGTGGTGGTGGTGGTTGGAGGTGGTGGTGGTGGTGGTGGTAGTTGGAGGTGGTGGTGGTGGTGGTGGTAGTTGGAGGTGGTGGTAGTTGTAGTAGGTGGTGGTGGTAGTTGGAGGTGGTGGTGGTGGTAGTTGTAGGTGGTGGTGGTGGTGGTAGTTGGAGGTGGTGGTGGTAGTTGGAGGTGGTGGTGGTAGTTGTAGGTGGTGGTGGTGGTAGTTGGAGGTGGTGGTGGTGGTGGTGGTAGTTGTAGGTGGAGGTGGTGGTGGTAGTTGGAGGTGGTGGTGGTGGTAGTTGTAGGTGGAGGTGGTGGTGGTAGTTATAGGTGGAGGTGGTGGTGGTAGTTGGAGGTGGTGGTGGTGGTAGTTGGAGGTGGTGGTGGTGGTAGTAGTAGGTGGTGGTGGTGGTAGTAGGTGGTGGTGGTAGTAGTAGGTGGTGGTGGTGGTAGTTGGAGGTGGTGGTGGTGGTAGTTGTAGGTGGTGGTGGTGGTGGTAGTTGGAGGTGGTGGTGATGGTGGTGGTAGTTGGAGGTGGTGGTGGTAGTTGTAGGTGGTGGTGGTGGTGGTGGTAGTTGTAGGTGGAGGTGGTGGTGGTAGTTGGAGGTGGTGGTGGTGGTAGTTGGAGGTGGTGGTGGTGGTAGTTGGAGGTGGTGGTGGTGGTAGTTGGAGGTGGTGGTGGTGGTGGTAGTTGTAGGTGGTGGTGGTGGTGGTAGTTGGAGGTGGTGGTGGTGGTAGTTGGAGGTGGTGGTGGTGGTAGTAGTAGGTGGTGGTGGTGGTAGTTCGAGGTGGTGGTGGTGGTGGTGGATGCGAAAGGGTGAGAGGCGACGGAGAACGGGAAAGGGACGGACGGACGATGCCGGCAGGCGACGCTAATCACGAGTCGCGGGCAGTCGCCGGTGTCCGTAATAAAGTGACGACGTAGTCGCGAAACGTCGTAAGAAAGCGAGGGGTGGTGTGGGGTGTGGGGCTGCGAGACGTAAACCCGGGGTCACGACTGCTCACGACGCTGAGGCACGCGGCGGCGGCGGTGCAGACTGAACAGCAGCAGCAGCAGCGGGCAGCGCCGCGGTGTGCAGAGGCCTGCGGCCACAAGGAGCGCATCGAGGCTGTGTGTCTGTGTCCAATTACCGTGGTCCCCCCCCACACACCCACCACGTCCACCAGGTCCCACAACGCCCCACTATAGCCCCCACACCCATCCCACCACACCCCCCAATAGCCCCCCACCTCACCTCCAATAGCCCCCCCCCCGCCCCCACTCATCCACCGCACCCCAGCCCCCCAATAGCCGCCCCCCCCCCCCACAACCCACCCACCACACGCAGTGCCGAGCCTGCCAGCAACAACAGGAACCAACCCCTTCCCATTGAGCGCCCTTTGCCCAGCTCGCTCCCAATTCGCCTCGCAGCAGCAGCAGCAGCGGCGGCAGCAGCAGCAGCGGCGGCAGCAGCAGCGGCAGCGTGGCGGGGCAGCTCTGATTAGGGCGAGAAGCTGTTCCCCTTGGCTCCGAGCCGAGCCTGCTCCGGGCTAGCGGGCATTCCTCAACTTCCACAACCGCTCAGGCATCCTGGGGGGGTGCGTGCGAGGGGGGGGGGGGGTGCGTCCGTACCTAGGTGCACGCTGTGTCAAAACATCGCCACTCGGGGGGAGACAAAGGCGGACCCGGCGTGGTGTTGGCCGCCCAGCCGCTCACGTGCCCGCCTTCATAGGTGCTCGCTAACAGCACTTGCCCCAACAGTCTGTTAATGCTATAGGAGTGATATTTACACAGCACTTGCCCCAACGGTCTGCTAAGGCTATAGCGGTGATCTTTGTCCATATGCAGCATTTGCCCCAACAGTCTGTTAAGGCTACACTGGGGATCTTTGTCTTTGTACTTCTTGAACGAGTACCTGGTGCCGTGGATAAACGTTAGCATTTGGGGAGACAAAGGCGGACCCGGCGTGGTGCTTGCCGCTCACTCGCTCGTGTGCCGTACCGGCCTTCGTAGGTGCACGCTAACAACACTTGCCCCAACAGCCTGTTAACGGCTATACGGGGCATCTTTGTCTTTGTGCGTGTGTGTGTGTGAGTAGTGGTCAAACTTAAACTATAGAAGTGCCGGTCTGAAAACGAACCGTCCTGTAGTCCACGTGCCCTTGCCCAAAACGTCTCGCCAGGCTATACGGGGGTATTTTGCCTTGTGTGCGAATCCCAGCAAGGTGGCAGAGCGGGGGGCACAGCTGATGGATCTGCCAGTCAACCTGTGACCTCCCGTCCGTCGCGTGACCTCCTGTCAGCGAGCTTTCAACACCTGACGTGACCTTGTCGTGCACCTAGCCTGGCACAAGCTCTGTGGTGACGCCACCGCCACTTGGTGGTGAATGGTGGCTGATGTTGAGTGTGTGCAGTAGACGAAGAACTTCGTGGTGGGCTGGTCGTGGCGGTTGGCGCGCTGCGATACGAGCCTGGCCACCCGAGTTGGATTCCCGCTGAGTGAACGTCGATGACGAATATCTGAAACGTCGTGATTCATTATTTTATTTCTATTATTATTTCTGTCATTTTATTATTTATTTTTATTATTTATTTTAAATTTTTACCTACGTGACTTTACCGAAAAAACCTAAGAGTACGAATGTTAAATTCTCACCAACAGCACTTGCTCCGACAGCCTCCATGGGAGACCTTTGTCTGTGTGTGCAATACGGAAACTTTCCCCATGATAACAATGTGGAATTGGTTTCATTGATTGGAGCACGCAGCTCACATTTAAAAGCTGTCAATCAAAATCCGAGTCTCGGGTCTCCACTCAAATGCGTCACTCCGGCGTAGATAAAAAAAAACCAAATACAGCCCTGCTCATATTCAACAGCATCTCTCCTGCATAGTGCACCTGCCATAGGAATGTGTAATTTCCACCATTGGCTCGTGGCCACCAACGGAGGATGATGACCGCCGCACAGCTGGTCCGGAGCTCCGACTCGGCAGCAAGACCAGGTTGACCTCTCCCCCCTACCGGGAGGTCAAACTCGGCGGCTGCCAACTCACTGGTCACGCCCGCCGCCGCGAGTCTGCAAGCGGCCTTCTCCCCACCCACCTCCTCGCTATATTTAGCCGACGTTGTTTTGCTGCTGCCCGCCGTTGTGTGCGCATGGCATCCCCCCCACTCCCCCGCCTCCACCACTACCACCATCATCATCACCGCCCCCGTAGCCCGAGGGACGCGTTCGAACCGGAGACGTTTCACCGTCGACTTGCCGCTGCCTCTTCGCCCGCAGCGCTCTGGTGGCGGCTGCCTCCTCCGTCTCCAATGGGGAGGATCGGTGCGGTGCGGTGCGGTGGAGTTGGGTGCGGTGCGGTGGGGGTTGCAATGTGCGCCTGCTGGACTTGGGAAAGTCCGGAGATGGCCGCTTAGATGCAATCTGACACGCAGCTGTAGTCGTCGTAGGCTTGTGCGACCAGTAACACATTGTCCTGCGGAGGGAGCTGGTAGGAACGTTGGGTTGCTCGGTCAATGGCCAGGGTCAACGGCGGCGTGGTGTATTCCGCAAATATGCCCGACTGTGAGGGCGGGCACAAGCCGGCGTGAGTAGGTTAAACGTTGAGTTTTATAAGGGCACCACGGGGTGACCAGCCCCTCCCCACCTAGCCCCACCCCTCCCACCCCCCAACCAGCCCCTCCCTCCCCACCCAGCCCCTCCCCACCCAGCCCCTCTTCACCCTCCCCACCCAGCTCCTCCCCACCCTCCCATCCTCACCCAGCCCGTCCCTCCACACCCAGCCCCTCCCTGCACGACGGACGGACACAATAATCCCCTGTGGGCTGGTGTAACCAGGAGGTTTCTACCAGTATTATATCCATAATATCGAGTATTTTTTTCGTGGGTTAGATCGCGTAAACTAAAAGAGTGTCGTTCAACCCGCCACCACCCGACGCGGCCAATCGGCAAGGTTTGTCGTGTAAACAAAAAGTGCCAATTAGTTTCTAGTCCAGCACCCCGGTGTGCCGGAGAGTAAACACACGCACGGGGGATGTGGCGGGTTTAACGACACATTCACAACCAACGCGATCTCACCCCCAAAAAACCCCTTCGACTATAACAGATTCACTCTCCCGGGGCGGCAGCTGAAAGAATTGTCGGGGCAAGTTGCTGAAATCTCACCCTGCTATGGGGACGGGCGCAGGCGCGTAAACACGTGGACCCGCTCCTGCTAACGATGTCGCATGACGTCTGTGGGCCACTGCAGAACTTGAGGCTCGTCGCCCAACGTACAATGCGGAGTATTCATAGAGCGTCATTCCACTTCTTCCGTGGAAGAGTAGGCCAACATTACTTTCGAGAGCTCCCTTCAGTGGAGAGCCTTCCGCCAGCAGTGGAGTGTGCAAGCCATTGCAGGGCTTGCGCCTTTGCTCTTTCATAAAACACAGTGCGGCGTGGTCCAGATGTCTTGTGCCCCCCCCCCCCCCCATTTAATTCTCAAAAGTGTCATATATTTGAAGTAAGGTTTATTTAAAACAGAAATGGGGTAAATCGATTGGGGGGGGGGGTCACAGGACGTTTCAATATGGGCAAGAGGCCGTCCATAAATGACGTCATGCGATTTTCGACGATTTTCGACCCCCCCCCCCTCGCCACACGACGTCACAAAAAGTCAGACCCCCCTTCAAATATGACGTCACAAAGCTCTGCCCCCCCCCCCCCAAAAAAAAAAAACATGCTTCAAATCGCTTTAAAATATTGTCATTGTAGTGCGTATTTAATGTTGTAGGAGAAAACATTTATTAAAACGTCTATTTAATTAAGTAGAACGTGTTGTCTATATTTATTTAAAGTTGCGCATTTTGATGTGACATCACATTTCTCACCCCCCCCCCTCGTCACAAATCGTCACAAATGTCTGCCCCCCCCCCCCCAGGTGCGTGACGTCATTTATGGACGGCCCCCAACACGTGTTTTTTTTAAACCCTTTTGATCGTGTTTCTCCCTTGTGATGGGACTTTGTAGAACGAACGTTGAGATGTATAAAGGCACGTGGTGACCAACGAGCTGTGAATTGGTTTGTACCAGGGCACTGCTAAGGGGTGGACAGGCGTGGATTTTATTCAAAGGCAAACGCGAATGTGGCTCTTGTTGTGCTGTAAAAAAAAGTTGCCCACCCCCCATTGCTCTAAGCGTGTTGTTGTGTTGTCAACCCCCCCACCACCACCAGCAGCCTCGCACCTCACCCCGACCGAGTGGAGTCCGGGAGCCGAAGCAGCAGCGACGGCGTCTGCCCTGCCGCTGGGGAGCATCGCAGAGGGCGAGGTGATGTTACAGGTAGAGTACAGGTGATGTTACAGGTAGAGTACAGGTGATGTTACAGGTAGAGTACAGGTGGTGTTACAGGTAGAGTACAGGTGATGTTACAGGTAGAGTACAGGTGGTGTTGCAGGTACAGTACAGGTGATGTTGCAGGTACAGTACAGGTGGTGTTGCAGGTAGAGTACAGGTGGTGTTGCAGGTAGAGTACAGGTGGTGTTACAGGTGCAGGGCAGGTGGTGTTACAGGTAGAGTACAGGTGATGTTACGGGTAGAGTACAGGTGATGTTACAGGTACAGTACAGGTGATGTTGCAGGTAGAGTACAGGTGATATTACAGGTAGAGTACAGGTGGTGTTACAGGTACAGGGCAGGTGGTGTTACAGGTAGAGTACAGGTGGTGTTACAGGTAGAGTACAGGTGGTGTTACAGGTAGAGTGCAGGTGGTGTTACAGGTAGAGTGCAGGTGATGTTACAGGTAGAGTACAGGTGGTGTTACAGGTACAGGGCAGGTGGTGTTACAGGTAGAGTACAGGTGGTGTTACAGGTAGAGTACAGGTGATGTTACAGGTAGAGTACAGGTGGTGTTACAGGTACAGGGCAGGTGGTGTTACAGGTAGAGTACAGGTGGTGTTACAGGTAGGGTACAGGTGATGTTGCAGGTAGAGTACAGGTGGTGTTACAGGTAGAGTACAGGTGGTGTTACAGGTAGAGTACAGGTGGTGTTACAGGTACAGTACAGGTGGTGTTACAGGTAGAGTACAGGTGATGTTACAGGTAGAGTACAGGTGGTGTTGCAGGTACAGTACAGGTGATGTTACAGGTAGAGTGCAGGTGGTGTTACAGGTAGAGTACAGGTGGTGTTACAGGTAGAGTGCAGGTGGTGTTACAGGTAGAGTACAGGTGATGTTACAGGTAGAGTACAGGTGGTGTTACAGGTAGAGTACAGGTGGTGTTGCAGGTAGAGTACAGGTGGTGTTACAGGTACAGTGCAGTTGGTGTTACAGGTAGAGTACAGGTGGTGTTACAGGTAGAGTGCAGGTGGTGTTACAGGTACAGTACAGGTGGTGTTACAGGTAGAGTACAGGTGATGTTGCAGGTACAGTACAGGTGGTGTTACAGGTAGAGTGCAGGTGATGTTGCAGGTACAGTACAGGTGGTGTTACAGGTAGAGTACAGGTGGTGTTACAGGTAGAGTACAGGTGGTGTTACAGGTAGAGTACAGGTGGTGTTACAGGTAGAGTACAGGTGGTGTTACAAGTAGAGTACAGGTGGTGTTGCAGGTACAGTACAGGTGATTCTAGATTTGAAGCTTTCGTGACTGCAAGGATTCATATTCTTAGGTTTTTTCGGTAAAGTCACGTAGGTAAAATATTTTTAATTAATAAAAGTAAAATGAAACTAAATAAAAAAAATCACGACGTTTCGGAAGCAACACAAGCCTCCGTCTTCAGGTGGAACCGTCACAGCCACGACAGCTCTATCAAGTAAATGAGAGATCACAAGAAATACCACCCCGTATATATAATGGTTGAGGGGGGAAGGGCCAGGAACGGCACACTTTTTATTAATATGGTAAGGTGAGGCTTAAGACTAAGAATAGACAGCATAACAAAGGACTGAGCCTTTGTTATGGAGAGGTGCGGTTTGTAACTAACACCTAGCATACATAACAAAAGTGTGAAAAAAGAAAGCAAGTAAAAACTAAAACTGGTAAAACAAAAAACTGGCTGTCTATCAATAACCTGTAATAGTTGTCTGTCAAATAAGATGGTCCAAATAAGTGTAGTTACATCTTTTTTGCATGGTTAATCACATCTTTCCAATGATTACTCAGTTTGTAACCCTCATCACGGTTGAAATTATGTCTGTGTTTGTATAGTTGTATGGCTTCGTGTACAAACCTTTGATGGTAGCCAGGAGGTTTGCAGAGCACCTTGGTCTCGGAAAAGACAATTTCATGAGAGCCCACAGAGTCGTAGCAATGATCGGCAACAGCCGAAAAATCAGTTCTGCCGTGTTTCAGATCTGACTTGTGCTCGCGGACACGATCAGAAACATGACGTTTCGTTTCTCCAATGTAGCAATCACCACAATTGCAACTCAATTTGTAGACTCCAGGATACTGTAAGTCAGGAACGACATCCTTCACAGATGGAATCAGATCACGGATTTTATGCACTGTACTGAATCGGACTTGGATCTTATGTTTGTTTAGAATTTTGGAGATCTTTTTGGTCACGCCTGCTATGTATGGTAACGTGATAGTTTTGGTCGGAGTTTCATGTGGCTGTTTCTGTATGGTGGGAGAAACAGCTTGGCGTATGGTGCGGTCAGAGTATCTGTTCATCCTGAGGGCCCGATGTACATGTCTTAATTCGCCGGCCAGATGGTGTTGGTCAGAAATGCCATGGGCTCTGTGGTATAGCGTTTTGATGAGAGGATTCTTTTGAGATGGGTGGTGGTGGGAATCCGGTTTCTCGAGACACTGGCCTTCCTCAAGAGATGCCGAGATAACAAGGTAATACCCATCGCTTTCACACTCACATCCGCTGCTGTGTCCTTACCGAACTCTAAACAGATCTTATTTAAAGCTAGCCTATCACTAATCTCGGAGAGAATAAGGTTACTCCGATCTGAACTCGATGATTTAGACAAGACTCTCTTACAAACACATTTAATGTTAACACAAAAAATGTCACCTTCCGATTGGAACCACGTTGATAACATGACTTCTGCTTCTGCTGACTCAATGTCAGCCAAATGCAAAGCTAACCTGATTTCTAAATTCAACCTCCTACCCAAAAAGAAACCAGAGCCACACATTACAAAGCTGAATGTTAACAAGACCGTGATTAATCTAAAAACGGTACTGGCCAAAGGACTAAATTTCGCCGTCACCCCTAAATATATACCAGTAGAGGATGTCATTTCTCAGATTGATGTAGCCCTCAGAGGCATAGGACACATCCATGCGGATGTAGCAAGAGCTGAAATAGCTACTATTCTTAAGAATGCTAAGAAACCCACTAGTAACATCAGCAAAAACGAACGCTCTGAACTCGCGAACCTAAAAAAGAGAGATGATATAGTCATCTTCTCGGCAGACGAGGGCAATGCCACGGTCATCATGGATAAAGATTCATACAACAACAATATCCTGGACCTACTTAATGATGGGAGTTACTCCAAAAGTAAAAACGATCCCACTAAAAGCCTAACGACAAAAACCAACAGCATCATCACGAGTTCGACTTCCCTAATCGAACCAAGCAAACGTCCCTCTCTAAAACCATCGGCGGCAAGACCTCCCAGACTCTATGGTCTTCCCAAGATCCATAAAGAAGGCACCCCGCTACGACCCATTGTGTCGACTATAAACTCTCCTACTTACAAACTATCCCGGTTTCTATCAGATACTCTGCTTCCCTTCACAGGCAAGACCTCTTCGGCAGTTCTCAACTCAACCCAATTAGTCTCTATGGTTAAGGACAATGCGCGTGGTTCTCAGTGTGCTTGTTGGGCCCAGAGAAGCCGCGGGACGATTTCGCGGCGTTGAATCGTCGCTGCTGACGGCCGGAGTACGTCCACCGCCACCACCACCCCCCCCCCCGCCAGCTCCCCCCCCCAGCGCCCCCCCCCCAGCCCCTCCCCCCCCCCCACCAGCTCCCGTGAGCGTGTGGCCGACACTTGGAGCGAGCCAATAATGTTGTTGGTGGGAATGATCATTTACATCTTCTTCCACTGGGGGAGGTGGGTGCGAGGTGAGGGGGGGGGGGGGTTATTAGGATTTCCTGTGGGGTTGTCTTAATTGTTATTAATGAACAGCTGTTAATGAACTGCCAGACTACAAGTCGAGTGTTTTATGCCCAAATCCCAAGGAATTGCTTCTCGAGACAGAGCGAGGGCCGCTAATTACAAGAGACCTCATTGGTGGACGACACCGGGAGGGGTGGACTACACCGAGAGCAGCTCGGTTGTGTCAGTAGCGACTCACAGAATGCGTGCAGGAGAGTGTGCGTGTGTAAGAGGAGCGGTGGCGCAACGGTTAGCGCGCTGCACTACGAACCCGGCGACCCCAGTTCGATTTGCGCTCACGGCCAATAACGGTGACGACTTTGTGCACCAGTCCTGGGCCAAAGGTCCACTGACACCTAAATGGGTCCCTGCAGTGTTCCAAACATCAGCGCAGGGGATACAAAGGCCGTTGGGCTGGCCACCCACAGCGCCCCTTTGGCGTGCCGTGCCGGCCTTCATCGGTGCTGGTGAACAGCAGGTTGCCGCGCCAAGCGTTACCGGACTGCTACTGGGGAATCTTTGACCAGAGCCGTGTAACTTTCCGGAGCGCCTTACAACCGGCACAATTCGGTGGTCGCATCACCGGGCGAGAGGGCCCAGCGCGCTCCTGCTGCCGGGACACCCTTGACCCAGGCGCCGCCGTGGAGACGAAATGGGCGGAACGCGCGAGACGTTGACGTTCGGAGGGAGGGAGTCGGGAGTGAGAGACGGGTTTGCCGTACGGACGTGGAACATCTTTCGCACCCGGCGTGGCCAGTCGTGCTAATCGGAGGTTGCAGAAGAAGTATCTGCGTCTGTGTGCGTGTGTGCGTATGTGCGTATGTGCGTGTGTGTGTGTGCGTGTGTGCGTGTGTGTGCGCGTGTGTGCGTGTGTGTGTGCGTGTGTGCGTGTGTGTGTGTGCGTGTGTGTGTGTGCGTGTGTGTGTATGTGTGTGTGTGCGTGTGTGTGTGCGTGTGTGTGTATGTGCGTGTGTGTGTGTGCGTGTGTGTGTGCGTGTGTGTGTGTGTGTGTGCGTATGTATGTGTGCGTATGTGCGTGTGCGTGTGTGTTTACTATTTAACTCCATCAAAAAAATAACCTGCAGCGCCACACCTATTACCATCATTATGGGAAAAAACGGTGATCCAATCTCCGACCCCCAGGAACAGGTTTGCAGATTTGCTGAACATTTCTGTGAGGTCCTGGGGGAGGGAAAATCCCTCAGCCAGGAAAAAATCGTGGCACAAAGTGGGGATAACCCTGCTGAGGCTGCGGTGCCTCAAATATTGGAAGAGGTCACCCCCTGTGAGTGGCTGGCTGAGGTTCCATCTGTTGAGGAAGTACTGAAGGCGATCCGGAGTCTGAGACTGCCGATGATTTGGTAATAGCTGCTCATTCAGAGGAGGAGTTGGAGACGCTGCTGCTGAGACTGGAGCGTGCCACTAAGAGGTGGGGCCTTACCATCAGCCCCACCAAAACTAAGCACCTGCCTGGGTATTTTGTACCATCGGACACTCCGCCCCCACAACTCCCAATCGGTGATGGGGCAGTGGTGGAGAGAGTGGAGAGTTTACCATACCTGGGTAGTGTGCTTATGACCGGCTCCAATTTAACAGCAGAGGTCTCACTCCGAATAAGTCGGGCGGCAATATCTTTTCATCGGTTGCGTAACGCTGTGTGGAAGCTACCTGGTCTGTCGCTCCGGACGAAGCTTCAGGTCTTCTCGGCCACAGTCATTCCCTCCCTTCTCTACGCTTGCGAAACGTGGACCCCCCTAATGGAGCATCTTCGCCGGTTGGAAACATTTAGGCTGGCCTGCCTACGATTCATCCTGGGTTTAACCAGGCTGGATTGTGTGAGGAGCTCACAAATCCTTGAAAGATCTGGGCAAAGTCCCATCGGTGAGCTCCTCCGGCAATCAAGGATGCGTTGGCTGGGTCAGGAGCGCGCATGCCCAGCTACCGCATGCCTAAACAGCTTTTGTTCGGCCGGATCGAGGGGGCTAAACGGGCGCGGCACGGGCTAGAGAAGAGATGGAGTGATGTGGTACAGGAGGACGTGGAGCTGAGTGGACTTGCCGATGACTGGTACCAGCAGTGTCAAGATCGACCTCTGTAGAGGAGGCTCGTGAAGGACGCTACTGGGCAGTTGGAGGCAGTCGCCCTCCAACAGCAACGGAGGGCGGAGGAGCGACGCTCACAACAACGAGTGGAGCGCCGGGTGGCTAAATCACAACAAGTTTGTACAGTAGGGGGCACAGGTGGTGCATCAGCCAGTCATCTCGGTCATCTCAGTCAGTTGACCCGTGGCACCTGCTGGGTCTGCCCCGTGACCTCCTGCCAGCGGGCTTTCGACACTTCACGTGGCCTCAAGGTGCACTTGGCCTGGCACAAGCGTAGTGGTGACGTCACCGCCACTTAGTGGCGAATGGCGGTTATTGTTGTGCGTGTGTGTGTATGTGCGTGTATGTGTGTGTATGTGTGTGTATGTGTGTGTGTGCGTGTTGAATCCATGGGGAGCGGTAGTGTCGTGGTTAGCGCGCTGCGCTACGAACCTGGCAAAACCGAGTTCGATTCCCGTTCACGGCCAACACCGGACATGATTATCTTAACCGGTCCTGGGCCTCCCCTAGGTCGACTCAGCCTCAAATGAGTACCTGGTGCGGTGTGTCAAAACATTGGCAATAGGGAGACAAAGGCAGCCGGGCGTGGTGTTGGCCACCCACCCCCTCGTGTGCGGTGCCGGCCTTCATAGGTGCTCGCGAACAGCGCTTACCCCAACGATCTCTTCAGGTTATACGGGGGATCTTTGTCTTTTTATTGAACTTCTTTTGCACCGTACGTAGCCAAACGTGCTAATCGGAGGTGCGGGGCGAAGGACAACAACACTAAACACAAAACGCAGTTCTAAAGAAACTAGTTTCCAATGGGGATGATTTAAGAGTGCACAACTCCAGCGGCTTGCTAACATGGGAAGGAAGAGCGTTCCAGACGGCCGCAGGAGCGCATCTGAAAGCGCCGCGCGACGCGGTGACCGCCGCCTTTGTTCGATTGCCAGCAGCCAAAAGCTGCCGCTGCTACTGCTGCTGCAGCTACTGCTACCGCTGCTGCAGCTACTGCTACCGCTGCTGCAGCTACTGCTACTGCTGCTGCTGCTACTGCTACTGCTGCTACTGCTGCTGCAGCTACTGCTACCGCTGCTACTGCTGCTGCTACTGCTGCTGCAGCTACTGCTACCGCTGCTGCAGCTACTGCTACTGCTGCTGCAGCTACTGCTACTGCTGCTACTGCTGCTGCAGCTACTGCTACCGCTGCTGCTGCTGCTGCTGCGAGGATGAGCGTAGTTCGCGTGCGACAGCGCCACGAGGTTTGTGTGCCGCGCTATGGAATCTCGCTCCCCGTGGATGGGGTGTTAGGGGCGGTGTCCGGGGGGGGAGGGGGGGGGGGTGTTGTGACGGTCTTCACGCGCGGGGGTGGCAGCGGCGGCGACGTCGGGGGCGATGCTGATGGAGGGAGGTGGGCACCTGCGACCCAAGGGATTCACGATACAGGGGGCAGGGAGTGGGGGCAGGGAGTGGGGGCAGGGAGTGGGGGTAGGGAGTGGGGGCAGGGAGTGGGGGGCGGGGCGGGGGAGGTAATCTGGGCCGAGCGCGTGGCGCGCTTCGCCGCGCGCCGCGGAGGGCTCGCGGTTCGAACCCCAAGGCCGCCCCGGGTCTAATGGTTGCGGGTGCATGGCAGGCCACGATACAAAACCACAAATGCAACTTCACACGTGGAATTTCACTGCCAATTGTTACCTTTAACTATTTGTAACTATTTTTTTGGTTATTTTACCACGTAAGGCTCACTGAGATTTAATAGTTTTTTTTCAGAATGGACCTTGCCATAAATGACAGCTCAACGAAGGGGCTTATCGTCGCGTGGAAATGTATGGCAGCCAAATACTGTAAACCATCCACGTTTTGTTTTGCCTGGTAAGGCCCCAACTGAGCTGCTGCTACGTCGATCCTTTTCAGAAGCGACCCTGGCAATCACAAATGGGAGCACAACCAAGTGGCTCATCACCATCATCACGTGGACATTTATTGCGGCAGCCAAACACTCCAAACGCGTGGTGACGTTGGTTCTAAACGTGAAAGGGAAAACCCGAAGGTGCTGGAGAATAATCCATGCCACCACGGGGAGCGAGAGAGAGAGGCAAACTCCGGATACAAAAGCATCAGGGTCAGGATCGAACCCACGACCTCCTGTATATCAGGCGAGGTAATTAACATCTCCTAGCCACCGCGGCGCGCCGGAGTTGGCCATTGTGTGACAGATTTGAAAATGACACCGCAAATGACTTAATTGGGTGAACCCACGTAGCCACGTTGCTCCTGTGCAGACTCTACCCGTCTGTGAAACATAAAGCTCCCTCGTTGCAGCCCTGCGCTATGAGAACGGCGTGAACGCCAGATGGGCTCCATGGCTTGTCGCATTGTTATTGCAGGCGGGGTTGGTGGGTCATGTCGAGATCGCGAGCGACCGACTCCCACGGGCGTGCCAACGAGTCGGTACCGTTGGAGGACGCGTAGCCATAGTTGGTCGCAGTCTTAGTCTGTGGGGTTTCATTTAGCCGTCAATGTCGAGTCGTTCGATGTGGGTGCGAGGGATGCGCAATTGCACATAAGTCGATTTTTCAACTTGGAGTGAGCTGATGGTCTTAGCCAAGTCTCCAATGACTACACAAAACAACAACAAAATAATTCGTAAAATTATACTTGATTCTGAGCTTAAATGTGGGCTGAATTCACCACCGCTCACCCTTACACATATACAGAAAGACAAAGATCCCCCGTATAGCCTAAACAGACTAGAGGGGCAGGTGCGGTAGTGTAGCGGTGAGCGCGCTGCACTACGAACCCAGCGACCTGGGTTCGATATCCGATCACAGCCACTGCTAGTGATGATTATCTGAACCGATCCTGGGCCTCATCTAAGTCGACTCCGCTTTAAATGAGTACCTGGTGCGGTGTGTAAACGTCGCCACTTGGGAGACAAAGGCGGTCGGGCGTGGTGTTGGCCACCCACCCCCTCGTGCGCCGTGCCGGCTTTCATAGGTGCTACTCGCTAACAGCAATTGCCCCTACAGCCTGTTTAAGGCGGTATGGGAGGCGGTGATGTATTGGTTAGCGCACCGCACTACGAATCCGGCGGTCCGGGTTTGATTCCCGTTAACCACCAACAGCAGTGGCTAATATTGGAACTGGTGATGGGACTCCCCTAGGTCGACTCAGCCTCAAGTGCGTGCCTGGTGTGGTGTGTAAATATCGGCACCGGAGAGACAAAGGCGGCCGGGCGTAGTGCTTGCCTGTGTCGCCCTGGCCTTCGGAGCTGCTCTCTCGCAGCACTTGCCCCAGCAGCCTCCTCAGGCGATAGGGGGAAAGGTCTCTGTGCATCTCTTAACGACATCTTAATCATCCTTCATTATTGATGAGGCTACAAAGGTGTGATCACGCTATTAGCGAGCGCACGATACTACAGTGGTCCATTATGACATTTTGGTGGTGGTGGGGGGTGGAGGTGGGTGTGTGGGGGGGGGCGCGTGGGGGGTGAGGTGGGGGGTGAGGTGGATGTGTGTGGGGGGGGTGAGGTGGGTGTGGGGGGGGCGCGTGGGGGGTGGAGGTGGGGGGTGAGGTGGGTGTGTGTGGGGGGGGGGGCGTGGGTGGTGAGGTGGGGGGTGAGGTGGGTGTGTGGGGGGGGGGGGGCGCGTGGGTGGTGAGGTGGGGGTGAGGTGGGTGTGTGTGGGGGGGGCGCGTGGGTGGTGAGGTGGGGGGTGAGGTGGGTGTGTGTGGGGGGGGCGCGTGGGTGGTGAGGTGGGGGGTGAGGTGGGTGTGTGGGGGGGGGGCGCGTGGGTGGTGAGGTGGGGGGTGAGGTGGGTGTGGGGGGGGTGGAGGTGGGGGGTAGAGGGGGGGTGGGGGGGCACGTGGGGGTGGAGGTGGGGGGTGGAGGTGGGGGGTGGAGGTGGGTGTGGGGGGGGCACGTGGGGGTGGAGGTGGGGGGTGGAGGGGGAGTGTGGGGGGGGGGCACGTGGGGGGGTGGAGTGCTGCCCCGGTATTGGGGGTCGTTGCGTTGACGCTCATCAAGGCCGCGTCGGACGGAGTCGCCGGGGGAGTTGGACGCGCGGACGATGACGCCAGTGGCCCCATAGAAACATGGTCCCTGGTCACCTCGTGGCAGAGACGAGTTTCCGTCGATCGGGAGGAGGAGGGCGAGGAGGAGGAGGAGGTGAATGAAGAGAATAAACAGAGCAGGACGAGTGGCCCAGAGGGGTCGTGATGGCCATGGGCGAGCTGCCGAGCCCGTGCCGATGGGAGCCTGGGTTCGAATCCAGGGTTTGTCATCCACCTGCGCCGCTGGCCACTTGCCCCAACAGTCTGTTAAGGCTGTACGGGGGATCTTGGTCTTGTGTATGTGCGAGTGCGTGGCTGTGGGGAGCGGTCAGCTCGCTGCGCTACTAACCCCGTGACCCGGGTTCGATTCCCACTCGCGGTCAGCACCAGTGACGATTATCTGAACCAGTGCTGGGCCTCCCCTAGGTCGACTCAGCCTCAAATGATTACCTGGTGCGATGTGTACATGTGACCACTGGGGAGACAAAGGCGGGCGGGTGTGGTGCGGACCAACCACCCCGTCGTGGATTAACAGCACTTGCCCCAACAGTCTGTTAAGGCTATCCACGTGGGATCTTTGTCTCTGTGTGGCGGGGAGCGGTAGTGCAATGGTTAACGCACTGCACTACACACCCAGCAACCCGAGTTCGATTCGCGGCCATGGCCAACACCAGCAGTGACAATCTGAACCGGTCCAGGAGCTGGCACGGTGTGTAAACATCATCGACTCTGCGTGGTGGTGGCAACGATCACCACTCCCCCCTCATGCACTGTGCTGGCCTTTAGAGGTGCTCACTGACACATGCACACCAACAGCCCCACACACACCTCCCCCACAAGGCTAGCGAGTGATTCTGTGAGTGCACGTACGAAGGTGCTCGTGCGCGCACATGAGAAATGTGTAAAAAATTAACCCGTAAAAACAAAGATTTTTACTATAAATCCTTTATATGCGTGGCGGCTAGAGTCCTCTCGTCCCCTGGCTTGAGATGGCTGCCACCTATGAGTCAGATGATTGCCTGCCACAATTAAGCAATTGGTAATTAAATATTTTAAAAAAATCCTAAAAAGTGTAAAAATTTGGAGAAAAAAATTTCCCGAAAATTTTTTGTCACGCACAACGAGTCTGTGTGCAAAATGTCAGCTCGATTGGATCACGGGAAGTGGGTTAAAAAACGACCTAAAGATTTGCACGGTCGTAAGCGCGCACGCAAGCAAGCAAGTGAACTTAATATAAAGGATTTAAAAAGTGAAGGAGCAGCCCCTGCAATACTCGTTCACGCGACTTGCTGGCGGAAGCTCCTCCGCACGAGGGAGCTCTGGAGAGCACCCTCGAGTGGATATTTGGCCTACTCTTCCACACTGCCCAGACATCTTTGAAGCGGTGGGCATACCCACACTCGCGTGGTGGTGTTCCCGTCTAAAATCAATGCTGGGTGGACGGAGGGCGTGGGGCGGATTTCAGAATCCTGCCACCGTCGTTTCAACTGCGGCGCCGGCAGATGGAATCGAGCCGGCGACTTCTGCCGGACGCCGGTTGCAGTTCGATTCCGACGGGCCGCCCTGATTAATACTGCGGCGGTGCTGCTATGTATCAACCGTACGCTGTGATACACATTCCGTGCAGTCCGTGGTGAGGCACGGTCTACACCGCAGTTTACGGATTTGGTAACTGCACAGGAATTATAGATTTGAAGCTTTCGTGACTGGAAAGATTCATACTCTTAGGTTTTTTCGGTAAAGTCACGTAGGTAAAAAATAAAATTAAAATTAATAAAAGTAAAATAAAAAATAAAAAATCACGACGTTTCGGAGGCAACACAAGCTTCCGTCTTCAGGTGGAACCGTCACTTGATACAGCTATCGTGCTGTGACGGTTCCACCTGAAGACGGAAGCTTGTGTTGCCTCCGAAACGTCGTGATTTTTTTATTTTACTTTTATTAATTTTAATGTTATTTTTTACCTACGTGACTTTACCGAAAACACCTAAGAGTATGCACAGGTATTGTCGCCTTCTCCGGCAAAAACCAAAACGTAAAGCTAAACCACTGTGCCACGCTACATTTAACTTTTATTGTTTTCATTTCACCAGGTAAGGCCCACTGAACTATATAGGTCTCATTCAGAAATGACCTGGCGATCACAAATGATCGTTCGACGAAGTGGCTTATCACGTCGACATTTATCGCGGCCAAACACTCTCAGCGCTTTAAATGTGGAGGGAAAAAATCCAGGGAGAACACGCAGAGTCCAAATACACAGCAGCAGTAGCAGCAGGCGTCAGGGTCGGCATCGAACCCACGACCTCGTGTATACCAGGCGAGGTAGTCAACATCTCACCATCGCGGCGCCCTTGCTAGGAATCCCCTTAAAACGAATCTTGGGTCGTCGGTGAGGCTTTCCGTCGTGATAATAAAAATAATAAATGACACCCACGGCAGCATCCCATAGGTGAGCACCTTTATATATACACACTTGGCTGGGGCGGTGGGGGAGTTGTGTGGCCAAAACTCCTGACAATTAGCGCCTCTCATCTGTAGCTTTCGTGACATCGCGGAGCGCCGCACTCGCAACACAATTATCACCTCGCCCTCCTCCTCCTCCTCGCCGACGACGACGAGGAGTGAGAAGTGGCGAAGAGAGCGCCCCCCCTCCCCCTCCCTGCGCACCAGCGTTCTCGCGATGGGCGCTTGGACAAATCTTTTGTCGAGTAAAAACAAAAACTTCGACGGTGTTGCAGCGGCATTGTTATCGAGGGCCTTCGATATAGATTAGGCAGCACCCTCCACCCCCCGCCCCCCGTTAGAGTGTACGTAAGTCAGTAAAAAACAGGCAATGATCCCAACGTATAGAGAGCCTGAATGAGATGTTAGCGAGCACGTTGCACCAGGTGGTCACTTGAGGCCGAGTCGACCTAGGGGAGGCCAACGACCGGTTCAGATAACCGTCACCGGTGTTGGCCATGAGCGGGAGGCGAACTCAGGTGGCCGGGTTCGTAGTGCAGCGCGCAAACCGCTAAACTATCACGTACTCGTATACACACAGACAAAGATCTCCCGTGTAGCCTTAACAGACTGTATAGGCAAGTGCTGTTAGTGAGCTCCTATGAAGGCTGGTACGGCACACGAGGGGGTGGGTGGCCAACACCACGTCCGGCCGCCTTTGTCTCCCCAGTGGCGATGTTTACACACCGCACCAGTTACTAATTTTGAGGCTGAGTCGACCTAGGGGAGGCCCAGGGTCAGTCTAGATAATCGTCACTGATGTTGGCCGTGAGCGAGAAGCAAACCCGGGTCGTCAGGTTCATAGCGCAGCGTAGCGCTAACCGCTACACCACCGCTCCCCACTACACAAGTACACACACACACGTACACGCACATACACACACACATACGTATACAAAGATAAAGATCCCCCGTATAGCCATAACAGACTGTAGGGGCAAGTGCTGTTAGCGAGCACCTATGAAGGCCAGAACGGTACACGAGGGGGTGGGGTGGCCAACACCACGCCCGACCGCCTTTGTCTCCCCAGCACACGTACACACACACACAAGTATACACACACGTACACACAGGGTGTTGTTGTCATTGACGGATGTGTTGAGTTTGTTTGTTATTGAATGTATCGCTGCGTGCAAGCGTGCTGTCTAAAGAGTACATGGGCACGTGTGTGCATGTGTGTCTGTGTGTGCCTGTGTGCCTGTGTGTCTGTGTGTGTGCCTGTGTGTCTGTGTGTCTGTGTGTGTGCCTGTGTGTCTGTGTGTCAGTGTGTGTGCCTGTTTGTCTGTGTGTGTGTCTGTGTGTCTGTGTGTGTGCTTGTGTGTCTGTGTGTGTGTCTGTGTGTGTGTGTGCCTGTGTGTCAGTGTGTGTGCCTGTGTGTGTGTGCCTGTGTGTCTGTGTGTCAGTGTGTGTGCCTGTGTGTGTGTCTATGTGTGTGGTGGGGAGCGATAGTGTAGCGGTTAGCGCGCTGCGCTATGAACCTGGCGACACAGGTTCGATTCCCGCTCACGGCCAACACCAGTGACGCTTATCTGAACCGGTCCCGGGCCTCCCCTAGGTCGACTCAGCCTCAAATGAGTACCTGGTGCGGTGTGTAAACATTGCCACTAGGGAGACAAAGGCGGTCGGGCGTGGTGCTGGCCACCCACCCCCTCGTGTACCGTTCCGGCCTTCATAGGTGCTCGCTAACAGCACTTGCCCCTACAGTCTGTTAAGGCTATATGGGGGATCTTTGTTTTGTTGTCTGTGTGTGTGTCTGTGTGTGTGCCTGTGTGTCAGTGTGTTTGTGTGTCAGTGTGTGTGCCTGTCAGTGTGTGTGTGTCTGTGTGTGTGCCTGTGTGTGTGCCTGTGTGTCTGTGCGCCTGTGTGTCTGTGTGTCTGTGTGTGTGCCTGTGTGTCTGTGTCTAAGTGGTAGTCACAGCACGCTTACCACTAGTCTAAGTGGTAGTCTAGTGGTAAGCGTGCTGCGCTATGAACCCGGCCACCCGAGTTCGATTCCCGCTCACGGCCAACACGAGTGACAATTATCTGAACCGGTGCTGTGCCTCCCCTAGGTCGACTCAGTCTCAAATGAGTACCTGGTGCGGTGTGCAGTAAACATCGCCACTCGGGAGACAAAGGCGGCCGGGCATGGTGCTGGCCACTGCTATTCAGTGGCCTAAAATAAAATAAAATGTTTCACTCCAGATGACCGCTGCAAAGTATTTTCTGTGTTGTGATTTAGTGTGCTGATTTTAAAGGTGCATTGAAAAATGTGATACTCCGACTGATGCTCCTGCTGTTGTAGAGTGACTCATGCAGCCAGCTATGGCTGCAGGGTTTTGGTAGTACATGTTGTTTATGTCGTTTATTGTGAAAAATCGGTCACAGTTCCTATGATCACTGTTACATTGCTTTTATGGCTTTATTTTGGTGATTTATAAAAAAGTATTTTGGTTCGGCCATGTTTGTTTGTTGTAGTACGGAGTTAGAATGATGGCCTTAATCTAAGTTGTCTTGTGGTTGTTGTTGTTTGACTTGCATCCCACTGGGATTTTTGCACACAGCGTTGGTGTACGGTGCTTTTTTCTGGAATTTTTGCTGTTTTTTTCCTGGATTTTCAGTTTGCACATAGTCACAGAGTCACTTTAAGATGTTTTCTTGTTCATGATTTTTCTTTTTGTTTGTTGCGGTTGCACCCGACGCAAGAGCCGGATGGCTCACAGGGCTATACCTAATAAATGAACTTGAACTTGAACGCACTCCCTCGTGTGCCATGCCGGCCTTCACCAAGTGCTCCCTGCTAACAGCACCCCCCGCAACAGTCTGTCAAGGGCTATATTCGAGGCGATCTGTGTGTGTGTCTGTGCCGCACTGCGCAGGCTCTGGACGGCTTCATGATGGTGGTGACAGCAGCAGGAACCATCTTCTACGCCTCCCACACCATCGAGGCGTACCTGGGATACCACCAGGTACCCGGCGACCCGACTTCAACATCCAAGTGCGAACATCCGAACCGGTCCCAGACCCCTCCCTTAGGTCAACTCAGCCTTCAAAATGATTACGCAGCGCGGTTTTTTTTCCGGCCACAACGCCCGCTGTTGCGCCGTCACGACCTTAATAGTCGCCGCGCGCAAGCGGCACCTTGCCCCAGCGGCCTGCGTGGGCTACACGGGCTGGGACCTCTGTCTTTGTGTCGGCGGTTGCAGTGCGACGTGCTGCACCAGAGCATCTACGAGCTGCTGCACGCCGAGGACCGGCAGACGTTCCGGCAGCAGCTGCGGCTGCTCCCGGCTGCGCCGGGCAGCGCTCGCCACGACGGCACCGGTGAGAGGGCGGGCGGGCGGGCGGGCCGGTGCCACCAGCAATGTGCTCACCGAGCGAGAGACTGTGCCACGCACTTCTTCTTGTGCTGATTTATATTTGCTCCGTGTCACTCAGTGTCTCTCCATGTCACTCCGTGTCTGTCTATGTCACTATTGTCCCGTGTCTGCCTTCCGCTCCGCGTCTCTCCGTGTCACTCCGTGTCTCTCCGTGTCACTCCGTGTCTGTCCATGTCACTCCGTGTCTCTCCCTTTTGCTCCGTGTCTCTCCGTGTCACTCCGTGTCTCTTCCTGTCAAACCGCGTCTGTTCATGTCACTGTTGTCCCGTGTCTCCCTTCCGCTCCGCGTCTCTCCGTGTCTCTCCGTGTCTCTCCGTGTCACTGTTGTCCCGTGTCTCTCCGTGCCGCTGTCGCTCCGTGTCTCTTCCGCGTCGCCTCGCATCGCCCCACGCCTCTCCGAGTTGCCGTGCCGCGTTGTGACCGGACTAGCGACGGGTGCCACGGCGTCGCACGATTAGCGTCCCCACTGGCCCCTGGCGCGAGGAGGGTGCGACGCCCCCCGGGACAGCCGCTGGCGTTGACGACGCTCTGATGGTGGCGGCGGTGGTGACAGGGTGTCGCACTGTAAAAACTCACACCCCGGTCGGCGCACTTATTAATAGCAGGTGAGGGTGGCGCCTGTCTGTGAGCCCGGCTCCGTGGAAACCGGGGGTCGGTGGACCAAGCGGAGATGGGCGCGTGCCGTAACGCTCCCGGCAGGCCAGGCGGTGACCTCGCTGCTGCCGGGAGAGAGTAGTGCGGCAAGTGGGTTACTCTTACAACCTCTTGCCGGAGGTTTGTTCTGGAAACTTCCCAAGCTGAGGGACGGTCCAGAAATGTCCAAACTTTTTAAACAATAAACACCCCAATGTGTTTTCTCCGGTAAATACCCCAAATAGGGTTCCAATTTCTTGGCGTCGCAAATTGGGGTATTGGGGGGGGGGGGTGATCTCCCCACCCCCTACCGCCCCGAAGCAAACTCCAAATAGGCGTCAGGGTCGGGATCGAACCCAAGACCTCCTACATACCAGGTGAGGTCGTTATTATATCGCCCTGGGGTATGTTTGCATTGTGGCTGCCCTGCTCAAACAATGGCAAAGACAATTCTTGAGAGCAGGCGCTTCAGCAGAAGCACAGTGGCAAGCCTTTAATCCACACATCAAATATACACATCATCCACTCAAAGCTGTTGACCACTTGAACAGACAAACGGCTGGCTGGCCTGCCAGGGTGGCTGTCGTGCACACGCTGGGCGCAATGGTTTGCCACGTACGGCGCGAAAGAAGTTCAACATGCATGCGTACGTACGATGGGGTTTTGCCGAATCGAAATCATCGTTGGAGGGACCGCGACCAGGAAAACGTAGGGGAGTACACGCACGTAAGGGGCCGGTCGATGATGGTGAGTTTCGCATCAAATTTAGTGAGATAAATTGGTGGACAAGGGCGGCTTGGAAAGCAGCGCTTTCAGATTTGTTTAATTTAACAATGAGATACGACGGCGGAGCAATGTGTCCGAGAGAAAAACGTTCACAAGCGATGCGCACCGCATCTCCAGCTGTGGCGTGCGGACTCGGATCCGTGCCTAGAGGCTGACCAGCAGATCGGTACAGCGGCTGGAACAGACGCAAAGAAGCCGTGGGGAGAGTTGCACGCCGGGAAATTAAATACATTGAACAGATGGAGGGAGGGGGGGACGAGCACACGGATCCGGGAACGCACGCGGGTAGGAGACGACGTCCCGCTGTAAACGTGAAACAGACGGGGGGGGGGGCAAGACTGGTGACGGAATGTCAGCCAAAGGAGGGAACGTGCTGCCCGGGAGGACGACCGTCATGGGGATGGAGCACGGTGACATCGGTTCCCGTGCAGGAGACGGGTCGTGGCAATGCAGCTCCCTCGCTGCTCTCAATGTCCACGCCACGACCAGCCGCTTGCTTGAGCTTTCATTTGTGGCCAGAGTCGCTTCTGAAACAAGAGAGCTCATAGCTCGGTGGGCTTTACCTAGTAAAATAAAACATCGCTTATTTTAATGTTTACTAATTTGTTTACCTTTCCTAGACGTTGCACTCCTATTAAGTTGTTGTATTGTTGTTGTTACATTCTGATCAGATTCCTCCAGTATCAATACATATTCTGATTATGAATGACGGTGGCGGCCTGGGGGAAGGCTCCCATCCAGCAGTGTACAGCCCGTGGCTGCTGCTGTTGATGATTGGTTTGGATCACGCGGAGATCACGTGGTGAGCGAAGCGCCGGACGGCTAAAGCACAGCAAGGTGGCACCACAGTAGGGGGCACAGGTGGTGCATCGGCACTCGTCTCAGTCAGTCGACCCGTGGCATCTGCGGTCTTTCCCGTGACCTGGCAGTCGGCGTTCGACACTTTCTGTGGCCTCAAAGTGCACCTAGCCTGGCACTGACGCCGCAGTGACGTCACCCCCACTTAGTGGCGAATCGCGGTTGTCGATATTGTTGTTGTGTGACACAGAGCCAAGCCACGCGGTAACATTCAGCACCTTAAAAGCGAACTAAAATCCGATTTCAATCCCTGCTGCCTGCTTATCCCTTTTGTCTCCGAGCCTTTGCCAGAGAGTGGCGGGTTGAAGCCTCGCGGGGGGGGGGGGGGGGCGTTGGGGGGGGGGGCGTTGGGGGGGGGGCTGTGTGTCTCTAGTCCACGTTGGGACATTGAACCAGCCCCATTGATGTGTGCCGAGTAACAGCGAGCCCGGCGGCTCGCCAAGGAAGCCTCTCAACCGCCCGCCCCCCGCCCGCCACACGCAGGCACAGGCTGCCCATTGTTAATAAGCGGCCTAATTGCTCTCGGTCTCCAGGCGATACATTAAAAGAGACGGCCTACCCCTTGCAATTGAAGGCGAGCAAACGTAACGATTAAACTTCTGTAAACAACGCCTTGAGTTACCTTGCCCAGGGTCACGTCACCCGCGGTTCGAAGCAGCCCGCCGGCTCGCACGTCCCTCTCGCCGTGTTTGCGCAGTCCGCCCGCACACGCGTGTGTCCCCCCCCCCCCCCCACTGAATCGCGGCCAATGCAGCATCACCGCAAAAGGTGGCGCTTTCTATTGAATGCGCACACACACACTCACGCCTACACTGACACACAAATACACAAAGACAAAGATCCCCGTTTTGCCTGAACAGGCTGTTGGGGAAAGTGCTGTTAGCGAGTAGCACCTATGAAGGCCGGCACGGCACACGAGGGGGTGGGGGTGGCCAACACCACGCCCAGCCGCCTTTGTCTCCCCAGTGGCGACGTTTGCACACCGCACCAGGTACTCATTAGAAGCGGAGTCGACCTAGGAGAGGCCCAACACCGGTTCACATAATCGTCACTGGTGTTGGCCGTGAGCGGGAATCGAACTCGGGACACCGGGTTCGCAGCGCAGCGTAGCGCTAACCGATACCCCACCGCTCCCCACTGACACACATACACACACGCGCGCGTGCGCGCTCCCCTTAATAATGCCCCGCTAATGACAGTGATTCCACATCGGGTCTCGGGTTACAGCCGTTGCTGTTGTCATTTTCAGCAGCAGCAGCAGCATCATCGTCACTATAATAATAGCTGTTGTTGTTGTCAACTTATCCGCTCACCGCTCTCGTGGAAGGGAACGGACTCAGAGTCGCGAGTTGCCAGGAGGAGGAACCACAGACAAACGGGAAGGTGACAGCAGCAGCAGCAGGAGCACTGAAAATGATCATCATCATGATGATTATTCTCAACTTTCGATTTAAAGTTTTCGTGACTGCAGGGATTCATCTTCTTGGTTCTTTCGGTAAAGCCGTCGGCTGCTTGCGTTATGGCCGAAACGTCGTGAGAATTATTTTATTATGTTTTATTTTTATTATTTTATTATTTCCCTTCTACGTGACTTTACCGAAAGAACCAAGAAGATATTCTCAACTTGTCGCGCTGCACCTCCGCGCAACAATCACCCGAGCTCTGCGGTCCTCTATTCGTGAAGGCGGTCGGTGCGCTCGCGGGAGGGAAACCCGGAGCGCCCCGAGGAAACCCACGCGTGCGAGGGGGCAACGCTGTGCGCCGTCGAGAAGGGACGGGCGATGTTCGTGCACCGCCGAGCACACGGACGAGGTGCTGAGTTGCGTCCTCCCGTCTGTTGCACCAATGTCCATCGGGGGGTGGGGGGCTTATCACCCGCGCCGCTCCGTGGCAGCCAATTCGATATTTGTATAATTCTCAGAGGTGTAATTTAGTCGAATTAGGTGCAAAATCAAACTAAATATGATGTGGCGGTGGGAGGGGGGGATGAAACTCAACTCTCCACATGAAAACGCGTTCGGCAACAACACTCTCTGTGTGTGGCCTTAAATGGAAACATAATAGGCGACGTTTCGGGCATCGGCTTCAACATGTGCATCACCTGTTGTATATTTTTCCTATTTAAGGCGGTGCTGTTGATGAGGGTGTTGAGTTTGGTGATTTGTGCACCACTAGCGAAGCAGCAGCATCAGCAGATACTTCACATCTTAGCGTGCGGAGAAAGGAATCTACGGTGGCCACAAATGCACACAGCCAAGCACGCACACACAGCCACATGCACATACAGCCACACACACACACAGCCACACACACACACAGCCACACAGATCCCCCGTATAGCCTCGACAGACTGTAGGGGCAAGTGCTGTTAGCGAGCACCTATGAAGGCCGGAACGGTACACGAGGGGGTGGGTGGCCAGCACCACGCCCGACCGCCGTTGTCTCCCTAGTAGCGATGTTTACACACCGCACCAGGTACTCATTTCAGGCTGAGTCGATCTAGGGGAGGCCCAGGACGGGTTTAGATAATCGTCACTGGTGTTGGCCGTGAGCGGGAATCGAATCCGGGTCGCCAGGTTCGTAGCGCAGCGCGCTAACCGCTACACCACCGCTCCCCACACACAGCCACACACACACAGTCACAACAACCGCCATTCGCCACTAAGTGGCGGTGACATCACCACGACGCTTGTGCCAGGCCATGTGCACCTTGAGGCCACGTGAAGTGTCGAACGCCCGCTGGCAGGAGGTCACGGGGCAGACCCAGGTGCCACGGGTCGACTAAGATGACCGAGATGACTGGCTGATGCACCACCTGTGCCCCCTACTGTGCCAACTTGCTGTGCTTTAGCCACCCGGCGCTCCGCTCGTTGTTATGAGCGTCGCTCCTCCGCCCTCCGTTGTTGCTGGAGGGCGACTGCCTCCAACTGCCCAGTAGCGTCCTTCACGAGCCTCCTCCACAGAGGCCGATCTTGACACCGCTGGTACCAGTCATCGGCAAGTCCACTCAGCTCCACGTCCTCCTGTACCACATCACTCCATCTTTTCTCTAGCCCGTTCCGCGCCCGTTTAGCCCCCTTGATCCGGCCGAACAAAAGCTGTTAAGGCATGCAGTGGCTGGGCATGCGGGCTACATGACCCAGCCAACGCAGCCTTGCCTGCCGGAGGAGCTCACCGATGGGACTTTGCCCAGATCTTTCAAGGATTTGTGAGCTCCTCACACAATCCAGCCTGGTTAATCCCAGGATGGATCGTATGCAGGCCAGCCTAAATGTTTCTAACCGGCGAAGATGCTCCATTAGGGAGGTCCACGTTTCGCAAGCGTAGAGAAGGGAGGGAAGGCCTGTGGCCGAGAAGACCTGAAGCTTCGTGCGGAGCGACAGACCAGGTAGCTTCCACACAGCGTTACGCAACCGATGAAAAGATATTGCCGCTCGACTGATTCGGGTTCAGACCTCTGCTGTTAAACTGGAGCCGGTCATAAGCACACTGCCCAGGTATGGGAATCTCTCCACTCTCTCCACTACTGCCCCAGCCACGCACGCACACAGCCACGGAAATGGAAAGTCAAATTATTTTGTTTTACGAAAGCTCATCTTGCATTGGCGCACCGTGGCAACGTGGGCCCAAACAAGAACGTTCTCAATCAGTCCAGACGGAACCCCCACCCTCTGTGACGCACGGTTCCTTTGGAATGACACCGAGAGCGAGAGGAGCACGTGGGTTAGAGAGCACACACGTGGCAGGGGCGTGACGTCATAGTTAAGAGGAGTTAGTGGGGGGCGGGGCTGCTGGGCAGGGCGCGTGACGGCAGGTGCGTGACGTCATAGTTAAGAGGCGCGAGTGGGGGGCGGGGCTGCTGGGCAGGGCGCGTGACGTCATAGTTAAGAGGCGAGTGGGGGGCGGGGCTGCTGGGCAGGGCGCGTGACGTCATAGTTAAGAGGCGAGTGGGGGGCGGGGCTGCTGGGCAGGGCGCGTGACGGCAGGTGCGTGACGTCATAGTTAAGAGTGGGGGGCGTCACGGCCGGAAGGGGACGGCGATGGCCGACGGTCGAGACTCAGCACGGAGCGGCAGCCACGGAACGGAATGCGTCCCAGACAACAGGGCACGTCCAGCCGAGGGGAGATGGAGCGATGGAATCGGCTCGCGTGCACGTGGCTGGGTGGACCGCTATATTAGCCATAGTATTTTAGTTTGTATATATTTTTTGTATATACGGCGTCATCCATGCCCACCTCACAAAGGTGGGATATGTAACGCTTTATACGGGTTTCGCGCGGAGGGGTGCGTGCGTGCGTGTGTGTTGGGAGCATGGTGCTGGCCACCCACCCCCTCGTGTGCCGTGACGGCCTTCATAGGTGTTACTCGCTAACAGCACTTTCCCCACCAGTCTGGTAGAGGCTAAACGGGGGATCTTTGTCTTGGTGTGTATGCCTGTGTATATGCGTGTCTTTGTGTTTGTTTGTGTGTGGGGAGCGGTAGTGAAGCGGTTAGCGTGCTGCGCTACAAAGCCGGCGACCCGAGTTTGAGTCGGGTCACCAGTTGCGATTATCTGAACCAATCCTGGGAATCCCTGAGGTCGATTCAGCCTCAAAGGAGTACTTGGTGCTGTGTAAACATCGCCACTGGGGAGACAAAGGCGGCCAGGCATGATGCTGGCCACCCACCCCCATTGTGTGCCATGCCGGCCTTCATAGGTGCTACTCGCTAACAGCACTTGCCCCAACAATCTGTTAAGGCTATCCGGTGGATCTTTGTCTTTTTGTCATTGCGTGTGCGCTCAGAAGAGAAGATGTTCCCCTTTGTACTGCCCAGGCCGGAGCCTCTCCCACAGCCCCCGCGTCACCTCCCACAGGAGACCGCTGCTCTTCTCAGCAGGAACTTCACCTGCCGGTGTCGCTGCCTCAAGGATAACTCCTCGGGCTTCCTGGTACAGCAACGCAGACACACACCACGTGGTACAGCAACGCAGACACACACCACGTGGTACAGCAACGCAGACACACACCACGTGGTACAGCAACGCAGACACACACCACGTGGTACAGCAACGCAGACACACACCACGTGGTACAGCAACGCAGACACACACCACGTGGTACATCAACACAGACACACACCACGTGGTACAGCAACGCAGACACACACCACGTGGTACATCAACGCAGACACACACCACGTGGTACATCAACGCAGACACACACCACGCGGTGCACCAAAACAGACACACACCACGCGGTGCACCAACACAGACACACACCACGCGGTGCATCAACACAGACACACACCACGTGGTGCATCAACACAGACACACACCACGTGGTGCATCAAAACAGACACACACCACGCGGTGCATCAACACAGACACACACCACGCGGTGCACCAACACAGACACACACCACGTGGTGCACCAAAACAGACACACACCACGCGGTGCATCAAAACAAACACACACCACGCGGTGCACCAACACAGACACACACCACGCGGTGCACCAACACAGACACACACCACGCGGTGCATCAAAACAGACACACACCACGCGGTGCACCAACACAGACACACACCACGCGGTGCACCAACACAGACACACACCACGTGGTACAGCAACGCAGACACACACCACGTGGTACATCAACGCAGACACACACCACGTGGTACATCAACACAGACACACACCACGTGGTGCATCAACACAGGCACACACCACGTGGTGCATCAACACAGACACACACCACGTGGTGCATCAACACAGGCACACACCACGTGGTGCATCAACACAGACACACACCGCGTGGTGCATCAACACAGACACACACCACGTGGTGCATCAGCACAGACACACCACGTGGTGCATCAACACAGACACACACCGCGTGGTGCATCAACACAGACACACACCACGTGGTGCATCAGCACAGACACACCGCGTGGTGCATCAACACAGACACACACCACGCGGTGCATCAACACAGACACACACCACGTGGTGCATCAACACAGACACACACCACGTGGTGCATCAACACAGGCACACACCACGTGGTGCATCAACACAGACACACACCACGTGGTGCATCAACACAGGCACACACCACGTGGTGCATCAACACAGACACACACCGCGTGGTGCATCAACACAGACACACACCACGTGGTGCATCAGCACAGACACACCACGTGGTGCATCAACACAGACACACACCGCGTGGTGCATCAACACAGACACACACCACGTGGTGCATCAGCACAGACACACCGCGTGGTGCATCAACACAGACACACACCACGCGGTGCATCAACACAGACACACACCACGTGGTGCATCAACACAGACACACACCACGTGGTGCATCAACACAGGCACACACCACGTGGTGCATCAACACAGACACACACCGCGTGGTGCATCAACACAGACACACACCACGTGGTGCATCAGCACAGACACACCGCGTGGTGCATCAACACAGACACACACCACCACGTGGTGCATCAACACAGACACACACCACGTGGTGCATCAACACAGACACACACCGCGTGGTGCATCAACACAGACACACACCACGTGGTGCATCAGCACAGACACACCACGTGGTGCATCAACACAGACACACACCGCGTGGTGCATCAACACAGACACACACCACGTGGTGCATCAGCACAGACACACCGCGTGGTGCATCAACACAGACACACACCACGCGGTGCATCAACACAGACACACACCACGTGGTGCATCAACACAGACACACACCACGTGGTGCATCAACACAGACACACACCACGTGGTACATCAACACAGACACACACCACGTGGTGCATCAACACAGGCACACACCACGTGGTGCATCAACACAGACACACACCACGTGGTGCATCAACACAGGCACACACCACGTGGTGCATCAACACAGACACACACCGCGTGGTGCATCAACACAGACACACACCACGTGGTGCATCAGCACAGACACACCACGTGGTGCATCAACACAGACACACACCGCGTGGTGCATCAACACAGACACACACCACGTGGTGCATCAGCACAGACACACCGCGTGGTGCATCAACACAGACACACACCACGCGGTGCATCAACACAGACACACACCACGTGGTGCATCAACACAGACACACACCACGTGGTGCATCAACACAGGCACACACCACGTGGTGCATCAACACAGACACACACCACGTGGTGCATCAACACAGGCACACACCACGTGGTGCATCAACACAGACACACACCGCGTGGTGCATCAACACAGACACACACCACGTGGTGCATCAGCACAGACACACCACGTGGTGCATCAACACAGACACACACCGCGTGGTGCATCAACACAGACACACACCACGTGGTGCATCAGCACAGACACACCGCGTGGTGCATCAACACAGACACACACCACGCGGTGCATCAACACAGACACACACCACGTGGTGCATCAACACAGACACACACCACGTGGTGCATCAACACAGGCACACACCACGTGGTGCATCAACACAGACACACACCACGTGGTGCATCAACACAGGCACACACCACGTGGTGCATCAACACAGACACACACCGCGTGGTGCATCAACACAGACACACACCACGTGGTGCATCAGCACAGACACACCACGTGGTGCATCAACACAGACACACACCGCGTGGTGCATCAACACAGACACACACCACGTGGTGCATCAGCACAGACACTCCGCGTGGTGCATCAACACAGACACACACCACGCGGTGCATCAACACAGACACACACCACGTGGTGCATCAACACAGACACACACCACGTGGTGCATCAACACAGACACACACCACGTGGTGCATCAACACAGACACACACCACGTGGTGCATCAGCACAGACACACACCACGTGGTACATCAACACAGACACACACCACGTGGTGCATCAGCACAGACACACACCACGTGGTGCATCAGCACAGACACACACCACGTGGTGCATCAACACAGACACACACCACGCGGTGCATCAACACAGACACACACCACGTGGTGCATCAACACAGACACACACCACGTGGTGCGTCAACACAGACACACACCACGTGGTGCATCAACACAGACACACACCACGTGCTGCATCAACACAGACACACACCACGTGGTGCATCAACACAGACACTGCACGGTGCAGCAACACCCGAGACGGAAGCAGCGTCCCCGACTGTTCTGGCTGAAGCTTCGCGCCACGTCGTGGCCACGCCGACCCTGGCCACCATCTTTGGCCCTCCGCCCATTGCCGGACTCTCCGAGGCTCCGACTCCCTCCGTGCTGCCCTGTGCTGCCCCGTGCTGCCCCAGCTTCCTCTTACACTGCCTCCTACAATGCCCCCCTCGGCTCACTTCCTTCCAGATGCCTCTTCTGACTCTTGGCCTTTTTTCCCACAAGCTCTTTGCGAAAAATCCCTCATTCCGTCCGTAATCAACGTTTTGTGTTGCGGGCCGTCCATTAATGACGTCACGCGATTTTGGACGATTTTTGACCCCCCCCCCTCGAATATGACGTCACAAAGCTCTGACTCCCCCCCCCCCCCCCCCCCCCCAAAGAAAAAAAAACATGCTTTAAACTATTGTCATTGTAGTGCGTATTTAATGTGGCGCTGCACTCTGCTGTTGTAGGAGTGTTGTTATAACAATTAGTGTTGTTATAACAATTCTATATTTATTTAAAGTTGCGCAGAATTTTGATGTGACGTCACATTTATCACCCCCCCCCCCCTCGTCACACATCGCCACACATGTCTGACCCCCCCCCCCACCCCAGGTGCGTGACGTCATTTAAAAAAATGAATGTTTCATTGACCCCGCCACCAGCCGACATGGCCAATTCGTGAGGGTTGTCACGTGGACAGAACGTGCCGTGACCCAGCGCTGCGCACCGCTGAGTCGGAGAGCACAGGCGGAGTTCCAGCTCTCACCTCGGTCGGTCTGCCCCATCCGCATCGCTTGGCGGCCCCGGATTAGTCCGATTGATTCTTTTCTCACCCCTGAACCTGGTCGAGAACGTCCTGCATTTCATCTCTCTCTGTCTCTCTGTCCAGCTGATTGGCTTTGTTTCACTAAACATGTAACCAGACCAAACGACGTCTACGTGACAACCCTTGTCAATTGGCCGTGTCGGGTGGTGGTGGGTTTAACGTCACATTTTATATTTACGCGATATGATCCAAACCCCCCTCCCTCCCTCTATTAATGGAATGATATTGAGAAAATAATAAAAGGTTTTACCCTTTGGAAAGAAAACAGGAGTTGTGGTGAAGATGTTCAAACACCAGATAGAAACATTTTGCGAGGCATCAAGTCGACATTCACCACATACAGAACTTGTGGTGAACACGAAAACAAACATACCCAAACAAAGGAAGGGTGAAACCTATGCTTACTTTTTATACTTTGATAACCGCCAAAAAGTCACATCTGGTAGCTTGCTCATGGATTATATTAGTAGCACAGAACGAGCTGCGACCGCGTGTTAAAGTCAAGTTCTAGGAGGATACTGCCCCCTGCTGGTGGAACGCGGCGCGCTAACTGCTACTCCACTGTTCAACCACCCACAGCACACACGCACACACACGCGCACACACACACGCACGCACACACATGCACGCACACAAACACACGCACACACTCGCGCACACACACACGCACGCACCCACACGCACGCACACAAACACACGCACACACACGCGCACCCACACGCACGCGCACGCACGAACGTGCACACACGTGCACCCGTGCTCACGTGTATTCGTTTTTTGGGTGCCGCTGGACAGACGCTGAGGTTCCAGGGCCGGCTGAAGCTGCTGGAGGGACAGGCCGGCACCACCGCCTGCCCGGCCGCGTGTGGCCCCGCGGCGGGGCCGGTGGCGGTGGCGCTCTTCGCCGTGGTGTCGCTCGCGGCGCTGCCCGGCGGCGGCGGCAGCGGCAAGAGGGAGGAGGGCACGGTGGCGCTCGGGTGGCACCGCGGGGCGGAGGGCGACAGGTGAGCGCGCATGGGTGTGTGTGTGTAGTAGTGTGTGTAGGTGTGTGTGTAGGTGTGTGTGTAGGTGTGTGTGTAGGTATGTGTGTAGGTATGTGTGTAGGTGTGTATGTGTGTAGGTGTGTGTGTAGGTATGTGTGTGTAGGTGTGTGTGTAGATGGAGCTGAGTGGACTTGCCGATGACTGGTACCAGCGGTGTCAAGATCGGCCTCAGTGGAGGAGGCTCGTGAAGGACGCTACTGGGCAGTTGGAGGCAGTCGCCCTCCAACAACAACGGAGGGCGGAGGAGCGACGCTCACAACAACGATCGGAGCGCCGGGTGGCTAAAGCACAGCAAGTTGGCACAGTAGGGGGCACAGGTGGTGCATCAGCCAGTCATCTCGGTCATCTCGGTCAGTCGACCAGTGGCACCTGGGTCTGCCCCGTGACCTCCTGCCAGCGGGCTTTCGACACTTCACGTGGCCTCAAGGTGCACTTGGCCTGGCACAAGCATCGTGGTGACGTCACCGCCACTTAGTGGCGAATGGCGGTTGTTGTTGTTGTTGTAGATGGTGTAGCGGTTAGCGCGCTGCGCTACGAAACCTAGCGACCCGGGTTCGATTCCTGCTCACGGCCAACACCAGTGACGATTTATCTGAACCGGTCTCGGGCCTCCCCTAGGTCGACTCAGCCTCAAATGAGTACCTGGTGCGGTGTGTAAACATTTCCACTAGGGAGACAAAGGCGGTCGGGCGTGGTGTTGGCCACCCACCCCCTCGTGTGCCGTGCTGGCCTTCATAGGTGCTCGCTAACAGCACTTGCCCCTACAGTCTGTTAAGGCTATACAGGGGATCTTTGTCTTTGTTGTGTGTGTGTGTAGGTGTGTGTGTGTGTGTTGATGGGGCAGTAGTGGAGAGAGTGGAGAGTTTACCATGCCTGGGCAGTGTGCTCATGACCGGCTCCAGTTTGGCAGCGGAGGTCTCACTCCGAATCACTCGAGCGACAATATATTTTCATCGGTTGCATAACTCTGTGTGGAGGCTGCCTGGTCTGTTGCTCCGCACGAAGCTTCAGGTCTTCTCGGCAACAGTCATTCCCTCCCTTCCCTACGCTTGCGAAACGAGACCCCCCAAATGAAGCATCTTCACCGGTTAGAAACATTTAGGCTGGCCTGCCTACGATCCATCCTGGGTTTAACCAGGCTGGATTGTGTGAGGAGCTCACAAATCCTTGAAAGATCTGGGCAAAGTCCCATCGGTGAGCTCCTCTGGCAGGCAAGGCTGCGTTGGCTGGGTCATGTAGCCCGCATGCCCAGCCACCGCATACCTAAACAGCTTTTGTTCGGCCGGATCGAGGGGGCTAAACGGGCGCGGCACGGGCTAGAGAAGAGATGGAGTGATGTGGTACAGGAGAACGTGGAGCTGAGTGGACTTGCCGATGACTGGTACCAGCGGTGTCAAGATCGGCCTCAGTGGAGGAGGCTCGTGAAGGACGCTACTGGGCAGTTGGAGGCAGTCGCTCTCCAACAACAACGGAGGGCGGAGGAGCGACGCTCACAACAACGAGCAGAACACCGGGTGGCTAAAGCACAGCACGTTGGCACAGTAGGGGGCACAGGTGGTGCATCAGCCAGTCATCTCAGTCATCTCAGTCAGTCGACCCGTGGCACCTGGGTCTGCCCCGTGACCTCCTGCCAGCGGGCGTTCGACACTTCACGTGGCCTCAAGGTGCACATGGCCTGGCACAAGCGTCGTGGTGATGTCACCGCCACTTAGTGGCGAATGGCGGTTGTTGTTGTTGTTGTGTGTATGTGTAGGTGTTTGGTGGTGTGTGTGTGTGTAAGTGTGTGGGGGGAGCGGTAGTGTAGCGGTTAGCACGCTGCGCTATGAACCTGGAGATCCGGGTTCGATTCCCGCTCACGGCCAACACCAGTGATGGTTATCTGAACCGGCCTAGGGCCTCCCCTAGGTCGACTCAGCCTCAAATGATTACCTGGTGTAGTGGTGTGAAAGCATCGCCACTGGGGAGACAAAGGCGGCGGGCGGGCGTGGTTTTGGCCACCCTCCCCCTCGTCTACCGCTCTGGCCTTCATAGGTGCTCACTTACAGCACTTGCTACAACTGTCTGTTAAGACTATACGGGGGATCTTTGTCTTTGTGTGTCTGTGTGTATCTCTATGTATGTGCGCTGCCCTTTGAACCTGGCAACCTCAGTTCAATCCCTGGCCATAGAAAACATTGATGACCAGTTTTTATTTGGAACCTGCTCTGGAACTCCCCTAGATTAACTCAGCCTTCATGGAAGATGCAAAACTGAAGCAAAACGTAACATCTCTTGTATGTCTGTACTTAGGCTGTGGCCCAGGTGTTCTGACAACAGTCTGTAGCTTTGTTAATGGTGGGTGGGGGACTTTAAAGTCATGGTCGCATGCTGCACGGCGCTGCTATAGGCCACTGAAATGCTGTTTGTGCTGCGTCGTTTTTTTAATCAGGCCACAGTTCCTCGATTGCAAAGATCACGGCTCGATGGGACAAGGAAGGAAGTTGTATCAGCCAGGTATGACACACACACACACACCCGCTCGCACACACACACGCTCGCACACACACACGCTCGCACACACACATGCTCGCACACACACACACGCGTATACACTCACGGATACACATCGACACACTGGCACATAGCCTGAACAGACTGTTGGGGCAAGTGGTGTTAGTGAGTAGTGCCTATTCAGTTTCAGTTTCATTTATTTGGTAGAGCCCTGTGAGCCATTCGGCTCTTGAATCGGGTGCAACCGCAAGAAACAAAAACATGAACAAGAAAACATCTTAAAGTGACAATGTGCAAACAGAAAAATCCAGGAAAAAACTGCAAAGTCTTCCAGAAAAAAAGCACTGTACACCAACGCTGTGTGCAAAAATCCCAGTGGGATGCAAGTCAAATAACAACAACCACAAGACTACTTAGATTAAATCCATCATTCTAACTCCGTACTACAACAAACAAACATGGCCAAACCAAAAAACTTTTCAAAATCACCAAAATAAAACCATAAGCAATGTAACAGTGATCATAGGAACTGTGACCGAAATTTCACAATAAACGACATAAACAACATGTACCATCAAACCCTGCAGCCATAGCTGGCTGCATGAGTCACTCCACAACAGCAGGAGCATCAGTAAGAGTATCAACATTTTTCAAATGCACCTTTAAATATCAGCACACTAAATCAAAACACAAGATCATACGTTGCAGCGGTCATCCGGAACGAAAACATTTTATTTTAGGCCGTTGAATAGCAGTGGCAGCTTTGGGGTGTACAACTCCTCTAGAGCAGTTTTGAGTGGAGATCTCATAGGTAATGATTCAAGTTGCAGTTTATTGGCAATTGCATTCCAGACCCTGGGGGCATCAATAGCAAAGGCCCTTCCTCCGTATTTGTACGGCAATAAGGAACGTGAAGCTGGTAAATGAGCGAAGACCTTAGGTCACATTTGTTCTTCGCAACAGAGAGGAGATCCAGCAGGTAGTCTGCGGATTTGTTTGTAAGTACATCGTGAATAAATAAGATCTGGTGCACAAGCCGTCGAACATTAAGATATGTTAGGTTTGATCCAATGTAAAGATCACAGTGGTGAGTTCTATATGGGCAGTTCAATCCAAATCTTAAGGCCGAGTGATACATTGAGTCAAGCTTTTTCAGTACAGTACTTGGAGCTGATTTGTATACGATGTCACAGTAATCGAGTCGAGGCAGTATGGTAGCTTTTATCAATTCCAAACGGAACATAGGGGGGAAGCAGTGCTTGTGTCGATACAGAAAACCAATTTTTGTCTTTTTACCAATATAATCAATGTGATCTTCAAATTTCAGTTTTGAATCCAGGATGATCCCAAGATACTTATAGATCTTGTAGCCTATGAAGGTTGGCAGGGCACACGAGGGCGTGGGTGGCCAGCACCGCGCCCAGCCACGTTTGTATCACCAATGGCGATGATTACACACCGGACCAGGTAATTATTTGAGGCTGAGTCGACCTCGGGGAGGCCCAGGACAGGTTCAGACAATCGTCGCCGGTGTTGGCCGCGAGCGGGAATCGAACTCGGGGCGCCGGGTTCGTAGCGCGGTGACGCCGTCCTGTCTAGGGGGACGCGCTCCTGGGGAGACGACCACCAACGCGGAGATGGAGCGCGTGTGTTTGTGTTGTGTGTGTGTTGTGTGTGTGTGTTGTGTGTGTGTGTGTCATGTGTGCATCGTGTCTGTGTTGTGTGTGCGTCGTGTTTGCGTCGTGTTTGTGTTGTGTGTGCGTCGTGTTCGTGTGTGTGTTGTGTGTGTTGTGTGTGTGTGCATCGTGTGTGCGTCGTGTGTGTTGTGTTGTGTGTGTGTCGTGTTTGTGTGTGTGTGTCATGTGTGTGTCGTGTGTGCGTCGTGTGTGCGTCGTGTGTACGTCGTGTTTGTGTTGCGTGTGCGTCGTGTTTGTGTTGTGTGTGTTGTGTGTGCGTCATATGTGCGTTGTGTGTGTGTCGTGTGTGTGTGTTGTGTGTGTGTCGTGTGTGTGTGTTGTGTGTGTGTCGTGTGTGCATTGTGTTTGTGTTGTGTGCGTTGTGTGTGCGTCATATGTGCGTTGTGTGTGTGTTGTGTACGTCGTGTGTGCATTGTGTTTGTGTTGTGTGCGTTGTGTGTGTTATGTGTACGTCGTGTGTGCGTTGTGTGTGTGTTATGTGTACGTCGTGTGTGCGTTGTGTGTGTGTTATGTGTACGTCGTGTGTGCGTTGTGTGTGTTGTGTGTACGTCGTGTGTGCATTGTGTTTGTGTTGTGTGCGTCGTGCGATCCAGGCGACGGGCAGCGGTCCAGCGGCAGTCTCCGCCTGGTGCCCAGGGACAAGGCCTGGCTGTGGGGCCACTCCAAGTCCCGGCACCAGCAGCGCCACGCAGCTCAGTGAGCACGCACACAAAGACAAAGGTCCCATGTATAGCCTCGACAGGCTGTCGGGCAAGTGCTGCTAACGAGTAGCACTCCATGAAGGCCGGCACTGTGGCACACGAGGGGGCCGCTGGCCATCACCACGCCCGGCCGCCTTTGTCTCCCGAGCGGCAATGTTTAGACATTGCACCGGGTGCCCATTCGAGGCTGAGTCAACCTAGGCGAGGCCATTAGTGGGAACCGAACTTGGGTCGCCGGGTTAATAGTGCAGCGCTACACTACCCGCTCATGCACACGCATACTCCCAGTAGCTTAGAGAGCACACATTAAACAGCCCAACTTCAATACAACATTTTACTAAACCATTTTTATTGTACCAGGTAAGGCCCAATGAGCTATAATAGCTCTCTGTCAGAAGCAACCTGGCAACAAATGATCGACCAACAAAGTTGAGCTCTCATTTAAATGTGGAGGGAAAAACGGTTAGACTATGCAAACTCCAAATATACAGCAGCAGGGCGTCAGGGTTGGGATCGAACCCACGACCTCCTGTATAACAGTCGAGGTAGTTAACATCTCACCACCGTGGCGCCCCAAGACATTCTTTTTCATGCAGTCTTTGCTGTCCAGTTTTAAACCCCAACACCCCACAACGCTTGACATCTCGTCCAAAAAACCTCGATCGGAAGCCAGGATCAAACCTGGTTACAACCAAAGTTCATTTTTCTCTTCCACTGTAGGTACGCCGATGCTCAGCCGCCCGGCAAGCTGCACGGCTACGTCTGCCAAGACCCTTCCCTGTACCCGCTGCCAGCGCCGAACCGCGTGGCCCTGGCAGACAGGGGCAGCCACTGGGGCAGCCGCAAGTTTCACAGAGCCAAGAGGGCAGCGGCGGCAGCGGCGGCGGCGGCGGCGACGCTCGGCTCAGACTCCCAGACGATCTTCAAATCCCCGGCTGTCGCTTACGGCTCGGCCACCCTCAAGCCGAGCAAGGAGGAGGCGAAGTGGCTCGGCCTGCTGGCAAGCGCCGGCGCCGGTGGCGCCCGGCCCGAGCTGTGGGAAGAGAGGGGGGCGGCGGCCTCCGGCGGCTTCAAGCGGCTCTTGGGCGAAGGCGCCGCGGGCGGGACGGTCGTGGACGGAGCCGCCGGCGCGCTCTGTCACCCGGGCGGCGCGGCCTCCTTCTCCGCCAAGAGCCTGTGCGTCGGCGGCCGCGGAGGCCTCGAGGCAGCGGCGTGGCCGGCGCGCGACGCGGCGCTTCGCGGGGCCCTCTCCCTCGCGGGCCGGGCGGCCGCGCCGGCGCCGCGCTGGCCACGGGTACGCGGAGGCGTGGGGCCGCGGCGAGGTGGAGGAGGGCGCGGAGGAGCAGGCGGCCTACGCCTACCGCCGGCAGGCCTCCGGCGGAGCGGGCCACGCGGGCTCGAGCGTGAAGCGGGAGGGCGAGACGTACGAGACGTACGCGGGCGTGGCTGGGGAGCCCACCTCCCTCTACCGGGCGGTGCTCCTGCGAGGGTGGGCGGGAGACGAGGGGGCGACGGCGGCGATGGCCGGGGGGCGGGCGACGTTCGTGGACGATCCCGCGGCGACGGTGGCGGAGCAGGGGTACCCGCAGGCGTTCCCCGCGCAGGACCCGCGCGCCCCCCTCCACGGCTCGCTGGGCAGGCATTGCCACCATCGTTGTCAGCACCGTCAGCAGCAGCAGCAGCAGCATGTTCATCATCATCAGCAGCAGCAGAATTATTACCAGCAGCAGAGTTATCACCATCAGAATTATCAACAGAGTCATTATCAACACCATCAGCAGCAGCAACATCAGAATCATCTTCAGCAGCAGGATCATCAGCAGCAGCATCAGCAGCCCTACACTTACCAAACGCCAGTCTACTGCAGCGTGGTCATCAAAAAGGAGACGGAGGTCATCCAAGCGTGCCTCTCTGACTTCGTGTCTCCCGCGTTCCCCGGCGCGGTCCGGGAGTCCTACTGAGTGAGGGTTCACGGTGAGCCAGCGTCCCCTCCGACGCCACAAACGCGTGCGCGCGTGCGAACATTTGCCGCAACGAGTCGGTGACGTGAAGCGGCGTGACAACGGCGTAACGGCAGCGCTGGACTTCGCGAGACAGAGGCCCGCCGCTTTCTATTCCACGTCCCGGCGCGGCAGTTCAAACGCCGTGTGCACGCGTCCCGGACCTCTCCCCACCACCTCCGTGTCCACTCTGAGCGGGTTGAACCCTCACTCGAGACATGGGTTTCACGTGGCGGGTGGGTAAAGTGTGGCTGCTCACGTTTCCTCCAAGACGTCTGGGCACGCACCAGGCGGGCAGGAGTAGGCCAGCTACCCTCCAGGCGGGGCTCTCTGTAGCCCATTGGGACAATTATAGCCGACGTCAAAATCGGTCTCCCTGGACAACGCTCACCTCCATTGGTGACCCTGAGCCAGTGGTGGAAATTCCACGTTCACATGGCAGGCAGCAGTCTCGTAAACGTTGGGCAGGTGGAAATTCCACGTTCCCATGGCAGGCAGCAGTCTTGTAAATGTTGGCCAGGTGGAAATTCCACGTTCACTTGGCAGGGAGCAGTCTTTGCGTGGGGAGGCGCGTTGCTTAGCACCCGAGTTAACATTTTCTCACTCTCTATTTTTGCAGGAACTTGTTGTGAAGATTTACCCTGCCTCCTGCTGCCATTTCCGAGGTGTCACACAAGACACAAGGCATCCGTAGGTGCCGAGTTTCCTTCTTGCGAAAGAAAAGAATAGCCACCCGATATTAGCCATAGGTCACGACGACGTGAGGAGTCTTACGTACTCGATGCGGCGCAGTCAAAAGCCATGAGGCCTACGGAGGATCAAGCCACAAGGCAGAGCTCTCGACCGGTGTATGTGACTTCGCGAAGCAATTCATTGCGTCCGCGCCTCCAGTGCCTGTGTAGACGTACGGCCTCGTTTTGAAAATATCCGCGGGGCTTTTTAAAAAAACACCAGGCCTACACAGAATGTCGAGATTGCGTAGTGAATCAAGGGTAACGCAGTATACCGTTATCTTTTTTTTATTTTTTAAATCGATCCATTGGACAGTTGTTGAAATACCCGGTTAAAATTATAGCCGTGAGCACATTAAGGCACAAGTCTCACAAAGGTCCTTGAGATTCCAAAGCTAGCTGTAAATGGTCAAGGCCCACGGCTTGACCATTTAAAATGCACGCGGCCTGCAAATAATTACGACCCTCAAAGTCACGTTATGATGATCCAGGCCCACAATCCTATCTCTACAAATTTCTCATTTGGCGAGTGTTCTCAATCTCACAGTAACCCCAAATGTATCCAGTCACATTTCAAACTAAGCAGGCTGGAGCCTGGTTCGAGCTGGGATTGTTGCGAAAGCCATTCACGACACAGCTGCTATAGGCGGCCAGCAAGGCGAAGTCAGCAGAGGGCGGGGCAGCAAAATCCACCCTTGTGTTGCCCTACGCTTCCAACGTCTACGCTGCCCTGCCTCCACCAACGCGCGCCGACCAGCGCGGTGAAGTATGGTCACACAAAGGCCACGACCCGCAGTGGGTCGGCACGAGGCCTGCCCGGGCGCGTGTTGCGTCTCGCGATCCACGCCGGGGTTTCGTAACCCTCTTTGTAGAAGCTCCGGATGAAGCTTTGCTCGCTCGTGTGACGTCCACACTCTATGTGCGTGTACGTGTTTCTCTCTAGTCATGTGTGTCGGTGCTCAAACTTACTCATGACACCGAACCAAAACTCATTGTCATCCCACTGACGATTTACACATTTTCACTCGTATTCCACGTATATTTATTTGTTATCGCTGGAGCAATGTTTTCTGAATCGTGATTGCATTTGATTTTAATCCACGCTTAATTTCCGTTGGAAACCAAAACGTGTTGCCGTTTAATTTCGTGCGGTGTCGACAACACGGCTTTGTTGTCCTGTTTGAGAGCCGGCTGGTTGATAATTTGTTCAACATTGTTGTGCTCGGCTTCCAGCAACAGCCTTCCACATACCCAGTGCCCTGTTTACCGTCAACACAACGGCTGCCGCGTGGCTGAGATTGAGTTGGGCCACAGGAGTGCGATTTGGGCCATGCAGCGCAAACTACGGGCCGTACTGTAAACCCATGGAGACGCATCGAGGTACACAGAGACCCGCAGAGAATCATAGAGACCCAAAGACATTTAGAGATATATTAAAGACAAGTCACAGTCGTGTGATTGTGGCCATGCAATCGAACATTTGCACCATATTGTCAACCCATAGCGATACATAGAGACCCATAACGATACATAGAGACCCATAGAGATACATCGAGACCCATAGAGATACAAAGAGATGCATTAAAGACATGCAACCCAAACTATGCACCATACTGTAAACCATTAGAAAACCATAGAGATACATGGCAATCTCAAGCTATGCATAGAGACCCATAGACATATATTTAAGACATGCAACCAAATATATGCACCATATTGTAAATCCAGAGACTCGTAGAGATACATCGCGACCCATAGAGATACATAGAGACCCATAGATTATTGTATGAGATGCAGTAACGACAAGCCACAGTGCAATTGTGACCATGCTATGGAAACTAGAAACTATTTTGATTTTACTAGGTAAGGCCTACTGAGCTGTGTAGCTCTTTATCGGTAGCGATCTGGCCACAAATGATAGCTCAACGAAAGTGGCTTCTTGTGTGGAAATTTGTAGCAGCCAAATATTCTAAACGCGTGATTATAAATGGAGGGAAAACCCGGAGGACCTGGAGAAAATCCACGTGACCACGGGGAGAGAGACACGCACACTCCAAATATATATAGCGGGCCTCAGGGTCGGTATCGAACCCACGACCTCATGTATACCAGGCGAGGTAGTTAACATCTCGCCACGGTGGCGTTGTATGCAACCCGCACTATGGACCATGTCGTGAACCACTGTGGTCAACGCGATCTCTCTCCCGAAGCCCTCTGGCCGTGGCCGGCACACCCCTAGAACATGTTGCTGCCGTCACTGAGCAGGGAGAGAGTAATGGAGGATACACAGAGAGATGTAAAGCAACGAATCGATTTTAACTGGGATGATTATTTTTTTTATGAATGTTTTTCTTACGAATCGCAAATACCAGACTAACAGAATGACAAAGTGGCTCGTGGGTCTAATTGGTGGGTGTAACTGTTGGCAGCACTGGCCCAAGCCGTCGAAATTCCACATTCGTATGACAGGGACCAGTTTATCTTGAAGACACCCACCGTCGACATCTTACAAAGTGAAACTATTTTTATCGGCCTTAAAAATGTATGATGGGCTGAGTAATTCCACCAAAGAGGAATTAAACTTGCAACCTTACGTTTAATGTAATACTCTGCACTATATTGAAGGTGGCCGAGTGTCAGTGGATGCCAGAATGGCTTTGTCGGACGCGCTGAGTCGGCACAGCTGATATCCTGCGTTCGAACCTGGGTTTCTGCCGCCCACTATTAAACCAGTTCCCATCCCTGTCACCCACATGACTGCACAAAAATCAGAGCAAACTGGATTTTTGTTTTGCAGTCAATTTATGGAAGCCCCTGCATCGTACTAACGAACGTATGGAGTAATTTTTTTTTAATCACCGCTCTTTACAGAGCATGACGGAGCGCCCTCTATTGTTGGGTGAGAGGGGCATATTGGTGGGGACCAGTTTGGAGAGGCCCTTATTGGCACGGCCACTATTGAAGGGGCTCTTATTAGGGTGGTTCCGATTAGCGCGGCCCCGATTGGGGCGGACCCTATTGGACGGGCTCCTATTGGTGCCGGCCCTATTGGAGGGGCCCCGATTGGAGTGGCCCTATTGAATTGGGTCCGTGGCGTCCTCTCCCAGAGCCGCTCCCTGACTTGTCGTGAGGCTGCTGACCGTGGAAGTTGCAGAAAAATGGTTTCTTCGCTTCACGCCCTCGCGGTGATATCACTCCTGAGATCGTCGTCGTCATCAGCCATGGCCAACCCACTGCTGGATGAAAGCCGCCCCGAGCCATCGGCATCTCTCGCGGCCCTGCGGTCCATCCCAACAACCGCACGCGCGCGGATTTCAGCGCTACTTTGCACGTCACCTCGGAAGCGTTCCGTTCCTCGGCCACCGCCACTCCGGTCCTCGCTCTTAGCCATCGGCCATCGTCTCGTCTAGCCACGATGCGTCGCGCCCAGAGCCCCGCTCGAGATATATCGTGCGCGGGAAATCATGATCGTATATTTGTGTCGATATGTAACCACTATGCATGTAAATGAAATGTCAAATCAACGTCATGCAAACAGGGCCGGATTCAGATTGTGTAGGCCCCTGGGGTTCAGGTACTGTGAGGCCCCCCAGTAATATTTTAAAAAGGAAACAAAGTTAAAGAGAAATAAAATGTCTTTTTACACGGCTAACAAACAAATAAAATTCAGCATTTACAGGTGAAATAACTTTTCACTTCATCTCTGGAGTCGCCTCCAGCTGGTGGAAGCTGCTGACCCTGAAGCCCCCACGCCTTAATCCGGCCCTGCGTGCAAATGCTGCGTACGAAAAGTGTCGCGTGGTGCGTGTGTTTGTGGACGGTGATTCGGAATGTTTGCCTTTAGATTTTTCGTATTCGAAAAAAAAAATCCTTTAATGATTTTTAAACAAGAAAATGTGTACAGATTTGTTTTGTGTGACAATGTCGGGTGTTTGTAGACGTTACTTGTACCAAGCTATACTTCACTTGGGATTTTTGCACCCTTTGGGGACTGTGCTTTGAAATTGTCAATCAGAATATTTAACCGTGCTGGAGGAATCCGATGAGCTTTCAAGCTCATTTTCATAGACGTCCAGTAGGTTTCACAGATGCCCAATAGGAAACCGTGTGAGTTGCTGTGCTTGCAAGAGCAGATTTGTGTAACTTTTTTCGACACAATTTCGAGATGCATCTTGCATTGTGGAGCGTCTTATAATCCGGTTGTTATACGGACAGTACTGTAGTTCAATAACACCAAGGTAATGTAACTTGGTTATCAAATATTTTAGTTCGAGAAGAAATGCAGCCGAGTTAAACTAAACTCAACTTTTTCATTTTACCAGGTAAGGCCCACTGAGCGAAACAGCTCTTTTTCAGAAGCGACCTGGCCACAAATGATAGCTCAACCAAGTGGCTTATCACGTGAACATTTTTAGCAGCCAAATCCTCTCAGCGCATTTTTATAATCATATAGAGGGGAAAAACCGGGTGACCCAAAGAAAAATCCACGCGACCATGGGGAGAACATGCCGACTCCAATTATTCAGCAGGCGTCGGGGTCTGGATCGAACCCACGACCTCCTGTATACCAGGCGAGGTAGTTCACATCTCGCCACTGTGGTGCCCTAATCAGTTGGGTGCGATTTGTAGTAGATTTGCCAAAGCATCATTGATTCACGGCAGTGTGACACTTGCTCTGCTGCTTTGCATAGAAGACTGCGCCCTCTTGTTCCGTGTCCAATCGCCTCGTATTGACATTTCCGTTATCAAATTCTCCCGACGAACACCGACTCCTCTTGGTTTCACTTGGCTGGCTCCAGCGGTGCACCACCGCGGTGTCTGTAGGACCGGTGTCACTCCATTTACTGGTTTCGAAAGTCAGGAATCGTGTCCCAGTGGATGTGGGTTTTTTGTTAGTCATGAACAGGGGCGGTTTCTTCATTAGGGCGATTGGGCGACGCACCACCAATGTCATTCAACCACAGAGTCACGCTAGCCGTCACTGTGCCTCTGGATATAGTCCAATCAGCGTCATGCTACGTTCTGTGGAGTACCGCCTCTTTTTGGGCGATTCCCTCCAGCTGAGAATCGCCCCGAGTGGCCCCATAGACTTACATTCAAAGATATTTTTTTTCGAACGGGGGCGCTGCAATGCATTCTCTATGGCTTCCGGGAGGGCTCGCCCCAACGTGCTTACGTCATCATACGTGCTTACGTCATCATACGTAAGCACGTTTCATCCAACAATATAATTTGTGGCCACCTAGTGGAATCTTTAATAAAATAAACTTGAGTGGTTTGTTTTAATAGTGAGTATAGAAACAAACAAGATGTATTGTAAGAGTCACTTTATTTTTCATTAATATTACAGAAGTGAAGTTGCCTTTACATGCTTAAGCTGTTAATTTATCCATTGCATGGGTGGACCTTATCCTTATCAATCATCCAGACATTTGCCCCCCCTGAGAGATTTTGCAGGAGCCGCCACTGGTCATGAACGCGCCGATTTCAATAAATGAATCCCACCGTTTCAACCGCCGCTCCAGGCGATTGATTTGATGGTAGATCCTGCGGGATCGCCGTCATTAAAAAACCCCGGCAGCTTCCTTCACCCCGACCTCCCCCCGACTCTGTCACAGCCAGCAGACTCGGCAGATCGCGCGTGGCGGGGTAAGGTGCTGGGGGCGTAAATATAAATGTGTCGTTAAACCCCCACCACCCGACACAGCCAATTAGTAAGGCTTGTCACGTACACACCGCTGTGTTGGAGAGTGTGTGTTGGTGTGTTGGTACTCGAATGGTGAATGTTGCGGGTTTACTCTCCAACACACCGGCGTGCTGAACGAGTAACACATTGGCGCAGTCGTTGTGGACCGGGAGCTTTCTCTCTTGGAGGCTTTTCCCTCCACTTTTCCGCCAGCAGTCGACGTGCTTGGGCTATTGCAGGACCGCACCTTTGTTGCCTTAGCCAAGAGCCGCGGTTCTTAACCTGTACTGCAGCCTGCAACCCCTTTGATTCTCGGAATCTTGCACCGCAGGTGAAGCAGCACTGGCCTGTGTGTTCACCTGTTCCGTGCAGGCATAGGCGTTCTTGCTGTCGTAAAATACATATTTAATAGAAAGGCAGGTGACAATTGAAATCCGTACAGTGACGCTGTTTTATGAAAAGTGTGTTTGCGGTGCCTTGTTGGTGGAATATGGGATTGGGGTTTGTGTCTAAAGGTATGGGGGTGTTTATTTTGCTTTGCTTGTTTCTATATTTATTGAAGTTGTGTGTGTGTGATAATTTAAGCCACTGTCGCAAGCCATCCACTTGTGCCTTACACATCGTAATAATTCAAATTGATGAAGCGCCCTCAATCCTCGTGTGTTTTCAGTTTACAAGGGAACATATGGCGACCGTTAAAGATGTACAATGTTAATGCGATGACCTCACCCGAATGTCTTAATATTTACTTAATTTTGTTACTCTCTGTTTTTTAAATAAAGCTCTGACTCCGGCGTGGTATCGTTAGTGTGCTGACACGAACACACCTGCACGCATCAGAAGGTATCTGCATTACGGAATGCGCGCGCGTGTGTGTGTGTGTGCATCTATCAGCCGTAGAAGCCTGGGGAGCGGTAGTGTAGTGGTCAGCGCGATGCACTCTGAACCCGCCGATCCGAGTTAAGATTCCCACTCACGGCCACCAACACCAGTGACGATTGTCTGAACCGGTTATGGGCCTCCCCTAGGTAGACTCAGCCTCAAAGGTACCTGGTGCGATGTAAAATCATCGCCACTCGGGAGATAAAGGCGGCCGGGCGTGGTTCTGGCCATCCACTCCATCGTGTGCCGTGCAGGCCTTCATAGGTGCTCGCGAACAGCACTTCCCCCGATAGTCTGTTCAGACTATACGGGGGGGCTTTGTCTTTGTGGAGTGTGTATGTTTCTCCCCCCGGTTTTCTCACATGCAGTGAGGGAATAAAGTATTTGATCCCCTGCTGATTTTGTACGCTTGCCCACTGACAAAGAAATGATCAGTCTATAATTTGAATGGTAGGTTTATTTGAACAGATACAGAATAACAACAACAACAACATCCAGAAAAACGCATGTCAAAAATGTTATAAATTGATTTGCATTTTAATGAGGGAAATAAGTATTTGACCCCCTCTCAATCAGAAAGATTTCTGGCTCCCAGGTGTCTTTTATACAGGTAACGAGCTGAGATTAGGAGCACACTCTTAAAAGGAGTGCTCCTAATCTCAGCTTGTTACCTGTAAATGTTCCTGCAAATGAATCAACTGAGATTTAACAAAGCAACATCACCCCCCCCCGACTTCGCAAACTTCCCCCTCTGACAAAAACGAGTCTTCAAAGTCGGTGAATCTCCCGGCCAATAAGTTCACCAGCCCTCTGCATATCAGAATCAGAATACGTATTTGTACTGGAGGAATCCGATGAGCTAAAAAGCTCTTCACACAACAACTGCCACCAACTTCGTTGTCCAGAGGCTCGCGTTTGAGACCCCATTGCCCTGCTCAGAAGCTCCAATGCGCCAGCCAAGCAATGTGTGTGTGTACGTTAAACTTCTTTCGCACCGTACGTAGCCAGCCATGCTAATCGGAGGTGCGGGGGGACACCAAACTGAAGGCCCACTGAGCTATTAGCTTATTTTACTGAAGCGACCTGGCCACACGCGAGAGCTCAACGAAGTGGCTTATGAAGTGGACATTCACAGCAGCCAAATACTCTTAACGCGTGATGTTGATTCTAAATGTGGAGGGAAAACCCGGAGGACCCAGAGAAAAATCCACGCGACCACGTGGGAGAGAGAGAGAGAGACGCGCAAACTCAAAATATACAGCAGCAGGCGTCAGGCTCGGGATCGATCCCACGACCTCCTGTGTACCAGGCGAGGTAGTTAACATCTCCTAGCCACCGCGGCGCCCTGCACGCTCCACGTCTCTCTCTTTTTGAACGATCAGAGGAAACAAGAAGATGCTCGGTGTAGTCGGCACTTCGCTTCGTTCATCATTTTTTTATTTTGTTTCAATGCTTTGCTTTATGTGCCCCCCCCCCCTTAAATGAAAGATGTCATGCTCTGCTCTTCTCCTTCTACCCCTTCCCTCTCTCACTACCCCCCTCTCTTTACCCCCCTCTCTCTCTACATCCCCTCTTTCTCTACCCCCCCTCTCTCTCTACCCCCCCATCTCTCTACACCCCCTCTCTCTCTCTACCCCCTCTCTCTCTACCCCCCTCTCTCTCTACCCCCCCCCCTCTCTCCCTACTCTTTGTCTATGATCCCCCTGTTTTCTATGTAATATTTATATATATTTTAACTACGACAAATGCTGCATCTGCACGCAGCCCTCCTCGCAGTCCCACGGCCTCCGACGGGTAGCTCGGATCTGCACGCAGTGCTCTCCGTCACCTGCCACCGAGCACTCAGGGCAAGCGACTCCCTTGCAGCGTGCCTCCTGCTCGCTACGAGAACAGTCATTGCCACCGATGCCTCGTACCAGCAACAAGTTATGATTGTCATTTGTAAATATTACATTTTGTAGTTATACTTTTTATTATTATTATTATTGAACGGGTTGTGTGTTGCTCAGCAGCTCATTTGATTCAGATTGAGATTAACTTTGAGTTGTTTTGTTATGTAATTCTCATCAGGCCCCATGGTGTCAAGTGCAGTCTTCCAATCCTCATTGTCCACTCTCGCTTCTGACCTCTTGTGTTGATGCGTTATGAAGAAGGGCCATTGACCGAATCGGCAACGATTATAATCTGCCTTACTCTGGGGTAGTTACAAATCCCTGACAAAGTCTTTCAGTTCACCTGTATTCGTTGGGTCTTTCGGTAAAGTCACGTTTCAGATTCCAAAGAACACAGGATGAGATGTTATTATCCTTTGTGCAAGCACTTCCAAGAGTTCATGAACAGTGAGCCTGGTGAAATTTGGGGAGCGCATCGTCAGTAGTGAACCTTTGGGTCCTAGGGTGTTTCGGCCTTTCATACTATACACCCTCCCCAAAGGCGGCCAGCGACAGGGTGATCAATCCTACGCTTGCGTCCCATTCCCAATTAGTCATAGGAGTTGCCTTGTTGTTGATAGCCAACATCCCATGGGACTATGCATGGCAGGGGCGTCCTCCTCCCTGAGTCAAGCATTGTTGACTGCATACCTCCTGGCCCTCTCACTTTGGGGCCCAGCTGGGGTCTTTCCTCTTCATCCAGAGCCACTGACTGCTGCCTTCTGCCGCCTCCGATACAGCTCTGATTGCCGAACGCTGGCTCTGGCCCTTAATTCCCAGGTCTCTAAGCAGTCTGGTTGTAGATGTTGCCACAAAACCTCTGCAGCCAACCTCCACTGGTCGGACTTCTGTGTTCCAGCCATGATGCCGTGCTTCGGCAGCTAGATCGGCATAGCGCAGATGTTTTCGCTCATAAGCCTCATCTACTGAGTCATCCCAGGGTACTGTGAGCTCAATGATGAAGACCTTCTTGAGCGAACGGGACCAGAGCACCATGTCAGGTCTTAGGGTGGTGGTTGCGATCTCCGGAGGAAACACAAGTTGCCGGCCAATGTCAGCTAGCATTTTCCAGTCGCGAGCCAAGCGCAGCTGGTCTCGCTCTATTGGTGTAGAGCCGCTCTTTGGTGGTTTAGCCCCTTCGCGGACAAAGGTCGTCCGTAAGGGGTGTGATGCTGCTGGGTGTGGTAGGGAGTTGGTGGCAGTTCGCTTGTCCTCCAGGGCGGATGCAAGGTTTTTAAGGACTTGGTTGTGACGCCAAGAGTAGCGTCCTTGGGTGAGGCTTGTTTTACACCCTGTGAGAATGTGCCTGAGGTTGGCTGGCATGGAACAGAGGGCACAGTCCGGATCTCCACCATACCATTGGTGAAGATTAACTGGTGTTGGAAGCACGTCATATGTTGCTCTGATGGAAAAGCTCAACCGCCTCGCTTCCATGGCCCACAGATCCTTCCAGCTGATCTTCCTCTTCTCCACACTGTCCCATCGAGTCCACTGTCCCTGTTTGGCAAGAGAGACTGCCTTGGCCCACCTTGCAGCCTCCTCCTGATGGCGTACTTCCTGCACTACCATCTTCCGCCGCTCTGGTGCAGTGGCCTTACTCCAAGCAGCACGGCTAGTTAGCCCAAGGCCTCCTCTCCCTTGCTGAACATGACCCACAATGTCAGCATGTCTGAGGGCTGCTGTTGCCTCCTGGACTGCTTTTCCTGGCCTCCATTTGCGCCCAGTTGCCAAGGTCGGCGCGTTGTTGATCACCACTGGGTCTCGAGATTCATTCAGTGTCATCTGGAGCCTGGTTTTTGCACACTTGAATTCCTCGGTTAGACTGGTGAGGGGCAGCTTGAGGACACCATCTCCATAGAGGCCTATGGTGGTAAGGCATCGTGGAACTCCGAGCCACTTCTTTAAGTAGCTCGTGACTCAAAGAAAATAACAAAAAAAACTACGACGTTTCGATCGCAACACAAGCGGTCGTCATCAGGTAAAGGGGGGTTAGCTTCTAAAGGCAAACTGTTTATGAAGGAAATAAATTAAATAATAGAATACGACGTTTCGGTTGCAACACAAGCAATCGTCATCAGGTATGAATGAATGAGAAAACAAACCTAGTAAACTCAGAAATATAATGCAATACAACACAGAGAGTCGGCTAACACAACAGTCAACACCCTACCTGGTTGATTACGTTCTTCCAAAGATTGCTAAAGTTGAGAAAGAGACAAAACACAGACACGGATAAACATAGACAGACACACAAGCAGACAGAGAAAACACAGAGACACACCGAGAGAGGCACACACATAGGCACACAGAGAAACAACGCCTCTGTGTCGAGGCCTTAAATAGAGAGAGAGGGGGGGGGGGTAGAAAAATTTGCATGTCAATGAGAGAGTTGTGTGGAAATCCACCCCGTAGCGGCCGGGGGAGAGAAAAAACGAATTGACATATAGACAAACAAGCCTGGCATATTTTAGAGAGAGAAATAGGAAGTTTGAGAAAACAAATTTAGTAAAATTTGGAAACGTAATGCAATGCAACACTTGAGTCGGTAAATAACAGGTGAACGCATAGATGGTTGAAAATTTGCCAGGCTTGTTAGCCTTTGTAACTTTCTGACCCTCCCCTATTGGACATCTGTGAAAAAAAGCTTTACAGCTCATCGGATTCCTCCAGTTCAAATATTCTGATTCTGACCAATACACAACCACCACCACGGTGGCAGCTGCTGCCCTTTCTCAGTCACGAAGTTAAACGCGTGGCGTTCACAACTCGATATATTGCGAATCTGCACGGAAAACCGGTAACATTTTATTATTATTCTGAATTCATTCGGTTTTTGCTCCAAAAAAACCGATACGGCACTGTGTTGACTGGGCAGCCGTGGTCACTGTGACTGGGCAGCTGTGGTCACTGTGTTGACTGGGCAGCTGATGTTATTGTGTTGACTGAGTTGTTACTGTGTTGACTGGGCAGTTGTGGTCACTGTGTTGACTGGGCAGCTGTGGTCACTGTGTTGACTGGGCAGCTGTGGTCACTGTGTAGACTGGGCAGCTGTTGTTACTGTGTAGACTGGGCAGCTGTGGTCACTGTGTTGACTGGGCAGCTGATGTTATTGTGTTGACTGAGTTGTTACTGTGTTGACTGGGCAGTTGTGGTCACTGTGTTGACTGGGCAGCTGTGGTCACTGTGTTGACTGGGCAGCTGTGGTCACTGTGTAGTTTGGGTAGCTGTGGTCACTGTGTTGACTGGGCAGCTGTGGTCACTGTGTAGACTGGGCAGCTGTGGTCACTGTGTTGACTGGTCAGCTGTTGTTATTTTGTTGACTGGGCAGTTGTGGTCACTGTGTAGACTGGGCAGCTGTGGTCACTGTGACTGGGCAGCCTTGGTCACTGTGTTGACTGGGCAGCTGTGGTCACTGTGTAGACTGGGCAGCTGTGGTCACTGTGTTGACTGGGCAGCTGTGGTCACTGTGTAGACTGGGCAGCTGTAGTCACTCTGTTGACTGGGCAGCTGTGGTCACTGTGTAGACTGGGCAGCTGTGGTCATTGTGTTGACTGGGCAGTTGTGGTCACTGTGTTGACTGGACAGCTGTGGTCACTGTGTTGACTGGGCAGCCGTGGTCACTGTGTTGACTGGGCAGCTGTGGTCACTGTGTTGACTGGACAGCCTTGGTCACTGTGTTGACTGGGCAGCTGTGGTCACTGTGACTGGGCAGTTGTGGTCACTGTGTTGACTGGGCAGCTGTGGTCACTGTGTTGACTGGGCAGCTGTGGTCACTGTGACTGGGCAGCCGTGGTCACTGTGTAGACTGGGCAGCTGTGGTCACTGTGACTGGGCAGCTGTGGTCACTGTGTTGACTGGGCAGCTGTGGTCACTGTGTAGACTGGTCAGCTGTGGTCACTGTGTTGACTAGGCAGCTGTGGTCACTGTGACTGGGCAGCCGTGGTCACTGTGTAGACTGGGCAGCTGTGGTCACTGTGACTGGGCAGCTGTGGTCACTGTGTAGACTGGTTAGCTGTGGTCACTGTGTAGACTGGGCAGCTGTGGTCACTGTGACTGGGCAGCTGTGGTCACTGTGTAGACTGGGCAGCTGTGGTCACTGTGACTGGGCAGCCGTGGTCACTGTGTAGACTGGGCAGCCGTGGTCACTGTGTTGACTGGGCAGCCTTGGTCACTGTGTTGACTGGGCAGCTGTAGTCACTGTGTTGACTAGGCAGCTGTGGTCACTGTGACTGGGCAGCTGATGTTACTGTGTTGACTGGGCAGTTGTGGTCACTGTATAGATTGGGCAGTTGTGGTCACTGTGATTGGGCAGTTGTGGTCACTGTGTTGACTGGGCAGCTGTGGTCACTGTGTTGACTGGGCAGCTGTGGTCACTGTGTTGACTGGGCAGCTGTGGTCACTGTGTTGACTGGGCAGCTGTGGTCACTGTGTAGACTGGGCAGCTGTTGTCACTGTGACTGGGCAGCTGTGGTCACTGTGTTGACTGGGCAGCTGTGGTCACTGTGTTGACTGGGCAGCTGTGGTCACTGTGTTGACTGGGCAGCTGTGGTCACTGTGTTGACTGGGCAGCTGTGGTCACTGTGTTGACTGGGTAGCTGTGGTCACTGTGTTGACTGGGCAGCTGTGGTCACTGTGTTGACTGGGCAGCTGTGGTCACTGTGATGACTGGGCAGCTGTGGTCACTGTGTTGACTGGGCAGTTGTGGTCACTGTGTTGACTGGGCAGTTGTGGTCACTGTGTTGACTGGGCAGCTGTGGTCACTGTGTAGACTGGTCAGCTGTGGTCACTGTGTAGACTGGGCAGCTGTGGTCACTGTGTTGACTGGTCAGCTGTGGTCACTGTGTAGACTGGGCAGCTGTGGTCACTGTGTAGACTGGGCAGTTGTGGTCACTGTGTAGACTGGGCAGCTGTGGTCACTGTGTTGACTGGGCAGTTGTGGTCACTGTGGAGACTGGGCAGCTGTGGTCACTGTGTAGACTGGGCAGCTGTGGTCACTGTGTTGACTGGTCAGCTGTGGTCACTGTGTAGACTGGGCAGTTGTGGTCACTGTGATGACTGGGCAGTTGTGGTCACTGTGTTGACTGGGCAGCTGTGGTCACTGTGTAGACTGGGCAGTTGTGGTCACTGTGTAGACACGGCAGCCGTGGTCACTGTGTAGACTGGGCAGCTGTGGTCACTGTGACTGGGCAGCTGTGGTCACTGTGTAGACTGGTCAGCTGTGGTCACTGTGTAGACTGGGCAGCTGTGGTCACTGTGATTGGGCAGCTGTGGTCACTGTGTAGACTGGGCAGCTGTGGTCACTGTGACTGGGCAGCCGTGGTCACTGTGTAGACTGGGCAGCCGTGGTCACTGTGTTGACTGGGCAGCCTTGGTCACTGTGTTGACTGGGCAGCTGTAGTCACTGTGTTGACTAGGCAGCTGTGGTCACTGTGACTGGGCAGCTGATGTTACTGTGTTGACTGGGCAGTTGTGGTCACTGTATAGATTGGGCAGTTGTGGTCACTGTGATTGGGCAGTTGTGGTTACTGTGTTGACTGGGCAGCTGTGGTCACTGTGTTGACTGGGCAGCTGTGGTCACTGTGTTGACTGGGCAGCTGTGGTCACTGTGTTGACTGGGCAGCTGTGGTCACTGTGTTGACTGGGCAGCTGTGGTCACTGTGTAGACTGGGCAGCTGTTGTCACTGTGACTGGGCAGCTGTGGTCACTGTGTTGACTGGGCAGCTGTGGTCACTGTGTTGACTGGGCAGCTGTGGTCACTGTGTTGACTGGGCAGCTGTGGTCACTGTGTTGACTGGGCAGCTGTGGTCACTGTGTTGACTGGGCAGCTGTGGTCACTGTGTTGACTGGGCAGCTGTGGTCACTGTGTTGACTGGGCAGCTGTGGTCACTGTGATGACTGGGCAGCTGTGGTCACTGTGTTGACTGGGCAGTTGTGGTCACTGTGTTGACTGGGCAGTTGTGGTCACTGTGTTGACTGGGCAGCTGTGGTCACTGTGTAGACTGGGCAGCTGTGGTCACTGTGTAGACTGGGCAGCTGTGGTCACTGTGTTGACTGGTCAGCTGTGGTCACTGTGTAGACTGGGCAGCTGTGGTCACTGTGTAGACTGGGCAGTTGTGGTCACTGTGTAGACTGGGCAGCTGTGGTCACTGTGTTGACTGGGCAGTTGTGGTCACTGTGTAGACTGGGCAGCTGTGGTCACTGTGTAGACTGGGCAGCTGTGGTCACTGTGTTGACTGGTCAGCTGTGGTCACTGTGTAGACTGGGCAGTTGTGGTCACTGTGATGACTGGGCAGTTGTGGTCACTGTGTTGACTGGGCAGCTGTGGTCACTGTGTAGACTGGGCAGTTGTGGTCACTGTGTAGACTGGGCAGTTGTGGTCACTGTGTAGACTGGGCAGTTGTGGTCACTGTGTAGACTGGGCAGCTGTGGTCACTGTGTAGACTGGGCAGCTGTGGTCACTGTGATGACTGGGCAGTTGTGGTCACTGTGTAGACTGGGCAGTTGTGGTCACTGTGTAGACTGGGCAGTTGTGGTCACTGTGTAGACTGGGCAGCTGTGGTCATTGTGTAGACTGGGCAGTTGTGGTCACTGTGTAGACTGGGCAGTTGTGGTCACTGTGTAGACTGGGCAGTTGTGGTCACTGTGTAGACTGGGCAGTTGTGGTCACTGTGTAGACTGGGCAGCTGTGGTCACTGTGTTGACTGGGCAGTTGTGGTCACTGTGTAGACTGGGCAGTTGTGGTCACTGTGTAGACTGAGTTACTGTGACTGGGCAGCCTTGTGCGCGAGTGATCCGTCTTGTGCTGCACGCAGGCGTCGCACGTCCGGGTGCCCTCACGCCGTTTTTGGTTCCGGCGCTCGGCGTTTTGTGTTCCGGGAGCGCAGTCACCGCTCAATGGGCGCAGCCGTGACCCACCATCCTCCAATCTTGTAACAACAAAGTTAGACTTTGTGTTCTTCGTTAGGTTCATTAAGATCGCGTTCATATCCATATCGATAGACGTCCTCGCAAAGCGGTCCTGACGCAGCTGGTGCTTGTAATCGCCAGCGGACACCCGGCATCGTCACCTGTGCCCAGGTAGACGCTTACATTCGCCGCGGATTGTTTTCGTAAACCCACTTCACGAATCGGAGTTGGTGAGTTCACGAATCATTCACATTGGTGAGATGTAATCGACGCGAAAACAATGTGTACCTTCTTCTTGGTTCTTTCGGCAAAGTCACGTAGAAGGGAAGTAATAAAATAATAAAAATAAAACATAATAAAATAATTCTCACGACGTTTCGGCTACAACGCAAGCAGCCGTCTTCAGGTGAAGAAGACGGCTACTTGCGTTGTAGCCGAAACGTCGTGAGAATTATTTTATTATGTTTTAATTTTTATTATTTTATTACTTCCCTTCTACGTGACTTTACCGAAAGAACCAAGAAGATGAATCCCTGCAGTCACGAAAGCTTTAAATCGAAAAATGTGTACCTTCTATTAGCGAGTGGCATTTAAACCGTGCGGTTAATGTATTACGATTTTGTTATTAAATGCACAGTCTGAACTCGATGCGAAGCTTCGTGTGGCTTGAGAATTAATTAAGATCAAATCAAGATGAAGTATTCTTAGGTTTTTTTCGGTAAAGTCACGTAGGTGAAAAAAATGTAAATTAATAAAAGTAAAATAAAAAATATATATACCGAAAAAACCTAAGCATATGAATCCTTGCAGTCACGAAAGCTTCAAATCTAGAATCAAGATTAAGTAATTCGGCGTTGACGACGAACGGCGCCGTCCATAAATGACGTCACGCACCTGGGGGGGGGGGGAGAATTGTGACGTCACATCAAAATGGCGCAACTTTAAATAAATATAGACAACGCGTTCCACTTAATTGAATAGACTTTTTAATAAATGTTTTCTCCTACAACATCAGAGTGCAGCGCCACATTAAATACGCACTACAATGACAATAGTTTAGAGCGATTTGAAGCATGTTTTATTTTTTTAGTGGGGGGGGGGGGGGGGGCAGAGCTTTGTGACGTCATATTTGAGAGGGAGGGGGTCTGACTTTTTGTGACGCCGTGTGACGAAGGGGGGGGGGGGGTCAAAAATCGTCCAAAATCTCGTGACGTCATTTATGGACGGCCCCAATGCGACGTCGCACGATATTGGGGTAATCGGAGTGTGATCACATCGAGTGTGAGGTGATCATTAGGGCGATGGCGTTGACACGTGGACTTCAGTATTGCGTGACCACATCGGTCAACTGGTCACCCCCTGTGTCTATTGCAGACCTGTCAACCCCTATCACAGACCATGCCAGACCTCATTGGTCACTCCATGCCCCTAACACATCTCAACGTTCATCTTACAGAGTCCCATCGCAAGGGAGAAACACAAACAAGGACGTTTTTTGTGCCCGTATTGAAATGGCAGTGTTCTTCACCGATAACACTGGTCAACACACTTTTTCTGGCACGAGGTATTGCAACGGTTATAAGGTAATTTTGGGGTGCTGATTCCAAATCTGGCATCAGTTTTTGTCTATCACATCAGGTTTTTGAGATATCAAATATTGCATTTTCAATAAAAACTTCAGAAGAAAAATATTAAATAAATGTGGGTATCTACATAAAATGATATTATAAACACACTATCCTAAAAATACAGCACCATATTTTAACACTAAAGCAGTCGCTGACTCGCAACAACTTGCAATCATAAGTGACAGAGTTAATTTCGGGTAAAATCAATGAAAATTGGGTATGCCGATAGCATAATAAGTATAATCCGTAAAAACAAAGTTTTTCACTATAAATCCTTTATATGCGTGGCGGCTAGAGTCCTCTCGTCCTCTGGCTTGAGATGGCTGCCACCTATGGGTCAGATGATTGTCTGCCAGTATTAAGCAATTGGTAATTAAATATTTAATTTGTTTTCCCTAGACAGTGTAAAATTTTGGAAAAAAATTTTCACGAACATTAATTGTCTCGCACAACGAGTCTGTGTGCAAAATGTCAGCTCGATTGGATCACGGGAAGTGGGTTAAAAAACGGCCGAAAGATTTGCACGGTCGTAAGCAAGCAAGCACGCAAGCAAGCAAGCGAACTTAATATAAAGGATTTAAAAATGACATGTGATAGAGCAAATCTGAGATCAGATTTGGAATCAGCACTCTAAAATTAGTCTAAAACAGCTGCAAAAGTCCAGGCCAGAATATTTTTATTTTGTTGACCAGTGTAATCAGTATACATCGTCATCACTCGTGTGAGTGAGAGCCGTCACACCAGTTGAAACCATTGGGGTGTTTTAACAGCAGCACGGTGACAATGATGATGATGGGGGCCTTGCAGTGATGACCCACTGCTCTAAGCCGGTGGTTCTTCTTCACCTGGGGTGCATCTCGCAACCCCCTGGGGGTAGCGAGGCATGGCCAGATTCTTTTTTTAAGACGGTAAAGCATCGAAAACAAATTAAGCACAGGCACGCAAGTACAACTTTGTTTCATCAAACCTCATTATGAACATATATTTGTTTACAATTGAGAACCAAAAGGGGTGCAGGGCTGCAGTAAAGGTTAAGAACCACTGGTCTATGCGATAGCTATGAAGAAGAGCCATTGCCCGAAACGTCGGCTATTATACACTTTTTCCTGTAATTGACGGATGCACTGACCCAGTCAGTGTGTCTGTGTGTCAGTGTATCTGTCAGTGTGTCTATGTGTCTGCGTTGGCTGGTTCATGTAGCTCGCATGCCCAGCCACCGCATGCCTAAACAGATTTTGTTCGGTTAGCTCAACGGGCGCGGCACGGGCTAGAGAAGAGATGGAGTGATGTGGTACAGGAGGGCGTGGAGCTGAGAGGACTTGCCGATGACTGGTACCAGCGGTGTCACGATCGGCCTCTGTGGAGGAGGCTCGTGAAGGACGCTACTGGGCAGTTGGAGGCAGTCGCCCTCCAACAACAACGGAGGGCGGAGGAGCGACACTCACAACAACAAGCTGAGCGCCGGGAGGATAAAGTACAGCAATTTGCACAGTAAGGGGCAAAGGTGGTGCATCGGCCACTCTTCTCAGTCGACCCGTGGCACCTGGGTCTGCCCCGTGACCTGCCAGCGTGGCCTCAACGTGCACATGGCCTGGCACAAGTGCCGTGGTGACGTCACCGTCACTTAGTGGCGAATGGCGGTTGTTGTGTCTGTGTGTCTGTGGGGAGCGGTGGTGGAGCGGTAACCGCGCTGCGCTACGAACCCAGCAACCAGAATTCGATTCCTGCTCATGGCCAACACCAGTGACGATTATCTGAACCGGTCCTGGGCCTCCCCTACGTCGACTCAGCCTCTAATGAGTACCGGGTGTGGTGTGTGAACATCACCACTGGGGAGACAAAGGTGGCTGGGCGTGAGGTTGTCCACCAACCCCCTCGTGTACTGTGCCGGCCTTCATAGGTGCTGCTTGCTAACAGCATTTGCCCCACAGCCTGTTAAGGCTGCAAGGGGGATCTTTGTCTGTGTGCGTGTCCACAGCAAGGTCCACGCTGCACCGTGCGCCGAGCGTGGCTTTGGCGTCGCTCCTCCATGAAGCCCTCCCCCTCGCCCGTGTGGGTGGTGGTGCGGTTTGCTGTCTTCACGAGGGTCGCCACGCTGCTGCTGCAGGTGGGGGACCCGCGCACCTTACCCTGCGAGCACTCCCACGTCTTGTGTTGCTCGTCTCGGCTCAGGCTTGCCTTTGGCTCCATTGAGCTGTGGCTCAAAGCCACGCATACTACTCTCACTATTTTTTTAAATCAGGTAAGGCCCATTGAGCTAACGAAGTGGCGGTTATCACGTAGCAGCTAAACGCACGTCGATTCAACATTTGGAGGGAAAAACCGGAGGACCTGGAGTAAAATCCACGCGACCATAGCGAGAGAGTCACGCAAACTCCATATATGCAGCGGACCGTCCGGGTAGAGATCGAACTCAAGACCTGTATACCAGTCGAAGCAGTTAACATCCTGCCACCGTGGCGCCCCGGCTCAACTTGATGTATAGTTGCGTATCATCACACGCGGTATGAGCCACGCTCAGGATTCATGAGCCGAGCCTGAGGTGAGCTGCTGCTGAGCCGCTCGCTCAACGCATCTTTGGAAGCAGCCGAGTAGCTGAGGCCTGAGTGTTGGAGCCGAGCCCTCGTCACTAAGGCAGTCAGCATGGGGGAGGTGGCCGATGGGATCAGAGGTCAGAGCCCTGAGCTGTCACCGATGGGATCCGGGGTTCGAATCCTGGCAAGCTGCCTGTGGAATTGAGTTTGATGCTTCCAGCCTGGTGTCCAGTGGCTGCATAAATGATCACCAATGGATGCTTTGAGAATTACAAATATCGGCTTGACTATCCTGGGCCCAACATTACTCTCATATGGCAAACCGGGTTGGAGAGTGCTGCCCTCTGCTGTGTGTGCACCAGAGGTCACTGGAGTGGATCTCGGGAGGTAGCTCTGCGGTGTCTGCTTTCACGGGCCCCTCTGTAACGCCCAAGTGTTGCACTGTGCGATGAGATCTTAACGTAACCTCGTTGTCACGAGACCACACCGACAGCGCAGTTCGGATAACATGGGGGTAGAAATAACAAACTGAAGGCCAACAGGGACTTGATGTATAATTGTGTATCATAACACTTGGTGGCAGCCCTCACCCCCCATCCCGACATGCACAGCACATCGCCCGCACTCGGGCTGAGGGGGGAAGCGTGTGGGCGGACGGAGTGGTGCCACGAGAGTGAACGTTCCGTGGCCAGCGCCCGCTCATTCTAATTTTTCACCTCTTCTTGCCCCCCAACTCCCATCCGTTTTTCCTCCTCTTCCCTCCTCCCACCGCCACCTCCCCGTCACCAGCTGCCACTCAACCTGCTGATCCCCGACCACGACCCGGGTGCGTTTGCTCCCCCGCCGTCCGCCCACGAGTCTCCCTTCTCGCGCGCCGTGGAGTGGTCGCTGGGCGGCCTCGCGCGCTGGGACGCCGCATACTTCCTGTTCGTGGCCGAGCACGGCTACGCCTACGAGCAGAGCGTAGCCTTCTTCCCGCTTTTCCCCGCGCTCGTTAGAACGCTGGCGTTCGTCGGCGTCGGCGACCACGACGAGAACGTCGGTGGCTCCGGCGGCTCCGGCCACCCGGACGTCCGCGGCCGCCTGATCCTCTCCGCCGTCTGCCTGAACGCCGTCGCGTTCGCGGCGGCGGCGGCCGCCCTCTACGGCCTCGGGGCGGCCGCGCTGCGCGACGAGGCCCTGGCGCTGCGCGCCGCGCTGCTCTTCTGCGTCACGCCGGCCTCCGTCTTCATGTCGGCCGCCTACTCGGAGAGCCTCTTCGCGTGCCTCTCCTTCGCGGCGGCGCTCGCGCTCGAGCTGCGCCGGCGCGGCACGAGCGTCGCCCTCTTCGCCCTGGCGGCGGCGGCCCGGGCCAACGGCGTCGTGTCGGCCGGGTTCCCCGTGCACCGAGCGCTCTCGCTCTGCGCCGACTCATGCCGCCGCCGCGGGCGGGCCTACGCGTCGGACGTCCTCTCCGTCGCGTTGGCGGCAGTCTCGGCGGCGGTCGTCGCCGCGCCGTTCGTCGCCTTCCAGGCCTACGGCCGCGACGTCTTCTGCCGGAGCGGTGACGGCGTCGCGTTGCCCGAGCGCCTCCTGGCGTACGCGCGGAGCAGGGGCTACGTGGTGCGGGGGGCTGCGCGCCCCGCAGAATCCCCGGCTGAGTACTGCCATGCCGGCTGGCCGACGCTGTACGGGCACGTCCAGCGGACGCACTGGGACGTGGGCTTCCTGCGCTACTACACGGCGCGCCAGCTGCCCAACTTCGCGCTGGCGGCGCCTATGGCCGTGCTGGCCGCCGCAGCCGTGTGGAGCTACGCGAGGCGAAACTGGCGGCTGTCCCTGAGGCTTGGGCTCGTGCAGGACGGTGCGGGCAGAGAGGAGGTGAGACCTGGCGAGCGGTGAGCGGCGAGCTTCCGGTGCGGTGTGCGTCGCTGTTGAAAAGCCACCATCGCCATCACCGCCATCACCGCCATTGCTACCGACATGGCCGACACCATAACCACCACTGCTACCACCACCATCATCACCGCCACTATCGCCATCATCACTGCCACCACCATTACCGCCACCCGCAGTGGCTTCGGTGCGTGCGTCGTATCCCCCGGTTCCCACGCCGCGGGGCCCGCACGGCTCCCGAGTTCCACAACTCGGACACACGACCCAGACACACGACCCAGACACACGACTCAAACACACGACCCCAACACACGACCCAGACACACGACTCAAACACACGACCCCAACACACGACCCAGACACACGACCCGGACACACGACTCAAACACACGACCCCAACACACGACCCAGACACACGACCCAGACACACGACCCAGACACACGACCCCGACACACGACTCAAACACACGACCCCAACACACCACCCAGACACACGACCCGGACACACGACCCAGACACACGACCCAGACACACGACTCAAACACACGACCCCAACACACGACCCAGACACACGACCCGGACACACGACTCAAACACACGACCCCAACACACGACCCAGACACACGACCCAGACACACGACCCAGACACACGACCCCGACACACGACTCAAACACACGACCCCAACACACCACCCAGACACACGACCCGGACACACGACCCAGACACACGACCCAGACACACGACTCAAACACACGACCCAGACACATGACTCAAACACACGACCCCAACACACGACCCAGACACACGACCCAGACACACGACCCAGACACACGACCCCGACACACGGCCCGGACACACGACCCAAACACACGACCCAAACACACGACCCGGACACACGACCCAAACACACGACCCGGACACACGACCCAGACACACGACCCGGACACACGACCCCGACACACGACTCAAACACACGACCCGGACACACGACCCAAACACACGACCCGGACACACGACCCAAACACACGGCCCAAACACACGACCCCGACACACGACCCAAACACACGACCCAAACACACGACCCGGACACACGACCCAAACACACGGCCCAAACACACGACCCCGACACACGGCCCAGACACACGACCCGGACACACGACCCGGACACACGACCCGGACACACGACCCAAACACACGGCCCAAACACACGACCCCGACACACGGCCCAGACACACGACCCGGACACACGACCCGGACACACGACCCGGACACACGACCCAAACACACGGCCCAAACACACGACCCCGACACACGACCCAAACACACGACCCAAACACACGACCCGGACACACGACCCAAACACACGGCCCAAACACACGACCCCGACACACGGCCCAGACACACGACCCGGACACACGACCCGGACACACGACCCGGACACACGGCCCAAACACACGACCCGGACACACGACCCGGACACACGACCCAAACACACGACCCGGACACACGACCCAGACACACGACCCAAACACACGACCCGGACACACGACCCAAACACACGACCCGGACACACGACCCAAACACACGACCCGGACACACGACCCAAACACACGACCCGGACACACGACCCAAACACACGACCCGGACACACGACCCAGACACACGACCCAAACACACGACCCGGACACACGACCCAAACACACGACCCGGACACACGACCCAAACACACGACCCAAACACACGACCCAGACACACGACCCAAACACACGACCCGGACACACGACCCAAACACACGACCCGGACACACGGCCCAAACACACGACCCGGACACACGACCCGGACACACGACCCAGACACACGACCCAAACACACGACCCGGACACACGACCCAAACACACGACCCGGACACACGACCCAAACACACGACCCGGACACACGACCCGGACACACGACCCGGACACACGACCCCGACACACGGCCCGGACACACGACCCGGACACACGACCCGGACACACGACCCAAACACACGACCCCGACACACGGCCCGGACACACGACTCGGACACGCGACCCGAATACGCGACCCGAACGCACGACCCAAACGTACAACTGTGAATACACGACCCGGACATACGACTCGAACTCGCGACCTGAACACAATGCCGACTGCAGCACATGTGGAAGGTAGCTGGGAATATCAAACAAAAATTTAAATAAATAAAATAAAATTTAAATAAATCACGACGTTGCGAACGCAACACAAGCGCTCATCATCAGGTGGAAATGGGGTGAAACACACAGCGAGGGAACACACAGGGGCACACCACGCACACAGCACACAGAGAACGGCAAACTGCACGTAAGCAAATGCAACAATAAGATGGGAGACGAGAAACTCAACAGACCTTAGAAACATCACGTGATGCAAACCAGTCGGCCAACAACACAGTTAGACACTAACCTGGTTGACCACGCATTTCACGTGTGTGCTGTGTACGTGGTGTCCCCTGTGTGTTCCCTCGCTGTGTGTTTCACCCCATTTCCACCTGATGATGAGCGCTTGTGTTGCGTTCGAAACGTCGTGACTTATTTTAATTTTATTTATTTATTTAAATGTTATTTTATTTCTGCACACGTGACTTTACCTAAAAAAACAATGAGTATAATTTCTGCAGTCACGAAAGCTTGAATCCTCGATTAATATCAAAATAATTATGAGCGAGCGTCTGTGTGTCTCTACCGATGCTCCTTGCAGCTGATGTTGACCTTCATTCTGTGCTCCCGGTGTGCTTTGCAGGGCATGGGCCTCCGCTCCGGATATTACAGCTCCACGACGTTTGTCTACGTCGCGCATCTGGCAGCGATGCTGCTGTTTGGCTTGACGTGTATGCACGTGCAGGTGTGTTGTTAAGGCGGCACAGGGCAAACACTCGTGTCTCACAAGCAAGAAGCACCTGGGTTCGATTCCCGACTCGTGCGAGACTGTGAGTGAGTGTGTGGAGTTTGTGTGTTCTCTCCCTGTTCTGCAGAGTGTGTGTGTGTAAGTGTGTGAGACTGTGAGTGAGTGTGTGGAGTTTGGGTGTTCTCTCCCTGTTCTGCAGAGTGTGTGTGTGTCATTGTGCGAGACTGTGAGTGAGTGTGTGGAGTTTGTGTGTTCTCTCCCTGTTCTGCAGAGTGTGTGTGTGTCAGTGTGTGAGACTGTGAGTGAGTGTGTGGAGTTTGTGTGTTCTCTTCCTGTTCTGCAGAGTGTGTGTGTGTCGGTGTGTGAGACTGTGAGTGAGTGTGTGGAGTTTGTGTGTTCTCTCCCTGTTCTGCCGAGTGTGTGTGTGTCAGTGTGCGAGACTGTGAGTGAGTGTGTGGAGTTTGTGTGTTCCCTCCCTGTTCTGCAGAGTGTGTGTGTCAGTGTGTGAGACTGTGAGTGAGTGTGTGTGTGTCTCAGTGTGTGAGACTGTGAGTGAGTGTGTGGAGTTTGTGTGTGTCAGTGTGTGAGACTGTGAGTGAGTGTGTGTGTGTCTCAGTGTGTGAGACTGTGAGTGAGTGTGTGGAGTTTGTGTGTGTCAGTGTGTGAGACTGTGAGTGAGTGTGTGGAGTTAGTGTGTTCTCTCCCTGTTCTGCAGAGTGTGTGTATGTCAGTGTGTGAGACTGAGTGAGTGTGTGGAGTTTCTCCTCTCTGCCTGTTCTGCAGAGTGTGTGTGTGTAAGTGTGTGAGACTGTGAGTGAGTGTGTGTGTGTCAGTGTGCGAGACTGAGTGAGTGTGTGGAGTTTCTCTTCTCTGCCTGTTCTGCAGAGTGTGTGTGTGTAAGTGTGTGAGACTGTGAGTGAGTGTGTGTGTCAGTGTGCGAGACTGAGTGAGTGTGTGGAGTTTCTCTTCTCTGCCTGTTCTGCAGAGTGTGTGTGTAAGTGTGTGAGACTGTGAGTGAGTGTGTGTGTCAGTGTGCGAGACTGAGTGAGTGTGTGGAGTTTCTCCTCTCTGCCTGTTCTGCAGAATGTGTGTGTAAGTGTGTGAGACTGTGAGTGAGTGTGTGTGTCAGTGTGCGAGACTGAGTGAGTGTGTGGAGTTTCTCTTCTCTGCCTGTTCTGCAGAGTGTGTGTGTGTAAGTGTGTGAGACTGTGAGTGTGTGTGTGTGTGTCAGTGTGCGAGACTGAGTGAGTGTGTGGAGTTTCTCTTCTCTGCCTGTTTTGCGTGGCTTTCCTCCACCGCCAGTTACCTCCCATCGACACACACACACAGCATCACTGTAATTTGCAGACCATCCAATTACTAATTTGGCATTACACAGCAACTGCAGCGTCGCCCCCCGACTGCATAAACCTGGCAGGACCCTCCTGAAAAAGAGTCTTGAGGCTCATTGAGGACTTTCTGGGCAAACGAGTGTAATGAGGTTAATCATAGTAACACCATTGCACCTTGTTTTTGTGTTGCAACTTTTAACAATTTGGTTTGAATAATAATAGTCACAAACAAAAATCGTAAAAGAAGAAGAATAAAATAATTATCCAAATAATAATTCATAAATAACATTGTTTCGATAATTATGAAAAAGAATAATGATTAGAATAATCATTAAAAACTGTTCTGTTGCAACGTTCTCTAATTGGGTTTAAATAGTAATAACACTAATAATAAAATAACAATGTAAACATTGTTATAATAATGAATAATGACATTTAGGTGATTTAGAAAAATAATAGTAATTAAAAGAATAATAATAATAACCATCTTGCGTTGCAACTTTCTCAAGCTGGGTTGCTGCCGTGGGGTTAGCGATTTATCGAGTTCGCTGGTTCCATTCCATCTCCCGGCACGGTGGTTTAAACAATGGGGACAGCTTCATTAAACTACCCCCCCCTCCCCATCCCGTGTCTGTCCACTGTCCACCCAGCAACAGTAGAAACGAGTACACAGCACTCAGTGAGTCGGGGCATTGTGTTTGGTGGGGTCTAGTGTGGGTTGTGGGAACTCCACGTCTCTTACAAGATGTACGGCAGGTGTGGAATAGTAGACCAATATTACCCGCAGTGGAGGCCCTTCCAGCCCTGCAGTGGTCGTGAGCAGAGCACTTTCAGGGCTGCGCCTTTAATAAAAAAAAACCCTCCAAGATCCTCTCCTCTCAAATGGACAGCGAATCGGCAATGAGTCTCCTGCTCGGTTAGACAAACGACATCACGCGCTCACTGGTAACCCGGTTAAGATCATTGACTCGCGGCTGCGTTTGTTGAGGACCCGGTTTAACCACGGGCGGATAAACCCCGCTCCCGAACCCTAGCCTGAACTAAAACTAAAATATTTTGTCTACCAGGTAAGGACTGCGCCTTTACCCTGGTTTCTTTCTCCGATGAACGTGGCCTCTTCGCTGTGTCTCCCGCCCAGGTGCTCACGCGCTTCCTGGCCAGCTCCTGCCCGGCGGTTTACTGGTTTGCAGCTCACCTCACGCTCGGGCGGCACCTGGAGCCCAGCGGAGCGAGTCGGCGGCCGGGTGCGTCGCGAGACGACGCCGTTGTCGATGGAACAGCGTCGGAAACTCCAGCGCCGTCGTTGTCAACATCGTCCACAACATCATCATCATCATCATCAACGGCGCAACCATCATCGTCGCCATCGTCATTCCCACCCCGTGCGCCGCCGCATTTCGCGCGTCCAGCGACCTCCGTCGCAAGAAGGCATCTCGGCCGCGACCCGCCCGCCACCGCCGAGTGCCGTCAGAGGGTTGGGAGCGGGGAGGCCGACGCTCTGCACGCGGCAGCCGCGGACGGGCGGACGGAGCCCGGGGACGTGTACCCCCCGGGGCTGGCCGTAGGTGCCGCGGACGGGCACCGAACTTGGGCCGCGAGGGTGGGAGACGCGGCGGCCCGCGCGGCTCTCGGCGCGCTCCCCAAGAATGACCTCACGGACGACCTGGCTAGGTGGGGGCATCTGAGTGCCGGGGCCCGGCTCGTCTACGGATATTTCCTTTCCTACGCCCTGCTGGGAGTTGCGCTGCACTGCAATCAGTTTCCCTGGACGTAGCTAAGAGCGGTGATAGCAACGCCGGTGATAGTCACAGTGTCTTTCCCCAAGAGCAGGGATAACAACACTGGCGATAGTGAAAATAAACGTTTTTTTATTTTACCAGGTAAGGCCCACTGGGCTATATGGCTCTTTTTCAGAAGTGACCTGGCCACAATTGATAGCTCAACCAACTGGCTAATTCATCACGTGGAAATGTATAGCAGCAGTGAAATTCTCTATAAACGTGTGATGTTGATTCTAAATGTGTAGTGAACAATTTGAGGACCCAGAGAAAAATCCACGTGACCACGGGGAGATAGACATTCAAACTCCAAATATACAGCAGGCGTGAGGGTCGGGATCATACCCACGACCTCCTGTACACCAGGCGAGGTAGTTAACATTCCGCAGCATTTCCCCAAAGCAGTGATGACAATCTATAGAGAGAACTGCAGAGCCTGGAATTTACATTCATATTTGTATGATGATACATTTTCTTGATCCAACACACTCTCACTGAGTTTCAAGACTACGTTTCAGGAGAGTTGTGCATTGGGATAATTTGGCAATTGTTTTTTTTTTACTTAGAAAAAAAATATTGAGTGTGTTTTGGTTTTTTTCCACTTTTATACTATCATTTGTTGACTTTCCGTGTGTTTCTTGTAAACATTTCATTTGTTTTTGATGCCAATCGCGCTGCTATGGGCTCGCCAAAACATGCTTCTTTGTCAGAAGCTCCACTTCACTCTGCTGGCCGGATATGGAACTGCCTCCCTGATGAACACATTGTCGGCGAGATCACCGATTCTGGTCTTCAGGCCTTCAGATGCGGAGCACACACACGGGACATCTCCTAACGTCACCACGCACGCCTTGTGGGGACTAGGTCTTTGAGTTGCAGTGAACCAAGGATCATGCCGATTAGATGTACAGTACTCATTTCCGATATGACTTGTTCACAATTGCACCCAACAAAAACCAAAACCTGGATTGCAATCCAGGATCTCGGCTCTGATCGCTCAGCGTGTTTGGCACAGCCACTATGAGGCCACATTCTCAAGTAATGGTCGCACTTATACTTCACGCACGACTTGAATACATACTTGTTTCGAGTGTTTTAGGGATTTTAAATTATTATTTCCCACGCAGTTAAACTATCTCGTTTGTGATTTTGTATCGGAGTATCTATCTTTAAACAGACTACCGTCTTTAATTTACTCGTGCAATAAAAGCCAAAAGGTGGAACTGGTTTGCTACTCGGTTGAGTTCAAGGTAGTGCTCGTCAAACATTGCCCTCACCTCGTGGAGGAAATTCCACATTGCCATGGTTGGGACGGGTCATTCAATAGGACGGCCACTGTTGACTCCCACCAAAGTTTTGCCGATCTCATTGAACCCGCCATTGAATCGGCATCAGAATATTAAGACTGGAGGAGGAGGGGGAAATGGGAGGGGGTAAAGGGGGAGGAGGGGAAGGGGAGGGGGAAAGGAGGGAGCATAAGGGAGGGGGAGAAAGGGGTGAGGAAAGGAGGGAGAAAAGTGGAGGGCGGGAAGGAGAGGGGGTAAGGGGGGGGGGGGGGTCCTTTCGTCAACTGCCGGGAGTTGGAATCCAACTGGTGGCTTCTGGACTGCGCGTCCAGCGCTTCGCGTGGTTCCACCGCAGGGCTGTTTACATCGCATGCCGGTGGCGAAGCTTCGCGGCCCCCTGATCGAGATGTCCCATTGAGATGAGAGCTCAGATACGTCGAGAGGTGTGAAGTAGCTCTGCTGTTTAATGACGAGAGTGGCGCTCAAGGGCCACCTGGCCGCGGCCCTTGAGAGACGGCACGCGGCTCCACCGCCACCAGCACCGCCACCGGCACCAACACCGCCACCAGCACCGCGCATGCATCGATCGGGGCGGTGATTTGTCACGGCGTGAAGAGGGGCCGAGACAGGCGGGCGGACCGGGAGATGGAAAATTCGCACGACAAGCAGACAGTTGGGTATAGAGATAGAGAGGCATTTATACAGCCAGACCTAGAGATATGGAGACATGTACGGATCCGGAGACAGAGCCACAGATATGGAGACAGAGAACCATGGACCTAAAGATATATAGACTGACCCACATATATAGGGACAGACCTACAGATATGGGACAGACCTACAGATATGGGGACAGACCTACATATATAGGGACAGACCTACAGATATGGAGACAGACCTACAGATATGGGGACAGACCTACAGATATGGGGACAGACCCACAGATATGGGGACAGACCCACAGATAGGGGGACAGACCCACAGATATGGAGACAGACCCATGGAGGTGTGGGGTAAGGACAACAAACTGAACACAAGAAAAGCAGTTCTAAAGAAATGAGTTTACACCACACGGACAAGAGGAACAGAACTGACAGATCAATCGATGCACGCGTCCCAAGTCGATTTAGGCTCAGCAGGCGAGGACTCGGGAAGAGGAGAGGATGAGTCTCGTTGGCGAAAGGAACGACAATCAAATACAGCGATGAACACGGGTCATCGAAAATAGTGCACGAAACGTAATGCAGTGTCCAATGCTGTCATCGCATCCCCCGTAGTGTAAGGCAGCCACGGCCGATTTATGTTTTGTTCGGCTGATCTGAGCACAACCGCAGACCTACAGCGACGTTCACGCGCAGACGTGGGTGGCCACGAAGGTCACGAAACACAAACGCGCGTGAACTTTCGTGGGTTGCGCGAAGGACACTCAAGACAAAGGAAATGATTCGGAAAACGAATTAAAGTTCAGGGTCATCGGCCGACGGCTACTTTAATTGAAACACACATTGACAGACACACGGGCGTAGGATTAATAGTATGGTGATCATTTAAAGCATAATAGATGGGGGGCTTTTCTATGGGGGCTGAGATCGCTTAAATATGAATGTGTCGTTAAACCCGTTGTTTAGGGTTGTCACGTAAACAGAACGCGCCAATTAGTAACTAGTTCAGCACAGCGGTGTGTTGGAGAGTGAAGCCACTGCAACATTGACAATGCGAGTATTGTGGCGTTTCGCCCGCAATTGCGACAACCGGCATCATCAGGCGGCAGCCAGAGTTGTGGAGAAAATCCTCCTCCTGTTTCTATGATGGTGGTGGTCGCGAAAGCCATCATTTAGGGCCTTGTGTGTCGATCCACTGCTGATGAAGGACTCTCCACGCCACGTCGGTCATGGGGGTTGATTGACCACAATCACTTCTCTACCCAGGTCAGCGCGTCAACGTCGCTGTCGATCTGCCCTGAGGGGTGCCACGGGGCTGACTCAGCTCTCACTCGCCACTGATCACTGATGATCACCACTGATCTCTGATGATCATTATTGATCACTGATGATCACCACTGATCACTGATGATCACTGATGTTCACTATTGATCACTGATGATCACCGCTGATCACTGATTATCACTATTGATCACTGATGTTCGCCATTAATCACTGATGATCACTGATGTTCACCATTGATCACTGATGTTCACTATTGATCAGCAATCAAATTCCGGTCACTGGGTTCATAGCCCAGTGGACGTCGCTATCCACTGCAGCTCCAACAATAGACAAAGATCCCCCGTATAGCCTCGACAGACTGGCGGGGCAAGTTGCTGTTAGCGCTACACCACCCACACCACACCACCCACACCACCCACACCACCACACCACCCACACCGCCACACCACCCACACCGCCACACCACCCACACCACTACACCACCACACCACCCACACCACCCACACCGCCACACCACCCACACCACTCCACCACCCACACCACTACACCACCCACCCCACCCACACCACTACACCACTACACCACCCACACCACTACACCACCCACACCACTACACCACCCACACCACTCACACCACCCACACCACCCAGACCACCCACACCACCCACACCACTACACCACCCACACCACTCACACCACTACACCACTACACCACCCACACCACCCAGACCACCAACACCCCCCACACCACCCAGACCACCCACACCACCCACTCCACTACACCACCCACTCCGCTACACTACCCACACCACCCACTCCGCTACTCCACCCACACCACCCACACCACCCACTCCACTACACCACCCACACCACTACACCACCCACACCACTACACCACCCACACCGCTACACCACTACACCACCCACCCCACTACACCACCCACACCACTACACCACCCACACCGCTACACCACCCACACCACCCACACCACTACACCACCCACACCACTACACCACCCACACCACCCACACCACTACACCACCCACACCACTACACCACCCACACCACCCACACCACTACACCACCTACAACCACCCACACCACCCACACCACCCAGACCACCCACACCACTACACCACCCCACACCACCCAGACCACCCACACCACTACACCACCCACACCACTACACCACCCACACCACCCACACCACCCAGACCACCCACACCACTACACCACCCACACCACCCACACCACCCAGACCACCCACACCACTACACCACCCACACCACTACACCACCCACACCACCCCACACCACCCAGACCACCCACACCACTACCACCCACAACCACCACACCACCCACACCACCCAGACCACCCACACCACTACACCACCCACACCACCCACACCACCCAGACCACCCACACCACTACACCACCCACACCACCCACACCACCCAGACCACCCACACCACTACACCACCCACACCACTACACCACCCACACCACCCACACCACTACACCACCCACACCACCCACACCACCCACACCACTACACCACCCACTCCGCCACAGCTCCACCGTACACTTGGGGGGTGGAGGGTACGCGGGCGGGACAGAGAGACGGGCAAACACAGCTAACGCGGACTGACAATGTCGATAGGCACACCAACACGTGTGTAATAAAGGACTCGACCACGATGTCTGGCTTGGTGTCCTTTATTCGGTTCTTCTCTCTTAACCCGCACGGCTGTCCTTCTATAAGACTCTATACTGACACTGATACTGCTCTCCTGCAGTTTCTCCCCTCGTCGTTCTCTCAGCCTCTCTCTCCTCTCGTCGCTCTCGTAGCCTCTCCCTCACACACAGCCTCGCCGGCTGTGTTCCCCGCAGCTCCTCGTCCGCCTTCTCTCCAGCCGCCCCACCGCTGTCTTCTCTCGCAGCTCCGCTGGCTGCTCCCTTAGCTGGCCACCGCTGGCCGCCGCTGCCACCCCTTGGCTTTGCCCACGTGGCCTTACTCTGGTCCAGTCCCACTCGTTCTGCCTTCCTCTTCCGGTCTCCTCCCTTAAGAACCTTAACCTTTCCTCCCACGTCACCTAACTCCACCTCTCCGTGACGTCACATCCGGGAGGTCGCCCGCGCCCGCATTACACCACCCTCCCCCGTGGAGAAAAACCCAGCCGACCTCGGCTGAACAACACCAACAGTAATGCGGGCGAACCCGAGCGTAACACACCAAAGGACACCAAGCATGCAATATAACAGTAAGAACAATCAACACAACTCAACAATCAATAACGTAGCAGAAGCAGGCAATAAATACACAGTAAGAACAATACAACATAACAATCAACGAAACACAAGGGATTTAGAGCGTGTGCGGGTCGCCGGCCCGTCCCGGACGGTCGGCGGCCCATCCGCGGAACGGGAACGTGATTGAGTTTGAGGAGCGACAGGGTGAAATCCCCCTGTCGCTGTTGGAAGTCCACCAACGTCCCGTGTCCTTGAAGGATCAGTCTTGGGCTTGTCCCGCGGATGCGTCTGCAGCGGGGTCGGAAGGGCTGCAGGGCTCGAAGGACCCGCAGATCTGGCAGGCACCCTCCGAGCAGAGCGCCTCGTCCCCTCCGGTGTCAAGGCCGGCCTGCCTGGAACAGGTACGACAGGCGCTCTAGCAAGATCAATGGACGCAGGCGGGGGAGAGTCGGCAGCAACAGACCCCGGCACGGTGGACGAACCCGTAGCGGCCGCAACAACCCTCCGTGCCAATTTGCGCCACTGCGTCACAGAGCGACAAGGCCCCGTCGAAGGTCCCTCTTTAACAACAACACTATGACCGCACAACGAAGGTGATGGGTGAGGTGTAAAGCCTTGCCGGGTGTCTGGTGCGTGCCGACTTGCCTGTTTCGGTGGATCCTTGGGCGGCTTGGCCGGTAATGAGGCCTCCTGTTGTGGCGGACCCGGGATGCGGGCCCAGCAGTCCTTCGCGTAGTGGCCCTTCCGTCCGCAGCGGAAGCAATCGGCGTCGTTGCGCCGAAGCGCAGGCCTTGCATCGCGCCGCCCGCGTATCGGCGGTGCAGCACGAGAGGCCGGTCCACCGCGGCCTGACCATGGCACCGAGGCGGCCGTCAGCTCCTGAGGGCCCCGCTCATCCGGCACGTATACCGACTTCGTAGGGTCCCAACCCAGAGCGCCACCCTCCGCTACGGGCCCCCCCTGTCCACGCCGTGACCTGTTTCCATCGTCGTAGGTTGAATTGTGCATCCAGACATTTCGCCGCCGCCCGGGAGGTGAGCTTCTCATGCCCGCACACCGGCATGGGAATCCCAAGATCCCGCGACAGCTCGAGCATCTTGCCCAAGATGAGAGGCTCGAGCAGGTCAGGCGTTGTATCTGGATACGCGGCCATAGCCAAATCAAGCACTGCACCCCTGTACGCCACAGGCGACTCCTCGGGCGCTCGTTGTCGTTGAGCGAATCGCCGATGCGCGTCGTCAGGTGGCTCGTAGGCGTCGGCCATTTCTTGAAAAACTCCATATAATGTCCTCTTCTTCTCGGCCTTAATGGAGCGAAAAAAACGAACAGATTCGTCGTCCAGAAGAGTCGGCAACACTTCCAAGGCCTCAGCATCGGTCCATCTCGCAGAACGGACCGCCGCTAAAAATCTGCAGGCGAAAGCGCTCCAGTCGCCCCCAATGGCGAATTCCTTGACCGTGGTGAGATGGCGACTCCGACTTCGCTTCACTCCGCCCTCCGCCGATGGTTCCTCCGGAGGCAAATTCAAAATGGCGTCGAATCGCGGCGTGGTCAAGATGGCGGATTCCCGCCGCGGCACGCGCAAGATGGCGGCCTCCTGCCGCGTGGCCCATGGCGCCGGGAGTGAAGAACCCGTGGCGGCCTGTGGAGCACTCTCCGCTCTCTCCGTCGCCGTGCTTGGGGTGACGAGATGACACAATTGGCCCAGGGCGTCCTTGAGAGTCTCCAGTTGCTCAGCCACCTGCAGCCATCGCCGATCAGCGTCTGATGGTGTCGGCGGCCCTGACACTGTGGCTACATCTTCCACTCCCGTCCCCGCACTCGTTTCAGCAGGGCTCTCCTCCACCACCCTGGCAGGATCCATGTTTGGAGGGAAGTCTTCGTCTTCGGACGAAGAAGCCGATGCCGGCGCTGGAACATTTTTCTTTCTCACTTGTTTCGACATGCCGTTGCACTTCCGACACCAATGTAATAAAGGACTCGACCACGATGTCTGGCTTGGTGTCCTTTATTCGGTTCTTCTCTCTTAACCCGCACGGCTGTCCTTCTATAAGACTCTATACTGACACTGATACTGCTCTCCTGCAGTTTCTCCCCTCGTCGTTCTCTCAGCCTCTCTCTCCTCTCGTCGCTCTCGTAGCCTCTCCCTCACACACAGCCTCGCCGGCTGTGTTCCCCGCAGCTCCTCGTCCGCCTTCTCTCCAGCCGCCCCACCGCTGTCTTCTCTCGCAGCTCCGCTGGCTGCTCCCTTAGCTGGCCACCGCTGGCCGCCGCTGCCACCCCTTGGCTTTGCCCACGTGGCCTTACTCTGGTCCAGTCCCACTCGTTCTGCCTTCCTCTTCCGGTCTCCTCCCTTAAGAACCTTAACCTTTCCTCCCACGTCACCTAACTCCACCTCTCCGTGACGTCACATCCGGGAGGTCGCCCGCGCCCGCATTACACGTGGACTGACATTCAATTCCGTGGGCTGTTGCAGAGACGCACCTATTCCCGCTTGCCTTCCCCATCAAATCTCTCACGTTGTGTTTGCTACTTGCCCAGTTTTCCGCGTTCCGTTGCGCGCGGTTTGCAATTCGCTTCGCGCTCAGTCGGCGGTCGCCGCTGAGGTCTCGACGGGTTCCTCGTTCCCGTCGCTACTCCGTGGCCCCTGCAGCTGTTCCCCGTTCCGTTGCGACGGCGCGCCCGATGCCCACGCGATCGAGGGCGATGTTTGGCACGTACGATGGAGATTGGTTGATTGGTTGGCGTATCGATAGGCAACACCAACATGTGGACCGATACGCAAGCTCATAGATAGACACGTGAAAACGTGCCTAAAGAGACACAGGCAAAGATCCCCGTATAGCCTCAACAGACTGTTGGGGCAAGTGCTGTTAGCGAGCACCTATGAAGGTCGGCACGGCACACGAGAGGGTGGGTAGCAAACACCACGCCCGGCCGCCTTTGTCTTCCCAGTGGCGATGTTTACAACACATCGCACCAGATACTCATTTGAGGCTGAGTTGATCTAGGGGAGGCCCAGGACCGGTTCAGATAATCGTCACAGGTGTTGGCCGTGAGCGGGAATCGAACTCGGGTTTCCAAGGTTTGTAGCGCAGCGTAGCGCTAACCACTACACTACCGCTCCCCTAAAGAGAGACACACACACATATGGGACAGGCAAATGAAAAGAGACAGAGAGAGACAGACTGAGAGAGACGCCGTGCCGGCCTTCAAGGAGCAGTGGGCACAGGAGGAGGCGGTGTGCTCGGTGGCAGGTGACGGAGAGCTCTGCATGCAGTTATGAGCTACCCGTCGGAGGGCGTTGGCCTGCGAGAAGGGCTGCGTGCAGATGCAGCACTTGTCGTAGTTTGAGGGAGAGCGAGAGAGTGAGCGAGCGAGAGAGGGCGACATGGAGTAGGAGAGGGGGGCAGAGAGGGGGGTAGAGAGCGAAGGAAGGGGTAAGGAGAGCAGAGCGAAAAATATTTGTTAAATCTTTCATTTACAAGGAGGGGGGGGGGGGGTTACATGAAGCAAATCATTAAAAAAACTAAAAAACGAAATGATGAACGAAGCAAAGTGCCGAATACATCGAGCATCTTCTTGTTTCCTCTGATCGTAAAAAAAAACAAGAGAAAAAAAGAAAAAAAAAGAGAGACAGACTGAGAGAGAGAGACAGAGAAAGGCTGGGAAATGCCGTGTGTGGAGACGTCTGGGGTAGGATCAACGTGTTTCAAGTGGAGATTAAAGTCGCGTGGAGCTTCAAAGGCAAAGCCACCCGTCTCATTTCATGAGCCCTAGCTCGTCATAAAGTGTGCAGGGGCCGTGCTTCTGGGGCCTGCAGGTTGCATTCTAAATAAGTGACAATGCGTCTAGAGTTTTATAATAATAACGTAAACAGAATAGTGTGTTTGTCAGCTTTGAAAGGGAGGCCCATGTATTTGTTTTTATGGATTACTCTTGCTAATACCATTTGGTAAGCCAGTAGAGTTTGTTTGACAAGCCTCACACTGCTGCTGAGACCCAGAAGTCTGGCATAAGTCCAAAGGGGCGCCGTGATGGTGAGATGTTAACTACCTCGCATGGTATGCAGGAGGGTCGTGGGTTCTGATCCCTACCCTTACGCCTGCTGTATATTTGAAGTTTGTATGTCTCTCTATCCATAGTCGCGTGGATTCTTCTCCGGGTCCTTCGGTTTTTCCCTCCACATTCAGAAAAATACGTTGCATATCAAGAGGAATTTAGCTAAATTCCTCTTGATATGCACATTCTTTTGTTAACGCTCTCTTCTTCTTCCACCTCCAACTCAGCTTATATATAAGCTCCTAGCTTGGCAGTGTCTCATTCTTCACCTGAAGACGGCTACTTGCGTTGTAGCCGAAACGTCGTGAGAATTATTTGATTTATTATGTTATATTTTTATTATTTTATTACTTCCCTTCTACGTGACTTTACCGAAAGAACCAAGAAGATGAATCCCTGCAGTCACGAAAGCTTTAAATCGAAACAGACAAATTAGTTTGAACAAATATTGTATTTTTTTAAATTTCTCTGGCCGCTCAGTGTAGAAACACGCGCTTAGAGTAATTGGCGGCTGCTGTAAATGTCCACGTGATGAGAAGTTCACTTCGTTGAGCTGTCATTTGTGTTAGCAAGGTCGCTTCTGAAAAATAACTGCATAGCAGCTCAGTGAGGCCTCACCTGGTGAAATAAATGTTTTTAAATGTTTTTTATTAAATCTCTATGGCCTCTCAGTGTACAATACCGATATACAATGCAGAATGCATGGTTATGTCCATGATGGCAAGCCGTACAGGTCCTCCTGAGGCAGAAAAACAGCCACAGACCGTCGCATTCCCACCACCACCACCACAACCACCACCACCATAACCACCACCACCATAACCACCACCACCACCCTTGATGCTTGGGATGAGGTGCTTATGTTCAAAAGCAGCGTTTGGTTTGAGCCAAACATCACGTCTCTCATTGAGGCCAAACATTTCAACCTTTGACTCGCCTGTCCAGAGACCATTGTTCCAGAAGTGTTGTGGATCATCTCACGTGCTCTTTGGCGAATTTCAGACCGGCAGCAATGTTCTTTGTGGAGAGCGGTGGGTTTTTCCTTGCTGCCCTTCCATGAACACCATTCTTGCAAAGTCTTTTTCTCATAGTTGAGCCATGAACACTCACATTAGCCAAGGCGAGAGTGGCCTGCAGATCCTTGGATGTTTCTCTGCGGTTCTTTGTGACTTCCTTGATGATTTTCAGGTTTGTTCTTGGATATAGTTTGGTAGGACGACTGCTCCTGGGTAGAGTGATTGTGCTCTTGAACTTTCTCTATGTGTAGACGATCGGTCTGACAATGAATTGGTGGAGCCCCAAATCATTAGAATTGGTTTTGTAACCCTTTCCGGATTGATGAGCATCAATAACTCTTTTTCTGAGGTCTTCAGAGATGTATTTTAATCGCGGCATGACTTGTTTCCACGCACCTCTATGGAGTGAAGACAAAACTCACGAAGTTTCTGATCTTTATGTAGGGTGAGGCCTCCCAAACTCATGGGCTACATTGGGCCTGCACGGCATTCCCCTGAGCGCCAGGGGCTGTCGCTGATTCACGGACACGATGGGCGGGAGTGTCACGGGGGCTGGGCGATGTTTACCATGCGTCATCCCAATTGACAGGCCACGGTGGCGAGATGTGAACTACCTCACCTGGTGTGCAGGAGGTGGTTGGTTTCATCTCGACCCTGACGCCTGCTGCTGTATATTTGGAGATTGCGTGTCTCTTTCTCATTATCATCACGGTGGCTAGGAGATGTTAACTACCTCGCCTGGTGTGCAGGAGCTCGTGGGTTCGACGCCGACCCTGACACCTGCTGTATATTTGGAGTTTGCGTGTCTCTCCCTCTTCGTGGTCACGTGGATTTTTCTTCGGATCCTCCGGTTTGTCCCTCCACATGAAGATCTTCCTCATTATTTAAACTCCTGATTCTAATTATTATCTTAATTGATCTAATGAAACCAGGGGTTCACTTACTTTTTCACATACACTGAACCTTAGTTACTCATTGTTTGTTTAATTAATACATCGTTTTGTTTGAAAAGACGTGGAATTGGTGATTATAAACTCTGATGTACCCCCCTCTCACCCCCCACCCCATCTCGCCCCCTCCCCGCTGGCTCGGTGTGGGGGTTAGAGGGGGTGGGTGACGCGGCCAATGGGAGTGAGCGGTGGGGGCGTCCCACGCGTGGCCCCCAGACAATGGGAACGGTGGCGGCACGCGACGGAAAATCGTGGGGAGCGAGGGAGGGGAGAGTGAGAACGAGAGAGCGAGAAGGGGAGGAGGGAGCGCGAGAGAGAGAGCGACATGGAGTAGCAAGAGAGGGGGTACAGAGAGGGGGGGGCCAGAGAGGGAGGTAGTGAGAGAGGGCAGGGGTAAGGAGAGGAGAGCAAGAAATATTTTGTTAAATATTTCATTAAAAAAGGGGGGGGTTGGTTACATAAAGCAAAGCATTAAAAAAACCCAAAAAAACAAAGTGCCGACTACACCGAGCATTTTCTTGTTTCCTCTGATCGTAAAAAAAGAGAGCGAGAGGGGGAGAAGGAGAGAGGGAGAGCGCGAGAGAGGCGATGTTCATTAGCGCCGTGAGTGCTTGTGGCAACAATCGTAAGGGCCCTTTTTTCAATGTGCCAATCGATTGCATCCTCTATGGAAGAGGGGACTTGCTTTGCTGCCCTTTAACCTCTCCCCCCCCCCCCCTCCTTCTTGGCCATCATCGGCGCAACACCAAACGTAGAGCTGGTGCTGCTGCTGCCCGGAGCGCGGCTTTGGCAATGGCCTAGGAGGCTATTTGGGCACCTGCTGGGGGCTGTTTCATGGTGCCGTGGTGCGTGATGCTGCGCGGAGTGTCCCTGTGCGCACGCCGCTAAGATTGTTGCGACGTGACAAGAGCGGCAGCGGCCGCGGCGGCAGAGGAGGAAGAAGAAGAAGCCAGGGACGGGGAGCACGATGAAGATTTCAAGAATCCTTCTGCTCTTCATCCTCTGCTTTCTCAACGGTGAGTCGCGCGGCGTTCAGTGTCGTCATCATCATCGTCGTCGTCGTTGTTATTCCTCGGGATCTCAGGGGCTCCGTGGATAAAGGGACCGGGACCGCTTTTGGCGGTCCAAAGTTTAGAAAAAGGGAACTTAGATAATGATTAAGGTCTTTGTGTGGCTTCTATCGCGTGAATATAAATGTGTCATTAAACTAACTACCACCCGACATAGTAAAGTCTGTCACGTAAACAAAACTTGCCAATTCGTTGCTCGCTCAGCACACCGGTGTGTTGGAGAGTGAACCCACAGCGTGACGTTTCGCCAGTAATTTCAACCAGCACCATCAGGCGACAGCCAGAACTATGGAGACATCCTCCTCTGGTCTCTATTATGGATTATATTGGTCGCGACAGCCTACGTGCTAAACTGAACTTAAAGCGTTCACCTATTGAGTCAGACTGGCTTGCATCGATGAAAACTCTATTTTTTTACGAAAAATGTGTAGTTGCAGATCAGCCTAATTATTTTCCGTGGATTTTCAAGTTTTAATGGCGGGATAATAATAATGGGTGTATAGTGCCCCTCTTGATTAAAAAAAGCGCCTTTAAAGAAATTCGTTGTGATTTATACAAGCTAAGTAGGTGTCGACCTTGGTTAGTACAGGGACTCCTCTACTTACGAACGAGTTAGGGTTCCAGAGGAATGTACGTAAGTCGATTTGTTCGTAAGTCCAACTTCACTCGTGTTGATTCCAAATATTGTATGTTGCACGGCATGTACACTAAACACGGGGGATGGCTTCTATAGTTATATAATCTTCTGTAAATGTAGATGGTTCTTCATGTTCTGCAGATGTAGATGCCACTGATTCTTCATGTTCTGCAGATGTAGATGTCACTGTTCTTCATCTTCTGCAGATGTAGATGCCACTGGTTCTTCATGTTCTGCAGATGTAGATGCCACTGGTTCTTCACGTTCTGCAGATGTAGATGCCACTGGTTATTCATGTTCTGCAGATGTAGATGCCACTGGTTCTTCATGTTCTGCAGATGTAGATGTCACTGTTCTTCATCTTCTGCAGATGTAGATGCCACTGGTTCTTTATGTTCTGCAGATGTAGATGCCACTGGTTTTTCACGTTCTGCAGATGTAGATGCCACTGGTTCTTCACGTTCTGCAGATGTAGATGCCACTGGTTATTCATGTTTTGCGGATGTAAATGCCACTGGTTCTTCACGTTATGCAGATGTAGATGCCACTGGTTCTTCACGTTCTGCAGATGTAGATGCCACTGGTTCTTCGAGTTCTGCGGATGTAGATGCCACTGGTTCTTCATGTTCTGCAGATGTAGATGCCACTGGTGGTTCATGTTCTGCGGATGTAGATGCCACTGGTTCTTTACGTTCTGCGGATATAGATGCCACTGGTTCTTCACGTTCTGCAGATGTAGATGCCACTGGTTCTTTATGTTCTGCAGATGTAGATTACACTGGTCCTTCACGTTTTGCAGATGTAGATGGCACTGGTTCTTCATGTTCTGCAAATGTAGATGCCACTGGTTCATCATGTTCTGCAGATGTAGATGCCACTGGTTCATCATGTTCTGCAGATGTAGATGCCACTGGTTCTTCATGTTCTGCAGATGTAGATGCCACTGGTTCATCATGTTCTGCAGATGTAGATGTCACTGGTTCTTTATTCTATTCAGATGCAGATGCCATTACCGCCATCTATTGCGTGGCGGTTTAACATACGATTCTCTGTCCGAACAAGCAACTGGACAGGTTTGTTTGTATCTCTGAAAGTTCGTAAGTCGAATGTTCGTAAGTAGATGAGTCCCTCTAGAACTTTGCATGGGAGACTGCCTGGGAAATCCTGGCAGGTGTTGGTGGGCTTTGAGCAGGGAGTTTGGACGGGACATGGCAAAGCAGCGAGTGAGTTCGTGGACCTGTTTGTGTGGGACTCTGAGTGTTACTTCCCCGTATGTGTGGCGGGGTGTGGATAAGTGGGTAATCCATACCCAAAGGGCGTAACGATGGGTGGAGGGGGGGGAGAAGGTTGCAGAGTCGTGTGACGCGTAGGGGGCCCAGACGGCCACGAGGGGGTCCAGAATGAACAGATTAACAAGATTTATTTTTAAATAGTCCAACAGTGAACCATAAATGCCCCAAAAAACACATGGTTACAAGTTTAAAAAATTACATTGCCGAAAAAATGCACACAGTGTAAAATCTAGCAGCGCTATTGCTGGTGTTAGTGACTTAACAGCCAGATTATTTTTTTTACTGATAAGCGCATGCAAGCAAGACGCACGATAACTTAATAGTGAGTATTGTACCGTTACATATTTTTTTAATACTGTCACCATGAGACTATCTTCCTAAATCCAACACACGGTGAAACTAAAATAATATTTTTAGTTAGAGCCTCACATACTATTGTTATACGGGGTTAAAATATCCGTCAGTTATTTCAGTACAAGGTGAGTCGGGAGAAAGGAGGGGAGACCACAGTCAGACCTCGCATTCCCACCCCACTGAAGTAGTGAGCTGTACCTACCCCCGAGCCATCTGTTGCATCTGCTGGAGTATTGTGCTGAGGATGTTGCCACACTGTAGCCAAGGTGGATTCCCATCATTGGCTGAGGCCCATCATCATCATCGCCATCGTAATTCCTTCTGGGCGATTAAAATGAGTACCACCTCGTGATATCTCACGAAGTGGCAGCATCCTTTGCTTGCTCGAGTGTTAGATACGTTGAGTTGAGAAGTCAAAAGTGTTTCACTGCCCAAAACGTGCACTGGGAAATGCTCACCTCTTCTTTTTTTGTAAAAAGCTAACACCCGACATCAAATCTTTATGAGCTGTTGAATAACAATGGTTTTTTTATTGTTTAATCCGCGTCGAAAATAATATTCAACTATTTAAAACCCAAAAGCACATTTTGTGCAAAAGCCCCCCTGCGGCATTGCAGCATTAATCAGGCCTCGTGAATGACAATTATTCTAATTTATAACGCGCATTCTATCCTAGGATCACAATGCGCAATGAATGAAAAGCAGGAAACAAAAACAGAACCGACCAAACTAGAGAGGGAAGGCCACTTGAAAAGAAATTTGGTTTTCAAATCAGATTTAACTATATTACACCGACTCAGATTGCCTGAGTTGAAGTGGCGAGTGGTCAATACAAAAACAAAATTGGAAGCTTTGGTGGTTGTACACTCTTTGGTTCTTTCGGTAAAGTCACGTAGGTAAAGAAAATAAAATAAATTAAATCACGACGTTTCGGACACAACACAAGCGTCCAACACAACAAGCAGCTGCTGAAATCTTCTGGAGTCTTCTGCCTATTTCAGCAGCTGCTTCTTGCTGTGGTTGTCCCACCTGGTGACGGACGCTTGTGTTGTGTCCGAAACGTCGTGATTTAATTTTTTTTCTTTACCTACGTGTCTTTACCGAAAGAACCAAAGAGGATGGATCCTTGCAGTCACGAAAACTTCAAACCTTGGCGGTGTATCGCACTCGACTCACGAGGAACCGAGTTCAAATCAGCCTATCATCATCAATCACCGATCTCCGTGCCTGGCCAATGGTGAAACTGGCGATGGGCTACATTGGGCCTTCACGGCATTCCCCTGAGAGCCAGGCGCTGTCGCCAGAGGTCGCAAACGGGTTTTGATTCCTAACCCGTACCCGTACCCGGGCGCACCAGGATCGCAAACGGGTAGCCGGGTATCGGGTAGGGTACGGGTATCGGGTACCCGATTGCGACCTCTGGCTGTCGCTGATTCACGGACACGATGGGCGGGAGTGTCACGGGGGCTGGGCGATGTTTACCGTGCGTCATCCCAATTGACTGGCCACGGTGGCGAGATGTGAACTACCTCACCTGGTGTGCAGGAGGTCGTGGGTTCCATCTCGACCCTGACACCTGCTGTATATTTAGAGTTTGCGTGTCTCTCCCTCATTATCATCACGGTGGCTAGGAGATGTTAACTACTTCGCCTGGTGTACATGAGGTCGTGGGTTCGACGCCGACCCTGACACCTGCTGTATATTTGGAGTTTGCGTGTCTCTCCCTCATTATCATCACGGTGGCTAGGAGATGTTAACTACTTCGCCTGATGTGCAGGAGCTCGTGGGTTCGACGCCGACCCTGACACCTGCTGTATATTTAGAGTTTGTGTGTCTCTCCCTCTTCGTGGTCACATGGATTTTTCTCCGGATCCTCCGGTTTGTCTCTCCACGTTTAGTATCCACTTCACGCGTTCAGAGGATTTTTTTTGGCTGCAATACATTTCCACGTGACAATAAGCCACTTCGTTGGGCTATCATTTGTGGCCAGGTCGCTGCTGAAAAAGAGCTGTAGAGCAGCTCAGTGGGCCTTACCTGGTAAAAATTTGTAATAATTTAGTCGAGTTTGGTTCTTGCCTTGGAGTCCACAAGCCCAGTCCAGATGTTTCACTGGTCCGTACCACTCGATGTGTCATCACTTTACTGGTTCCAGTTTTTTTTTATGGGGCCACGTCTTCTCAATAGTTCACTCCTCTCGGCCGTAAAAACAAATGGATGCTGATAATGGTTTGCTCAACGAAACTAAACTATTTTACATTTTACCAAGTAAGGCCCACTGAGCTATAAAAAGTAGCTATTTTTCAGAAGCTACTTGGTTACATGGGATAGCTCAAATAAGTGGCTTATCTTCACGTGAAAATTATAGGCAAGAAAATACTTCGAACGCGTGATGTCGATTCTAAATGTGAAGGGGAAAACCCGGAGGAGCCGGAGAAAAATCCACGTGACCACGGGGGGAGAGAGATACAAACTCCAAATTTGCAGCCGGCGTTAGGGTCGGGATCGAACCTACGACCTCCTGCATATTGGTTAAGGTAATTAACATCTCCTAGCCACTGCAGCGCCATGCTCGTGGTGAGGGTAGTGGTACACTCCTTCACCACGCTGCTGGTGGTGGTGAGGGTGGTGAGGGTGGTGAGGGTAGTGGTACACTCCTTCACCATGCTGCTGGTGGTGGTGGTGGTGAGGGTAGTGGTACACTCCTTCACCATGCTGCTGGTGGTGGTGAGGGTAGTGGTACACTCCTTCACCATGCTGGTGGTGGTGGTGAGGGTAGTGGTACACTCCTTCACCATGCTGCTGCTGGTGGTGGTGGTGAGGGTAGTGGTACACTCCTTCACCATGCTGGTGGTGGTGGTGGTGGTGAGGGTAGTGGTACACTCCTTCACCATGCTGCTGCTGGTGGTGGTGAGGGTAGTGGTACACTCCTTCACCATGCTGCTGCTGGTGGTGGTGGTGAGGGTAGTGGTACACTCCTTCACCATGCTGGTGGTGGTGGTGAGGGTAGTGGTACACTCCTTCACCATGCTGCTGCTGGTGGTGGTGAGGGTAGTGGTACACTCCTTCACCATGCTGCTGCTGGTTGTGGTGGTGAGGGTAGTGGTACACTCCTTCACCATGCTGGTGGTGGTGGTGGTGGTGAGGGTAGTGGCACACTCCTTCACCATGCTGCTGCTGGTGGTGGTGAGGGTAGTGGTACACTCCTTCACCATGCTGCTGGTGGTGGTGGTGAGGGTAGTGGTACACTCCTTCACCACGCTGGTGGTGGTGGTGGTGAGGGTAGTGGTACACTCCTTCACCATGCTGCTGGTGGTGGTGGTGGTGAGGGTAGTGGTACACTCCTTCACCATGCTGGTGGTGGTGGTGGTGAGGGTAGTGGTACACTCCTTCACCATGCTGGTGGTGGTGGTGAGGGTAGTGGTACACTCCTTCACCATGCTGCTGGTGGTGGTGGTGAGGGTAGTGGTACACTCCTTCACCACGCTGGTGGTGGTGGTGGTGAGGGTAGTGGTACACTCCTTCACCATGCTGCTGGTGGTGGTGAGGGTAGTGGTACACTCACCATGCTGGTGGTGGTGGTGGTGAGGGTAGTGGTACACTCCTTCACCACGCTGGTGGTGGTGGTGGTGAGGGTAGTGGTACACTCCTTCACCATGCTGCTGCTGGTGGTGGTGAGGGTAGTGGTACACTCCTTCACCATGCTGGTGGTGGTGGTGAGGGTAGTGGTACACTCCTTCACCATGCTGGTGGTGGTGGTGGTGGTACACTCCTTCACCATGCTGGTGGTGGTGGTGGTGAGGGTAGTGGTACACTCCTTCACCGTGCTGCTGGTGGTGGTGGTGGTGAGGGTAGTGGTACACTCCTTCACCATGCTGCTGGTGATGGTGGTGGTGAGGGTAGTGGTACACTCCTTCACCGTGCTGCTGGTGGTGGTGGTGGTGAGGGTAGTGGTACACTCCTTCACCATGCTGCTGGTGATGGTGGTGGTGAGGGTAGTGGTACACTCCTTCACCGTGCTGCTGGTGGTGGTGGTGGTGAGGGTAGTGGTACACTCCTTCACCATGCTGCTGGTGATGGTGGTGGTGAGGGTAGTGGTACACTCCTTCACCATGCTGCTGGTGGTGGTGGTGAGGGTAGTGGTACACTCCTTCACCACGCTGGTGATGGTGGTGGTGAGGGTGGTGGTACACTCCTTCACCGTGCTGCTGGTGGTGGTGGTGAGGGTAGTGGTACACTCCTTCACCATGCTGCTGGTGGTGGTGGTGGTGAGGGTAGTGATACACTCCTTCACCATGCTGGTGGTGGTGGTGGTGAGGGTGGTGGTACACTCCTTCACCATGCTGCTGGTGGTGGTGGTGAGGGTGGTGGTACACTCCTTCACCATGCTGGTGGTGGTGGTGAGGGTAGTGGTACACTCCTTCACCATGCTGCTGGTGGTGGTGGTGGTGAGGGTAGTGGTACACTCCTTCACCACGCTGGTGGTGGTGGTGGTGAGGGTAGTGGTACACTCCTTCACCATGCTGCTGGTGGTGGTGGTGAGGGTAGTGGTACACTCCTTCACCATGCTGGTGATGGTGGTGGTGAGGGTGGTGGTACACTCCTTCACCATGCTGGTGGTGGTGGTGGTGAGGGTGGTGGTACACTCCTTCACCATGCTGCTGGTGGTGGTGGTGAGGGTGGTGGTACACTCCTTCACCACGCTGGTGATGGTGGTGGTGAGGGTGGTGGTACACTCCTTCACCGTGCTGCTGGTGGTGGTGGTGAGGGTGGTGGTACACTCCTTCACCATGCTGCTGGTGGTGGTGGTGGTGAGGGTAGTGGTACACTCTTTCACCATGCTGCTGCTGGTGGTGGTGAGGGTGGTGGTACACTCCTTCACCATGCTGCTGGTGGTGGTGGTGAGGGTGGTGGTACACTCTTTCACCATGCTGGTGGTGGTGGTGGTGAGGGTAGTGGTACACTCCTTCACCATGCTGGTGGTGGTGGTGAGGGTAGTGGTACACTCACCATGCTGCTGCTGGTGGTGGTGGTGAGGGTAGTGGTACACTCACCATGCTGGTGGTGGTGGTGGTGAGGGTAGTGGTACACTCACCGTGCTGCTGGTGGTGGTGGTGAGGGTAGTGGTACACTCACCATGCTGGTGGTGGTGGTGGTGAGGGTAGTGGTACACTCACCATGCTGGTGGTGATGGTGGTGAGGGTAGTGGTACACTCACCATGCTGGTGGTGGTGGTGGTGAGGGTAGTGGTACACTCACCGTGCTGCTGGTGGTGGTGGTGAGGGTAGTGGTACACTCACCATGCTGGTGGTGATGGTGGTGAGGGTAGTGGTACACTCACCATGCTGGTGGTGGTGGTGGTGAGGGTAGTGGTACACTCACCATGCTGGTGGTGATGGTGGTGAGGGTAGTGGTACACTCACCATGCTGGTGATGGTGGTGGTGAGGGTAGTGGTACACTCACTATGCTGGTGGTGATGGTGGTGAGGGTAGTGGTACACTCACCATGCTGCTGGTGGTGGTGGTGGTGAGGGTGGTGGTACACTCCTTCACCATGCTGCTGGTGGTGGTGGTGGTGAGGGTAGTGGTACACTCACCATGCTGGTGGTGGTGGTGAGGGTAGTGGTACACTCACCATGCTGGTGGTGGTGGTGGTGAGGGTAGTGGTACACTCACCATGCTGGTGGTGGTGGTGGTGGTGAGGGTAGTGGTACACTCACCATGCTGCTGCTGGTGGTGGTGAGGGTAGTGGTACACTCACCATGCTGCTGGTGGTGGTGAGGGTAGTGGTACACTCCTTCACCATGCTGGTGGTGGTGGTGGTGAGGGTAGTGGTACACTCCTTCACCATGCTGGTGGTGGTGGTGAGGGTAGTGGTACACTCCTTCACCATGCTGCTGCTGGTGGTGGTGAGGGTAGTGGTACACTCCTTCACCATGCTGGTGGTGGTGGTGGTGGTGAGGGTAGTGGTACACTCCTTCACCATGCTGCTGGTGGTGGTGGTGGTGAGGGTAGTGGTACACTCCTTCACCATGCTGGTGGTGGTGGTGAAAGTAGTGGTACACTGCCTCACCGTGCTGGTGGTGGTGGTGAGGGTAGTGGTACACTCACCATGCTGCTGGTGGTGAGAGTAGTGGTACACTCACCGTGCTGCCATCGTTATTTTAGCCGAGGGCAACCAAGGAGTGCTTCAGACGTGGCTCGCCCCTCACGTCTAAGTGTTCGATGTGTGTGCTCGCGTATTTTATCAATCTATTCCCACCATCGTAACGTAATGTTTGAGGACTCTACTCAATAATATAATTATTCAGTTTAACACGTAGGCTTTCGCGACCAATATCATGCATAATACAGGGGTTTTGTACGCGAACTAACGCAAAAAACCCGTATTACTTATTTACATCTCTTTATCCCAATCAACCTGAGACTCATGTGAATCACGTGACTTGTGGCCACTCCCACTCTGAACCCCTCCCCTCTCTCCCCGCCCACTGTGGAAACAGACGCCGCTCTCCATCTCTGCAGCTCCCTCCTTCCTGCTCGCTCTTCTCCCTCCGTTTCCTCCCCTCTCATCATCACCATCATCATCATCCCCCTAGCATCATCATTATCACCATATCATCATCATCATCATCCCCCTAGCATCATCATCATCACCATCTCATCATCATCATCATCATCCCCCTAGCATCATCATCATCACCATTTCACCATCACCCTCTCATCATCACCATCATCATCCCCCTAGCATCATCATCACCATCTCATCATCACCATCACCCTCTCATCATCACCATCACCCTCTCTCATCATCTCCCTCCCTCCCTCTCCCTGCTGCCCATCTCGAGCCGTGCCCTCCTCGTCCCTGTCCATCCCGGCCTCCCTGCCCTCTCCAAGCTCACCTGGCCTGCTGCTGCCCTTTTGCGCGAACCGCCTCTACTCCTCGTGGTGCCGAGCTGCGGGTGTTCATCAGTTCTACAGCGGAGCGTTGCCTCGTGATGCGCGGCGGATGCGTTTCGGAGGTGCTCGCGAATATCAAATATCGCAGAGAATGATGTTGGTACAGCTGTCAACCCACACGGACTACCCCGTATTCTTCTACTGTACGGGGAAATTGAGTTTTCAGGTCCATACGGCGTACAGCCGTTTCAACACGGGCAAAACAATTATTTTTGTCTACTTGTTTGTGTTTCTCCCTCGTAATCAACGTTTTTGGGTTTAGATCGCGTTATTTATAAATGTGTCGTAACCCTCCACCAGCCGACACGGCCAATCAGTAAAAAGTGTCACATTGACAAAAGACAATTAGTTCACTGCTTTAGCCCACTGGTGTGTTGCAGCGGGAAACCACAACATGTACTTTTTTTTAAATGTTGTGGTTTTAAGTTGCAGGGGATTCAAAGTTTGTTGGTGTCGAGCAGCCCCACCTCGGTTTCCCACACAGTCCATGTGTTGTTTGGATTGCATCTTTTTTTCTTTGAAAGTTTTTATTTCAAGTCCACGCGAACCCGGTGCGGAGCACCGATCACGGACGGAGACATTCCGAGATTGGTGCGGCATGGCGTTGTGAAGGGGGGGGGGAGGGCATAGAGATTGTGCTCACTGCCCCGCCAATGTGGAGAAACATCTAGCAAATAATTCTTCTTTCGTACTGCATGTAAACATCAGTTGTGTATGCATCTCATATTTAAATTAACACGACCAATGTTATTCATAGGAGATTCTGGGTTTGATCACATAAGTATAAATGTGTCGTTAACCCACCACCGCCACCGAATGAGCCCAATAGGTGAGGTTGTTGTCACGTAACGTGTGTGTTGGAGAGTGAAACCCATGACATTTACAATTCGAGTACTGCGACGTTTCGCCGGTAGTTACGACAACAACTACAAAAACAACACCAACACCAACGACAATAACGATAACAACAAGGACGCTTCAAACAAACAAACCGAAGGCGGCAGCAGACGACGCTGCCACGTGGCTTTGCAGCGATATCGCCAGGGGCGGTGTGTGGCGTGGCTCGCTCGCCGGCGATGTGGTTATATGGGACCGGGACAGGTAAAGGAGAAAGATGACGAAGACAAAAGGGGAGAAGGGGTCACGGGAAAGTGGTGAGAGGTCAATGTAGTAAAAGGCCACGAATGGAATAATTCATGCGCGACGTCTGAGCTTGCGAGCCTACGTCTCTCGGAAACAATCATCTGCTTCGGATAGCACTTTGAAATGCCCGGTATATAAACCCTCCAGAATAGCTTCCACTTGCCTTGTGTCGCGATGCAATGCAGGGTTTGTAAAGCTTGCCTCCAGCGCCAGAGCGCATGCTCACTCTGTAGACGTGGAGAGACAGTTAAGAGGCAGGACAAGAAGGCCTTGAGTCTGGACTTGAACAGGGGGCAGCAGCAAGCAGGGAGTCGACAGCGCGGGTGGCTGGGGTGAAGGGAGTTGTACGTGTGTATGTTGAAGTTAGTTTGCACCCTGCGTAACCAACCGCGCTAATGGGAGGTGCTGGGGGAAGGACAACAAACTAAACACAATGCAGTTCTAAAGAAATGTATTTGTCAATCAAGATGATGATTTAAAAGTGCAAAGCTCCCAGTGGCTTCCGAATGTCAGAAGGAAGAGCGTTCCAGACGGCCACAGAAGAGCGTCTGAAAGCGTCGCGCGATGCGGTGACCACCGTCTTTGTTCGATGGTGAGCCAAAATCCGCTGCTGCGAGGATGACCGGTCTTCGAGTGCTGGTTGAGCGACCCCCTCATCGGCAAAGTGGTGCCGGTCCACCTGTCCGTCCCGTGGCACCGCGAGCGTCGTCGCGGTGTCTGCGTGCGATTTGCGCCGTGTGCGTGGAGGGAGCGGAGGCGCAATGATTAGTGCCACGAACCCCCTGCGACGCTAGTTGGCTTCCCGCTCACGGCCAGCATCGGTGACGAAATATTTATGTGGGCAGACAAAAGGTGGCCGGGCAGGGACTGTTCTTTTTGGGTCGTTTTCCGGCCACACTGAACCCCTCGTGCGCCCAAGCGACGGGCCTTTGACGGGCGCCGCCACGCGCTCACAGCGAGACCTCCTCGCCCCAACGGTCTGGCCAAAGGGGGCGTGGATTTTTCTCCGGGTCCTTCGGTTTTTCCCTCCACATTTAGAATCAACATCACTGTGCGTTTAGAGCAGCGGTTCTTAACCTGGGGGGCACGCAACCCCTGTGAGTGCGAGATGCCCTTTCTGGGAATGCGAGACATGGCCAAATATTTTTAGAAGGTAAATAATCGAAAATACAAATTAAGCACGGACACGTAAGTAAAACTACTTTGTTTCATCAACCCCGATGTATTTAGTAACATTTTACATATTTTTTACGATTGAGAGAACCAAATTGGTACAAGGCTGCAGTAAAGGGTGAGAACCACTGCTTCAGAGCATTTAGCTGCTATAAATGTCCACACGATGAGCCAATTTGTTGAGCTTATCATTTGTAGCCAGGCCACTTGTGAAAAGAAGAGCTGTATAGCTCAGTGGGCCTTACGTGGTAAAAACATTTGTGAAGGGAAACCTCTACTTGCGAACGAGTTCCAGTGGTCTGTTCGTAAGTCCAACTTCACTTCTGTTGATTCCAAATATGTTGTACGGCATGTACACTAAACACGGGGCTTTAAAAGTAACATAATCTCCTGTACATGTAGATGCCACTGGTTGTTCACGTTCTGCAGATGTAGATGCCATTGGTTCTTCACGTTCTGCAGTTGTAGATGCCACTGGTTGTTCACGTTCTGCAGATGTAGATGCCACTGGTTCTTCACGTTCTGCAGTTGTAGATGCCACCGCCGCCATCTGTTGCGCAGCGTTTGAACTTACGACTCTTGATCCGAACAGGCAACTGGACGTACAGACAGATTTGTTCGTATCTCTGAAAATCCGTAAGTCGACTGTTCATAAGTAGAGGAGCCCCGGTATTGTTGTTGTCTCTGTAGAGGGCGCAGTGGCGCAGGCGCCGTGCGGGAACACCCTGGACGAGCTGACGGGGGAGATCGAGTCGGTGGGGCGGCCCGACGTGTACCCCAACAACGCCAACTGCGAGTGGCTCATCCCGGTGACGGACGCGGACCGCGTGCGCGTGACGCTCACCATGGTGGACGTGGAGCCGCACCCGCAGTGCATCTTTGACAGGTACGAGTAACGTCGCTCGCACGTTCGTGACGACGGCGACGATGACGACGACGACGATGATGATGATGACGACGATGATGACGTTGACGACGACGACGACAACGCCGCCGTATGAGGTCGCCGCCGTATGAGATCCCGCAGTTGTACGAAACATTTATTTTCCCCGGGTGATTTTTCGCCTTTGGGAAGTTTTGTCCGATATCGGTTACATTGGATGGGGTCTTTCTGGTTGTGGAACTTAACTCGGAGATGACAGACGAAACCCGCGGAGAGAGAGATAGAACACACACACACACCACTGCACGCAAAAAGTCTCCCCGGACGGGAGTCGAACCGAGGCTCCTGTTGCTGTGAGCCACAAGTGTTACCACTGTGCCACACAAGATTTAACTTCTATTATTTTATATTCCACCAGATAAGGCCCTCTGAGCTTTGTAGCTCTTTTTTAGAAGTGACCCAGGCACAAATGATAGCTCAACGAAGTGGTTTATCATGTGTAAATTTATCACAGCCAAATACTCTAAACGTGTGTTTTCAGGGTCGGGATCGAACCCACGACCTTCTGTATACAAGGCGAGGTAGTTAACATCTCGCCACCGTTAACTATAGACACGCCTGTCCGGGCGCTGTGTGTGTGTGTGCTGCGCGTGTGTGTGCTGCGCGTGTGTGCTGCGTGTGTGTGTGTTGTGTGTATGTGCTGCGCGTGTGTGCTCCGTGTGTGCTGCGTGTGTGTGTGCTGTGTGTGTGCTGCGTGTGTGCTGCGTGTGTGCTGCGTGTGTGTGTGCTGCGCGTGTGTGTGTGCTGCGCGTGTGTGTGCTGCGCGTGTGTGTGCTGCGCGTGTGTGTGCTGCGTGTGTGTGCTGCGTGTGTGTGTGCTGCGTGTGTGTGTGCTGCGTGTGTGTGCTGCGTGTGTGTGTGTGCTGCGCGTGTGTGTGCTGCGTGTGTGTGTGCTGCGTGTGTGTGTGTGCTGCGCGTGTGTATGTGTTGCGCGTGTGTGTGTGTGTGCTGCGTGTGTGCGTGCAGGCTGGAGGTGCGCATGGAGGGCACAAACACGTCCCAGCTGATGTGCGGCAATGACCTCTCGCGGTACAACCCCGTGACGGGACGGGGCCGCACCACGCTCACCTTCACCAGCGACGACTCCGTCACGGGCGAGGGGTGGGCCGCGCAGTATGAGGGTACGCGCACACCCTGCCCACGAAGACCACAGGCCCCCCCCCCATGCGTAGCCCGTCACAGACTGTTGGGGGACAAGTGCCGTGAGTTACGAGCTCCTATGAAGGCTACCGGCACTGTAGCACACGACGGGGTGGGTGGCCAGCAACCACGCCCGACCGCCTTTGTCTCCCCAGTGGCGATGTTTACACACCGCACTAGGCATTCATTTGCTGCTGAGTCGACCTAGAGGAGGCCCAGGACCGGTTCAAATATTCGCCACTGATATTCGTCATGACGTCTAGCAGCGGGGGGGGGGGGGGGGTCAGACATTTGTGACGATGTGTGACGAGGCAGGGGGGGGGTTTGAGAACTGTGACGTCACATCGAAATGCGCAACTTAAAAAAAAAATGTTTTCTCCTACAACATCAGAGTGCTGCGGCACATTAAATACGCACTACAATGACAATAGTTTAAAGCGATTTATAGCATGTTTTATATTTTCTTGGGGGGGGCAGAGCTTTGTGACGTCATATTTGAGGTGGGGGGTCTGACTTTTTGTGACGTCGCGTGACGGAGGGGGGGGGGGGTCAATAATCGTCCAAAATCGCGTGACGTCATTTATGGACGGTCCCCTAGCAGCCCTGCCAGCACGACCCACATACACACGTCCTCAACACCACCACGCCCCATCAGCACCAACATCTCCTGCTGCTCTAAATCGTGATCGCCAGTTAACACTAAACCACGTACATGTTTTGCTCAACTACATATGTATGTGTTATTCATTTTGCCAGGTAAGGCCCCGCTGAGCTGCTAAGTAGGAGCTTTCTTTCAGAAATGACCTAGCGTCACAAATTATTGACGCTGAGACTGCTGCTTCTGTTGCTGCTGTTGCTGCGAATGACGGTGATGATGGTGATGTTGATGGTAATGTTGATGGTGATCTCAACGGTGATGTCGATGGTGATGTGGACGGTGATGTTGATGTCGATGTGGACGGTAATGTGGACGGTGATGTGGACGGTGATGTGGACGGTGATGTCGACGACGATGTGGACGGTGATGTCGACGGTGATGTCGATGGTGATGCTGATGGTGATGTTGATGTGGATGGTGATGTTGATGCCGATGGTGATGTGGATGGTGATGTTGATGGTGATGTTGATGCCGATGGTGATGTGGATGGTGATGTTGATGTCGATGTTGATGGTGATGTGGATGGTGATGTCGATGGTGATGGTGATGTGGCCTCTCCGCCAGTGTTCCTAGCGAACCCGCCATGCAACTCAAACCCGTGCCAGTTCGGCGGCCAATGCAGCAACCGGATCGCGCGTTACATCTGCACGTGCGTGGAGGGCACGCAGGGCCTCAACTGTGAAATCAGTCAGTGCCTGCAGCACACATCGCCCTCATCACCATCACCACCATCACCACCATCACCACTATCATCACTATCATCACCACCATCACCATCATTACTATCACTCTCGTCGTTACTTTTACTGTCACCGCCATCACCATCACTATCATCACCACCGTCATTATCGTCAACGTCTCCATCGCCTGTATCACTATCACCACCATCACCACCATCATCACCACCATCACTACCATCACCACCATCATCACCACTATCACTATCACCATCATCACTATCATCACCACCACCATCACTATCATCAACATCTCCATCACCACCATGACTATCACTGCCATCACTATCACCCTGACTATCACCATCACTATCACCAACATCACCATCAATATCACCATCACTATTACCAACATCACCATCACTATCACCAACATCACCATCAATATCACCATCACTGCCACCAACATCACCATCAATATCACCAACATCACCATCAATATCACCAACATCACCATCAATATCACCATCACTGCCACCAACATCACCATCACTAACATCACTACCACCAACATCACTATCACCCTCACCAACACCAACATCACTATCACCAACATCACCATCACTATCACCACCATCACTATCACCCTCACTACCACCAACATCACCATCACTACCGCCAACATCACCATCAATATCTTCATCAATATCACCATCACTATCACCAACATAACCAACATCACCATCACTATAACCATCACTACCACCAACATCACCAGCACTACCACCAACATCACCATCATTATCACCATCACTACCACCAACATCACCATCACTACCACCAACATTACCATCACTATCACCATCACTACCACCATCACTATCACCATCACTACCACCAACATCACCATCACTACCACCAACATCACCATCACTACCGCCAACATCACCATCACTATCACCATCACTACCACCACCACTACCAGCACTCAGCTCCGTGTCTCCCCCGTGTTCTCTCCACGCCAGACCTGGACGACTGCAGCTCGCGCCCCTGTCAGAACGGCGGCACGTGTGAGGATGGCATCAACACGTACGACTGCGTGTGCGTACCGGGGTTCATTGGGACCAACTGCGAGACTGGTACGGGGAGAGGGCATGGGGGGGGGGGGGGCGGCGGGGAGATCTGGGGGGGTCTAGGTAGTGGTGGCATCCTCCGGGTTTTCCCTCAGCGTGCTTTCACAGCACTGCAGCGATGAGTGTCCACGCGTGGACGAGCCACTTTGTTGAGCTGCCACGTGTGGCCAGGTGGCTTCTGAGAAAGAGCTGTGTGGCTCTGTGGACCTTACCTGGCAAAATGTAATAATTATTGTTGATAGCAGCAGCAGGAAACGTAGCAGAATCATCAGAGTCATCAGCAGCAGAATCATTCTTCTCATCATCAGCAGCAGCAGCAGCCGTAGAATTATCATCATCATCAACAGCAGTTTTGGCAGTAGCAGCAGAGTCACCATGAGCAGCAGTGAAATCACCGCTGTCATCAGCGGTAGAAGTAGTGGCGAAATGAACGTTGGTTGATCACGTCGCAGCGATCGGCACCAGCATGATCATCATCAGTAGTTGCAGAATCAGCAGAATCATCATCAATCTCATTATCATCGTCAATCAGAATGCATCGCTATGCCAGTTACATGTGCAATTACATCAGGTTACGTGTAAGACCTCTGCTAATTAGTAACGAGACAGATTACCTTGCTAACACATGCTCCATAAAATGCTGTTCAAGTCTTCATTCTTTCACACCGTACATAACCAAACGTGGTAATCGGAGGTGCGGTATGTTTACTCCAATGTGCTACATTTTTACGGTGGTAGTGCTGGTAATGATAGTGGTGATAGTGATGGTGGTGATAGTGATTGAGATAGTGGTGATGCTGGTGATGCTGGTGATAGTGATTGAGATGGTGGTGATGGTGGTGATGCTGGTGTTGTTGGTGATAGTGGTGGTGATAGAGATTGAGATGGTGGTGATGGTGGTGATGCTGGTGATGTTGGTGATAGTGGTGGTGATAGTGATTGAGATGGTGGTGATGCTGGTGATGGTGGTGATAGTGATTGAGATGGTGGTGATGGTGGTGATGGTGGTGATGGTGATTGAGATGGTGGTGATGGTGGTGATGGTGGTGATGGTGGTGATAGTGATTGAGATGGTGGTGATGGTGGTGATGGTGGTGATGGTGATTGAGATGGTGGTGATGGTGGTGATGGTGGTGATGGTGGTGATAGTGATTGAGATGGTGGTGGTGATGATGGTGATGGTGGTGATAGTGATTGAGATGGTGGTGATGGTGGTGATGGTGGTGATGTTGGTGATAATGGTGGTGATAGTCATGGTGGAAATGGTGATTTAAGTGGCCGAGTCGGGGAGACAAAGTCGGCCGTGCGTGGTGCTGGCTACCCACCCCCTCGTGTGCCACAGTGCCGGCCTTCACAGGTGCTGCCCGCTAACAGCACTTGCCCCGACAGTCTGCGAAGGCTACACGGGGGATCGTTGTCTTTGTCCCTCCGCAGACGTGGATGAGTGCGCCTCCAGCCCGTGTCGTAACGGTGCTCGCTGCGACAACAACGTCAACGCCTACGCCTGCGAGTGCCTCCCCGGCTACGCGGGCACCAACTGCGAGACGGGTGAGCCGCTCGGCCGGCACGTCCACGGCGCACGCCGCACGCCTCGTCCTTGGGACCTCGTCGGCGCATCGGGCCGATCGTCGGCTTAGCGGCAGCATTCCCAGCAGCGGATTGACCGCGCTGCTCGCGGCGAGGGAATGCCTTCGAGCGGCTTACCTGTGGAGGGGGCGAGCGCGAGCGGTTTCGGCGGCGTTGCGTCCGGACGAGCAAACTCGTGGGCCGCTGTATGTGTGCACGCTGAGCTTCTCTCGCACCGCACGTGGCCAGCCGTGCTCACGGGAGGCGCGGGGGAAGGACAACAAACTAAACACTAAAAGCGGTTCTTAGGAAGTGAGTTTTCAATCTCGATGGTGACTTAAGAGTGCACGACTCCCGGGGCTTGCTAATATCTGAAGGAAGAAGCGTTCCAGACGGGCCGCAGAAGCGCATCCGACCGCGCTGCGATGCGGTGACCGCCGTCTTTGTTTTGATGGCCGGCTACAATCTGCTGCTGCTACTACTGCGAGGATGATGCCCGGAGTTCACACGGTGATGGTTTATGCTCCTTGACGAGACCAGCATGGTAGTGTGATGCGTTTCTGAGTTGCAATTTGCGTAAACGCCGTCCCCGCCGTATATAAATCTACACACGGTATCGACACCATCATCATTACTGTTATTGTGTCGTCACTTACGCATGCGCTTGTGTGCGTGTATGCACGTGTTCGCGTGTATGCGCGCGCGTGTGTGGGGAGCGTTGGTGTAGCGGTCAGCGGGCCGCGCTACGAACCCGGCGACCCGAATTCGATTCCCGCTCACGGCCAACTCCATTGACGATTATCTGAACCGGGTCCTGGGCCTCCACTAGGTCGACTCGGCCTCAAATGAGTACCTGGTTCGGTGTGTAAAAACATCGCCACTGGGGAGACAAAGGCGGCCGGGCGTGACGTTGGCCACGCACCCCTTTCGTGTGCCGTGCCGGCCTTCATAGGTGCCGCTCGCCAACAGCGCTTGCCCCAGCAGTCTGCACAGGCTATGCGGGGGATCTTTATCTTTGCGTGTCTTTGTGTCTTGCGCCCTTCACAGACATCGACGAGTGCGCTTCGAGGCCGTGCCAGAACGGAGCGCGCTGCACCGATGCCGTGGCCTCCTACTCCTGCGCGTGCCTCCTCGGATTCTCCGGAGTGGACTGCGAGATAGGCGAGTGGGCGCCGTCGTGAGATGTGCCTGGCGAGGGGGGGGGGGAGGGGCTGGGGGGAGCTGGGGGGGGCTGGGGAGGGCTGGGGATGCAGGGGTGGGGCCACGTCTCGCTTGCCCTGCCACGGCTCTCAATGATCGAATTTGGTTTTTTATTTTTATTTTTAAATTATCCTATTATAATTGCTTATTATTATTTTATTGTTTGAATTATTTTTGTCATTAACTCTTTATTATCGTATTATTTTATGTTATTACATTCTATTATTGTTATTTTACGCAATATTTTCCAATATTGTTATTTTTTTACTTTTTTATTTTATCACTCTTTATAAATTGTCCCTGTGATGACGAGCCCACTTCGTTGAGCGATCATTTGCGATGTCGAGGGTCGCTTCTGACAAAGAGCTACGTAGCAGCATCATTAGCAACAGCAGCGGCAACAGTAGCAATAGCAGCAGCATCATCAGCAGCAGCAGTAGCAGCATCATCATCAGCAGTAGCATCATCAGCAACAGCAGCGGCAACAGTAGCAATAGAGCATCATCATCAGCAGCAGTAGCCATGGTCAATCCTCTGCTGGATGAAGGCCTCCAACCAGGTAGCCGGCTCCTCTCGTGATCCTGTAATGTAACACTCCACCTGGCTCCTACACGTGATCCGTGATCTGATGATTTCATCGCTCCATCTCCCCCTGGGAACGTCATCCGGGATGAATTCCCTCCCTTGGCCGGCACTCCGTTCTTCTTATTTTTATTTCTACTAAAACTTAAAAAAGTGAGTAGCACTTCATGGCAAGTCAACAGTGGCTGTCCAAACAAGACACTGACCCCTGCCAGAGGAATGTGGAATTCTCACCACTTGATCAAGGTCTACGTATGCCAATGAGCAACAACCCCATGCTCATTGAAAATTTTCGATTAATTTTGTATTTGTTTAACTTTTAAGTGATAACATTTAAGGCGTGTGTCTAGTAGCTTGTGTGTGTGTGTGCGTGTGTGTTTCAGATATTGATGAATGTGCGTCAAGTCCGTGCTACAACGGAGGGCGCTGCTTGAACGAGGCCAATCGCTGGAGGTGCGAATGCTTGCCCGGATTTCTGGGAGATCATTGTGAGACAGGTGAGTGGGTCGATGGGCGATTGGGCAAGTGAGTGGGTAAGGAAGGAAGTGGATGAGTGAGTAGGTAGTTGAGTTTGTTTGTGGGTAGGTGGGTGCGTGAGTTGGTAAGTGGGTGAATGAATGGGTAATGAGTCAGTTGGTGGGTGAGTGAGTGGGTGCGTGAGTTGGTAAGTGGGTGAATGAATGGGTAATGAGTCAGTTGGTGGGTGAGTGAGTTGGTAAGTGAGTGGGCGGGTGGATAATTGAATGAGTTTGTTTGTGGATGAGTGGGTGAGAGAGTTGGTTATTGAGTGGGTGATTGAGTAGGTGAGTGCGTAAGTGTATGAGTGAGTTGGTGGGGTGATGGATGAGTGAGTTGGTGAGTGTGTTAGTGGGTGGATACGTGCGTTTATGGGTGAATGAGTTGGAATGGTGGTGATTGGGTGAGTGACTTAGCTAGGTAAGTGCCTGTGTGTGCCATTGAGTGATTTAATGAGTTAATGCGTGAGTGAATTAGTGAATAAGTGCGTGAGTGAGTTGGATGAGTGAGATTATGAGTGTGTGGGTGAGTTATTGACAGCTGGTGCCATGGGGAAAATGAGGAGTAGCAGAACCAGAAACTTGTATTAACTCTGGAGAAATCCGATGAGCTATGAAGCTCTGTTTTACACATGTCTTGCAGAGTCAAGGCAAGATGGATAGTCTGTCTGATTGTGTTCTGCAAGGAAGTGGCTGACGCCATGGAGAGATTTCGTGGTAGCAGGGATAAGGTTGAGGAGGAGGAGGGAGGGGGGAGGAGGGAGGGAGGGAGGGAGGAGGGGGGAGGAAGGAGGGGAAGGGAGAGAGGGAGGGGGAGGGAGGGGGTAAAGGGGGAGGAGGGGGGAGGCGGAGACGTGGCCTGTTGTCCCCACTTGTAACCCGGCGGACGGCCGCTGTGCGGTGCGTCTCTTCCACAGATGTCGATGAGTGCGCCTCGAGCCCGTGCCGGAACGGGGGCCGCTGCGTGGACAGCACCAACGAGTACTCCTGCCGCTGCCCCGCCGGATACGCCGGGACCAATTGTGAGATCGGTGAGACGCGAACAGACGACGGCACGTTGCAAAGGGACACAATCTGACCCCACAGCCTCAACACTGACCCACAGCCTCAACACTGACCCACAGCCTCAACACTGACCCCAGTCTCAACACTCACCCACAGCCTCAACACTGACCCACAGCCTCAACACTGACCCACAGCCTCAACACTGACCCACAGCCTCAACACTGACCCCAGTCTCAACACTGACCCACAGCCTCAACACTGACCCCAGTCTCAACACTCACCCACAGCCTCAACACTGACCCACAACCCCAACATTGACCCACAGCCTCAACACTGACCCCAGTCTCAACACTCACCCACAGCCTCAACACTGACCCACAGCCTCAACACTGACCCACAGCCTCAACACTGACCCACAGCCTCAACACTGACCCACAGCCTCAACACTGACCCACAACCCCAACACTCACCCACTGCCTCAACACTGACCCACAGCCCCAACACTCACCCACAGCCTCAAAACTGACCCACAACCCCAACACTCACCCACTGCCTCAACACTGACCAACAGCCTCAATACTGACCCACAGCCTCAATACTGACCCACAGCCTCAACACTGACACACAGCCCCAACACTGACCCACAGCCTCAACACTGACCCACAGCCTTAATACTGACCCACAGCCTCAACACTGACACACAGCCCCAACACTGACCCAAGGCCTCAACACTGACCCACAGCCTCAACACTGACCCACAGCCCCAACACTGACCCAAGGCCCCAACACTGACCCACAGCCCCAACACTGACCCACAGCCTCAACACTGACCCACAGCCTCAACACTGACCCACAGCCTCAACACTGACCCACAGCCCCAACACTGACCCACAGCCTCAACACTGACCCACAGCCTCAACACTGACCCACAGCCCCAACACTGACCCACAGCCCCAACACTGACCCACAGCCTCAACACTGACCCACAGCCCCAACACTGACCCACAGCTTCAACACTGACCCCAGCCTCAACACTGACCCACAGCCTCAACACTGACCCACAGCTTCAACACTGACCCACAGCCCCATCACTGACCAACAGCCTCAACACTGACCCACAGCCTCAACACTGACCCACAGCCCCAACACTGACCCACAGCCCCAACACTGACCCACAGCCCCAACACTGACCCACAGCCTCAACACTGACCCACAGCCTCAACACTGACCCACAGCCCCAACACTGACCCACAGCCTCAACACTGACCCACAGCCCCAACACTGACCCACAGCCCCAACACTGACCCACAGCCCCAACACTGACCCACAGCCCCAACACTGACCCACAGCCCCAACACTGACCCAAGGCCTCAACACTGACCCACAGCCCCAACACTGACCCACAGCCTCAACACTGACCCACAGCCCCAACACTGACCCACAGCCTCAACACTGACCCACAGCCCCAACACTGACCCACAGCCCCAACACTGACCCACAGCCTCAACACTGACCCACAGCCCCAACACTGACCCACAGCCCCAACACTGACCCACAGCCTCAACACTGACCCACAGCCTCAACACTGACCCACAGCCCCAACACTGACCCACAGCCCCAACACTGACCCACAGCCTCAACACTGACACACAGCCCCAACACTGACCCACAGCCTCAACACTGACCCACAGCCCCAACACTGACCCACAGCCTCAACACTGACCCACAGCCCCAACACTGACCCACAGCCCCAACACTGACCCACAGCCCCAACACTGACCCAAAGCCTCAACACTGACCCACAGCCCCAACACTGACCCACAGCCTCAACACTGACCCACAGCCTCAACACTGACCCACAGCCCCAACACTGACCCACAGCCTCAACACTGACCCACAGCCTCAACACTGACCCACAGCCTCAACACTGACCACAGCCTCAACACTGACCCACAGCCCCAACACTGACCCACAGCCCCAACACTGACCCACAGCCCCAACACTGACCCACAGCCCCAACACTGATCCACTGCCTCAACACTGACCACAGCCTCAACACTGACCCACAGCCTCAACACTGACCCACAGCCTCAACACTGACCCACAGCCCCAACACTCACCCACAGCCTCAACACTGACCCACAGCCCCAACACTGACCCACAGCCTCAACACTGACCCACAGCCCCAACACTGACCACAGCCCCAACACTGACCCACAGCCCCAACACTGACCCACAGCCCCAACACTAACCCACAGCCTCAACACTGACCCACAGCCTCAACACTGACCCACAGCCCCAACACTGACCCACAGCCCCAACACTCACCCACAGCCTCAACACTGACCCACAGCCTCAACATTGACCCACAGCCTCAACACTGACCCACAGCCTCAACACTGACCCACAGCCCCAACACTCACCCACAGCCTCAACACTGACCCACAGCACCCAACACTGACCCACAGCCCCAACACTGACCCACAGCCTCAACACTGACCCACAGCCTCAACACTGACCCACAGCCCCAACACTGACCCACAGCCCCTACACTGACCCACAGCCTCAACACTGACACACAGCCCCAACATTCACCCACAGCCTCAACGCTAACCCACAGCCCCAACACTCACCCTACAGCCTCAACACTGACACACAGCCCCAACATTCACCCACAGCCTCAACACTGACCCACAGCCCCAACACTCACCCTACAGCCTCAACACTGACCCACAGCCCCAACACTCACCCACACCCTCAACGCTGACCCACAGCCTCAACACTGACCCACAGACTTTTGGCTATTGTCCGATCGTCCCTTCCTGCCAATTGCCACTCACTTCTATTAACGGCATGGGATTGTGGCATTCATCTTGTGTGTGTGTGTGTCTCTCTAATTCGTGTACTTCCTCTTTCTGAAGTCAAACGGTGGCTGGTTATTGTTTGTGTTGTTGTTGTTTTTGTTGTTTTGGGTTGCGCTCTTCCTTTTAAAACAATGAACACCGCAGCGACTTCCACGCGCGCTTGTTGGCCAGCGAGCTGCTTCGTCAACCATCCTTCGCTGCCTCCCTGAGCCTACTTGCTGTACAGCCGCTCCGCTCCTGGGAAGCCCACCCCACAAACTGAACGCTGTGAAATAAAAAAAAACGAAATCACAAAAACTCATGAAATTTGATTCAAATACATTTCAGATTTTCTTTTTGGGGCTTGCCAGAAAAGCGTCACCGAGTACTCGAAGATTCGCTTTCAATGAGCGTCTCGTCTGAGATGATCGTCGATTTGTCGTGTGACGCTTACAGAAAAAATTATAATTGGAAAATAACCACGCTCAGTGAAATATTTGTCTTTTGTCAACGTGACACATTTTTTACTGATTGGCCGTGTCGGGTGATGGAGGGTTGCGATACATTTAAAAATAACGCGATCTAACCCAAAAACCTTTATTGTGACCCACGCTCATTTTAACACGTTGGCTTTCGCGACCAATGTTATTCATAATAAACGTTCTTTTGTGTTCCAACGCGTAATTTCTTGTGGGTAAACTCACCCCCGTCGTAGCAATTTGGAATTCTCACCGCTGGCCCTGCAGAGCCGTCAATGTGGTTCGTGCAACGATGCCTCGATGCTCGTTTTGAGCTGGGATTCGCTTCGGCTCTCTCTGATGTTTTGCCGAGCCGGCGAGCCCTCGTTGCAGTGCTGCGAGGGGGGGTCGCGACATGCAGCCTCGGAGTCATCGTGGACGGCAACGGCGCTTTCCTGGCACACCTCGTAGCTCGCGCACTCGCTCGCTAACACGTGCTCGCTCGTGTGCACGCTCGCTCGCTAACACGCGCTCGCTCGCTAACATGTGCTCGCTCGCTCACGCGCTCGCTAACACGTGCTCGCTCGTGTGCACACGCGCTCGCTCACTAACACGCGCTCGCTCGCTAACGCGCTCGCTAACGCGCTCGCTAACACGCGCTCGCTAACGTGCTCGCTAACACGCGCTCGCTAACGCGTGCTCGCTCGTGTGCACGCTCGCTCGGCGTTCGTCAATCTGCAGCCAACGATTAATTATTTTTATTATTATGCTCAGGAAATGCTTAATCGAAGCCGGAACGGTCCGGAGCGCAGTTCCGCACCCAACCACATCCATCTCGCCGCCTTGCATTTGTCCCCATTGTACCCTGCATTCCTGCAATCCTGCTTTTGTAGGGTTATATAAATATAGGGCACACTAATATAGAACTATTATTCTTATGGATATGCGTACTTTGTACTCTAGTGGTAGTGCCTTACGCCGATAACCATGACGCACACATTGGACGGTGGGCACGCGTTGCGGGATGTACAATCCCCACGCGTCATGTTGGAGAACTTTTGATGCCGCTGGACGCAAGAAAACGGCAACTGATTTGAGAATCGAATACCTGGTGACCAATTCATTCAAATTGTTCAATTCTCCGCGCCATCTTGGCCAGTTGAACACAAACACACGAATCGGCAATTGTTGCCCCAGTAGTGCCGCTGCAGGAAGTTGTGTCTCGAGTTGATCGCCACGTCACTCTGGAACCAATCCTACAGGCAGCAGGGGCCTCGCAAAGCAAGTGAACAAGAGCCTCGTGGGTTTACGTATCAGCGCAACGGGACCGCTTCCTAAGGCACAGCGGGGCACCGTCGCTGTTCTAGAGAGAGAGAGAGGCGCTGTCTCAGTCACAGGCCGCAGTGCTGGACCTCAGCCTAGAGCAGGGGAGCTGACAGCACGAGTGGCTTGGGGTCAAGGGAGTTGCAGACTCTGGGGGTCAGCAGAGGGGAATAAGCGAACTCCCCACTGAGCGGCGGGAGCCTTCTACAGAAAGATGTTATTGGAGGGGAGTAGAGAGTGCGTGGAGGGGAGTAGAGTGAGATCACAGGGGAGAGGTAGGTGAGTGCGTGGAGAGAGGATGAGAGGTAGGAGAGTGTGTGGAGGGGAGTGAGAGGGGAGAGGTAGGTGGGTGCGTGGAAGGAAGTGAGAGGGGAGAGGTAGGTGAGTGCGATCTTTACATTGATTCAGGAGTGGATTGGGAGCTCGTGCAGGGATTTAAGTATCGGGGCGATGCGGTCTCCGTTGTGAGATCACCAGGTGAGCAGTCTGCCTGTCGGGTTCTGGATCTCGAGTTTGTAGATGACGGAAGTGGAGAAGTGAGTGAAGTGGTGAGGTGAGGCAAGTGGGGAGGTGAGGGATGTGGTGGTGAGGGAAGTGGTGAAGTGAGGGAAGTGGGGTGGTGAGGGATGCGTCACGAAGGCTGCAGTGGAGGGAGTTGCAGCAGTCGAGCCGCTAGGCCGTGTAGACTCCGGTGAGGGCGAGGGGTCTCACCACCACCACCAGCAGCAGCACAAAAGGTGAGCGAGCGATCCGGCGGCCATGTGAGAGCGTCCCACGGACCCCGTGGACCCGCGCGCCTCACTCGCCGGCACGCAGCCGCAGCTTGCTCGCTAGACGCTTGGCCAAAGCGCCCCCCCCCCCTCCTGCTGCCTGGGCCCCGCTGTGAGGCGAAGCGGGCGAGCCGCGGTTCCCCGCCGCACGCTAACGCCTTGCCCTGGTCGTGTCCCCGGCTCGCCGTGTCCCCCCCGTCGCATGGAACCGTTGGGGGAATTTGGCCCCCTCCGAATCGTCTATAAGCAGAGCCTGAGCCCACAGCAGCGCCGACGGTCGAAGAGGGTAAGTTTACCCCCTGCGCTGTGGTTACTGCTGCTCGTTGTCGTTGGTGGTCTTACTCCTGCAGTCGCTGTGCTTGTGTTGACATTCGTGGCTCGGATGCTGATGGAGGTTACTGCGCAATGTTTGTTGAACTTCTTTCGCGTTGTGCGTGGCCAACGGCGATAATCAAAGGTGGTGGGGGTGGGGGGTGCAACAAACTAATCGGAAAAATAAGTTCTGAAGAAATGAATTTTCAATGGGGATGATTTTAAAGTTCATCGTCCCAGTGGCTTCCGCATATCGGAAGGAAGAGCGTTCCAGACGGCCGCCAAAGCGCACCTGAAAGCGCCGCGCAATGCGATGACCCGCTGCCTGTGTTCGATGAACGAGCCAAAAGCCGCTGTTCCTGCGAGGATGACCGGAGTATGCGCGATAATTTACGCTCCTTGACGAGATGAGCAAGGTTTTGTGGTTCATTTTGTGGCAAGCACTTTGTGTGTAACGAGTTGCGACCTTAGAACAATGTATTCGTTCGGCAACCGTACGGATAAATCGGCTTTATAATCTCAATGGCTGAGTGGCTAGATGAAAGGATGAAAGTAATCAGTTGAATTGTTGTGGATGAACTGGCCCTTGCCACGGGAACGTGGAAATTTATATCCAGTATTCCCGTGTTATTCGAGAACTTGTTCTACGCGATATTAGCTGTCCGCCATTCGCATCTGGAATTCTTCACGTCTGCATCGAGAGAGAAATAATTTTAATTTATTAAGCGCCCCGAAGACAATTTGTTCTCAGGGCGCTACGCGTGGCAAGGCCGAATATAGTTTAATATCGATCAAGGACAGAAGACGCGAGAAAGACGTTTGAAAATAACTAAAGCGAGAAAGCCATTATAAGCAGATACGTGTTTCGTCGAGATTTGAAGACCTGTAGTGCCGCAGTTGCAAAATCACCGTCAACCCCACGTGTGAAGCCTAGGCACAGTGAGCAATGCACAATGTGAGGATCTTAATGATCTCGATGTAATAGACACGTGGCTGAAGGAGGTCATGCATGTAGGGAGGAGCAAGTTTATCTGAAGGCCTTCATTACTTGCAAGAGAATCTTCAAATCAATGCGGGGTATGGACAGGGGGCCAGCGAAGGGATGGGAGCACAGGTGTTGTGGTGTGATCCGCAAAGTGTCGTGTACCAGTTTGCACCCTGGCGGCAGCAATCTGAACAAACTGCAGCCTGTTTAAGGCGCTTGCTCGGGGTTTCATGAAGCAGGGCAATTGCGGTAGTCAATGTGGGAGAAGACAAATTGTCAGTCCGTCGGTGCGTGCACTGATGAAGATGTGACAGAGCCGGGGTACGTTTGTCAGGTGGACGCAAGAGTTTCTCGCCGTTCTGTCTACGTGGGAATGAAAGGATGAAGTTTGATCGAGAAGAGTGTTGATCTCACGTGTTTGATAAACGTTCCAACCATCAATAACCAAGTGAAGAGGGATTGAATTGGATACCTGTCGTGGTGTACCGACGAAAATTAGCTGTGTTTTATCATCATTCATTTCAAGGACGTTCCGAGACACCCAGGCTTTTGACATGATACATTGACTGTGCTAATCATGAAACCATCCAATCCCAACCGTAGGTAGATCTGGGCGTCATCTGCGTAACAGTGGCAGCTGAGCCCTTGGTGTTGCAATGCAGCTCCAAGTTGGGCCAAATAGGCAGAGAACAGGATGGGGCCTATTACTAATCCCTGCGGGGCACCGTGAGCAGCTGAGTTAGCTGTGGATGTGTCGGTACCCATCGTGACGAATTGCGGTTCGCCATGGCTGAGGATCAAGCTGAGCTCGGCCGGTACGCAGGTGCAGCGCTTGAGAACTCGGATCGATTAGGGCGGACGGAATCCGGATTTGAACACGGGACGTGAGCCGTGCCGGTTGGGTGCTCGGAGCCGTATCGGACCCCAGAGCCCAGGGCCCCGGGACCCCAGGACCCCCGGACCCCAGGGCTCCTGGTTCCTGGACCCCAGGACCCCCGGCCCCCAGGGCTCCTGGTTCCAGGACCCCCGGCCCCCAGGGCTCCTGGTTCCTGGACCCCAGGACCACCGGACCCCAGGGCTCCTGGTTCCTGGACCCCAGGACCCCCGGCCCCCAGGGCTCCTGGTTCCTGGACCCCAGGACCACCGGACCCCAGGGCTCCTGGTTCCTGGACCCCAGGACCCCCGGCCCCCAGGGCTCCTGGTTCCTGGACCCCAGGACCCCCGGCCCCCAGGGCTCCTGGTTCCTGGACCCCAGGACCCCCGGCCCCCAGGGCTCCTGGTTCCTGGACCCCAGGACCCCCGGCCCCCAGGGCTCCTGGTTCCTGGACCCCAGAGCCCCGGGGCTCCCGGGGCCCCTGGGCCGTGGTGGGATGCTCACGGTCCCACTGTGTGGGTTGCGTTGCCCTCCGCGTGCAGAGATCAACGAGTGCGACTCGGGGCCCTGCTGGAATGGGGGCACCTGCATCGACCAGATCGGCTCCTACTCCTGCGTCTGCCTCGAAGGCTACTCTGGCCGAGCCTGCGAAACCAGTGAGTCCCCAGACATCATCACCACCATCACCTCCATCATCACCGCCATCGTCATCGCCACCCCTCGGTTATCTTGCCTTACAGTGCATCTCTGCGTGTTGACACCTTATTAAGTATTCAGTCGCCTCCTTGTCACTCTTCTATCGCTGCTACGTGGTCACTGTTCCCGTGAACGCCACTCATTGATTCCTCCACCCGTGTCTCATCCACCCACTGTGATTAACCGCCACGCTACAGGTCACTTCGCCACACTCACCCACTCGCTCACCCACTAACTCACTCACCCACTCGCTCACTCACTAACTCACTCACCCACTCGCTCACCTACTCGCTCACCCACTAACTCTCTCAACCACTCGCTCACCCACTAACTCACTCACCCACCCACTCACTCATCCACTCACTCACCCACTCGCTCACCCACTCAACCATCACGCTGCTGGTCACCTCAGTTTAACGCGTAGTAGTTCGGCTTTCGCGACCAAAATGATCCATGAAAGAGGTTTTGTTTTCTTTTTTGGGTTAAATGTGTCGTTAATCCCACCACCACCCGACACAGCCAATAAGTGAGGGTTGTCACGTAAACAAAACATGCCAATTAGTTGCTACTTCAGCCCACCGGTTGTGTGTTGGAGAGTAAACCCGCTACTACATTCACAATTGGAGTTCTGTGATGTTTCGCCGGTAATCGCAACAACCAGCCAGAGTTGTATTTTAAATTGACGTGGCGACCGCCGCCTCCCAAGCCACCCCTGAGAAACTTCGCCAAAAGCACCACCCCCCCTGAGTAAACAAACGAGTCTCGGAGACTCGGCCAAGCGCGACGGCGGCTAACGGAGGGAGCGGAGCGGGGAGCTGAGCCCGGGGGAATCCGGTGTCGCTCCGCGTGCCGTGCGCGCAGATCTCAACGCATCGGGCTCGGTGGCTCCCTGGGTGATGGGAGCGCTCCTCTCCGGCCTCGCCATCATGGGCCTCACCTTCTCCCTCGTCAAGTCCGGATACTTGGGAGGTGAGTGAGCTCGCTCGCTCAGTCACCCCCTCACCAATCGCAACAATTCTGGCTCAAGCTACACATTCACCCGCCCAATAATTCACCCTTCTGGTCGGTCGTTCGCTCACGCCATTGCTCGCTATCTCAATTCGGTCCCAAACAACACTGACCCACAGCCTCAACACCCAAACAAACCGACCCACCCACCCTTCAGAACTACTTTTTGTGTTTAGTTTGTTGTCCTTTCCCCCGCACCTCCGATTAGCGCGATTGGCTACGTAGGGTGCAAAAGAAGCACGAGAGAAGTTCAACATATATACAAAGATCCCCTATATATCTTTAACAGACTGTTGGGGTAAGTGCTGTTAGCAAGTGCCTATTAAGGCCAGCACGGTATACGAGGGGGTGGGCGGCCAGCATCACGCCCCAAGTGGCGATGTTTACACACCACACCAGGTACTCATTTGAGGCTGAGTCGACCTCGGAGAGGCCCACGACCGTTTCAGATAATCGTCACTGGGAATTGAACTCGGCCCGCCGGGTTAGTAGCGCAGCGCGCTAACCGCTACGCTACATACACACGCCTTCTCACGCCTCCGTCCCTCCACCTCCCCCTTGTGTACATCCACAGCGAGGCAATGGACAATGACCAAGGTGCACCCTATCGGCAACTCCACGGTGGCCACCGTGCGCGGCACGGCGGGGCCATCGCCGGCAGCTGCTAAGAACGCGGCGCGCTCCAAGCCGAGGAGGTTTGGCGGGCCCCGGCTCCCCAGGTTCTTGCGCGCCAAGGAGGCCAGCGAGCAGTTTGAGAGCAGCGTCCCGCGCGGGGACGACCCAAGCCCGCTGCGCCCGCCCGGCATCTACCAGACCCTGCAGAGGGAGAAGGCCTTCATCAAGTAGCGGGCGGCCGCGGTGGTGGCGGCGGTGGCGGTAACAGTCGTGGGTGGCTGTGAAGTGAGCGGTGAATGAATTTGGCGGTTGTGACATTGCTAGAGTCAGGAAGGAGCTGTGCAGAGTCTCGCGACTACTTTTCTTTTTAAATGGTCGTGGGCATAAGGGATGGTCGATTTCGCAAATTTGTGATTTAGTAATGTTAGGCTTTCCGTGGTCGATATTATGATTCGTAAATTATCGCCCTATTTTTGAGACACGGTTATTGTGGAATTCCTGGCTTTTTGCCGAAGATGCTGGACGTAGTTTTCGAGCGGAAGGTTATTCGTAGTGCGAATCAAATTAAAATCGTAAAAAGAAAGAAATCCAAAAAAGAATTGTTTCAAATGTCCACACCAACGAACGCCAGGGCGAGGTGGATTTGAGGCACCCGTCCACACGTTCCGGTATTTTAATCTGTTCGAGGTGCATTGCAAAAGTCTGTCCGTGAGAATCGTTCTCCAACTTCACTCACGGTGAGTGAGCCGAAACAAATAACGACAATTTGTGGGATAAAATTCTCATACTCGTGACAATTGTATTTGTTTCGGCTACGCCAGGTAGTGGAGGGTCTTGCGACACAAATTTGGTCAACAATTTGTTATCGCGCCACGGTGGCGAGATGTTAACTACCTCACCTGGTATACAGGAGGTCTTGGGTTCGATCCCGACCCTGACGCCTGCTATATATTTGTAGTTTGCATGTTCTCCCTCTGGTCGTGTGTATTTTTCTCGAGATCCTCCGGTTTTTCCCTCCACATTTCGAAACACGCGTTTAGAGTTTTTAGCTGCGATAAATTTCCACACGATAAGCCACTTCGTTGAGCTATCACTTGTGGCCAGGTCGCTTCTGAAGAAAAGCTACATAGCAGCTCAGTGGGCCTTACCTTGTAAAATAAAAACTAGTTTCGTTTATTATTAATCAGTTATCTTATAGTCATTTCAATGATGATGATGCATTTTACTTAGGAGATCTTCATCGAGTCTCAAGGTTATCCATTGGATGTGCTCTGCTTTGGGCTGTTTTGCGAGTACTCTAAAGGACGATGCAATGCTAAAATTATATATGTATATACAGTATACAAATATAATAATACTAATAAAATATATTTTAGAAAAATACGAATAACACAAAAGCCTTTTTCAGGAAATGGCTCGGTAATGTTAAACGTTTTTAGAGGTTAAATAATATTTAAGACGTAAAAACTATATTATTAAGCATTGTGGATAATTTTTATTCCAAAATAAGTAACGCCTCCTTCCCAAGTCTGTTCTCCGAGAGTACATTTCAGAAAGCCGCGTGGCCAAATCAGACGTGTAAGAAAATACTTACATTTTTTGTCACGCGGCGAGACGGATATTGGAAAGACGCGTCTTGATTGTTACGTGTTGGCGTAAGCCACGCAGCGCGTTCTTGTCTCATTTTTGTATCGGGTGACGAGGCCTCGTCTGCACCGCGTCGAATCGAGCGTTACAGCACAGGTCTCGAAGATCCATACGCGGGACTTGGCTCGCACGACGAGGGAGGCGACGACGCCGGCTTGCTCTGGGGGGTACACGACGGCCGTGTCGAGGCAACGGGCCAGCGCCGCCGAGCTCCTGGGTTTGACCATGGATGTCAGCCGCTCGCGATGCCCACCGGCTTTGCGAGCTGAGTTTGTCTCCGCCCCGTCACCAATGAATGCGCAAAACCCCATCGAAGAAGCAAGCTTGTTTTTTTTTACGTAATTCAGCTTTACCAAGCTTTGAGAGATAAAGATGAAAAAAAAATAATGCTGTACACCAGATGATTAGCAAGTGGTGGACGACCCTGTACGCTTCGTTTGGGCGAGAGGTGCCGATGGAAGTGGCTGCTGCAGGAACGGCTCCTATTAAAGCGGCCCCTATTGCAGCGGATCCTATGAAAGCTGCCCTTGCTAGAGCAGATCCTATTGACGTGGCCCCTATTCGAGCAGATCCTATAGGATTCATTCCGGGCCAACAGCCCACACTGCTGATGACTTTCGAACCTGGCCTTGGGAAACCCCTTTCGCAACCCGCGTGGCAGAGTGTGGAAGTAAAAAAATAAAAAATAAAAAAGCATGACTTAGAGGTGGGGAGAGGCCTTCATCCAGCAGTGGATTGATAGAGTGATGGACATTATTATTATCGCTGCTGCTGCTGCTGTTGTACATTCGATGCACTCAACGATGGCAAGTCACAATGAACACGGTCGACGAGATGTCTTCCGATGGGCGGACACGAAGATGTAACACCGTTGTTATGATAGCGAGAAGGTCCGTTCAAAAGCCACCGGGAGAGATCAACACAATTGAACACACCTACGTCAGGTTAACCGCCCATATTTGTGTCGGCACGGCCATTCCAAACGTTTAGCGGCCGTATTTTTGGCGCCCCCGGTGTTTCTACCGAGACGTGGGTTTGGCACCAGCGCCGTGTCCGACGTTTCGCACCCGCGTGCATTCCGGAGAGGGAGCTGCCAGAGCACGCGGTGCCGAAACGTTGGACGTGCCCGAACAACCCGGCCACGCCACGCGACCCAAACATTAAAAAAACATAAAACTAAAATAATAATAATCTATCGACTCTTGAAGCCAATCGTCCGGTAATAGCCGTGTCACTCAAGTTCACGCTTCTCCGCTACGCCACTCACGTGCTGCTCATTATCCGCACGTTTTATGACATTTTGTGGAAATTGTTGAGTATTCTGTACAATTAAGCTCATACTTTGAGAGCCTTCTGCAAGCTCTGGCATAGCGTCCGTAAATGTCTTTCTTTCTCACTGAATTATTTTGAAATTTAATTTATGTGCTCGCGAGTCCTAGCGCGTGCGGCACAATCGCAAATGTCCCTTACTGAAAACAGCGTGTGCTCGCTTATTCTAAATGCTTCCTTTACTCTACACGGAGATATACATACACACAGTGAAACGCCTCTTTATCTGACAATTAGTCCAATTTACGAATCTATCCACGGATCCTCCTCCCGCCGTTTGCGCATCCATTCCGTTCACACGTTTGCGCACACTTCCGGGAAGAGCCGCAACAAATTCACCCTCTCATCCGTGCCCAGCCCGAAGTTTCGACCCAACCAAATGAACCCAGAGGTTATCTTCCAGAATTGCGATTGTTGTGGACACGTGCAGATTCATGTCAATTGTAGCATCCGTCAAACTCACCCCTGTTCATTTAGGGTAATCTTTCGAGGGGGTTGTTCTGAAACTTCGAGCGCTTTAAACAGGACCCTACGTTAACAATGAGGAAAGTACATGACATGTCTTTTTGTTTTTTGGTAATTGTAAATAAATGACCAATGTTCCGGGTCTCAAAGGGATGCTGGGGGATTGAACCCCCCCTCGATCCACCGCTGATTGCCCCCGCCCCCCCCCCCCATAATAAGCGTGGGTAAGAGACGTTAACAGTACATTTGTGGCTTGTTACATCTTTCACTCGCCATACAAAGGAAGATGGCCCTACATGAACAGGGGAGTTTAACCACTCTAGGCCCTACCCCTTGCGCCACGGTGGCTAGGAGATGATAACGACCTTGCCTGGTATGCAGGAGGGTGCGGGTTCAACCCCGACCCCTGGATTTCCCCGTGGCTGCATGGACTTTTCTCTGGGTCCTCCAGTTTTTCCCTCACGTTTAGAATCAACGTGTATTTAGAGCTATTGGCTGCGATAAATTTGCACGTAATAATAATCCACGTCGTTGAGCGATCATTTGAGGCCAGGTCACTGTTGACAAAGAGCTATATAGCAGGTCAGTGGGCTTTACCTGGTGAAACATAAATCGTTTAGTTTACGTATTTAGCTTGATTAGCACCTCCAATTAAGTAGTGGTTGGCTACGTACTGTGCAAAAGAAGTTCAAGACACAGTACATACAAGGCCCCATAATCAACGTTTTTGGGTTTAGATCGCGTTATTTATAAATGTGTCGTAACCCTCCACCACCCGACACGGCCAATCAGTAAAAAAGTGTCACGTTGACAAAAGACAAATAGTTCACTGCTTTAGCCCACCGGTGTGTTGAAGCCACAACATTTACAAAAACGTTGATTATGAATAACATTGGTCGCGAAAGCCTACGTGTTATACAAGGCCCCATTTGTCTCTTTCACTTTTGGCACCTTGTGCCTTTCCTATTTGGGCCACGTCCCCTTAGTCTTTAGGCCCCGCCTCTTCCTGTGTAAGCCCCGCCCCGTCACCCTGCGGATATGGGGGTTGGGCTGTCACGATACGTTGTCACTGCGATTGGATATCACACTCTACATTGTCACTGCGATTGGATATCACACTCTATATAAGCCGGCTTGAGGAAATAGACATTTAGTGCCCTGTTGAGCAGTGTGCTTCTGACGGGTCCAGTAGTAATTAAAATGAGGTATTTATATTAAAAATGGGAATTTTTTGACAAAAAAAAACACAGCAATTCTCCAAGCAATTTCTCGTTTCGTGATTAAGGCAAATAGTACCGACCCGCTGTGACATTATGCACCGTATTTTTTTATGTATAAATAAACATCTTTTAAAAATACCGCCGTTGTTAATTGATAATTTCATTACCGCGCCACTCGAGGTCGAGAGGCTGCCTGGGCCGGGCCGGGCGGGCGGCCAAGCGGCCTCTCAAGGGCCCTCGTGGCCGCGGCTCGAGCCCCGAACGCGGCTTCAGCGGAGAGCGAGAGAGTCCAAGTGCGCTTGAGTAGACGACGGGCAAAACACTCGTCGACCCATCGATGGGCATTTCAAAGGGTACCCCAGGTGGCAAGTGTGCTCGTCGGGAAGGGCTGCACACAAACTGCACGCGCTGGTATCGAGCCAGCCTTCACAAAAAGAAAGCTGTCCGAGGTTTTTGTTTGTTAACGAAATTAATAAGCGCACTAACAAAGGCGCTTTTTTGTAGCGGTTTAGAGCGCTTGGATATAAATGTGTCGTTAAACCCGCCGCCACCCGACACAGACAATTAAGTGAAGTTATTTTTCACGTAAACAAAACGGTTCTGTGTTGGAGCGTTAAACCCACAACGTTTACAATTTGTATGCGACCTTTCGCTGGCTATTACATCCTACATCATCGGGCGATTTTTACCAGAAGAAAAAAAAACCTTCGTTACGAATATTTGGTCGCGAAAGCCTCTACGTGTCAAACGTTTTTTTTGACCAGCGCACGAGTTTTCCGTGAATGTTTGAAAGAACATCCCTCGCTACTCGCCAGTCTCCGGCTCCAGTCGTTGTTTGCCACCTCGGAGGTTATTTGTGAAGACGCAAAGCCGACCAGCAGCTGCGATTGCTGAAGGACAGCAGTACGTTTCCGCTCTCGGGGAAAGCTTCACCCTGACGTGTGGCTGAGACGCTCCGTAGCGTGACCTGCAAAGTGACAGTCTTGCAACTGGCATGGATGGAGGTTGTTCACACGTCACTGTTTTAATAATAAGTCTAATTTATAGTGCGCATTCCATCCTAGGATTCCAATGCGCAATGCCTGAAAAACAGGAAACAAAAACAGAGCCAGGGGCAACCGACGAAAGTAAAGAGGGAAGGCCACTTCAGACGAGATGGGTTTGATTGTGTCCAGGCTGATTGCAACAACTACAAGGGGAGAACGCCACTCACCATAAAGTGGTGGAAAGTAAACTTTTAGATTTGTTTAAATGTCTCACTCCAGTCGACAAACCCCTCCGTGGTCTTGCCCCACGCTATCGTGCTTCTGTCTTCTCGTTACTACTCTGTCCCAGCTCAGGTTGTTCTCGCAGCAGCAGTAGCAGAGACTTCTGGCTGCTCGCTATCGAACAAAGGCGGTGGTCACCGCATCGCGCGGCGCTTTCAGATGCGCTCCTGCGGCCGTCTGGAACGCTCTTTCTTCCGATATTAGGAAGCCACTGGAGCCACGCACTTTTAAATGATCTAGATTGAGAACTAATTTCTTTAGAACTGCTTTTGTGTTTAGTTTGTTGTCCTTCCCCCCGCAGCTTCGATTAGCCGCGGTTGGCTACGTGCTGTGCGAAAGAAGTTCAACAAACGTGCAGGTGGCAAGGAGTATTGGACATGATCTGTTTACGTTACATAGCCCGGCATGGGCAAACAAGATATACAAATGGAACAGAAAGCATTTAAACCATTTTATTTCTGGATTTTGAGCATAACACTTAACAGAAGAAGATTTTCAGTTAAGTTTTTTTTTCTTTGAACTCCCCCCAATTAAAGAAAGTCTGACTTTAAACAGCAACCATTTGCGACAAATATACACAATTCATTTTTCACAACTCTTAAATAAGTTATGGTAATTTTTTTTTACACATGATAGAAGGTAAATGTGTGTTCGACATATACAGAATAGAATTTTACCATTTGTGAATAATAAAGAGAACGGAAGTAGGTTTTTTTTTTACAAGCATTATGTACAACCCTGGAACATATGTTGCAGCATTCCATGTGTATACACGATAAGTGTGGCTTCTTAGGCACGCCAAAAAACACAACATCGAAAAAGCATGATATCATCGAAAGAAATGCATCTGTACATCGAAACATTACACCGCTCGACAAACTTCAAAAAGTATGCAAGCATTCGCCCGCACCGTCAGACGCTCTGGAAAGAAAGACGCAACCTCAGCACACTCCAGAGACATTTCAGAAAATAAGTGTTGCATAATCTGGAGAATACGGATTTGATACATGGGGCCCAACTGTCTTCCAGAAGATGATTAAAGCACACCTTCTCGACAGAAAAAGCATTACCGTGTCCCGCGCATTATAAGACGCCAACTTCACAGATAACACTTTGGGGACTGCATCTCCGATCCCGGTAGGGGGTTTGCGTGTGACCAGATTCGTACAACTCCATTGGTACCGGGACACAAGTTTGGGGATGCCTCTTGCTTTTCCGGAGCATCTTACCGTTTGGAGAACGTGTTAATAGGAATCATCTTACAATGTATACCCATCAGACAGAGTCAAACAACGCCGTGCGACCCATTCTCAAGCGGCTCCGCGATGGTAAATTTGCCGCGCAGTTCCCTGGGACACGATGGCGACAATCGCGATCGTGACAACACGTGCGGGAGAGGCACCCGCCGCGGGAACGTGGAATGTCCGTCGATGGATGTCGGGTTGCGTTCGAGCCGCAACCTCGCGAACTCCGACACACGCGCCGGGAGCCAAGGCGTGTGGGGCCGTCAAGCACAAGCGGTCCGCTGGCGAGTTGGCTCAGGGCGGATATGGCGACTGTCGGCCGTGCGACGGACTGCCGGCACCGACCGGCGTGGTGAAGTATGGTTAAATGCCCCCCCCCTCCCACCCCTTCACCCACGCGTGGCGACGTGGGGAAGTCATCGTCGTCCAGCAGCGGATCGCCACAAGTGCTGTCCGTGTTCAGGTCACGCCATGCTTACAACGCACCTTCGGATTATCACGGTTGGCTACCTACGGTACAGAGAGAGAGAGGTCATCTCTTTGACACGAAGTCGTCGTCGGAGGCTTTCGCGACCAATGTTATCCACAATAACGTTTTTTGTTTTGGGTTAGATCGCGTAAATATGAATGTGTCGTTAAACCCGCCACAGTATTTACGCGATCTAACCTTTATGAAGGTCATCCAATTGAGTTTGACCGATGGCGTCAAACCCTCTCGCACCACCTGAAATGCCAGGCGGGTCGTGAACACCCCCAAAAGGGGGAGGCTGAGCCGCCCCCCGAAATGTAAAAACCCTTTTAGATAAGGGCCCTACTATTTCTGTAGATATTTTTACTGATAATTACCAATGCAAACAGCAATGTTCGAGGTCTCAAGGGAGTGGGGGCAGCAATAACGCCCCCCCCCACCGTCCCCCCCCCACCGCCCCCCCCACCGCCTCCCCCACCGCCTCCACCACCCAGGGATCTGACACTGCTTCTACCCATACCATCACTTTTAGTTGTTAACGCAGCGGTGGTTTGGTTGAGAAAGTCAACTTGGGCCACCCGAGATCAGGCACAGAGCGGAGTGTTCACGTGTCACCTGTTTGGCACGTAATGGGTCGATTGCCGTGAACCGATGAGCTCTACAATCGTTTGCACTTTTTCACGAACAAAGTTTTCACCATCATCACCATCATCATCACCAGATTAAGCAAATATTAGCATGTGCGTGATGTCTCTTGTACATAGGTGGGCGTCTGGTTGGCTTGCGACAACAATCATGCACACGTCAGATACTATTTTGCTTGCTCCTTCCACACATTAAATTACTTCTGCATAACAACAACAACGACAGCAAAAGCTCCGCGTCCCGAGGATATTTCAAGTCGACAAGCAGCACAGCGTTTGATTCAGCCATAGAAGCTTATGACAATGCTGATGATGGTGGCGCAGCAGTTAGCGCACTGTGCTACAAACCCGGCGACACGAGTTCGATTCCCGCGCACAACCAATAACAGTGGCGAGTATTTGAACCGGTCCTGGGTCACCCTTAGGTCGACTCAGCCTCAAATAAGTAACTGGTGCGCTGCCTAATACATCGCCACAAGGGAGACAAAGGCGGCCAGGCGTGGTGCTGGCCATCCCACCCCTCGTGAGCCATTCCGGCCTTCATAGGTGCACGCTAACAGCACTTGCCCCAACAGTCTGTTAAAGGCTATACGGGGGCTCTTTGATGATGATGGCGATGAGGATGTGGTTGAAGGTAAAGGTGCTGCCCTGCAATCGCTTGCTCACGGCACTGCTAGCAGAAGGGCACTCCACTCGAGTACGTTCCAGAGAAGTGTTCAGCGATGCTCTCGCACGCTGCCCCACGTGTGTTGGGCGAGATGTGTGGCACCCCCTCGCTTGACCCCTCGCTTGACCCCGCGACACGCGCCACCCACGTGGTGTAGCGTGCTTCAAAACAATGTGAACACTTCTGAGAATGTTTCTCTTCTGTCCCTTGCAGTTGACTGAAATGGCAACGAGATCGACTTTGGTGCAAAGAAGAAAGGTTGTTGAAGCTGTTAATAAACATTTGTTATCAGGTCACAGTCTGTGATTATTAACCGTTCTTTTTCCCATTAAAAACGATAGTCCCATGTAATTGTTAACATCTTTTTGAAGCACGCTGTATTTAATCTGCTGCTGCTGCGGGGGATTTCTAAGACACTTGGCCGCTGTTTCTACGGCCGCGCCAGGCGATGGGCGTCGAGCCGGCGACCCCCGGCTTGCAAGTGCGAAGTGCGGAGCGCCGATTGCTGCGGCCAGGGCATTGAGGATAGAGTTGCATTTGAATGGACGGCGGTAGAACGCCGGCAAACGAATGTCCTTGACAATTCAACAGACGGTGGCGGAATTAATTTTAAACAATGATGGCGGTGACCGTGGTGATGATGACGACGATGATGTCCGTGCGCAGGTGTAAATCAAATGAAAGGTTTACAAGTTTACCAACGAGAGCGCGCGTGGCAAGCCCACGTCGAAGACAGCGCCATGCGGAACCCCTTCTGGACACAACGCGCGCGTGACGCTGCAATGTGCCGACGTGAAATCAAAGTTAACGTGACAACCATGACTTACAAATTCATATATATGTACACAGATACATATATATATAGTTGTTTAAACGCATTGCACACACATTCATATAGGTAGTCAATACAGCGGATCACAATCATATTCTACCCTGTGCTTTGACTTGTATACAGAAGTACATCTCCATGTACAGAACGTTAACGTCATATATATTTATTTTTTTAAACAAATCTTAGTATTTACATTTAAAGCATCACATCTGTGTTTTCGTTGACACGATTTCACTCAAATACAACACTGTGACGAAGCTCCATCGCGATCGAGTCTGTCGCTCGTGCAGCTCCTCATCCGCGCTGCGTCGAGTCTCGGCGTGCCGCTCTCCGGAGTCACGAATAAGACTCGTCGCCTGTCGACGTTTTGATTTTTTTAGTTTTTGTCGTGAAGCCCTCCACCACCCGACGTGGCCGCGGCATTGGCCGACGTCTGGAAGGTTCCGGCCTCTGCGGACACTGCCTTTTAATTCACTGCCTTTGAATTCACTGCCTTTGAATTCAGGCCGTGAAGAAGTCGTCGTCTTTCCCCACCCCCCCCCCCGCCCGGTGTGTGCAGCGAAACGTCGGACATCACGCCGAACCAAAAAAAAGAGCGGTACGACCCGAAAACCCATCAGAGACATGAACAGCAGCGGGCAATCGCGAAAACCTACTCGGGAGTGCGGCGACACGCACTTTAGGTCAATTTATGGAAAGCCAACTTTTACGGACGGGGTTGTGGCTCTGTCTTTGTGTGATCCGATAACCCCGCACCAAAGTAAATAGGCTCCTGATATGTCACTTCACCACCACCACTTCACCACCACCACCAATACCACCACCACAGAGACTGCGTAGCATTGTGTGCACAGTGCACTGTGTTGAAAGGAAGACACAAAAAAACAAACTTACACAAATAGCATACTCTTTGGTTCTATCGGTAAAGTCACGGAGGTATAAAATAAAATAAATCACGTTTCGGGCGCAACACAAGCGTTCGTCATCAGGTGGGAAAGCATGCCTCAGCAGCAGACCATGCTTTCCCACCTGATTATGGACGCTTGTGTTGCCCCCGAAACGTCGTGATTTGTTTTATTTTCTACCTACGTGACTTTACCGAAAGAACCAAAGAGTATGGATTCCTGCAGTCACGAAAGCTTCAAATCAAGATGACACAAATAGCCATTCTCTTGGGGTTACTTCTACGCTGACTGTGCATCCCGGGATGTTTTGTCTTTTCTTAAATTTGCAACTCCGGAAGCAAATTGCTGTTCCTGTATTTTTTGTGTCACGAATACGTTAAAGAAAACAATCTAGTTTGCGTGCCACGAGTAAACACTTCACTCAACTTTTGAACAACGCAAAATACTTTCCAACACGGGTTTGTCCTCAGAAGTACTTAGTTTGCGACATACATTTTAAGTTCAGCTGCATGGAGTCACATGGCACGTTACAGCTATAAAAAATATTTTTTATTTGACCAGGCCAGGCCCACTGAGCTATGTAGCTTTTTAACAGAAGCGACCTGGCCACTACAAATGATAGCTCAACGAAGTGGCTTATCATCATCACGTGGACATTTATAGCAGCAGCCAAATACTTTGAACGCGTGATCCTAAATGTGGAAGGAAAAACACCAGAGGACCCAGAGAACAAATCCATCGTGTGGGTTTTTCTCCGGATCTTCCGGTTTTTCCTTCCACGTTAAGAATCATCATCCACGCGTTTCGAGTATTTATTTTGGCTGCAATAAATTTCCACGTGAGAAGCCACTTCGTTGGGCTATCATGTGTGAAAGCCAGGTCGCGTCTGAAAAAGAGCTACATCGCAGCTCAGTGGGGCCCTTACCTGGTAAAATATAAATAGTTACAGTTTTAGTTGAGTCGGCGTTGTTGCGCTGTAGATACGCGGCAGCTCTCCAAAGTGTTTTCTGATCGCGCCGCACGCGCTGGTCGACGCGACGTCCGACGTTTTAGCCGGACCCAAGCGCACGACTCCATTTCCCGGACAATCGTCCGGCAAGGCGGGAGCGGGGAACGTTGACAATGATGACGACCCAACAACGCGGCGCTGAGCCGTGAATCTCCGCGGTGCTCTTCTTTGCTGGCGCCCTTCGAGGTGATCGCGATAGCCGGAGAGGCCGGTCGAGGGTGACTCTCTCGGGGTATCACCGGGGTCACGGTTAACGGGGGCGGCGCTCGAGGATTTGAACCCCGAGGGCTTGGAGCGCCGCGCTCTGAACTGCCTTTCGAGAATCGCCGGAAGGCGGCTCAGCGGCCCTCTCTGTTCCCCACAAATGTTAAGAGGCTTGGCAATGTCGTCCGCAAAATTCCCGCAGTGGTGACTTCCAATTATTATTATCGTCGTCGTTTTAATCATTCGCAAAGTTTCAAACTCGTGTCGGACAGCCCCAGGGAGTAACGCACAGCCCAGACACGCGATTTCAAGAAAAGAGCTGTTTGGGATGGGTTGTGTGTCAGCTCACTCACGAGTTTGGCCCGACGTAAAACAACCTTGTTTGGAATCGAACCGACCCATGTACATTTATTTTATTCCTTCGTGACTTCCTTACCTCTCTCTGTATGTTGCACTCCTATCGGTTTTTAGTTGTTTGGTATTCATAATCAACGTGTTAAATTGTTTGATATTGTCTGTTCTTGTTACATGCCGACCTGCCCCTACTGGACGTCTATAACAAAGAGCTTCATAGCTCGTCGGATTCCTCCTCTGCCAGTCTACATCAATATTCTGATTCTGATGTGAAGTCAAGGAAGCAATGGTTCCGCTTAGAAACATGCGCTGTACTGCATGTTTTTTTTATTTGCAGGCCACCTCCAGAAATAATAAAAATGTCCTTTTATTTACCCATGCGAGTGCCCACTGAAGTTAGCACGGTTGGCTACGTACGGTGCGAACAGAGTTCAATATACATACGAAGTATAATTATGATGATGCTAATAATACTAATGAAGTATCAGTGAGTTTCAAGGATGTTTGTAGGCGAGCCCTGCTTGGGATTTTGTGCCAATTCCTTTATATTTGAATTTCACATGTGAAGGACTGCAGCTTGTCCAGAGAAAGTATTATAATAATAATATACAAATTCAGGACGTACATATCAAGAACCCACTTGCTGCACAGCCATCTATTGGCCGCTGTGCAGTGCACGAAGTTAACTCAAAAAATCCTCGCTTTTTTTCTTGCAAAACGAGACGATCAGAGGTTTCTCGCCGTCGACCAAGCGATAAACCTGAATCTCGGTTGCTTGTTATCAGACGTTGCCTCTCCGCGGGCGACGCATGCGTAGCCAGCACACGCCGGGACTGAGAGCTGCGAGTGGCCGTGACGAAGGTACGATTCATTTTCGCATCATCCCCTCGAAGTGCAGTGCGCTTGGTCCATTCGTCACAATCACAATCGATGTCCCAAGACTCTGAATCCCGGCCCAGAAGCACCCCGTGCCTTGCTCCTAGCTCGGCCCAGAGCCCGCGGCTCACCCACGGTCGCTGGAGAATAACTCTCGCTGTGAGTGGTCCTCCAGCTGCTGCGAGTGAGGCATCTGAAAGGCACGGAGAGCCAGGGCTGGGTGAGCATGGGCTTTCTCAATATTATCTCTGGATTTTCAGATGTTTTTCTCTGCACGTTTTGCCCGGATATTTCATTCGCTCCACGTTTTAGCAGAACTTCTTCGTCAGCCCACATACTTTTTGATCACTCCCCATACGCTTTAAACCCCAACTGGCAAATGATCGCACTGAGAAAACGGAAATACTGTACAGCATTTCAAATGTTCTGCTGCCAATACAGCAGCGTCTGCTGACCCCCATTGCCCAACTCAAGAGCGTAGGTTGTTGCGACTAACCTTCCTACATAACATTGGCTTAGCACCTCCTGGGCTGAAATAATTCCAGCATAAAAGCTATGGCTACTGGCCATTGCCAGATTAATTTGCATTATCCAGCTGTTAACAAAAAAAATGTGCTTGAAGGGCACAAGTCCGTTCGGAAGCGCTGTTGATATAATATGTATTTATATTTCTGTCTGTGTTAGCCTCGTATCAACCTGTCACTCATGCAATATTCCCGATGTGACGGAGGCACTCCGAAACATTTTCGTGGTGTTTCGTCCTCCATTTGTAGCACAGGAGACAAAACCGCGGTGACCTGGCGCGGCGGTCTGCTACTTTGGCAGGTGCCGAGCTACGTGGCGGGCAGAGCGGCGGAGGCCAACGGAGCAGTGCATTCCGTTGTTGGACTGCACTTCTATGCTCCACGTCTTTGCTCGCCCCTCCCCCTGCCGCCTTCAAAACACAGCTCACTAACACAGCGTGGTGAAGTATGTTCGAAGAACCTCCTTCACGACACGAGGAAACCCCTCACACGGCAGAGGATTACCAACAGGATGAAAGAGGGACATTGCTTGAAAAGCTCCCGTCGTAAAATATACTAAAACCATGCCGTAGTCATGTGTAACATTACATCACCGGTTCAGGGTCCATTCTCGAAAATGGGCAGTGCCCCGTCCTCGTTTGGGCAGGGGGACACATCTCGCTTGACCCACCTTGAGCTAGAGTCTCTCAATCACCGTGGGCTGCGTTCATTCCGAGGACGCGGCCTGCGGGGCTGGAGCTGGGCAGGCCACCGGGACGGGGGCACTGCGGCCGCTTCTAGCGAGAGTCGTGACGCTTGGTGGCTGCGCGTCCACTCCGCTTCGCGGTTGTAGAATTCGGGGGCCAAACGGGAAGCGATGGCAGGGGGTACGGGTGGATGACCTCTCGACCTTCAAACTTTCTGTCCACTCTAAAACCTTTTCCGACGTTCTTTCACCACATTTTTAAGAGTGAACTCTTTCATGTTTGCACCACCCTGCAGCTTTCCCTTCCACACTCAGACGCCCTTGTCATTGGGAGGGCATGTTGAGATGTGGCTGTAGCGTTACATACGCAGCATTGTTTGTTATTATCACGCTCTGACCCCGTGCCTCTACTTGACATCTGGAAACAAATATCGGATTCCTGCAGCGTAAATAAATTGATTCGGATTCTTGAATCCATAGTTCACCGTCACAATTCGAAGTAAACAGAGCTCTCCATATTCGCCATAAACACCTCATTAAAAAAATGGAAATGTACATTAAAAAATACATCTCTTTACGTTTTTGGCAAGGGGCCTTCTGCAGAAACACTTCGCTCACAATCGGAAGTTTGCAAAATTAAAATCTCATCATCATCGCGGAGAAATGGCTCTCCACACCAAAAATAATTTTAAAAAGTCATCCCCAACTCCACGATTAGTCTCAGGATTTCTCAGTCAACACCACGTGTCACTGTGCCAGACGCAGCAGCTCGTGAGAACGACAGGGTGACGAGACTATGACCGTGGGTGATATTCGACATCACGACCCATCATCAATCTGGGATTAACAAAGCAAGTACCATTTTGTGGTACTTATTTAGATCGTCCGGCAAGCGAGAAAAAAAGAGAGAATGGCCCTCGTCACGGGAGCGTGGAATTTCCAGCGTGTCAAAAGAGATCCACTGCCCGGAACACTGATGGGCCTGTTTAAACACGTAGGCTTTCGCGACCAACATTATCCATGATCCATTTTTTTTTAATTGGCTGTCGGGTGGTGGCGGGTTTTAACGACACATTCAGATTTACGCGATTTAACCCCAAAAGAAGAAGAAACACATTTATCATGGTTATAAGAGCCTGTCGCCGTTGTATATTTCGGTTATAACCCGCGCTTAATTTCACACGGTTTCTGGCCCAGCTGGAGACCCGCAAATATCTCCACACCCGGCACATCACATCCAGTACCCAACTCGCTCCGAACCGTGGCTACGTAGCCACTCCAGCCGGTCGGCCACCTCGGACGCATTTAAATTAAGCACCTGTCATAAAGAGGGAGCTTGAAGGACAGAATGTGGTTGGCGATTTGTGCTTGTGCTCAGCTGAAAATGCTGACACTGAAATATCATTATGATTTGGATTGTATCGTACAGTGGGGTTAATATTGTCAGGCGACAGGAGAAGGTTGCCATATGGAAGTAAAAAAAAGCGTTCCGATAGCTGTCAACGCACACGGTTTACCCTGTTTTCTTGTACAGGGAAATGTAGTTTTCAGGTTCATATGGCGTACAGCCGTTTCAATACAGGCAAAATGTTTGTTTGCGTTTATCCCTTGTGATGGGACTTTGAAGGATGAACGTTGAGATTTATAAGGGCACGGGGTGACCAATAATGTCTGCATTGATCTGTAATAAGGTAGGGCACTGATAAGGGGTTGACAGGTTTGTGTTCCATTGGACAGGATATATGCTTTTGTCTGTTATAATGTGAAGTGTAAAATTGTCTTCCTGGATAATCTCATTCTTATGGACCTCAAAAAAAAACCTCCGGATTGAATTACGGTGACCCCGAGCCCGTGTGCAACGCGTCACCCCGCGTCACTCCACGTCACCCTGCATGACCCCGCGTGACCCTGCGTCACTCCGCATCACCCTGCGTCAACCTACGTCGTCCGTCCTGTTTGGTGGACCGCGAGCTAAGAGTTGGAAAATCCACGTTCCCATAGCAGAGGCGAGGTCCTTCCATTGAACGACCCCCCTGTCCACAAAATGTAACTCATCAGCTCATTTCGTGGCACACATCTTTCCAATGTTGGCATTGTAGCCCTGGTCGTGAGTCAACTCAAGATCATTACCGTCATCGAGATAATTCGCCTTCACGGGTGGATAAATTAAGCACCACTTTGTGGCGAAGGCAATATCTTGCGGGAGAACTCACTCCCGCCATAGGAATGTGGAAATTCCACCGGTGGCTCCAGGCTGTAAAACAGGAGATGAGCACCAATGCATCGACACTCAATTGGACAGGAAATAACTTACATCTGTTTTTGTTTTGTTTGGAAAGCCTCAAGTGATTAGTCACCAGATGCTGCCCCACTTGTAAACCCACGAGCGACCGGACGAAACTCAGCGATGGTTTTAAAACAAAACAAAATTAAACCATTTTTTATTTCACCAGGCAAGGACCGACTGAGCTTTGTAGCTCTCATTCAGAAGCGACCTGGCCACAAGTGATAGCTCGATGAAGCGGCTTGTCACGTGGACATTTACAGCAGCCAAATACTCTAAACGCGTGTTTTTTAAAATATTGAGGGAAAAACTGAAGGACCTGGAGAAAAATCCATGCGACCACGAGAAGAGAGAGAGGAACATGCAAACTTGAAATATACAGGCATAGTCAGGGTCGGGACCGAACCCACGACTTCCCGTACACCAGGAGAGGCGGTCAATATCTCGCCTCCGTCAGCGTCGGGACCGAACACACGACTTCCCGCACACCAGGCGAGGCAGTCAACATCTCGCCTCCGTCAGCGTCGGGACCGAACCCGTGACTTCCCCAACATCTCGCCGCCACCCCCGAGAGGCGCTCCCGTTCGCGGCCGAGGCGCCCGCCGCTCACACGTTGTTGGAGCCGCGCGCCTCGCAGCGGCCCCGCTGCCTGGCCGACGAGCCCAGCTGCCTGGCGAGCTGCTCCACGGCCGACCTGAGGCCCCCGGCGTGCGCCGCGTCACACAGGCCCGCGTCGCGCAGCTCGCGCTCGCTCAGGCGGCCGATCTTGCCGAGCGTGCCGTGCCCGGCGCGCCACAGGCCGCCGGCGACGACCGCGGGGAGCGCCAGCGAGCAGAGGCGCTCCGAGAGCCCCGCGGTTGTCGTCGCGGCGAACCCGCCGCCGCCGCCGTCCTCCAACGTCGCCGGCGGGACGAGGCACGGCCTCTGGGAATAGGCGGCACGAGGTGGGGGGGGGGGGGGAAGTGACGCGCCGGGGTTGTCGGTGCATTCGTGCGTTTGTATCAGCGGCTGTCGGTGGTTAGTTTTGGTATGGTGCCGTCCGCCCTCCCAATCGAGATCACGGGGTCCCTCCCCGGCCTCGATAGTGAGTTGGCCGTTGCACGACACAGGAGGCACTTTCCAATTTTGGCAAATTTGAAAATGTACCCGCGAATTAAAATCACCCTGGCACACGCTGGAAAAGAGGCATTGACATTATCGTCCAGCCGGCTCGTAACGTTTCGGCTACTCCACCACCCCTCCAGTGGAGGTTCTCCAAAATCCGGCGAAATGTTGGGATTGTGGTCTGGGGTATGGAGACTGAACGGATTAATTGATTTCAATTAATTTTCTCTACAATGCCTTTTTCTTGTTACGTGTATATTTTTACATCGTTATTTAAGTATTGATTTTTGTCTTTTATTTGTATTATCTGTATACGGAACTGGATAATTGGTGTGCAGCATTGTGGGATGCAATTGCATGAATGACGCTTTATAAAATGAAATTATTATTACCCTTTCTGCCGATTCCGTTCCGATGATGTACATGTACGTCAACTTCATCGTTACGTCTTTAGGTCAGGTCAGAAGACGCACCGAGGCTCCCACTTGGCCATGCGGGAGGGCGTGTGGCACAGATTGTCGTCAGCTATCGTGGAGTGCGGTTCGTGTCACTACGGTTTTCTGCAGCGAGTGCAATGTCTTTAAAAAACAACTTTCGCTATGTCCCTCTGAATAAAATGAACGGTGAGCCACTTTCTTTCCGAGATTCAGCGGTGAACCGAACACCCGCACCCTGCAACCTGCAGACGTCTAGGAATGGGAAAGGGTTCAATTGGGTACTTTACCCGTCTGTGAAACGCAGCAGCGCCTACCTGCCTTCGCGAGCGCCTGTCGCTGCAACATCGGCGGCAATGCCAAATGTACTCGCGCTTTGATCTGACGATTTGAAGGCATTAATGAATGGACGGACGGACGGATGGACGGGTGACCGAGTGAAGCACATACGCAGCCGTCGATGGAGCGCGGCGCTGGCCAGCGGCGGCGTTCGGGCTCGATGGGCGGCGGGCTCGGGCCGCTCGACTCCGGGCCGAGGGCGAGTGGAGGAGCGAGGGGCGACGCGGGAGAGGCAGACTCGGGGTTGACCCTTGGCTGAGACTCGGACGACGAAAGATCGAGGCCCTCGGACGAGAGGCCCAGGCTGATGGTGGCCACGGGGTGTTCACGGATTGGAGAAATGACGCTTGACACCCACTGCTCGCAGTGCAGATTTGGCGTCACTGATATCGGCGTTAGAATCTGGGGGAGGAGATCATTGCACAGAATCCTTATTTATCGTGGAGGAAATCCGATGAGCTATGAAGCTCTGATTCGCGGATGATATTCGCTTGAAGGGCGATTCAGTTTGAAGGGCAATCTTCGGATTTGGAATTCCCACCCATCGTCTCTTTTGCCATTACACAGCCCTGTGCAATGGAAGCGACGTGCGTACGGCTCTTCGGTCGTGTACTCTGCTCTCCAAACGTCACGCTCCATTGGATGTTGGCCAACGTCGCGCAGATTTGGCGAACATCCTGAAAACGTCTTGAGACTCAATAGAGGCTGTTCTGGGTAGACCAATTGACACTGCCACGTACCCACAGGAACCCTCATTATCCCCGCTTGAGAACCACTGCTCTAAACAGTCCCTGTAAGTGGGTGATAACTTGGCCTACTCTTCTACACACGTGGCCTGCCAATCATGTCGTGACTGAAGCCATCAATGTCGCTCGGTTCACAGAGGCGGTCACAGCATTGATTTAACAACTTGCATGGATAATGAACTCAAGGCTATGGAACCAAATCCTGCAAATTGTTTAGTGTTTGTGTGTGTGTTGAACTTCTTTCGCACCATACGTAGCCAACCGTGCTAATCGTAGGTGCCAGGGAAAGGACAACAACACTAAACACAAAAAGGAGTTCTGAAGAAATGAGTTTCCAACCTCGGTGATTTAAAAGTCCATAGCTCCCGGTGGCTTCCTAACATCGGAAGAGTGTTCCAGAAGCGCAAATGAAAGCGCCGCTATACGGTGAGCGTCTTTGTTGGATGGCCAGCCCAAAAGCCACTGCTGCTACTGCTGCTGCGAGGATGGCCAGAGTCTGCGCGATGGTTTATGCTCCTTGACAAGATCAACGAGGTACTGCGTTTCATTTGGGGCAAGCTCTTTTGTGTTTAAGGAGTTTCACTGCCTTACCCCAGGGACATCGTGTGGCCAACGTCCTGAGCGGTGGCACTCGGAATCAGAACATGTATTGACACTGGAGGAATCCTTTTTTCAGTCGGGGAGCACGCGGATAAGAGAACGTCACAACACTCACGGGGTCTGACAGCGGGACCTCCGACAGGTAGATCCGCTCGATGTCCAGCCCCGTCTGCAGCATCACGTCCATGGCGGACGACGGCGGCGCGCTGCGCGGAGTCACCAAATCTCGCGGCGCGCTCGCATCTCCGGCTGGAACCTTCACGCACGTGGGGTGGAGCGATGTCGCGGGAGTCAACGTTGGTAGCGGGCATGATGTGTGTGTGTGTGCGTATGTACGTACGTACGATGAACTTCTTTCGCACCGTACGTAGCCAACCGTGCAAATCGGAGGTGGGTGATCATCATTCGGCGCAATCAGTATCGGGTATTCGCGCCATTAAAACAGTTCAACTATTTTATTTCACCAGGTGAAGCCCCACTGAGCTATTAACGAAGTGGCTTATTACATGTGGGAATATATTGTCAGCAGCCAAAGACTCTAATGGCGTGATGTTGATACTAAATGTGGGAGGGTAAAACCGGAGTACCCAGAGGAAAATACGGAGAGAACGTGCAAACTCCGACTATGCAGCAGCAGCCGGCGTCAGGGTCGGGATCCAACCCACGACCTCCTGAATACCAGGCGAGGGAAACAACATCTCGCCACCGCGGCGCCCCGAATTCTCACAGGGCACCGCTTCACGCAGTCTTCTGTGAGTTTCACATCAGGGGGCGGTGTTTCTTTGCGTAATGCCAATTGAGTCGTGCGCTTTGCGACGTTTTCGAAAGGCACAAATCTGGTCCGTTGTCACCCCTGGAGTAATAACGCAGGGTGGCCTGCCGGCGTCAAAACCGCGAATTTGTGCGAGGAGTGGGGAACGTGCGACCGACACGCGGTGAGCAGAGGTCCTGTCACAGACCTGATGATGCTGCTCGTCATCTCAAGCGAAACATCAAAGAATGGTATTCTTAGGTATTTTCGGTAAAGTCACGTAGGTAAAACATCAAAATTAATAAAAAATAATAAAATAAAATAAAGATCACGACGTTTCGGAGGCAACACAAGTCTCCGTCATCAGGTGGGACAGTCACAGCCAGATCAGCTGCATCAAGTGAGGCAATGATTCAAGATGTAATCCCTTAAAAGCGAGTTGAGGGGGGAGGAGGGGGGGGGGGGCTCATCAGAATGTGGTAGCCAATGAATGGAAAGTATCGGGAGAGAGGGGCCAAAAAAGGGTGGGCGACGGCGTGGAAGCTATTGTGCGCAAGCGACACACTGCTGCCCACGGCAACGCATTGGACAGAGAGGGGGGAGGGGGGAGGTCTGATACACATGATAGAAAAGAAAAGAAAATGCGTATGTTTATTCCAATGCTGGCTGAACAATGAAGAGATTACTGTTAAACACTGGGGATGTTAACACTCGGTAAAGTAAAGTAAACTAGTGCCTGTCAGATAAGATGGTCCAAAAATGTGTAATTAAGTCTTTTTTGCGTGGTTAATAACATCTTTCCAATGATTACTCAGCTTCCACGCCGTCGCCCACCCTTTTTTGGCCCCTCTCTCCCGATACTTTCCATTCATTGGCTACCACATTCTGATGAGCCCCCCCCCCCCTCCTCCCCCCTCAACTCGCTTTTAAGGGATTACATCTTGAATCATTGCCTCACTTGATGCAGCTGATCTGGCTGTGACTGTCCCACCTGATGACGGAGACTTGTGTTGCCTCCGAAACGTCGTGATCTTTATTTTATTTTATTCTTTTTATTAATTTTGATGTTTTACCTACGTGACTTTACCGAAAACACCTAAGAATATGATTCCCTGCAGTCACGAAAGCTTCAAGTCTAGAATCAAAGAATGGTTTTGCTTCGCCCTCCTCATCCGACAACTTCATTCGATCGGCTTCGGCAGGTGGTGGCGAGTTATGGTCGAGAATTGGCTCTACACGACTACGTAACCCAAGAATATATAAAAACCCAATTGTGAATAATAACGTTAGTTGCGATGGCCTACTTACACTATAAAATATTTGTAATTATTCTTATTTAATCAACGCCTGGGCTTACAATTTCAGTCGATATTTTCTGGAATTGCTGCTAGGCCGGCTCGGAGTAGGGAATATCGGCGTAAGGCACTACCACTAGACTACAAGATATACTGAATCATATGAATGCTTATCCTATATTATTGTACGCTACATTCCTATAATCCTCTGTATGTAGGATTATATAGGACCACGGGGAGAGAGACACGCACACTCCACATATACAGCAGGTGTCAGGGTCTGTATCGAAACCAACGACCTCCTGTATACCAGGCGAGGTAGTTAGCATCTCCTAGCCATCGCGAGGATTGACCGAGGCGTACGCACTACTCGGCACGGCAGGCGTCTCGTGCGGTGCATTGTGCGTTGGGTGACCGGCGCTCGACGGCCAAGCGGCCGCCACTCAGCCTCGCGCCGTCTCTCCGTGCCGTCTGCGTGGGCGCTGCTTGCTCTCGACTCTCACCTCTCTCTCTCTCTGCATACTCGTGTGAGCGTTTAACATAATTATTCAATTGGAAATTATAACTGTATTGTATTTTAGTTTACTGCGTTAGGCGTTAATCAGTTTAACACGTCGGCTTTCGCGACCAATATTATTTATAACACAGGTTTTTTGGGTTAGATTGCGTAAATATTTATGCGTTCTAACCCAAAAAACCTGTATTATGGATAGGTGTTTATCGCTTACATGGTCCCCGTAAAGTTGTTACGATCGAGTTGTAAAAGTGTATCTGGGTGGGGGCAGCAGAGGTTTTGGAACAAATCTTTTGACAGTGACGATGGGATCGCTGTAACTGACTCCTCTTCACTCCCTCTGGAGCATAAGGCCGCAACAAGCCCACGCCATGCCGGGCGGTCTTTAGCAGCTTTCTCTGCTTCACCCCAAGACAGGCCCATGGTCTTTAGTTGGTTTTGAATGGTGCGGTTCACTGTAAGATATTTCGTTTTGTTCACCCCCCCCCCCCCCCTTTTTGTTGTTGTTAAGAGCGCATCTACCGCATTAAGTGAAAAAAATAAAACCTCTTTAGCAAACCTCGTGAGTCGGCTCGACGCAGTCGTCCGGCCAGAGTTCAGCAGACGCCGAATCTTCTCGCGCTGGGCCCGTTTCCGTCGCACCCTGACCTTCCCGGCCTTCCACATCAATGGAGACCAGCCGCCGGTCGAGACCTCGGACGTCCTCGGCGTAGCGTTTGGGACGATCTTCACCTCGCGATGGATCGCTCGCACGGCCGTCCTCCGTGGGCCCGGACTCGTGGGGGTCACACTCCTGCCGCCGGGGCCGGGCCTCTAAGCGCTGCATCGGCTTTGGCATCACCGGCAGAGCGATCACGGCGGCCCACGTCGCACTCCGTCGGCAACAGTTCGAGGGGGAATTTATTCTGCAGCACTTCGCCCGGAGGCCGTTCTCTCAGCCAGTCGTTTCCTTCGACTTCCAAGAGGTCGTTGCCACCTGTGTGGTCTTTGGGACGATCTCGGAGCTCGTCGTTGGCCGGGCCGAGGTCACGGGACCTCGAATCCCCTTGTTCCTTCTTGCCAAAGTCCGCTCTCGCTTCGGGGCCGAGGGACGACTCGCCGTCGGTGCCGCCGCGACACTTAAAACTGTCGAAGGACTTCATAGGCTCGGGCGGGTCGTATTCACTGCTGGTGATGTTCAAGAAGGACGTGTGCACTTCAATGTCTGCCCTCTTCGTAGTCCTGTGCAAGTATCTGTCATCACCAGCAGCAGCAGCAGTGGCACTCTGCCAGAAGCCACAGCGCACGGTCCGACCACCCGACGCACCTCCACCGGCGTCGGCAGGAGGGGCGCCCGTCAGCTTCAAGACATCCGGCGCTTCCAATGAAGCGACCTCTTCGATGCAGCTCATCCGATCTTCTCGCCTGCCGCCTTTGAGTCCTCCTGTCCCCGGCATGCACGATACGTCGCCGCCACCTCCCCCTCCTCCGCCTGTCTGACGTCGTTGCTCGCAGCTTCGCGGCTGCTCCGTCACGGCCTCCAGCTCGCGCATCGCTTCGTTCCCGCCCTCCGTCGGATCCTCCAGAGGGCGGGAGGCGGAAGGTCCGCTCGCGAGCCCGCACGACGCGAGGGCAGCCAAGCGCTTGCGGTACCCGTGCTGGGGGCTCTTGCGGAGAGCCTGCGTGTTGCGCAGAAGCAGGGTGGGCGACGTGCAGATGCCCGCGTACTCCTTTACGGTCCGCTGGACCGGCCCAGGATGTCCTCCTCCCACGGTGGCCACCGCCGACGCGCCGGTAGCGTACGGGGAGGAGGATGAGAAGTCAGGAGAGTTATTCTTCTTGATGGCCTGCAGCACCGGGGAGCGACTGCCCATCTTGATCTGCGTCGCCGGCCTCAGCCGCCCGGACGGCTGGGAGGTGATGAGGGCCTGCACGTTTCCGTTGGGAGGCTTGTCAACCGGGATGCACCCGACGCAGTTGTTGACGCAGCCGTTGCCGATAATTTGCACCATGCACTTGGAGTCGGACGGGATGTCCTTGAAGCACGGCCGCGCCAGCCTCTGCCCCACGGCCAACGCCGCCTCGTCAACGCCATCACCACCACCAGCAGGAGCAGCGGAAGATCCCCCTGATAGCAGTGCACCGCTGGGAGCGGCCGGGCGGCACGTCTCGAAGCCGTGGGTGTCCGTGGGCTCCAGCGGTGCGTCCATGCGGGCGGGTCGCACGTTGGGATGAGGCTTGAGGGGGGCGGAGTCCTTGTGGGAGAAGACGAAGCACTGGAGGCTGTTCCAGCGGCCGAACGCTTCGTCGGACGGGGCGTCGTCCTGCCGGCGAGGTCGGTCGAGCGAGTGGGATTTCACCGATCGCTTGTCCCTGCGTGACTCCATAACGGAGTTGCTGAACACCTTCTCGGCCGCCATTCGCAGCCTGTGCACGTTGTGCCTGCGGCTGTCCGGCCCGGAGGTGCCGCTCGACGCCAGGAGGTTCTTCGTGTTGTTCCGGCGAGTGTCCATGGTCTGGAAGTGTTGCTGCGTGGCGGTATGGTTGACCGGCATCGGTGGTTTTCGGTCCGCGTTGGAGGAGCGTGGGTCACGGTGGTAGTGTTGGGGCAATCGGATGCACGCGGCGGGGCTGTGGGATGCACAGCCGCGACAGAGCTCCACACCTGTAACACACGTGAAGGGCCGTCAGCGAGTGGTCTGTCGTTAACATTTGACGAGGAACATAAAGGGGGCGGGTGAAATCAGAGCCCACGGTCCTCGCTGTCCCCACGCGCCGTCACGGACGCGTTCTGACCAGCGCTGTGAAGCAGGATTTTAAAAAATGTAATTGTAAGGACAAAAGCGTAGTCGTGTCAATTGCACTCGGGCAGCAGCAGCATCGCGAGGTTTAATTTGTCCCATTCAGCTTACATCGATTCCTCACGTGTTGATATCCAAATGGATAGCTTGTCACACGCTTTGAGATGCACTTCTGCGTCCGTCTGAATCGCCCTTACTCCCGATATGAGAAAGCCACTGGGAGGTATGCACTTTTAAATCATGTACATGACAAACTGAGATGGCGTGATCGCCATCGGCGAGCAGTCAACCGTTACCGTTATGACGAGGAATTTAAAGGTCCCATCGGTGGCGAGTGAGACCACCGTCCGAGCTGCCCCAAAACGCGCAGTCGCGTACACGCGCATTGACCAGCACTGTGAAGGATGCTTTTTTAAAATGTAATCAAGGACAAAACAAAGTGATATTGACAAAAGTAGGCTTTCGCGACCAATATCTATAATAGAGGTTTATGGGTTAGATTGCATGAATATAAATGTGTCGTTAAACCCGCCACCACCCGTCATAGCCAGTTAGTAAGGTGTCACGTGAAAAAAATGTGGCAAATCGTTACTCGTACAGCACATCGGTGTGTTGGAGAGTAAACCCACTGCAACATTTACCATGCATCGATGCAGCTCATCCGATCTTCTCGCCTGCCGCCTTTGAGTCGGGTGGTGGCGGGTTTAAACGACGCTTTCATATTTACGCCATCTCACCCAAAACCCTCCTCTATCACGGATTGACCAAAAGTGTCGTTTTGTTAATTTCACTCGAGCAGCAGCAGCACCGTCGGTCACGTACGCGTAACGACCAGCGCGGTGAAGTATGCTCAAAGAGCCACCCGGACGAGTGGCTTTGAACAGCGCTGACGGCACGTGGTGGTGATGACGACGGGGATTGTGACAAAGGCCTTGGGAAGGCGCGATAATGTGTATGACCTATGCGTGTGCCATTCTTTACGTTACATGCGTGGTAGAAAATGCACAAGGGGCAAAATACGAGAAACGTTGCCGATCATTATTCTCCTTTTTTAAAAAAAACCTGAGCGATGAGTTGACGACCGTGACGTTTTGTTAATTTCACTCGCGCAGCAGCAGCAAGCATCAGCTATCAGCAGCAGCAGCAAGCATCAGCTATCAGCAGCAGCAGCAAGCAGCAGCTATCAGCAGCAGCAGCAAGCATCAGCTATCAGCAGCAGCAGCAAGCATCAGCTAGCAACAGCAGCAGCAAGCATCAGCTAGCAACAGCAGCAGCAAGCATCAGCTATCAGCAGCAGCAGTAAGCATCAGCTAGCAACAGCAGCAGCAGTAAGCATCAGCTAGCAACAGCAGCAGCAAGCAGCAGCTATCAGCAGCAGCAATCATCAGCTATCAGCAGCAGCAGCAAGCATCAGCTAGCAACAGCAGCAGCAAGCATCAGCTATCAGCAGCAGCAGCAAGCATCAGCTATCAGCAGCAGCAGCAAGCATCAGCTAGCAACAGCAGCAGCAAGCATCAGCTATCAGCAGCAGCAGCAAGCATCAGCTAGCAACAGCAGCAGCAAGCATCAGCTAGCAACAGCAGCAGCAAGCATCAGCTATCAGCAGCAGCAGCAAGCATCAGCTAGCAACAGCAGCAGCAAGCATCAGCTATCAGCAGCAGCAGCAAGCATCAGCTAGCAGCAGCAGCAGTAAGCATCAGCTAGCAACAGCAGCAGCAGTAAGCATCAGCTAGCAACAGCAGCAGCAGTAAGCATCAGCTAGCAACAGCAGCAGCAGTAAGCATCAGCTAGCAACAGCAGCAGCAGTAAGCATCAGCTAGCAACAGCAGCAGCAGTAAGCATCAGCTATCAGCAGCAGCAGTAAGCATCAGCTAGCAACAGCAGCAGCAAGCATCAGCTAGCAATAGCAGCAGCAAGCATCAGCTATCAGCAGCAGCAGTAAGCATCAGCTAGCAACAGCAGCAGCAAGCATCAGCTAGCAACAGCAGCAGTAAGCATCAGCTATCAGCAGCAGCAGCAAGCATCAGCTAGCAACAGCAGCAGCAAGCATCAGCTAGCAACAACAGCAGCAAGCAGCAGGTGGCAACAGCAGCACGTATCAATATCCAATTGATGCCTTTTCCAGAAACAATTCTGACGCGTAAGGAAAGTTACATCAATAAGGCACATTTTTTTTATCAGTTTTGTTTACCTTTGAAGGAGTCTCTTAAAACGTGTCCCCGCGCGCGTGACCACGTGTCTACTGCGTGTGACCACGTGACGCCGCGCGTGTCCACGTGACCCCCTGTGTGTGTCCACGTGACCCCCAGTGTGTGTCCACGTGACCCCCAGTGTGTGACCACGTGTCCCCACGTGTGTGTCCGTGTGTCTACTGCGTGTGTGACCACGTGACGCCACGTGTTACCACGTGTCCCCGCGTGTGTGTGCTTAGCGCGCTGCACTACGAACCATGCGACCCCAGTTCGATTCCCGCTCACGGAAGACACCAGTAGAGACTATTCGAAGTGGTCCTGGGCCTCCCCTAGGTCGACCCAGCCTCGAATGAGTACCCGGTGCGGTCTCGAGGGAGACAGAGGCGGCCGGGTCGTGGTGCTGGCCACCCAATGCGTCGCGTGCCGTGGCAGCCTTCATCGGTGCTATTCACAAACGGCACTTGCCCCGAAAGTCCGTCACAGGCTGTACGGGAGATCTTTGTCTTTGTGCCAAGGTAGACTCAGCCTCAAATTAGTCACTAGTGTGGTTGTGGGGTTGCAAAACGTCGGCCGGGCCGTGGTGTTGGCCACGCCAGACCCTCGTGCGCTGTGCCGGACGGCTTCGTGACAGCACATTGTGGGGGCCTCTCTTAAAGAGCGTCTCGGTCTCTTTGCGTCTCTCTCGGAGCGGGCATCGCCTCGCGTCTCCCGGTGCTGTCTGCGCTCCTGCCCACACGCGCACGAGCAGAGCGTCGTCTCACTGAAGCCGTATCGGACAGCGCCGCTGTTGCGAGGCGACCTTCGTTCGACCTTCATTTGACCTTCGAGTATTGCACCGGGGGTGGTGTGGGGGCAGTGCAGGATTATCCTCGTTGCAAAGGTTTCATAATGCTACGGGCCGCGCACTTTCAAGGGCCCCGCGCTAAATGCTTCAGGCTATCAATTCCGGTTCAGTGATTCTGCACTTGCTCTATTACTATTGTACTATACTGCCTTCAACTTTTAAGGAACGACTGGGTGTTTAAGGTTAGCGATTTGTCGTATTATCTGGCCGTACAGCAAATGGAAAAAATTCAATTACTTTACCATGCAAGTAAGAAATTCGTCTTTTGTTTTGTATTTAGGGCCCCTTCATCACATATGCTCCAGGCCCTGCACTGGCTTCATCCGGCACTGTGTGGGGGGTCAATCAACGGCCACGGTCCCGACTCGGCGCCTGGCGACCCCGCAGAGCGCGCCGATGCAGCGAGCGAGAGCAGCTGAGCCAAGGCGCCGCGCGGGGCCTCTCCCATCCAGCGGCTGCGCAGGGGACATCGGGAAGGGGTGGGCGGAGCCTCCCGCGGGGGTCTAGGTAGGAGCCGTAAAACGTCGGGCTCGCCGGGGAAGAGGGCGGAGCGCGACGAGCGATAAAAACGACGCCACTCCGCCCGTGCCGCACACCTGTGTGGCAGTGACGATTATACAAAAAAACACCAGTGGTGAGGATTATAAAAAAAAAATACCTCCAAAAACATCTTCTTCGCCGAACCACCAAATAAAGTTTAGTTTTGCGTGGGAAAAATCGTATCGGCAACACCGCACCACGCCTCTGAGCGTCACGGGCTCTGTCATCCTTCTCAAGCAGTGGCTCCTTCACCTTGACTATGCAGCCTCGCACCCATTTGGTTTTCAATCGTATATTTTTTTATATAAATACACACGGGGGTTTGATGAAACAAAGTAAGTTGGAACTTAGGTGCCCGTGCTTAATTTGTGCTTTCGATGATTTGCCTTAAAAAAGAATCTGGCCACGTCTCGCATCCCCAGGAAGGGCATCTCGCACCCCCAGGTTAACCACCCTGCCCCCCCCCCCCCCATCTCTTGGGGGAGAATGGTGTCACAGCCCAGCACGCGGCAACGAAGCTTCTGCTCAAGCACCGCGGTCTGGATGGTTGCATTGACATGAGGAGCTGCTGCTGTTGGGGTGGCGGTTAGCGCAAATGAGTACCTGGTGCGATGTTCTGAAATTTTCGTGGCTGGGTGTGGTGTTGCTGGCCACCCACCCCTCGTGTGCCGTGCCCGCTACAGCTTTTGCCCCAACAGTCCGTGCAGGCTACACGGGGGATCTTTGTCTTTGTTGGTGGTGAAGGGGTGGTGGCGCGGTTGAGTGAACCACTGTCCCCTGTATAAATGCATTCTCCCACCCCTGCCAAGACGTATGGCCAGCGCAGAAGAAGAGCAGGCCACACAAGACTAGTCAAGAGGAGCTTCTCCTCGGTGGAGGTTCCGTCTGGTGGCAGGGGCGTAAGCGGAGCAATTGGCAGGGCTGCCCCGTTCACCCGCCGTTGCATTCAAAGTGACCGCATTGTGGTAAACCACAAAAAATAATGGTGGTGACATGAAACAGTGGAGAAATCAAACAAATGAAGCCAAAATAATAATAATAAAACAAGCCGTTTTAATGGAATGTGTTTTTTTTTATTGGACATAAATCATAAAACACGAAGGGATCAGACCAGTCACGTGCAGATGAAAAAAAACAACACAATTCGATGGAGGATGCCAAAATGACGCGGGGAACTGACAATGCGCTCCAATAAAACTGAAGAATAAAACAACTCAAGGGAATAAAACGAAACAGAATTATTTACACGTGGGATGGATGATTTTTTTTTAAAGCAACGTTTGACACTTGCAAAGCAAACTCGCGGTTACACACGTAAAATGCATACGGAATGTGAACACAAAGTCACAGGCGGCGTCACGAACCAAGACTGATGCCAACACTTCGTGCCAACACAATGAACATCGGCCACTTGCAGCCTGCGCCAGGCCGTGCCAGGCTAGGTGCCCTTGAGCTGGCAGCCCCCTCTCGCGGTGCCGCTGTCTCTCTCTGACGACGAGCTCGACGCCCAGCCGCCTTTGTCTCCACAGCGGCGATGTTTGCACGCACCACACCGGCTGTTAATTACGGCTGAGGATTAGGGGTTTGGTTTAAGGTTGTGGTCTAGGATCAGGGTTTAGCTGTTAGGGCGTTCAGGGGATAAGGTTTATGGGTTACGAGTTTGCGGATTAGGGTTCAGAATTAAGCATTCGGGGTTAGGTGTAGGGTTTATGTGTTATAGGGTTCTAGCATCAGCACCTAAGACTGTTTTACTGGCTATAAAGTTGCGGGGACGGCGAGTGCCTAAGGCCACACCGTCCGGTTGGCGGGCATCTGCGGGCACCCGGGTCTCGGCCCGTGTCCTTGACGTACGCAAAGTGGCCACTGGAGCATCGCGCGTGGGAGCAGCTGGAGGCCACGGGTGAACGCTGTGGCCGCAAAGCGTCCACAGTCAGAGATGGCACGTGCTCAGGCATGGACACTACAAATAGGATTGTACCTTGTCTGGATATAAAACAGGTGAGGTGTTTAAAGATGTTCAAACGCCAAATAGATACCTCTTGCAAGCAATCAAGTACTTCATACACCACACACGGTACTTTGTGCTGAACACATACAATAACATGCTCTGATAATAACATTCGCCTTGTCTTTGAAACTGATTGGCCTACGCCAGAGACAGCCTTCTTCATGCCTTGGTCTCACCAGCAGTGTCAGACCAGAGAACAACACCAAAAGACGGACAGCACAAAGACAATGCCACACGTATCAGAGCATTCAGAGCTCGGGGTGAGCGACAGCTCCATCGTGGGACCGTTGTGCCCAGGCGCGTACCCGGGGCACGACGCTCATCTCCAGCCGGTGCAGCCCAGAGCCGGCGGCGGAAATTCCACATTTACAGAGCAGGGTTCCAGTTGCGTCGGAGGACGACGAGTGGTATTTATTTTATCGACCCAAGAGAGATAATGATGGGCTGAGTATGAAGGTCAGGAAGTAAAAATGCAGGGCCACGAGTTCAAATGATTTACTGTCATCGTAATCATCATCATCATCAATATCGTCACCACCGCCATCATCAACCATCATGATCACAATCAGCACCTTTAGTATCATCATCATCATCATCACTACGATCAGCATCATCATCATCATTATAAACACTACCACCACGACCATCACCATCATTATTGCTCCAGGGTGGGTAAAATGGGCACTACCTTGTGAGTCTGCACCTCATAGTGACGAGGAAGTCAGCATTGGTTGTTCTTGTGGTTAATTAGTTGTTCTATTGTTATGATGCTTCTTCGCCCATGGAAGCCTGCCACAGACTCTCAAGGCTCTTTGTCATGAGGGTCCAGCAAAGTTCTGGCAGTCTGGGGGGCGATGCTGCCGTGCGGCATCGCGATTGGGTAAACTGCAGCTCATTTTTCAGCACTGGTATGCAGAGGTGGGACAAAGTCATTGGTATGCAAGTCCAAGTCGAGTCTGAAGTCATCAAATTCATGACTCGAGTCTGACTCGAGTCCAAGTCACATGACTCGAGTCCACACCTCAGAGGTGGGACAAAGTCATTGTTATGCAAGTCCAAGTCGAGTCTGAAGTCATCAAATTCATGACTCGAGTCTGACTCGAGTCCAAGTCACATGACTCGAGTCCACACTGGTGGGACAAAGTCATTGTTATGCAAGTCCAAGTCGAGTCTGAAGTCATCAAATTCATGACTCGAGTCTGACTCGAGTCCAAGTCACATGACTCGAGTCCACACCTCAGAGGTGGGACAAAGTCATTGTTATGCAAGTCCAAGTCGAGTCTGAAGTCATCAAATTCATGACTCGAGTCTGACTCGAGTCCAAGTCACATGACTCGAGTCCACACCTCAGAGGTGGGACAAAGTCATTGGTATGCAAGTCCAAGTCGAGTCTGAAGTCATCAAATTCATGACTCGAGTCTGACTCGAGTCCAAGTCACATGACTCGAGTCCACACCTCAGAGGTGGGACAAAGTCATTGTTATGCAAGTCCAAGTCGAGTCTGAAGTCATCAAATTCATGACTCGAGTCTGACTCGAGTCCAAGTCACATGACTCGAGTCCACACCTCAGAGGTGGGACAAAGTCATTGTTATGCAAGTCCAAGTCGAGTCTGAAGTCATCAAATTCATGACTCGAGTCTGACTCGAGTCCAAGTCACATGACTCGAGTCCACACCTCAGAGGTGGGACAAAGTCATTGTTATGCAAGTCCAAGTCGAGTCTGAAGTCATCAAATTCATGACTCGAGTCTGACTCGAGTCCAAGTCACATGACTCGAGTCCACACTGGTGGGACAAAGTCATTGTTATGCAAGTCCAAGTCGAGTCTGAAGTCATCAAATTCATGACTCGAGTCTGACTCGAGTCCAAGTCACATGACTCGAGTCCACACCTCAGAGGTGGGACAAAGTCATTGTTATGCAAGTCCAAGTCGAGTCTGAAGTCATCAAATTCATGACTCGAGTCTGACTCGAGTCCAAGTCACATGACTCGAGTCCACACCTCAGAGGTGGGACAAAGTCATTGTTATGCAAGTCCAAGTCGAGTCTGAAGTCATCAAATTCATGACTCGAGTCAGTCACATGACTCGAGTCCACACTGGTGGGACAAAGTCATTGTTATGCAAGTCCAAGTCGAGTCTGAAGTCATCAAATTCATGACTCGAGTCTGACTCGAGTCCAAGTCACATGACTCGAGTCCACACCTCAGAGGTGGGACAAAGTCATTGTTATGCAAGTCCAAGTCGAGTCTGAAGTCATCAAATTCATGACTCGAGTCTGACTCGAGTCCAAGTCACATGACTCGAGTCCACACCTCTGCTGGTATGATTGACCAATACCAGTGACAATGTTTTTTTTTAGCTATGGGAGGAATTTGGAGGAAGACAGAAAACCCATGCAGAACAGGGAGATAACATACAAACTCCACTCACACGCTCACACGCATACTCTCACGCGTACGCAGAACTTCTTTCACACCGTACAAAGCCAAGCGTGCTAATCGGAGGCGTGAAAACCAAAGGCAAACATCCCTTACACACTATTGTTGGGGCAAGTGCTGTTAGCGGCACACGAGGGGGTGGGTGGCCAGCAACACCAAACCCGGCCGCAGAAATCCCTGAACACCGCACCAGGTACTCGCTTGAGGCTTAGTCGACCCAGGGGTGGCCGAGGACTGGGTCAGATATTTGCCACTGGTGATGGTCGTGAGCAGGAATCGAACTTGGGTGACCAGGTTCGTAGCGCAGCGCGCTAACTCACAGTCTAACTCACAGTCTCACCCGCCACTAAGTGACGGTGACGTCACCACGGCGCCTGTGCCAGGTCAGGTGCACTTTGAGGCCACGTGAAGTGTCGAAGGCTCGCTGACAGGTCACGGGACAGATCCAGGTGCCATGCGTTGACTGAGATGACTAGCAGATGCTCCACCTGTGCCCCCTACTGTGCCAACTTGCTGCATTTTATGTAGTGAGCTAACACACACTCACACACGCGCTCACACGGTGCAGAAGAGGGAGAGAACACACATACTCCACGCAGAAAGGTGTCCGAGTCGAGAATCGAACCCAGGGTCCTCTTGCCATGAGGCGCGAGCATCACCACCACTCTGCCACTCTGCCACCGAATTCCAGATGGACATTGCCATCACTCGGTGAGCAATGGAGATGAGCACTCCGAGGGAGACAGTTTAGAATGTATTTTTATATAAACACTCAACTGTGTCTTCTTCATGTAAGCATAACACTAGGCTGGTTGAGATTGATTAGTGCACTCTCATTTTCAATGTAATCAATACCTCATTTGATATAAATGTCAAACACATAATGCACTTGTTTTTTTCAGACGCCTAAAATGTAGCGTAATATGACCAAGGAATAAAAATCACGCGGCCGCATGGATTCTGAAATGCTTTCCAAACTTGCGTGCGTGCCCTTGTTTAAAAGGGGCGATAATTGTGATGTACGTTCCCGGCCGCACAAACGACATGACGTCACATGTCACATGACGTCTGGCATCGCAAGATATGATGGCATGCGCAATGACATCATCTCACCAAGTCACATGTAATACAACCATTGGTCATGTGTGGCATCGCAAGATATGATGGTATGCGCAATGACATCATATCACCATGCCACACGTAATTATACCATCGCCTTGACCGGCAAGGCAAATCCTTTTAGCACTGTTTCCTTTTTTAACCCTGCGACCAATGTGTCCGCTTTTCTCCAGGATGAGTCCCAAAAAGCCACCCAACTTCAACACTCATTTTTTGTCCGTATCGGATCGTCTCTACGAGAGTCACCGCGACTCCACGTTACAGACGGACGGACGGTGCTCATGCTTTAACGCTTTCAACTGTGGTGAGAAATGGTTAAAAAGTTATTGTAAATTATTGGCACTATTTGGAAACGTATGTAGGATGGACAACAACAGGAAAAATTTTAAAGTGTGCTGTTGTTGTTGTTCGGAATCATGGAGGGAACCAGAAAGAGAAGAAAACTTCTAACAGAGAGTGGATTGACGACGACATCGTCAGAGATCGGTGCAAGAAAGATGTGGCCACAACTTGAGCGTATTAACAACAAGACAAAGGAAAGTGAAAACAAAAATAACGAAATGTGCAGTGGACACCTACGGGGCTATCTGCCAATGGATCGTGATGACACACAAGCATAACTGCCTTATTATTTTTTTTATTACGCGCCAATGACACAGTCGTCACTGATTAAACGCGCTTTTCATTGTGGCATTGTCGTGACGATTGAATGGCAAAGACGTTTCAAATGACACGTTGTTCAATGTTGAGATAAAAGGACTACATTGTGAAAGTTGAAGAGTTCATCTGGCGACGCTGCTGCGTTGGCAGTGGTGCACGAGTGCTATTTAAAATAATACAATTTAAAAAGTAATCAAATTAAAAATGTAACTAGAATAAAAAAATATATAAATAAAAATTACACTAAATAAAGCAATTTAAAAACATTACTAAAATATATATATACAGGGACTTCTCTACTTACGAACGAGTTAGGTTACAGAGGTCTGTTTGTAAGTCGAATTGTTCGTAAGTTCAAATTTACTCATGTCGATTCCAAATGTTGTGTACGGCGTGTACATTCAACACGAGGAATGGCTTCAAAAGTTGTTTACTCTCTTGTAGACGTAGATGCCACTGGTTCTTCATGTTCTGCTGCTGTAGATGCTACTGGTTCTTCGTGTTCTGCAGATGGAGATGCCACTAGTTCTTCACGTTCTGCAGCTGTAAATGTCACTGGTTCTTCATGTTCTGCAGCTGTAGATGCCACAGGTTCTTCATGTTCTGCAGTTGTAGATACCACTGGTTCTTCATGTTCTGCAGATGCCACTGGTTCTTCACGTTCTGCAGTTGTAGATACCACTGGTTCTTCACGTTCTGCAGATGCAGATGCCACTGGTTCTTCACGTTCTACAGTTGTAGATACCACTGGTTCTTCATGTTCTGCAGATGCAGATGCCACTGGTTCTTCACGTTCTGCAGTTGTAGATACCACTGGTTCTTCATGTTCTGCAGATGCAGATGCCACTGGTTCTTCACGTTCTGCAGTTGTAGATTCCACTGGTTCTTCTCGTTCTGCAGATGTAGATGGCACTGGTTCTTCACGTTCTACAGTTGTAGATACCACTGGTTCTTCACGTTTTGCAGATGTAGATGACACTAGTTCTGCACGTTCAGCAGCTGTAGATACCACTGGTTCTTCACGTTCTGCAGCTGTAGATTCCACTGGTTCTTCTCGTTCTGCAGATGTAAATGCTAATTCCCTTTGGTGCTCGCGATTCCTCTCTACTCTCTTGAAAAACTTACCAAGAGATGTCTGCACAGTCGCTCTCTTCTTTTTCTCTTCACCAACCAACTTGTGACAGGCGACAGCATCGTGAGCAGCTGCCGACACCTTCGCAAACCTTCCAGTGTGTGGGTCATGAGACTCAAAGAAGTCGGTGCTTGACGGCCGACAAACACCGCCATCTATTGCACGGCGGTTGAACTTACGACCCTCGGTCCAAACAGGCAGCTGGATAGGGACAGTTTGGTCGTACCTCTGAAAGTTTGTAAGTCGAATGTTCGTAAATAGAGGAGTCCCTGTTAAGGAGACGTTTCGGTCAATAGGCCTTCTTCACGGCCACCTGTGAGGCTGGAGTGGGTACTTTTTCTTTGCAAGGCCAAGGGTGTTGTTAACGATGAACGTTGGTTGGGAGTTTTAGTTAAGGTTGGGAGTTTTAGTTGTTTGGGAGTTTCAGTTGGTTGCAAGTTTTAGTTGGTTGCAAGTTTTAGTTGTTCTGCTGTTGCTACATTGCAAACGTTTCAAAAGCGCCAACCTAGAGCCCTCCGGCGGCGTCCCTGCGGTTATCACTGCTCGACTCGCTGCGTCACAAACACTGGTGGTGTGGACCACGGAGGGCCCCAGTGGCTCATGAGGATACCAGGCTGTGATGCATCGATGTCGCCTCAATGCTGACCCAAAGCCTAAACACTGACCGACAGCTCAACACTGACCCCCAGGTTCAACGTTGACCCACAGCCCAAACACTGACCCACAGCCTCAACACTGACCCATAGCTTTAACACTGACCTAGAGCCTCAACACTGACCCACAGCCTCAACACTGACCCACAGCTTTAACACAAACCCACAGCCTCAACACTGACCCACAGCCTCAACACTGACCCACAGCCTCAACACTGACCCACAGCCTCAACACTGACCCACAGCCTCAACACTGACCCACAGCCTCAACTCTGACCCATAGCTTTAACACTGACCTAGAGCCTCAACACTGACCCACAGCCTCAACACTGACCCACAGCTTTAACACAAACCCACAGCCTCAACACTAACCCTCAACACTAACTAACAGCCTCCCCGAGCTACATTGATCACGGGGGTTGTGTGACCATGTTGTGACATGCTAGTTCAGATGTTACTCCACATGGACTATTGCCGTGGCCAGGAATGTAACTCAAGTTTACAAATTCATAGCGCGCGGCGAGCAAACCGCAATGCACAACACTGAAGAATCCACACAGACAGCCTGCTAACCTACTTTTCGAACTACGAAACTACCCATCACATTCCAGCTCAGAGGGTTGGACGTCTCCCGGCAGACGATGACGTCCGCGTGATCATCCGACCAGATCTTGAAAGCGCCGGTTGAGGGGCGGCATCTAGCTACGCTGGACCTGGCGTGTCATTTCACGTGACTTAGGTCACGGGAACACAATGGCCACGGCTTGACATGGACGTGCGAGACTCAGGCACGCCAGAGGAGGAGAGCTGGTCTCAACGACAGCATCGCCTCATTCTGCCAAACCAAAGCCGCGTTAGCCTCAGCTCCTGAGAGCCGTGAAAGGCACCGAGGCTCGGGACTTGAACCGAGACTTTCAGAGGTTGCTGGCTCGTAGCATGTAACCATTTACGACCGATGCACTCCAGGAAATCAATGACATAACACTTTTTCTATCTCAGTTTTACCATCTAATGTGTATAGTCTCTTTTATTTTTTTCTCTCTGTATCCCATGAAGTTTTGTTCGACCCATTGGGATAAATATACCCTTAGCCAATAATGTGCCTTGAAATCGTGAATAATCAAACGGTCAGATATACACATGGCTTCAACAGCAAGCATAGCGAGCGTAACGAATAGATTTTGATCGATCAACCGACGCATCGTGACACTGTGTTTCATTTGTTGTCCTTTCCCCCGCACCTACGATTAGCGCTGTTGGCTGCGTATGGTGCGAAAGAAGTTCAACATGCATAAAAGACAAAGATCCCCCAGTGTAGCCTGAACAGACTTTTGGGGCAAGTGCTGTTAGCAAACACATATGAAGCCTGGCGCGGCACACTAGGGGGTGGGTGGGCAGCACATACACCTGGCCGCCTTTGTCTCCCCAGTGGCGATGTTTTCACAGACCGCACCAGGAACTAATTTGCGGCTGAGTCGACCTAGGAGAGGCCCAGGACCGGTTCAGATAATCGTCACTGGTGTTGGACGTGAGCAGGAATCCAACTCGTAATCAAAGCCTGCCACAACCTAACCCAAAACAAACCGACCTTGAATGATACCGGTCGTGAACGTTTGCCAGTTCAGCACCGGCTGTTGTGAACCCACTGAAAAGAGAAAAGAGAGAGAGGAGACACCCAGCGCCAGGGCTCGGAACCCGGGCGGTCACAGCTCCGTGGCCGTATCGGCAGAGGCCTCGGCTTGCCCACCGTGTTCCTCCCTACCGGGGCCAGTCCAGCGGCTCGGAGCTCTCGTAGCAGCCCGAGTCCCGCGGCGACTCCTCCTCGGCGGCAGCGGGCGCGGCAGTGCCGCCCCCTGCCTCCTTCGCCTCCGCTGCATTGTGGGTAGTCGGCACGTCTGCCAGTGCGTGCGCACAACGCGCACACACACACACATGCAGAGAGAGAGGGACGCGTGTCAGCGGACGGAACGTCTTTGCAACGTCGAGCCCGAAACCAAAGCGGCATCCTCGTGACGATGGCTTGAGATGCAGCGCGACTCTCCGGCAGATATGCGGAACATTAGCACCATGGTTGACATCCGACCGAATCAAAACTAAACTATTTTATTAAACTATGTTTATTTTACAAGGTAAGGCCCACTCAGCTATGGAGCTCCTGACCACACATGATCGCCCAACGAAGTCGTTTATCGCGTGGAAATGGAGAGCAGTTGCCAAATACTCATAACGCACGCCGATTCTAAATGTGGAGGGAAAAACCAGAGGACCCGGAGAAAAATCCATGTGAACACGGGCAGAGAGAGAGAGACACCGCCAGCTCCAAATATACAGCAGGCGTCCACTTTGGAGTTCCCTCTCCCATCGTCTCGTTGCTCCCACGCTCTCACTAGGACAACCCTGCTCAAATCTTGACTTAAAGCTTTCGTGACTGCAGGAATTCATATTCTTTGGGTCTTTCGGTAAAGTCACGTAGATAGGTTCAAAGAAAATTACAAAAAAACTACGACGTTTCGATCGCTTGTGTTGCGATCGAAACGTCGTAGTTTTTTTTTTGTTATTTTCTTTGAACCTATCTATGTGACTTTACCGAAAGACCCAAAGAATATGAACCCTGCTCAAAAAAAAAAACGCCGTTTCCACTTTGATCGGTAACAACCCCTGCCCGTTGCCATTTGCTGCTCGCCGCTTTGGAGGCCGCGTCTGGGCCTGTTCTCGGTGGGCCCTTTATTACTTTTTAGTTTTTCGCTTATGGCTTGTCGACAGCTGTCGCGTCTCCCGCAAAGCGGTACTCGTTTTATCTGCCGGCCGGGGAGGAGTGTGGGGGGGGGGCGGCTTGTGGGGCGCACTCACGGTCGTAGTCGTGCAGGAGCTCGGCGGCGGTGAGCAGCTTGGCGCGGTGCTCGGCGTTGTGGATGAGCAGCTCGTCCAGATCCTCGCCTTCCAGCAGCTTGAACGTGTCCAGGTCCTCGTAGCCGTTGAGCAGGAACGTGGAGATGTACTCCTGCGTGCCCCACACGCGAGGCACACGCAACGCACACACAACGCACACGCAACGCTACGTTCGCGCGAATAGGCCCCTCTCCTGCTCAGGACCGAACCTAGGGAGGGCTTCTTCACAAATTCTGCGAAATCGCCCGGTGAAGCCGGTTGCTGTTGCGTTCACCGCCGAAACATTACGGTGCTCGGATCGTGAACGTTGTGGGGTTTTTTTGAATCTATGGGATCTTCTTTCCAGTATTAAGAATGATCGAAACTAAGAATTGGTTTTACCCTTTCTGGAAATAGAGCAGGTGCTCAGATGTTCCAATACCAAACAGACACCTTCTGCAAGGCGTCAAGTCTGCATTAACCGCGCATACTTGTGGTAAAACATGCAAACAGACAACGCACCGGTGTGCTGAAGTAGTCACTAAATTTTTTTCGATTTAAAGCTTTCGTGACTGCAGGGATTCATCTTCTTGGTTCTTTCGGTAAAGTCACGTAGAAAGGAAGTAATAAATAATACAAATATAACATAATAAAATATTATTATATTATTTTATTATGTTTTATTTTTATTATTTTATTACTTCCCTTCTACGTGACTTTACCGAAAGAACCAAGAAGATAGTCACTAATTGGCACGTTTTGTTTACGTGCCGGGTGGTGGCGGGGGTTAACGATGCATTTATATTCACGATATCTAACCCAAAAAAAACCCCTCTATTGCTAATAATATTGGTCGCGAAAGCCCCTACTACTACTACGTATTAAAACTCTCTCAAAGTCCCCCAGAGACTCGGTCAACGCCTTGACGTCGACAGCTCATCTCCCGCGCTCCGTTACGGTCTAGCCAGGATGGACATCCCCAGTGGCGGCTGTCCCTGTGTGTGCGTTAGTCTGCTGCCAGTGTGATGGGTAGAGATGATTGCTGCTGCTGTGTAAGCCCAGCTTAGGGGCACACCCAGTGGCAGCTGTCCCTGTGTGTTGCGTTAGTCTGCTTCCAGTGGTGAGTCGGGATGATTGCTGCTGCTCAGTAAGCCCAGCTTAGGGGCACTCCCAGTGGCAGCTGTCCCTGTGTGTGCGTTAGTCTGCTTCCAGTGGTGAGTCGGGATGATTGCTGCTGCTGTGTAAGCCCAGCCTAGGGGCACACCCAGTGGCAGCTGTCCCCGTTCGGCACGTGGTGCTCACAGCATAGGGCCTGTCGTTTTGGCGACCCAGGTCTACTTCTAAGTATGACACTAACCCGGGTGCTGGCAAAAAAAAAGGTTACCTCCAGCAGATGACTCAATTGGGATCACGGATGTAGGGGTGTTAGAGAGAGAGAGCCGTTATGCATGGCAGCTTATGGGAAACAAACACAGTGGGCGGGGCTACGTGAGTGCACGGGGGGGTGCTCTCAACGACGTCCGCACCGGGCAGCCCGGGGCCCCACCCCTCAGCGGGGGTTGAGTATAAAAGGGGATGTGTCAGAGGGCTCGGGGGGAAATGTTAAGCTAACGAGAAGACTGAAGACATCTTAGCTAGAGCCCTGGACTCCCCTAGTTCGACGTCCTTATCAGGGCCAAACAGGATCGAGCCAGCGGCGTGGTTCCGAGAGCCAGAGCCGGTGCTCTTGTCAGAGCAGGTCTGGGACTCCGGGTACCGGGCCCGACTTACCAGTGTCGGCCAGATAGCCTCCCCTAGCCCGTTAGTGGAGGACTAAGAGGCAGGCTAGGGTAGCTAGCGTGTGTATTCCCAGCTAGCCGGGTGAGGGGGCCGATACCCCCTCGCGTGTTATATGCCCACTGTTGTGCTGTGAAATAAACCCGTGTGCCTCCAACTCCGGCGTCAAGAGTCGTCAACGGTATTACACGTACACAGGAGCAGCAACCATCGCTCTCTCCTGGAAAACTAATGCCCGTGGTCCGAGTCACTCATCCTGGTCTCTTTGAGTGCTCACCTGGGTTAAACAACATTTTAAATTATTTTTATTTTGCCAGTTAAGGCCCAATGAGCTGTGTAGCTCTTTTTCAGAGCTGACCTGGCCACAAACGATAGCTCAACGAAGTGGCTCATCATCACGTGGACATTCATAGCAGCCAAATACTCTGAACGCATGACGTTGATTCTAAATGTGGAGGGAAAAACCGGAGGACCCGGAGGAAAATCCACGCGACCACGGGGAGAGAGACACGCAGACTCCAAATATACAGCAGGCGTCAGGGTCGGGATCGAACTCGCGACCCTCCTGTACACCAGGCGAGGCAGTTAACATTTCACCACCATGGCGCCCTAATTACTGTGGTCAAACTCAACGCAAGGTTACCTTTTAGAAAGTATGGGTGCCGCACGCGTCACCATCGCGTTACACCACTTTGCTGAACTTGAGTACGGCAATGAATGACGAGGACTCATTCACTTTTAACATCTCACCACCGTGCCCCTATGCATTCTAAATGGGTGGGGGGTGGGGGGTGGGGGGGTGGGGGGAGCCCCCTCACCTCCAGGTGCATCCTGTGCAGCAGCTCCTCCACCGTCTTGGGCTTGGGCCGACGGTGCTTGGGCCTCGGGCGGGCCTTGCGCCCGGCTCCCGCAGCGTCGTTGTCGTTGTTGTTGGTCTCGCCCTCGGGCAGCACAGTTACGTAGACGAACTTGAACGTGCCCACCTTGCGGTTGAGCAGCCCGATCCACGTGCCCATCGGGGGCTGGCTGATGACGTCGATGACGTCGCCCTTCTGCGAGGCGCGGAAGCAGCGCGGACAACGGAGCTGAGGAGGACGCGTCGAGCGGTGCACGCGGCGCCCGCCCATCTGGTCTGATCTTCGCGGAGTTTATCGAGCGCCTTCGCTAAGGCGCTTTACCAAGAATTAAGAGCGGCGCTACGCGTGTGTGTGAGTGTAACGGTGGAGAAGAGGTGAATGAAATAGATGAGAGGTTAGCGTTGGGGGAAAATCTGTGGTGGTGCGTGAATTCGGTGGAAGCGACATTGATGATGGCAGTAAATGATGACACAAGGATTGAATGAATGGGGTGAATGAGTGACAGCCGTATGATGGGGATATGCAGAGGGAACAGTAACGGTGGCAGTGATTATGAAGGGGAGATTATGGGCTTGTCGGGTGAGCTAGGGAACAATAAGTGAGTTCATCTTGTTGGTTCTTTCGGTAAAGTCACGTAGAAGGGAAATAATAAAATAATAAAAATAAAACATAATAAAATAATTCTCACGACGTTTCGGCCACAACGCAAGCAGCCGTCCTCAGGTGAAGAAACAGGTCTGTTGGGAAGACAGAGTCTGAATGACACGCCCCAGGCTTGGAGCGAATATTTAAGCTGGGTAGGAGGGGGAAGGTGTGCCTTGACAAGGCTTATTTTATTATGTTTTATTTTTATGATTTTATTATTTCCCTTCTACGTGACTTTACCGAAAGAACCAACAAGATGAATCTCTGCAGTCACGAAAGCTTTAAATCGAAAAATAAGTGAGTTTTGAGTGAGCAGCGGAAACTAGTGAGCGAAGGTGACTGCTTAACGTGGAGGGGAAGTTTGTTCCAGTGAAAAGGGGCGAGGAGAGAGAGAGCGAAAGCATCGATTGAGTGCAAGGAGGAGGAAGAACAGAGAGAGACAGCAAAGATGTGTGTCGTGTGTAGGTGACAATGGGGAACAAAGGCGCAGCGCTGCAAGGACTTGCCCGTGTCAACTGCTGATGGAAGGGCCTTCGGAAAGAGAGCGCCTCTAGACAGCCCCTGCGGAAAGTATTTTGACCGCCGGGAACAATCTTCCTCCAGATATTAGGAAGCCACTGGAGCTATGCACTTTTAAATCATCTAGATTCAAAACGCATTTCTTTAGAGCTGCTTCTCGTGTTTAGTTTGTTGTCCTTCCCCCCTGCACCTCCGATTGTCACGGTTGGCTACGTACACGGGCGAGCGTGCAGAGGCGTCGGCGGGATTGAGAAACTTGCGCTGTTATTTCAACCGCCGTGCTGGACGATACAATCGGATCGAAACTAGCGACATCTGGGATGGCAGGATCCACCGTGCAGACCATTACACGCTGCTGTGGCATCACCATTCCCAGGAACGGTTAAATCGGGACAAAGCAAAAGGAAAATCCAGATTTATTTTTTTTGCAAATGCTTTTGGGAAGGAAAGCGGACACGGGCACTCTATCGCGTTTGCGATATGTACGGTGTGAGTGCTAACGCGTATCGCAAACGCGTCCTTTAAACGCCATCGATGTCAGCCGGCCGGCCAGTTGGCCGGCTGCCCGCCCAGCTGGCCAGCCGGCCAGCCAGCGATGGGCACGTGGACTGGGGCTGCTCAACCGGAAGGCGGGCACGTTCCAAGTTCGCCTACGTTGACCCCTGCTGCCCGAAGGGGCAGCACCAGCACTTTCTCAAACGTAGCGCACCAGCAATGTGCAGACTCAACAACGGGCGAGCGCGCGGCGCGAGCATGCCCACCTGCAGTGTGAGCGAGTCGCTGTCGTAGGGGCTGGGCGTGAAGGCCGTGTGGACTCGCGCGCGCCCACAGAAGGGTCCCGAGTAGCCGGGCCCCTCCTCGCCGCCGCCGGCCGCGCCGCTCACCGCTTGGCAGCAGCCGTCCACCCTGCCCCCCGAGTCCGAGGTCGTCACGGTCTGCCCGCCTGCATGGTGGCACACACACACGGCGTGGCATGGAAGCACAAACACACACGGCATGGCGGTGGCAGCACAAACACACACATGGCGTAGTGGCACACACGCAGCATAGTGGCACACACACATATGGCGTGGCATGGCAACACACACACAGCGTGGCGGCACAAACACACGCAGCGTGGCTGCACAAACCCACACATGGTGCGCACACACACACACACGGCGTGGCGCGGGGCGGGGTGGGGGAGTCGGTTGGCCTCCCCTGTAGAGGAGCAGTGGGCGACCCAGACGAGCCGGAGGGCCACACGAGCTGCCCTCCGTCCCCCCAGTGGGCCGCACGCTGGACACCGCGCTGCTCATCGTGACCCCCACGCACCGCGCCCAAACACACTTGGACTAGGCCAGGGGTCGGCAACCTACGGCTCCGGAGCCGCATGCGGCTCTTTACGGGCTGCTTCTTGACGATATGTACGTGAGTACAGTATGTACTCAGATGCATTGCGGCTCTTGAAATACTGAATTTTGTACCGAATTGGAAAGAAATGGCTCTTCTTGTTATTTTGGTTGCCGACCCCTGGACTAGGCCATCACCAGGGGCTCTGGGACGCATGCGGCACGCAGGCCGCAGGTTGCCCACCGCTGCACCTCCGATTAGCACGGTTGGCTACGTACGGTACGAAAAAAAGTTCAATATACATACATACACTGCCTTCGGGTTTCGTGATATGGAATTACTACAATGTATGGTACGATATGCGAGCCCAGCTATTCCATCGATATGATCGCAGAGAGAGCTTTACTCTTGCAGGTACACGCTCACAGACAAAGCCTTGCGATTGCAATTATATCGCAGCATGGTGAGTCATACAAGTGAATTGGCATGCTCCCAAAGGGAGCCTTCTAATCACATCCACACATTCAGTGGAGCGAACCTTGCAATTCAACCTACATGACCGCAGACTCTTTCCCGGTGCGCGGTATACGACTGTTATTATGGTAGCATTATCAAAGCGAAACCAATTATCGGGTGATGTAGCTACATCGGCAGTGGTGCACAAGCACGAACAACAACAACAAATCCCACACATTCGTCGCTAACACTGTGTGGCCTTAAAAGGAAACGTTCACAAAAGGTGACGTTTTGGGCAATGACCCTTTTCCATTGCACAAGAAGAAGTCCTAATGTGAAGGGCGATCGTCTGGAATGTCGACTATAATTCGTGCTATTGATGAACGTGCTGAGTTGTATATTTTATACGGCAGTGTTATGATGGGCTGAGTGATCCTCTCTGTTGGATACTGTGCAAGCATCATTGCCTATCTGACAGCTCAACAGTATTGGAGTAAGCCAGCCTGGCTCTGCTGGTGAGTCCGCTGAGTGTCAATATCGGTGCAGAGTGTGGATGCATTAAACCAACGCTGCTAAAAATAGCAATAAAATATTGCACTTCCAGAAGATGCTGAAAATATATCAAATGAGTTTAACACGTAGGCTTTCGCGACCAATATATATACGGTTAGATCGCGTAAATACAAATGTGTCGTTAAACCCGCCATCAACCGACAGAGGCAATTAGCAAGGTTTGTCACGTTGACAGAACGTGCTAATTAATTACTAGTGCAGCACACCGGTGCGTTGGAGAGTAAACTGACAACATTTACAACTGGAGTACCGCGACGTTTCGCCAGTAATTACAACCAGCACCATCAGGTGGCAGCCTATGCTGTCCTAGTAACACATTGGCATATTTTGTTTACGTAACAAACCTTACTAATTGGCTGTGTCCGGTGGTGGCGGGTTTAACGGAACATTTATATTTATGCGATCTAACCCAAAAAAAACTCTATTGATAATATATAATGCACTTCCAGAAGGAATATACTGACTACATATATAATGCACTCCCAGAAGGAAGATGTCGACAATGTATACATATTTCGATTTAAAGCTTTCATGACTGCAGCGATTCATATTCTTGGTTCTTTCGGTAAAGTCATGTAGAAGGGAAATAATAAAATAATATTAATATAAAACAATAAAATTCTCACTACGTTTCGACTGCAACATCAGCAATCATCATCAGGTGTGAAATCCACAGCAAGAAAATTTGGATTTCACACCTGATGATGATTGCTTGTGTTGCAGTCGAAACGTCGTGATAATTTTATTGTTCCCTTCTACGTGACTTGACCGACAGAACCAAGAAAATGTATACATAATGCACTCCCAGAACGAAGGCAACGTGGCTGACGGGATTTGTGAAACAAAAAACACCGCTTGAGTTTTTCAGCGTGGAGGGAGGGACGAGGGAGGGACGGAGGGAGGCGGGGGCCCTGTCCACTCGTTGCGTTGTGCCGCTCACTGTTGGAGCTGTGTCCGCTGTAGGAGCTGCGCAGACTCTCCATGGAGTCGCCCGTGGGCTGGGCTCCCGCCTCGGGCTGGGCTGTTGGGTGGGCGCCCCCCTCCCTGTCGTCCGCGCCCAGCGGCTGGCACAGCGGCAGCTTGTCCGAACTCTTGGGCTTGGGGGGGAGGAGGGAGGGAAGAGGAGAGATTGGCGGTGGAGATTCGTGCGGCGTCCCCTCGCCCGCAGGTTGATCCGGGCAATGGGAGGGTTGACCCCGTGGGGCGCCACGGTGGCTGGGAGATGTTGACGACCTCGCCTGGTATACAGGAAGGTCGTGGGTTCGATCCCGACCCTGACGATGCCTGCTCAAGTTCAGCAAAGTTGTGTAGCGCGATGGTGACGTGTGCGGCACCTGTACTCTCTAAAAGGTAACCTGCGTTGAGTTTGACCTCGGTAATTAGGGTGCCATGGTGGTGAGATGTTAACTGCCTCGCCTGGTGTACAGGAGCGTCACGAGTTCGATCCCGACCCTCACGCCTGCTGTATATTTTGAGTTTGCGTGTCTCTCTCCCTGTGGGTCCTCCGGTTTTTCCCTCCACATTTAGAATCAACATCACGCGTTCAGAGTATTTGGCTGCGACACATTTCCACGTAATGATGATCAGCCGCTTCGTTGGCCTATCACTTGTGGCCAGGTCACTTCTGAAAAGGAGCTACGTAGCTCAGTGGGGCCTTACCTGGTAAAATAAAAATATAGTCGAGATATGAGGACTGTCACTGAACCATCTCACTTTGACCAGGCGAGGGAGTTAACGTCTCACCACCGCGGGGACCCTAGACAATCTGTGCAAATGAATATTCATCGCTCTCTCACAACAATCTCGTGCAGAAGAATGTGAATTGTACAGAGCAACAAGTCTAATAATCCACATTGCTTAAATAATATTGAGAGTGTTCGTGGAAAGAGTAAGGACATAAGTTGCATCCAGAAATTGCAAAGGAACAACAGGTGTGTGGCGTTGTGATTGAAACAATGCCACATTTACAGAATGCTGAGTGAACGGACAATTGTGAGTTCAGAAAGATCGCTACTGCAGGTGTGCTTTATTGATTAAACAGAGGTTTATGATAAAGTAAGAAAAATGCCAGACGGTGGCGGCTATGCACGTGGCCTCTAATCCAGCACTGAGGAGGCAGCAAGGGTTGGTGGACCACTGCACGAATGTTGAAAAACTCCCATCCCGTGAGCGTCGTGGTGGTGCCATAGCCTTAGCTGCCCAGAAGGTGGTATGGCAAAGTGGGGAGTGGCATCATCTCGCGGTTCTGTAACCGTTTCCCCGCATGCTTCAGGTTCCTCCCACATTGCATGAACCCTCGTTCATTGGCTGAAACCATCTTAATATATCGAGGGACTGCAGAGCTTGGGCAACTGTTGGTAGTGCCGGCTCACTGCTTGGCTGCTGTCTTCCAGCTGCGCGTGATGTGGCGTTAGATGCAATTTGCATTGCGCCAATACATGAAACTAAACATTCACATTATTACTATTATCCAATTACAGCGACACGTCATTTGTGACGCGTTCCCTCCTTACGGCGCACCCGGTGTGCCCCGGTTGTGTTGCCGGTGTGCCCCCGGTATGCCGCTTGTGTGCCCCCGGTGTGCCCCCGGTGTGCCGTCGGTGTGGGCCACTTACCAGCACCTCGTAGTTGGCCTTGGTGAGCTTGGTGACCGTCTTGCGCACCGACTCACGCACCGACTTCACCTTCTTGCCCAGGAAGCTGTCGGCGCCGCCGCCACCACCGGCACGTCGGCTCCCGCGACCGTCCAGCGTCGAGTCGTCCCCCCTCGCCACGGAGCCCTGGGGGCGGCAGCGGCCGTCTCACAGCACGGGGGCGGTGGCTCTCTGTGGCTTTACCCAATGAGTGAATGTGTGAGAGCGTGCTGGTGCATGCTTGGTAGGTGAGTGGGTGCAGGTGGCGTACATGCTTGGTGGGTGAGTTCGCCTTATCAGAAGAGGTAGAGCCACTGACCCGGGCGGAAAGGTCAAATCCCCCGAAACTGCTGGTCCTCTGCAGGTACACACAGACACACAGCACAGTTAGCTCACACCCCACACAATGGCAAAAACCCCCCATACAACCTTTAATAAACTGTTGGGGCAAGTGCTGTTAGCGAGCACCTATGAAGGCCGGAACAGTACACGAGGTGGTGAGCGGCCAGCACCATGCCCCAGTTGCGATGTTTACTTATTTGAGGCTGAATCAACCTATGGGAGGCCTAGCAACCATTCAGCTAATCGTCACTTGGTGTTAGCAGTGAGCAGGAATTGAACTCAAGCCATCGGGTTCGTAGCGCAGCACGCTAACCACTACACACACAGCCACCACAGCACTCCTGTGCTAGCTAATTACTCGCATAGTTACAAATGGTAGCCGGTAACCCCAGTAACCATTTCAGATTTGATTACCAGTTCCGAGAGTCAGGGGCCCGGTAACCGTCTCCAGCGGATCTTTGCTGTTGCCGTCGTCGCTGTGAAGATGCCACCGATTGGCCGAGACGCGAGCACACGAAACCCACGCGGAGGCCTGAACCCGCCATGGTGGTCGAACGGTTTTGGTCCTCGGTCGACAGGTGAGAGGCGCCGGCTCTGTGAGCGCCTGTCCTCTCGCTCATGCCAACTGATGGCAGGCAAGGGCCCCCCCCACCCACCCCCCACACTATTCGGCCGACTCGCCTACATTGCGCAGACGTCTTGGAAGATCAGAATCAGAGTAGTCAGTGAGACTGGAGGAGGAATCCGACGAGCTATGAAGATCTTTTTTTTTCTCCCAGATGTCCGGTAAGGTGGGGTCAGCAAGTTACAATAACAAACGATACAACGAAAAACGACCGGAGTGCAGAGTAGACAAATGGTTTGCTGGTCACGAGAAATGAATGCACTCATTCCCCCTGCTGGACAGACAAGAGGTTGAGGGCGGCAGTTCAAGAAACCTGCTCCGGTGTTTGAACCACCACGCCGGGAAATAAAATTAAATGAGAATCTTTAATTAGCCCAGGGAGAATCTGATGAGCTATGAAGCTCTTTTTGTTTGACAGATATTCTCGTAAGGGCGGCTCAGAATTAAACCGGCGACCTCTGGATTGCAAACCCAGTGTGCCAGCCGTTACCCCACCACCACTGTCGCAGCTGCCCTTCAAATATCTGTTAGAAAAGAGAGACCTTTAGTTTTAATCGCTCTAAACATTTCAACGTGCGTGCGGCAAAACCCATAACCGTGGTCTAACTTTTTTATTTTCACGCAGGTATCGGTAATGGGAAAAAACACACAAATATTTTCCACAACCCTGCTAATTTCAATAAGCCGCAGGCTCCACATACAATGCAATGTGTATTTTTTCCCCCCAAGGAATATTTCTCTCGAAAGCAACGCGTTTTGAAGCGCGACGCGTCTTCAACGTGCACGCGGATCCACGTGCGTATGGACACCCCGCTGGTGTCTCCCCGAGCCCCGACTGTCCTGCGTGGGTTGTCGCGGTCGTGCCGCGTGGCTCTCGGAGTCCACCAAATGACGGGGACACTTTGTTGAGCTATCATTCGTGGGTAGGTCGCTTTTGAAAAATAAGTTGATACCTCAGTGGGCTTTGCCTGGTAGGATGGTTTAGTGTTGTATTTGTTTGTGTTTGGGTGATTTTTGTACTTTTCTTGTATTTTGCACTCCTATCGTGTTCTTGTATTGTTTGTTGTTGTAACGTTCTTACCCCGTGCCCCTAGTGGGCATGTGTGAAAAATAAGTTTATAGCGAGTTTAACACGTAGGCTTTTGCGACCAATATTATTCATAATAAAGGTTTTTGGCTTAGATCGCTAAATGTGTCGTAAGCCTCCACCACCCGACACCGCCGGTATAAATAAATATTCTGATCCCAATATGCGAGGTGCAATACCTTGACGTCGTTCCCAACAGATGACCGAATATTTTGACAAACGATTCCTCAGTGGAAATGCTCCTGCCACCTCGCACAGCCGGAACGGAACTGCGTTTTGATTTTTGACTTGGGATGGCATCGTTCCCCGTGTGGAGTTTGTATGTCCGCCCCCCCCCACCCCCAACCCCCCGGTTCTGCATTTGAGTTTATTTCCCGGGGTCCTCTGGTTTTCTCCCATAGCTAAACAACAACAAAAACCACCACCACCACGCGCAATGTGACTCGTATCGACCAAATATCCCCACGCTGAAAAACGTGCCTGCACATAACGCAACTGGGATCACACGCGGCAGCAAAATCGTTCCCCTTACAGCGAAAAAAACCTTGGCAGGAGCCTCCTGGGTAAACGAGTCTTCAGACTCAGTGATGCGTTCCTGGGTAAACGAGTCTTCAGACTCAGTGATGCGTTCCTGGGTAAACGAGTCTTCAGACTCAGTGATGCGTTCCTGGGTAAACGAGTCTTCAGACTCAGTGATGCGTTCCTGGGTAGACGAGCCGAATAATACTAAAAAAAATTACAGAGGAGAGTTTTAAAAGATGTAATAAGTGTATCGAGATTGGAGAGGTCTTTAAATAAATTCCACGTTTTCGTTAAACGTCTGCCGATTGTGTTCGTGGTGTCTTGGTGATTTTAAAAACATGAACTTTGACGCCCCATCAGGAACATACACGATGGCAAGGCGACAGGGGACCAGATTATATATCGGTAGACATTATTAGAGAGCTTGATGATTGTGGCATAGAACAAGTGACAAAAGCAGCGAATGCACTTTGTGACATGGGATGGATATCAGAAACTACTAGAAACTATTTGTTTTATTTCACCAGGTAAGACCCACTGAATGTTCTAGCTTTTTTTCAGAAGTGACCTGACCACAAATGATAGCCAAACTAAGTGGCTTATCACGTGGAAATGTAAACAGCCACATACTCTAAATGCACATTGATTCTAAATGTGGAGGGAAAACCCACAGAACCCAGAGAAAAATCCACGTGAGCACGGGGGGAACATGCAAAGTGAAAGATATACAGCAGCAGGCGTCGGAGTCGGGATCGAACCCACGAACTCCTGTATACCAGGCGAGGGAGTTAACATCTCACCACCGCGGGGACCCTAGACGATCTGGGCAAATTAATATGCATCGCTCTCTCACAACAATCTCGTGCAGAAGAATGTTAATTATACAGAGCAACAAGTCTAATAAGCTACATTGCTCAAATAATATTGAGAGTGTTCGTGGAAAGAGTAAGGACATAAGTTACATCCAGAAATTGCAAAGGAACAACAGGTGTGGGGCGTTGTGATTGAAACAATGCCATATGTACAGAATGCTGAGTGAACGAGCAATTGTGAGTTCAGAAATATTGCTACTGCAGGTGTGTTTTATTGATTAAACAGGGGTTTATGATCAAGTGAGAAAATGCAGAATTCATGATATTACTCGGGATTGTTTTTGTTATCTAAGCCAGGGGTCGGAAACCAAAAGAACAAGAAGAGCCATTTTTTTCTGAATTCGTTAAAAAATTAACAACTCAAACTTTCAAGATGCCGCAAAGCATCGTGGTGAATTCGAGACGGTGGTGGTCCTGACATAAATAACGGTCACGAAGCGGCAGTCCCTTAAAGAGCCACACGCGGCTCCGGAGCCGCAGGTAGCTGACCCCTGACCCAGATGGAGAAGGTCCGAGAGTGACCATGAAAGCACATTGGGCGCCGTGGTGGTGAGTTGTTAATTACCTCGCCTGGTATGCAGGAGGTCGTGGGTTCGATCCCGACCCTGACGCCGGTATAATGGAGTTTGCACGTCTCTATCCACGTGGTCACGTGGCTTTTTCCCCAGGTTCTCCTGTTTCCCTCCACATTTTGATCAACATCCGTTTCGACTATTTGGCAGCTATAAATGTCGACGTGATGATCATTTGTGATAGCCAGGTCGCTTCTGAAAAAAGAACTCAATAGCTCAGTGTGCCTTGCCTATTTAAAAAAGACTAAACTTTTTATTATAGCAGGTTAGACCTACTGGGCATTAGAGCTCTTCTTCAGAAGCGACCTGGTCACAACGAAGTGGCTTATCACGTGGGAATGCATAGCAACCAGGTAATAGAAACACATGTTTCTATATGTGGAGGAAAAAACCGGAAGAACATGCAAACTCCAAATAAGCAGGCGTCAGGGTCGCGATCGAACCCACGGCCTCCTGTATACCAGGCGATGTAGTTAACATCTCGCCACCGTGGTTAACGGCAGCCGTTAAGAGTTGGGGGAGAGGCTGGTGAGTTTCTGTGCATGTGGAGAGGAGTTAGAGCAGGGTGTGAGAGCAGAAGCCGAGAGCGATTTGCTAAACGAGCTGGATAAAATAACGTTAGAAAGTCGAAACATATGATGAACAATCACCTGTAAAAAAAAAAAACTGCGTAGCATGATGGTCATATCAATGAGGAAAGTTACTCCTGAATGTCCGGTACGAGTCAGAGTGACACCGGCGTTAAGCAGGCAGAGCATTGTAAGGCTTTAGGTGGCGGGATAACTGTAGATGGAAAGCACTGCCACGGAGATAAACAGAAGAATAGCATTGGCAAAAGATGCATTTCCGAAAATGGGATCTATATTGCAAAAGTAATAAATGATTCGTGAGAACAAGGAGTGGAATACTGTACTGTTACATACTGCAGGGCTGTTCTCATGTACGGTTATGAAGGTTCTACACGTTCTGTTACGTGACAAACCTCACTAATTGGCTGTGTCGGGTGGTGGCGGGTTTAACGACACATTTCTATTTACGCGATCTAACCCAAAAACCTCTATTATGGAAGTTTGTACCATTACACAGATCCTACGCAGCAAACTAAAAGCAACATAAATGTGTTTTTTTATGGCATGGACAGACAAGATGAGTAAGATTAATGTATTGCGGATAGCAGGTATGCTAAGAACACGAGACTCGTTTCAAAAAAGGGCTAATTAGATTTCTTGGACATGGAATGGAAGAAAAAAACGGACGGAATGTCATGTTTTGTCTGGGGACGTTAGCGATACAAGAAGCCAGGGAAGACGCAGAACTCAGCACGTAAGCACTTTACACTATTGGATGCAACCGAGAGAAGTATCCTAGGCAAAGTTGTTGATTAAATGTCGTGGACAGAGCTGAATGAAAGCAAGGCCATGATGGATTAAACACCTACGAGGCACGTGTTGAATTTTAAACTGTGTGGGTTTACATAAAAAAAAACTTTCATATGGTGTCCATATATAATTTGTCTTTCTTATCCGATGTGGCTTCACACTTCTACTTTCAACAACCAGGGTGAGTTTACTGCGACTACTACTGTCTACTGCCGTAGAGGCGTAGACGACGCTGAGCAACGGGCAGCGGGCCTCTCAGTCGGCACGGCCAACAGCGTCGCCTCCCCCCCCAGTTCCTCAAGCCAACGGAGTGGCCACAAGGTGCACAAACCGTTCGCGAGACCCTGATGATGAAGCCTCGAAAGCCGGCTAGAGTTCACAAGAAGTCACAAACAAACACCGCCTTGTGAGAGACCCGACGCAGAAGATCCCCGATTTCAATCTTCCACGAAGCTTAAGAGCCACAAGCCTGAACGGCACCCGCACACAAACCATGGAAGAGTACTATTTGTTTTATTTATCTGACCAGGTAAGGCCCACGGAGCTAAATAGATCTTTTTCAGAAGCAACCTGGCTAGATGGAATGGTTTATTACGTGGAAATGTAGAACAGCCGGAGGACCCAGAGAAAAATCCACACAACCAGGGGGAGACATGAAGACTCCAAATATACAGGCGTCAGGGTCGGGATCAAACCCACGACCTCCTTGCATACCAGGCGAACGGAGTTAACATCTCTAGCCTAATTAACATCTCCTGGCCTTGCATTTTACCTGTTCCACAAATGGAAAATACAAATAAAAACTCATCCGGTGTGCAATTGTAGTCACCCAGAACAGATGACGGGAACACAGATAGACTCAATGACCGACTCACAAATACGAAGGAGGCACCACAGTGATGCCTCACTCCGCCACTCCTGCTGCAATCGCCTGGCTCAACCACCTCAAAGGATTGCTCGACATCTCTAGACAACGCGGTTGGCTACGTACGGTGCGAAAGAGGTCCAACGTGCATCGATATCAGCCACACGTGAACAAGGGCGCTTGTAAATCCACAAGGAATCAGAAGATAATAAACGTTTCTAAAGATTCCCCCCGACAACCAGAAGCGCGCCTCAGAAAGCTTACTTTTGAAAGGGGGGCTCCCTCCCTTCGCATTCACAACAAAACATTCAATGTATTTTCGCTCGTAAAATAACAAACGTCAATTCCGCGCCCCCCCCCCCTCCTCCTGCGCGTTGGTTCCGCCACTGGCAGGCAGCAGCGATGGATGGTGCAAGCAGCGGGGGGGGGGGGGGGTGGCATGAGGCCGCTCTCACCGATCGCGAGACTGGTGAGAGATCGAAGAAGCTTCCTCGACGGCGCAGCGTCATGGCCGGGCTTGTTGTTCTGAGCTCGAGTGACGCTCTGGCGATGAGACGTCGGCGAGCGGCGGACTCATTGGGGGTGGCGGAGCGCTGCGTTTGAGACCTCGTCAGCGTAAGATTCTCGCGAACATAAAACAACAACCCCCCCAGCATCCAGCTTTGCCTGCCCCATGTGCACCACAATCACTCCCCATCTACGTGGGTGTGTGCGGTGCGTGCGGTTTGTGTGGCAGCGTGCGAGCGAATGTGCGCGTGTGTTGTGTTGTTCCTCTTGTGTGTGTGTGTGAGTGTGTGCGTGTCTGTGTACGGGAAGTCGGTGGCGTAGCGGTCTGCACGCCACGTTACGAACCCGGCGACCCGGGTTCGATTCATGGTCGACCCTAGCGATGATTATCTGAACCGGTCTTGAGCCTCCCCTGGGTCTACTCAGCCTCAAATGAGTGTCTGGTGCGGTGTGTAAACATCGCCACTGAGGAGATAAAAGCGGTCCGGCGTGGTGCTGGCCACCCACCCCCTCGTGTGCCGTGCCGGCCTTCACAAGTGCTCGCTAGCAGTCTGTTAAGGGCTTTACGGGGGGATCTTTGTCTTTGTGTGCGCGTGTGTTGGGCTGTTTTTGCACGTGCTCTGGCTAAGTGAACAAAAGCAGGGCCACGCGGTTTCCTCTGAACTCGTGCTGGAGACCGCAAGCTGCCCGACCAGCTTAGGAGAGCGAGCGGCGAAGCGACCACTGCTCGCTGCTGGCTCTTTTAGTAGAAGGTTACCGTCCCAGAGGTAGGGTCACGAGCCACAGCTTAGGGTCACAGAAACGAAAACAGTGGAACGTAAACATACTGCATTGTTCTTCTTAAACTAATCATCAAATACTAGCCCTACATATATTTGTCATCTGAAAAAAAAATAACAGACAAAACAAAAGATCAGCAGTAGACTTATATATTAATTATAAATATATTATGTACAATGCGTTCCCACCAACTGAGTGTGAAACGGTTTGGGCCAGAGAGCGACTACGTCCTCCGAATGAACATCGCCCGACCCATGCGTGGTAGTTCTACTGCTGCTGGTGGTGGTGTGTGTACTGCGGCACACAAAACAACAAAACACATCACATTAGGCCAGGGTGAGTGGGTTGGTGGCTGCCTGGCTAGCTGGGTGGGTGACTGACTGGTTGGCCAGATGGGTGGGTGGATGGCTGGCTGGCAGGGTGACTGGCTGGCTGAGTGGCTGTGGCTGTTTGGCTGATTAGCTGGCCGGCTGGTTGGCTGGCTGGGTGGTTGACTGGCTGGCTGGGGGCCTGGATGGGTGGCTGGCTGGGGGCCTGGATGGGTGGCTGGCTGGGTGGCTGGCTGGGTGGCTGGCTGGCTGGGAGCCTGGATGGGTGGTTGACTGGCTGGCTGGGGGCCTGGATGGGTGGCTGGCTGGGTGGCTGGCTGGGTGGCTGGATGGCTGGGTGGCTGGCTGGGTGGTTGGCTGGCTGGGTGGTTGGCTGGCTGGGTGGTTGACTGGCTGGCTGGGGGCCTGGATGGGTGGCTGGCGAGCTGGTTGGCTGATTAGCTTGCTGGGTGGCTGGTTGGGTGGCTGGCTGAGTGGCTGGATGGCTGGTTGGCTGGGTGGGAGGCTGGTTGGGTGGCTGGCTGAGTGGCTGGCTGGTTGGGTGGCTGGTTGGCTGGGTGGGAGGCTGGTTGGGTGGCTGGCTGAGTGGCTGGATGGTTGGGTGGCTGGTTGGCTGGGTGGGAGGCTGGTTGGGTGGCTGGCTGAGTGGCTGGCTGGTTGGGTGGCTGGTTGGCTGGGTGGGAGGCTGGTTGGGTGGCTGGCTGAGTGGCTGGATGGTTGGGTGGCTGGTTGGCTGGGTGGGAGGCTGGTTGGGTGGCTGGCTGAGTGGCTGGATGGCTGGTTGGCTGGGTGGGAGGCTGGTTGGGTGGCTGGCTGAGTGGCTGGCTGGTTGGGTGGCTGGTTGGCTGGGTGGGAGGCTGGTTGGGTGGCTGGCTGAGTGGCTGGATGGCTGGTTGGCTAGGTGGGAGGCTGGTTGGGTGGCTGGCTGAGTGGCTGGCTGGTTGGGTGGCTGGTTGGCTGGGTGGGAGGCTGGTTGGGTGGCTGGCTGAGTGGCTGGCTGGGTGGCTGGTTGGCTGGGTGGGAGGCTGGTTGGGTGGCTGGCTGAGTGGCTGGCTGGGTGGCTGGTTGGCTGGGTGGGAGGCTGGTTGGGTGGCTGGTTGAGTGGCTGGGTGGCTGGCTGGCTAGGTGGCTGGCTGGGTGGCTGGCTGAGTGGCTGATTAGATTGCTGGGTGGCTGGTTGGGTGGCTGGCTGAGTGGCTGGCTGGCTGAGTGGCTGGGTGGGTGGCTGGCTGAGTGGCTGGTTACCTGGCTGGTTGGCTGGGTGGCTGGCAGGGTTAGTGGCTGGTGGAAGGGTAGACTCTTTAGAGTTCTCTCGGATGGAGGCCCTTCTGCCAACAGTGGGATGAACAAGAAACTGCAGGGCTGCACCATTATGTGATAGCAGTGGTTGCTGTAGGTCCATCTTTTGGGTACCCCCGTTAAATGTATAAATCTTTGTGAGATGACCAAAGAGATACAGACAAGAGACCGGGGTATCGTGAGACGACTTAAATATGAACAAATTAAAGATGCAGTGAGGTTAAAGAAAAAAATAGATGCGAACAACACATAGATGAGAAGAAAATAATCGGCCGTTTTATGATATTATAAACACCTCGCTTTGTTTCTTATGAACCCGGGATCCCCTCCAGCTACTTGAGGTCCCTGACACTTTGCTTGGGTTGGCTTGTGCCCAGCGCTGACAACGATCGGCAGCAGTAGCAGCAGCTGCGGCTTTTGGCAATGCGGCTCTGATTGCCATGGCCAGAAACAAATCGACTGCGTGACTTTGTGTCGCTCTTGACTAACAATAGGAAGGTCGTGGGTTCAACTCCCAGTCAGAGGGGTCAACTTGGCTCACCATCATCATCGACATTATTTTCCTCATCGGCGCAAATGAAAAATCAGTGTTGCTTTTTGGTGAAGCGAAAGCAGTGGTTGTACTTCACTAACTGGCTGTGTCGGTTGGTGGAGGGTTTAACGACACGTTTATATTGACGCGATCTAACCACAAAAACCTCTACTACGGTGAAAATGTACCTGGCAAATGACTCATTTGGGATTACGCATTAGCGAAACCGCCCCGAAACTGCGTGAGAGAACTTGGCAGTACACTGTTGAATAGAGAGTCTTGAGACTCGGTGAGGCTTTCCTGGGTAAACCAGCGGAGTAATCATCGGCAGAAGAAGAATAAAAACACAATAATGATGACAATCCTCCTCGTAAGCATCAGCTTGAATTGCAAGTTTTTTTAGTGTGGTCTAATTTCCATAGCAAGGCACAAATATTCCGCCAGTACTGTGCTCGGGTACAAATGTGTGTTGTGCGTGCCAGAGTGTGTGCTCGCCAACAGCACTTGCCTCAGAAGTCTGTTTGAACTATACGAAAGATCTTTGCCTCTGTAGTTGTGTGTATGTGGGAGCCGTAGCGGAGTGGTTAGTGCGCTAGGCTACGAACGCAGCGACCCGAGTTTGATGGCCGCTCACGACCAACACCACTCACGATTATTATCAGAGCCGGTGCTGGGCCTCCCCTACGTCAACTCAGTCTCAACTCATTCCTGCCGCGTTGTGTAAACATCGCCACTGGGGAGACGAAGACGCGGCGCTGGCCACCCCACCGCCCTCGTGTGCCATTCGGTGCTACTCGCTAAGAACACTTGCCCCAAAAGTCTGTGCGGGCCACGAAGGGGAACCTTCGTGTTTGTGTTGTTGTCGGATGTTCCCATGGCTCGCGGCTGCGGTGGGCCGCGTTGCGCGAGCGGGGAAATCTGCCCTCCCTCCCGCCGCTATCTCAGCGCGTTGCCACCCAAACAAACTCCTCGCGTCGCTTCCTCGAGCTGCACCGGTGGTTCGGGCTGGTGCAGATTACGTGACTCCGCTCTGCCAACCCGCACAGCTGCTTCGCCTGCTCAGCCAACAGGCCCTAACGCCCCCCTCCCACCACCCATTATCCCAGCACTGCGGGGGCAGGATTGGTGGATCACACAGAGATCGCGTGGCGTGCTGCGCTATCCAACTAACACCCACTGGGCTGCAGGGTTGGCCAGGAGCACGTGGGTTCACGACCGATGTGCGGGCGGCCAGCTTGAGTATTATCTCCCCTTGTGCACATTGAGGAGGAAGCTGGCACAACTGGCGGATGTCACGGTTGGGCACACTGGACTCGCAATCCAGAGGTTCCGCGGGGTTTGATCTTCTGGCACGGCAGGTGAAACCATGGTGCAAGTTTATTGAACCCCCCCCCCCATCATTGCTTGCTCACACCGCTGCTGGAAGAAGGGCCCCCCACGAGAGAGGGGTCTGGACAGCCCCCCTAAAGAGGGTATCCCTTTGGTCTACACCAGGCTTCCCTCCTCCTTCGCCAGGGGTACATTCGGGAGATGCTCGTTAATTCGCGAACTACGTGGGTGATGATATTGGCTGATTTGAATGAATTACCTTAAATAGAGAAATATGCTATTAAATGCAGGACAATCACAACGTAAAAAAATGCTTCCCATGGTTTGAGAAGTTCTCTATCTTTATCATCTCTGTATCTCATCACTTTCTCTCTCATCACTTTCTCTCTCATCACTTTCTCTCTCATCACTTTCTCTCTCTTTCTCAACGCAGTCGTGTACAGTTCCAGATGCGAATCCTGTATAGCCAAAAATCGCGGAGAGCAATTTCCGCAAATAACGAGGGAATACCGCACTCTCCCACGCCGGCCATGCGTCTTTGAAGCTGTGTGAATACCCACACTAGACGCCCCACCACACGTAAACCTGCCGATCGATCAACTTAACTGTGGGGCACAGTAAAACCTCGTTATTTCGGCATTTGATCGTTCGTAATTGTGGATAATTCGGCACGGCTGCGCTTTCGACATATATACAGTGCCAGTAATTCGCCTCGAGCCGAACTGCCGTACGGAATGGTCAAATTTCGGCATACATGTTGAGCGACGCCGCACGCCACAACCAAAACAATGGCTCAGTCTAGTGGCGGGGCGCGTGGTGAGCGTTAGTGCAGTGCTGGTTACTGATGTCAAGTGTTACTTTTTTGGAAAATAATTTTTGTAACAAAAAATTTGTATTCATTTTTTAAATTGCCATTGTATATAATTCGGCATATTGGATAATTCGGCAAGGCCAGAGCCCCATAACGTGTCGAATTAACGAGGGTTTACTGTACTCATTTACACCAGTGCCAGGTGGAAGAAAAAAATGTAAGTTTCAACAAACTTTTGTCATCGTTCGTTTCGCCTGAACCTGCGACCTCTGGATCGCAAGTCCAGTTGTGGCTACCGCTCGCCGGCGACACACTACGGCAGCAGCCTCTGCTCGGGGCATCTACACGTACTTAGCTTGAATACAGCAGACTAATTGACCCGTTATGTTGAATACGGCAGCAAATGATCCGTTTGTTGCTTCGTGTGTGTGTGTGTGCACGCACACCACAGTCTGGGGTTCAGTGATTGCTCGTTATTCGTCCAGTCTGGTATGCGGCTTAATCATGGATCTATTATTATTATTCATCAGCTTACTAACCACAGCCTCAGTACAAGCTGCGTGCTTAATGTATGCACTTATGACCTCACGACACTGATATTTGTTATCTAGGAGCACACACTAAGTCTGAGATATTTAATTTACACCGCATTCAATTGTGGGAAAATCCTACCACGATACTTTCCAGGCTCATATTAAAGGGGTGTGCATTATCCACAGATGAAATGGTTACTTTCGAAACGCAATCCTATTCTGATTACTGATTACATGAGATTATTTTTGAAGTAATGTCATATATAATAAACGTTTTTGGGTTAGATCGCGTTATTTATTAATGTGTCGTAACCCTGCACCACCCGACACGGCCAATCAGCAAAAAAGTGTCACGTTGACAAAAGACGAATAGTTCACTACTTTAGCCCACCGGTGTGTTGAAGCGTGAAACCACAACATTTAAAAATTTTGAGTACGACGTTTCGCTGGTAATTGCATCCAGCATCATCGGGAAATTCGCCAGAATGGTGAGGCTCTGCTCTGGCTCCCGGTCTTAAAAATACGTTTATTATGAATAATATTGGTCGCGAAAGCCTACGTGTTGAACTAATGTCATATAATCTGATCACCATATTACTTTTATCATAACTCGCTTCATATCAAAGTCCTTTAGGTGGCCTTAACCTGATACAGGAGCACCCCGATTTACGGCTAATTTCGCAAATTCGTCGTATCGCTATTCATACCACGACCTGACTAGCGTCGCCTTAACCCGCACGCTCACGTCGCTGACAGCATCGTCCGCCCTTTCTCATTGTCCGTCGCCTCTCAGCTGTCGACCCCACCACCTACCTACCCTGGACACGAACTGCTCTTCGTCACGCATAAAGAAACGTGCTGTCGAGTACAACAGATTATTTGTGGACGATATTTCTGTGATTGTCTTTTACAGTACACTGTCAAATGTGTGTTAAAGTGTACTGCTGTATGCTCGTGTTGGGTAAATTTTTTTGTAGTAATGTGATGCAAACTTGTTGGTACATCTAGGATGGAGATGCGCGCACGAACACAGAGTGTCACCGCACCCCCCGTTGTCTCTGTTTAGCGCTCGTGGGAAAAAAAAACAATCGCATTGATTGACGTCGTTTTGACATCCGTCGTCGCACCTTTCAGGAACGCATCCCCGACGTAAACCGGGGTGTGAATGTGATGGCCAGCTCTGTGCTGTGACTGCTGCTGCAGCAGCAGCAGCAGCAGCAGCAGCAGCAGCAGCAGCAGCAGCAGCAGCAGCAGCAGCAGCAGCAGCAGCAGCAGCAGCAGCAGCAGCAGCAGCAGCAGCAGCAGCAGCAGCAGCAGCAGCAGCAGCAGCAGCAGCAGCAGCAGCAGCAGCAGCAGCAGCAGCAGCAGCAGCAGCAGCAGCAGCAGCAGCAGCAGCAGCAGCAGCAGCAGCAGCAGCAGCAGCAGCAGCAGCAGCAGCAGCAGCAGCAGCAGCAGCAGCAGCAGCAGCAGCAGCAGCAGCAGCAGCAGCAGCAGCAGCAGCAGCAGCAGCAGCAGCAGCAGCAGCAGCAGCAGCAGCAGCAGCGGTGTGCCGTGATCTATGCGCAGGGCGACGGTGGCCTCACATAAACCCGTGCTGCCGACTTCACCATCAACCCTGTGTGCCACGGTGGTGAGATGTTAACTACCTCGCCTGGTATACAGGAGGTCGTGGGTTCGATTCTGACCCTGACGCCTGCTGTATATTTAGAGTCAGCGTATTCTCCCAATGGTCGCGTAGATTTTTATCCGGGTCCTCCGGTTTTTCCCTCCACATTTCAAAACATGCTTTTTGAGTATTTGACTGCTGTAAATTTCCACGTGATAAACCGCTTCGTTGAGTTATCATCTGTGGCCAGGTCGCTTCTGAAAAAGAGCTACATTGCTCAGTGGGTCTTACCTGGTAAAATAAACATGTATTTTTAACATAATTAATCCCCTCCTTTCAATTGTTGACAGAATCATGTTCGGAAAATGTTTTTAGACAAAATTAATCTTCAAAAGTCATCAGTCGGCGCATGCTTAGTAACAGTAACCAGAAAACAGAGAAACAAATACAGGAATACAGCCTCATGTTATTCCACAACGCTGGTGCACATGCACAACCTTTTACAATCGTTACGAAGTTGATCGGGTGGCAGCTTTAAAATTAAATGGCATTCGCTATGAAAGTAAATGCGGCGGCAGTACAGCGCAGGCACGCAACACTATGCAATTAATGCCAAAGTGAATGTGAAATTTCCACCAGTGACTCAGGAACCAGGACCACAAGCGGAGATGAGCTCAACGGTCTCCCTGCTCGCTTGAGCGGGGAGACCCTTGAGCACGGTTGGCTACGTACGGTGTGAAAGAAGTTCAACATACATACATACATACACGTACATACAGCACGTTTGGCTACGCGATCTAACCCAAAAAAAACTGTACTATGGATGATATTTATCGTGAAAGCCTACGTGTAAATTTATGTATTTATTGAGAACGCGCTTCGGTGCAGGAACGTGACCTCATTGAATGTACACTTCATGTGGATAATAAAGCTTCAGCGAGCAATAGCTTAAGCTCGTTTGAAACATACGACTTTTGCCAATTAACCAACGGACGGAAACACGCTTATTTATTTCACGGGGAAATCTATAGAGGGCAAACAAGCTGTTTCCGAAGGTCCCAGTCAACGTGACTCAGTTGCGACATCAATTCCAAACATTGAATCAACATCGCTAATCATAATCTAAACTAAAAACGTATTTTTTACCAGGTAAGGCCCACTGAGCTATACAGCTCTTTTTCAAAAGTGACCTGGCCACAAGTGGTAGCCCAGCGAAGATGCCTATCGCTTGGACATTTACAGCAGACGAATAGTCCATAAACGCATGTGGATTACAAACGTGTATCGATGTCAGAGTCATTTGGGAAAAAAACGTACAAACATAATTATTAGGGAACTAACTCGACTAACCCAGCCAGCGCCGCTGATATCCTGGGTTCGAATCTAGGCCACAGCCGACTGCGATGAAACTCGGGTACTCACCGCAGCAACTTGACGGTTCTCAGCCAAGGGTCACGGTCCAAATTTGACAAATTAACCCAGCGGTTATGCAATGGAGGAAACGCACGGCAAACATCACCCCCTCCCCCCTCCTGCGTAACTTAACAGGGACCCGTCCTGAAAAAGATAGTCTGTGGGCCCAGACCAATTATTTTACCGTGTTAGTATACCACCTAAGATGTACCAACAGGATTCAATAAGAAAGTGGATTATGCAATAACCTTGTTGAATAAGTGTGTTATGATGTAATCGACTTGTATTAGCCGTAGTAGTTTAAGTCTTAACATTCAGTGTATTTTCTTTAACCAGTTGAGTGTCATTTATAAGAGTGACCAGGGGCATACATCTGCAAGTCGACTAATTCCACACCTCCGATTAGAACGATTGGCTACGTACAGTGCGATCGAAGTTCAACATACAGACAGCATGGTTGGCTATGTCCGGAACGAAATAAGTTAAACATACGTACGGAGGGTGGCGATGATTGCTGCTTTGTGTAAAATTCCAACAGAGTATTTTGCGGTTTAATTTTGTAAATTGCCAAATGAGGACCCCGATGCCAGCACGCAATGACCAACTCGTGCCACTGACGTCAGGGGATGTTTAACTTCCACTGTGAGGCCGACGGCGCGTCGTAGTTTGATTAGGGTTCATACACACCGCCGCAGTAATAATGAAAAATAAGAAAAGGGTTTCACCCTTTCTGGCAATAGAACAGGGGGTTTTAAGATGTACAAACAGCAAATGTATACCTTTTGCAAGGCATCAAGTCACTTTTGTAAAAACATGTATGTTTGCAAAACATGTATGTTTTGATACATGTACATACGGTTAATGCAAACTTGATGCCTTGCACATGGTATCTATTTAGTGTTTGTACATCTTAACACCTCCTGTTTTATTGCCAGAAAGGGTAAAACCCTGTTCTTATTTTTCACCATTTTGAATAGTGGCAAAACGGCAAAAATGTCCCACCGCCGTATTAACCGGGGCGGCTGCTAGGTTCGAACCACGAACCGCTGCAACGAGCAGCGAACGCAGCACTGCCACTGGGCCGCTGCGTCACCGCCCCCATGCACATTGCCGATGACATCAGCAAGAGGACTCAACATTGGAGAGAGTTACATCATCGAAACGTGCACATCGGTTTTCATAACGTGCTTGGATTGTGTCTTGCTTTCGTAAAATAAATGGGCAAAGTGCCTGTGTTAGTGTCAAAATATAATGCTGACTTAGTGTCCCATCGATCAATGGGGCCTTCTGGTAGGCAATTTCCTCGGTGATTGTTCTTGTTTAATGGGCAACATCTTGCTGATGAGACTCAGCGAAGTGGAAAGTGGCGTGGGACTTGCCTTGTTTAATAAACAAAAAAAACCGCTGGAAAACGATGGGGTAGTTGATGTACAGGTGCAAGAACCCACACGGTTAAGGATGTGCTTATAAACGGATGAAAGTGATGATGTACAATGAGAACGAGTGGGGGCACAGACAAACTCTCTCTAAACACCGACGGCCAACAGTGGGATGTGATCTTCTGACAACAAGTGAACATCGTGACGTCAAGCGCATGACATGCCGTACCCCGTGCCGAACCGCATGCTGTACTTGCCGCACGACACCACAACGCGCGCAACACAATGAAGGACGCGAAGACGAAAATACAATGCGATATGTTGCAACTATCAAAGGTGAGTGTGGACCTGGGTAGGAAAGGGGGGATGGCCGATGGTCAGGAGGGAGTGGTAGCCAAGGGATGGAACGCGCTCGCGAGACGAACGCCGTGGAGACGGCGTTGCAATCAGTCCGTGTGCAGGCGCTGGGCGGATTGTTGCATCGCAGGATCATGGGAGGTGGCGACGGCTTTGGGAGGCCTTCATCTGGCAGCGGGAATGAGCATGGCTGATGATGACGATGACGACGAATCATGGCCTATAAGGATGGCTCAAAGGCTACCTCCCGCTTTGGCTGCCTGGCTCAACCCAAAGAGCTCACGTGCCCTGAAGTAGGGGATGAGGTGAGGAAAGGGCAGATGGCTCAATGTAGACAACGTCCACGGTCGCTTTAAAGAAGTAAAAAAGAAAGAAAGAGAAGCGCCGGTTTCAGGGTCTGGGGTGATTGTGGCGGCCGCCCCAGAATGCAAAACCGCGCCGGGAATTTGTGAGCACGAAGAACTCCACAGTTTTCACCCAACATTACGGATGCCTCATAAGGGCAAAGATTCGTGTTGGGCAAGTGCTGTTAGCGAGTAGCATCCATGAAGGCCGGCATGGCACACGAAGGGGTGGGTGGACAACACCTCACCTGACCACCTTCATCTCCCCAGTGGCGATGTTTATACACACTGCACCAGGTACCCATTTGAAGCCGAGTCGACCGTGGGGAGGCCCTGGATGGGTTCAAATAATGGTCACTGGTGTTCGTGGCCGTGAGCGGGAATCGAACGCGGGTCACCGGGTTCATAGCAAAGCACGCAAACCGCTACCCTACAGCTCTCCCGTAATGGTAACGTGCACACGCACGCAGCGGATCATATGACAGACAATGACGGGGTCACCCCACCTGAGAGATGTCAAGGGTCAAGAGATGCCACCGGCTACGGGAACTGCTTTGGAAAAGTTGAGGTCCGTTTCATTTGCGAGGAGGTGGATGTGTGAGGCAGAGGTTGCCTGTTCTCTGGATCAGAGAGACGAACTTTGACAAGGCAAAGAGAAAATGTACTCTTGGCCTTGGAGTAAATGTGCATGTGGAGGATGCTGGGAATTCCATTACAAGACAGGTTCAGCAATTTGTAAGTTCAGATTATAAACTGGCAGGAAAGTGTTGACGATGTAACGGTCAAGAGGAGGTTGTGATGGGTGGGACGTGGGCACAGGGTGCAGGAGGAGGTAGTGATGGGTGGGACGTGGGTGCAGGATACAGGAGGAGGTAGTGATGGATAGGACATGGGTGCAGGGTGCAGGACGAGGAGGTAGTGATGGGTGGGACACATGTGTAAGGTGCAGGAGGAGGGCAGGTCAACAAGACCGACATTGGAGTGGCACCCAGAGGTGAGCGACCAAGTGGAAGACATCCAACTTCAAAGTGGGGACCTTTGAAGGTTCATGTTGACAATGAAACATCAGCGATGTCTGACAGAGAAGCGATGGCGATGGGGGTGGTGACATCAACGGCACAGGCCATATGGACACAGCACTAACCCAGGGCCCGTTGCAATATGCGCACCCTGACCCCGGGGTTGCCCGATGTTTTGTTTTGCTCGGTGGGACTCACAGTCTTGCGCTGCAGGCGGCTGAGCAGACCCTTCCTCTCCCTGCGGTCCACCGATCCGCCCCACGGGGAACCCAGCGCCTGTCCCCCGGGCCACCTCCCGGCCTGCGCCTGTATCCTCGCCTGCGCTAGGTTAAAGCCCGGCCCGGCACGGGCGTGGCGGAGTCCCCTCTCCAGCCGGCAAAACGTCTGGTGGCCCACCACGACCCCGCGCCTCGCCCCGTCCCCTCGGCAGCCCGCCGCTCCTCCTCCGGCGGCGGCGGCCTGCGACGCCTCCTCCTCGCTCTCGTCGCGCTCCTCCCTCTCGGCCGCCTCGGCCTTCCCGTACGCGTACACTGCCTGCGGCAGGTTGCACTCGCTGTACGCCACCCGCCCGCGCCGCTGGGACGCCGCCAGCGGGCTGAAGAAGCCCGCCGCCGCCGCCGTGCAGCAGTAGTGGCTGCCGGTGCCCTGCGCGAGGCGGTCGCCGGCGGCCGGGAACGCGCGGTTCCAGTCGACCGAGCGGCAGGCGTAGGGGGGCGGTTGAGCCGGCGGCGGTGGCGGCGGCTGCTGCGGATGCGGAGGAAGAGGCAGCGTCGGGGTGTGCGGGAGACGCAGCGTGCGCGTGCTGTGCTCCCCGCGCGTCACGCAGCCGCCCCCCTCCTCCATCATCACGGTGAGCTCCCGCTCCTCGTGCTCGAAGTAGAAGACGCCGTCCACCCCGGACTCGGGCTCGTCCTCCTCGTAGCAGACGTCCACCAGCGGGTTGAGCTCCCAGTTCTTGCCGACGGGCGACGAGCGGTACTGCTGCTGCTGCTGATGCTGCTGCTGCTGGTGGTGCTGGTGGAGACCCATGATGCCGTAGCTGCCCGTGCGCAAGCGGCGCATCTGCATTTGCCGGCGGGCGGCTCGCAACTCCTCGAGCGAGACGGCGAATCCCGGCTGCAAGAGACGCCGCTCTCTCGTGACGCAGCAAAGACACCGGCGGTCGCGCGGCGACATCGCGCGCCCAAAAAGAAATAATTAAACGCGCGGGTCTCTTGATGCCACGTGTGGTGCCGTTCACTCTCAAGAGAGGATTATTGGGGGGGGGGGGGGACAGACTCTATAAAGTCCAAGCAAGCAGGAAGGCGGCCGTGACCTGCCACCAAGGATTGCCTAAAGATCTGCATTCCTTGTGTTCGGATTATTTGGATAACTCCCCATTTGTTTGAGCGTTTTTCACAAGTGGGAGGAAGCCGGAGTGCCTGGAGAAAGCCTTAATGCGTGCGAGCGGAAGGGCTGGGGGGGGTAACTAGCAGAGAGCTGCTGCAGCATCACCACCGCGTTGCACAATTTGCGAAAGGTTTGATCTCGGATTGGGAGGTGGCCGGGTGGCTGAGCGGTTGTACCTACGTATGTACGTTGAACTTGCATTGGTACCTCATTTGCCAGTAACAAATATCATAATTGGTTTTCTTACCCTTTTATCTGGCAACAAAACTGACACCTTTTTTACGAGAAGTCATGTTTGCATAGACCACAATACCTGCAGTCATAATGCAAACAAAAAACAAAACTCTAATAATGTATGCACTGTCCTTGAAGTTGATTGGTCCACACCCGATACAGCTTTCCTTAAAGCCTAGTCTCACATGGGTTGGACCAGATGACGCCAAAAGGCGCACAACTCAAAGACAATGCACCATAAGAGTATGTACACATACTGAGTCAGGGACGTTGAGCCGGCACTGCTGACTTCCTGGGTTTGAATCTGCGTATTGGCCGTCCGTGCTTCTGTCTATCTCTCTGGTCTGCATCGTCTTCTTCATAACTAAGGAGTTCATGCCCATGACTGATGATTTCCACCTTCTTCTAACGAGGTTATTATAAAGAGGTGATGATAGAGGTTATTCTAATGCTATTACTATAACTAGGTTATTAAAAAAGGTTATTATAACGAGATTATCAATGTATCAAGTTGAGGGTCTTGGCCCGGCCACCAATGACTCTTTCCAAAAACAACTCTGGTGATAAATTTGGGGGAGCATTCACTCTGGCTTATATCAGCCAGCTCTGACCATCACGCCACGGACACTTTTTGCAGGGCATACACGAGACTGACCACCTAAGCATAGACAAGGGAGCTGATGAAGTGATTCCAGAGATCTACGATTTCAGAACGTAGTTCTCTCTCATCATCTCCCGGGGACAGTCTCTTAACGTTACGTGACACCACGCATTTTAAAAAATGTATTCATTCATCTTTAGACATGTCGCTTAATGGCACGATTGAAATAAAACTGGGAGAAATTATTACGATAAAAAAACTATAAATTTGAACCACAAATCAATATAGGGAAATGTGGAGAAACTAGTTAATAGGATTGTGGAAAGTAAACTGTCAATTTCCATTAATTTCTCGAAGAAATGTGGGGAAGCTTACGCAGGACCACAATTAAATTGGACAGGAACTGTTGATGGTTTTTGCATAATAAACAAGACTGGGTGCTTTCTGTACACGTGTCCACGTGTTGTTTGAAACTTTCGGTGTACCGGTCAGCACCGATGTTTCCATTTCGATGGGATTCCTCATTAGTCACGGACTTGAATGGAACAAGCGAATATTCGGAGGTGAGCAAGGCTGCGGTAGCGCATGGCGAGAGCTTGAGAGGAGATATGCTCTAACCCAGAGCACCACGCGAGGATTACGATGTGAGAACCGGCGTGCTAAGGAGTGTGTGTTTCTTATACGCGAAATTAGTCCAAACTAATCTCAGTAGAAATTGCGATTGTGCAAGCATAAATAAGATCCCTATATTTCTGCACCGACAAAACATTTACGCTTGTACATTGGACCTTTATAAGAACGGCTATGAAAGAAGACACGACCTCGCGAATTTGATTCCGTTATATACAACACAATACTAGAGGTTCATTTGGGGCTGTCTCTGGCTGTCGCCTGATGATGCTAGTTGTAATTACTGGCGAAACGCCTCGGTACTCAAATTGTAAATGTTGTTGATTTACTCTCCAACACAGCTGTGTGCGATGTACCGGTAATGAATTGTCATGTTCTGTTTACGTTACAAACCTCAATAATTGGCTGTCGGGTTGGTGGCGGGTTTAACGGCGCATTTATATTTACGCGATCTAACCCCCAAAAAATCCTCTGTCATGGATAATATTGGTCGCTAAAACCCGAACTACTAACGTGCATATACAACACATTTGGGATAATGTGCCAGTCACGCAGGTCACATCACTCGTGGTTACATCACCAATGGCAGTGTCACAATGAAGCTCAAGTTAAACAGTGCAACGATTCTCAGCCGAAACACACTGCCACATGCTTCCTATGTTGCGGGGCCGTTTGTTAAAAAGATGATAAAAAAAAACAATTGTTTTTCATTGCTTCTGTTTTGCAACACATTTCATTCCGCAAAAGATCACTGTGAACGAGGCAAGGGTAACTTAGGCGAGGAAATGTTGCCCGCTTAAAATGTTAAACACATGTCGAGTCCTCCACTAGAAATAAATTAAGGTAAAACAATATATAAAAGGGCCAGATTATCATGCCGAATAAATATGCTGTCGATATATTATTTCTAAAAGAAGAGGCTATTGTCGGCAGTGCCAGCAGTGACAGCATCGCGTGAACGGAACGCGTTTTCGGCCATTTTGTCAAAATGGGAACCTGGGCAAATACATTTGAAAAAAATACTATCGTTCTCTAAATCTAGTATGAAGTATACAATCTAAATTACAGACCTCAGAATTGTGAAATGTTCTAAAATATGCACTATGAGCGCCTTTCATAAAGTGACCAGGAGGACGATTGATAATTGCTGCACTGTGTACAGTGCAAAAGCGTTCGCAATCAAAACCGTTCACAACTCTGAATTAACTCACAGTCATGGTTGGTTATGATATGCAGCTTCATAATTTATTACATAGTGTTCTTCACTAATGTTCATAGGGGGGCCACTTTCACCGATAAGACATCACCGGTGTGAGGGCTGCCACATATTTGAAACCATTGGGGGTTTGACAGCAGCACGATGATGATGGGGGTGAGGGGGGGGTGTTTTCACTTTTGTCTATTGTGGGGGGGGCAGCACGTCAGGGGCCGCACTAAAGGACACCAGGGGCCCACCAGTGGCCCGCGGGGCCTTGCCATGAAGAACGCCGATCTACTGTTTACGCCGAGAAGATTTGACGAAGCTAACTTGTATGATTCAATTCCCAAACTCGTGTCTCCGCGAACACTGCCGCCATTTTGATCTTTGCTCTTCCGTTGTCAGACGACCACCTCAACCCAACGTGAACTTGTTCAGCCAATCGCAGCACATTTGAATGTGATAAGTGAACACTTTTCGAACAATTTCTCAACCTTGCCTGACTCGAACGCAACTGTTCATCTCCAGCGTTGCAGCCAGTGAGGAAAGATAAAATCGAGCTTTGCAAACACGAACAGTCGTGTGACGCAACAATGTCGCAGAAAAGTTGCACTGTTGTAACTTCAAGGGTGAGCAGGAAAATGCAAGGATGTCCAACAATCACGATGAGGTTCATGCAACGTGTACACGGCCTCAAACACCACGGCAAATGAACGCACGGTACATTCTCTGAACGCCTGTTCCTGAACACCTAATGAACACATTTTCGAAAACAATTCAAACACAATGACAATATTATATACAGTATTTCAGTGCTGCCACTATTTTCTTAGATCAGCTGAATTTTAATTGACAAAGTGCTGACTTTTAAATGACAAAGTAAAAAATACAGCTCACGGGGTCATTACACAGTGTCATCATCGCAATATAGATCCCCAGGCCTAATGACTGGACCGTACTACGGCTCCTCAGTCTGAACAACCGCAGAGTTTCGCGTCCGTCGTAACGAGTGTTCGGAAAAGGCCACGTGAAAAAAGTTCATCAGTCTTGTTATTCATTACCGTACTCAAGTTTCGCAAAACGGTGTAACGCGATGGTGAAGTGTGTGGTACGATACTTTCAAAAGGTAACCTGCGTTGAGTTTGACCTCGGTAATTAGGGCGCCATGGTGGGGAGATGTTAACTAACTCGCCTGGTGTACAAGTGGTCGTGCGTTCAATACCGACCCTGAGGTCTGTTATATATTTCGAGTTTGTACGTCCCTCTCCCTGTGGTCGCGTGTATTTTTCTCCGGGTATTTTGCTGCTATAAATTTCCACGTATATAAGCCACTTAATTGAGCTATCATTTTGGACAGGTCGCTTCTGAAAAAAAGACCGATATAGCTCAGTGGGCCTTACCTGGTAAAATAAAAGTATTGTGGTCTATGCAAACATGACTCCTTGTAAAAAAGGTGTCAGTTTTGTTGCCAGATCAAAGGGTAAAAAAACAATTATATTTTTTACCTGGCAAATGAGGTTCCAATGGTGTTAATGCTTACCCCGAGCTCTCACACTTTGATGGTGCATTGTCTTTGAGTTGTGCGCCTTTTGGCGTCATCTGGTCCAACACCATGTGAGACTAGGCTCTAAGGAAAGCTGTCTCGGGTGTGGACCAATCAACTTCAAGGACAGTGCATATATTATCAGAGTTATGTTTTTTTGTTTGCATTATGACTGCAGGTATTGTGGTCTATGCAAACATGACTCCTTGTAAAAAAGGTGTCAGTTTTGTTGCCAGATAAAAGGGTAAAAAACCAATTATCAAAATAAAAGTAATTTAGTTTCAGAATCAGAATCATTACACCGCCGGAATCCGATGAGCTCCAAAGCGCTTTTCACAGACGTCCAGTCGGGGCGGCTCAGAACGTGATAACATCAAACAACACAAAAACACGATAGTAGTGCAAAGTATCGGATAGGTAAAAAAATCGCTTAAAATATACAAATAAAACGAAACTATATATTTGTGTTATCTTAGCAGGTAAAGCCTACTGACATATTGACTTATTTTCCAGAAGTGACATAGGCCACAAATGATAGCTCGACAAAGTGGCTTATCACGTGTGACTTCATCAGTTTCATTACCAAGCTACATGTTGCCCCCGACGCTGTGACCTGTGTGACCTCTGTGACCTGTGTGACCTGTGTGCCAGGTGTGCCAGGTGTGCCAGGTGTGCATTGTCTGCTGCTGCTGCTATCCTCACATCATCACCAGCTGCTGACTCCAGAACGCCCCCCGTGTTCACTGCTTCTGTAATAATGTTCAGCGTTCCAATGCACGTGAAAGCCCGTGCAATGCACAACTCTTCTCGTTGTCGAGATGCCTTCGGTTGGTTTATGCGAGTGGTGGCCAAGTCTGCTCAATCGTAACAATAAAAAAAAGATAGCCCTGCAGAGTCAAGGCAACGTCAAGGTGTCTCACTCCCAAAAATGCTCATCTCCATTGAGAGCCTTGAGTGGTAGAAATTCTACATTGCCGTGGCTGAAGATAATTCTGCCCAATTCTGTAGGGCAATCCTGAAGTGGCCGTACTACTACTGCTGCTCTGTGTCTTGTTACACAGCCAGAAGGATAGAAAGGCAGGCAGATAGGGTAGACAGACAAGCAGACATTTAGATAGGCAGAAATACTGCAAGTAATTATGATGATGATAGATGAATATTCCACCAAGTTAAGTCTCACGAGACTTGTGGGGCAAGTGCTGTTGTCAATATTTTGTGAAGGCCAGCACGGCACACGAGGAAACGTGTGGCCAACACCGTGTCCGACCGCCTTTGTCTCCCCAGTGGCGGTGTCTACTTACCCCAACAGTTGCTCATTGAGTTTACTTAGGGGAGGCCCGGAACCGGTACAGATAATCGTAACTGGTGTTGGCTGTGAGCAGGAATTGGCTCAGTTCGCCGGGTTTGTAGCACAGTACACTAACCGCTACGCTAACTGCTACGCTCCCATGCCTAACTCTTCCAATCGCAAGCCTGGATTTTGCTTTGACATTACGGTCAGCAACTAAATTGATCGTCGGCAACTATAAAGCATCACTGCAGTCGCATTCTCATATGCAAAACATACAACACATACTGTATATAATAATAATGATGATGATAGTATTAATGTTTACCACTCTTGAGAAACAACACAATGAAGGCAATGCACTATGGGCGGGTGAAGATTCACAGTCAAGTGCATCAGTAGTAACAGCGTAAATGCGTTCGCATCTCAACATTGCAAGGGAACCACTTTAAGCACACCGGATATTTCACTTATTATGGAAGCCAACGTCTCCCTACTCGAGCAGATTTAAGGGCAGCATTTACCTCCATTGGAGACAGTGAAGGAAATTCGACATTCGAAGAGTATTAAACTATAAACAATTTTTTTGTTAGGTAAGATCCCACTGAGTTGCGATGTCGCTCTTTTTTCAGAAGCAACCTGGCCACAAATAACAGCTCAACGAAATGGCCCAGCGTCACATGGCAATGTATTGCGGCCAACTACTCTAAACGCGTGGTGACGTTGATTCTAAATGTGGAGGGAAATAAAACGGAGGACCTGGACAGAAATCCATGCGACGGCAATGGGGAGAACATGCAAACTCCAAATATACCGCAGGCGTCATGGTCTGGATTGAATCCACGCCCTCCTGTATACCAGGCAAGGGAGTTAACATCTCCTAGCCACCACGGCACTCATGGTGGTTGCCGAGTCTCTCCATCGGGCAGCAGTTGTCGACTTCCCACAAAGTGGTGCCTAGTTTTAGTTACCCTGGAGAGATGATAGGTTGAATTGCCACTCATGCCAAGGGCTTAGAACGCCTCACCTTCTGATTGCGAGGTGAGGGCTATGGAAATTGCTGACATCCATAATGACAGTGCTACATTTGATCATTATCAATACGTATTTTAACGACGCACTCCCCTGTTTCGATACGCACGAGTCTTATTATTTCACAGACTTCGGGCAAGAGCTGGTACCAAACATCTATTAAGAGACAATTTTAATATTTGTGCAGTCATTCTAGAGAGACCGGCTTGCATCAATGTGTACATCCCGGGTTCAGACCTCAGTGGTGCCATCTCAGTGTCTCTGGCGCGGCATTAGGCACCTAAGCTGCTAGATCGTAAAAATGAGCACCACTCTGTGAGAAGTGAATGGGGTGTGTGGAATGGACACGGTCAATGCCAGTCAAGTGACTCAACCTGTCACCCCTTTGGGGGGGGTCCACAAACAATCGACCACTTCGTAGGCAACGGTGACTGCACATCCCGCGGCACGTCCTACGGAGAGGCTGCTCTCTGCCACGGGAATGCCGAATGTCCACCGTTGACTTGGGGCCGGCCAACGGAGGTGAACGGCGGCCCCAGTCCTGCGGTCGTTTGAAGCAGGGGGGACACCTTTGCCCCGCGGCGTGATGACCGGCGTGTACGCACGTCATGAGATGCGCACGTAAGCGTGTGCGCTTGTGAACGCCCCAATTGCGCGCACCGTGCAAAACGTGCGCGTGCAATCGCGCCCATGCATGCACCCGCGGGTGCGCCACGTACGCACGCACGTACATTGAACTTCATTCGTACCGTACGTAGAGAACCTTACGGGGATGGTCGGGGGGGGGGGGAACAACGAACCAAAACACACGCAGCGGACACCACCGCAAAGAGGCAGTGATGTGACCACGCGGTGGCCGGTCACGAGCAGAACCTCCGTGGATCTCCGACGGCAGCAGACACCATCCGCACCTCGTGACCACTCACCACGTGCCCACTCACCAAGTGCCCACTCACCACGTGACCACTCACCACGTGACCGCGGCACGGCTCCTCCGACTGGCCGGAGCCGCGGTGCCGCCACCCGGCCCGGGGGCCCATGGGGGGCCTGATGAGGCCGTAGTCGTCCGCGATGCTGCCCGTGCGGCCGGGCCACTGCCTTCTGATGTGAGAAAGGACGAGATGAGAATCACACAACGCGGTGCAGTAAAAGCTCTCGAAGCCGGATAATGACTGGTGGGGGGGGGCGGGGGGTGAATGTCCTCTCCGGATATGGGGGATGTCTGGCAAAAAAAAGTAAATTATTAAGCGATAAATAATTAAGCGGGCAAATTACGAATATTAAATAACTAAATATAATAGATAACGATTTAACGATACGTAAATGTTTAAATGATGAATAAATAATTGACGATCATTATATTGCTGTTATGTATAATTACCAAACAACTCGTACAAGGCGACCACCGAAGGAAATTCATTTGCCCTTAATGACTTCAATGATTTCATTCACTGATTGTTTGCCATTTAATCTGCCACAGAATCCACTCGCTGGCCACCGCGGCCTGAGGCATGCGCTCCGAGTCGTGCACCGGCGTGGTTCGCTGTTAGCACGTCACGCCGCCCGTCATTGTTCCACGCACGCGTTCAACATTTCTCCTCCGCGATGTCCACGCCACAACCCGCGCCACGCCCAACCCTCCCACAGCCTGTATGTCCGTATGTTGAACTTATTTCGCACCGTACGTAGAGAACCGTGCGGGGGTAGTGGGGGGGAATGACAACGAACTAAAACCCACGCAGCAGCCACGACCACAAAGAGGCAGCGACGTGACCGCAGGCCGCCGCTCGACAACGAGCGCAACATCCCGTTCACGGAAGAACCTCCGCGGGTCTCTGCCCCCCGCCCCCGTCCCCGTGAAAGGCACGTGCGGCCGCTGTAAATCAACACCTTCCTCTCACGTCTCTCAGTGTGCATTACAAGTGCGCTCTCCATCGGGTAACGACGACGTCGACCCGCAAAGCGCCAGGAGGAACCCCACGAGATGAGCGGGAGAAGGCAGCAGCAGCAGCCATCTCCAGGAGCCGGTGCCAAACAATTGCCCCAGCTCTGCACTCTACTTATCAAGGTCTTGTCGGCCAATTAACGAGTGTTTCCGTGCGGGAGAAAAAACGGAGCAGCCGGAGAAGAATGCACGCATGCGATGGGGAAACATTCTATTTCTACCCAAGATTTTCGCGATACGCGGTTTGAATTCGCCCGTACGGGGCTACGCGGTGAGGCAACATTGCGTGCGCGCTGCGTGCGCTACTCGGCAGGCAGGCAGGCAGCCGTCTCTCTCATGCGGTTTCCCGTCGCGAGCCCCTCTATCTGGAACGCTTTCACTCCACTGCCACATGAGGCGAGGCAATGACAAGCCACGTGTGTGACCACTCCAATTGAGCCCATTACCGCCGCTCCTCTGGGGGGGATGAAGGTGGGGCGGGCGGGCGGGCGGCACGTACCTCCGTGCCCGCAGAGCCTCGGGCGTCGAGGTGAGCGAGCGCGTGTGCGGGGACGGCGGTGGCGAGTAGGAGTACGCGTACGAGGCCGACGGGCAGAACGCCCGGCCTTCCGAAGCCGAGCGGACCCGGGGCCCAGCGGCGGCCGGGACGCCGGCGGAAGGGGCCTGACGTGGCTCACCTCCCGCCACCGCCGCTGCCATCATCATCATCACCATGGGGGGCTCCTCGTACTCGGGCGGCTGCTCGGACGCCCGTGTAGGGGTCCTCGACCCGTCGCTGGACCCCCAAAACGGCACTGGAAGGTTAAACGATAACAATTATAATGACGTCATATCGAGTTGTAACGAGATTTCCTGCTCAATGAGCAATGGGGCAGCGGTTGGCGAGATGTTAACTACCTCACCTGGTATACGGGAGGTCGTGGGTTTGATCCCAACCCTGATGCCTGCTGTATATTTGGAATTTGCGTGTTTTCCCCGTGGTGATTTTTATTCTGGTCCTCTGGTTTTTCCCTAGACGTTAATAATCAACATGCATTCAGAGTATTTGGCTGTTTAAAATTTCACGTGATAAGCCACTTCGATATGCTATCATTTGTGGCCAGGCCACATCGGAAAAAAGAGCTATATAGCTCATTGAGCCTTACCTGGTAAAATAAATAAAAAATTGTTACAAATAAATAGTTACCTCAGAGTCGGTACTTAGTGAACTCGTTCCTCTGCGGCAACACAGAATGGAGGCATTCTCACTAATATTTGTTCATGTTTCAACATTTCTGTTTTTAGCTATTCCCCTGCATGTGACGGGCATGAGGAGGGGGAGGGAGGGACCGCCGCTGCCACTCCCCTTGGGGTGAGGCGGGCGGTCCCCTTCACCCACCACACCGAGACTTCCTGCTCAGCCTCCTCCGTTACCATCTGGGTTCCCGTGCCAGTGCACGACCAAGTTCTGAGCTTCTGCGAAGGTAGATAACCGGTGAGTGTTTACCGTGGGCAGAGCTGTCCCTGAGGGTATGGCGAATCGGGGCGACGGCCCCGGGCCCCACACTTTGGGGGGTCCCCACGGTTCGACGTCACAGTGTCCGATGTAATTCTTTGGGTAGGTGTTGGCGGGGGGGTGCCCACAGCGTGATTTGCCACGGTCGAGATGGGGTGCCACGGTGGTATACAGGCCTGCTGCATATTTGTAGTTTGCAAGTTCTCCCCATGGTCGTGTGCATTTTTCACCGGGTCCTCCGGTTTTCCCCTCCACATTTATAATCAACGTGCGTTCAGAGAATTTGGCTCCTCTGAATTTCCACTTCGTTGAGATATCATCTGTGGCCAGGTCGATTCTAAAAAAGAGCTACATAGCTGAGTGGGCCTCACCTGGTAAATACGTTAACTTAGTAATTCGTCAACCATGCGAGCAGGAGGCTGCCATGAACCCAGAGGTTTCACTGCCTTGACGTGGCGCACGTAGCACACGATGATACTGCGTGCAGCGTCTCTCCGTCCTACCAGAGGCTGCGCAGGAAATCGCCATCGTGGGAAGGAGCTGCAGCGAAGAGGAGCAGCTCAGTGCCAGCCAGCTCACATTGTGCTTGGAGCAGGACCCCAGCCTCAGGCTTACCCTGACGGGGAGAGGGCCAGTGGCAGATTGTAGACTGTGGGGCCCGGTGCCACAGTGAAAACTCATTTCATTAGAACGGATTTGTTTTGTTTAGTTTGTTGTCCTTCCCCCCGCACCTACAATTAGCACGGTTGGCTACATACGGTGCGAACAAAGTTCAACATAGATACTGTGCCAGTGGGTCGGCTGCCAGGCTCGCCGAAGATCAACGCACCGCAGCAGAGCGACAGTCTCGGGCTCTCGGACTCTGTGCGCGGTGCCCGCGGGAGACACCGCAGATGTGGGCGAGGTGCGCACCACCACGCAGCGCCGCCACGGGCGTTACCCCGCACGAGAGACCGTGGACGGTCGAGGTCCCCCCATACACACGGGGGGGGGGGGGGGGGGTGATGGCGCCTCTGCCGAGATCTCCGTATCGCCGGATGAGGCTGGCCCCGGGGGGGCTGACGTGACGCGCGAGCGACCTCGTGGGCCTTGTGTTAAGAGAGGGTACGGGCGCGGGCTGCATTGCACGCTCGGGTTTCCGATAGCCCCGAGGCGATCGGGGTTGACGCTAACTCGGCCGCGTTCCCTGCGGGAGGATGACGACGCAGCCGATGGGAGTTGCGCGCAGGAATGACCCTGCGGCGGGTTCAGTCGACGGCGTCGCCAAAACCCCCCTGCGGATGGTTTCTTCCGACGTCGAAGCGGACGTCGAGGTCGGGCAAAGGTTAAAAAGTAACGCGAGAAACCCTCGGCGCTTCGAAAGAGAAACCACCAGCGGTAAGCCAGCTTCCTGGATCAGCTTTTGTCGGACAAGTAGCGCGAGGAGTGGAGTCGCACCGAGGGGATCCGTTCGAGGCCTCGCGGCCACGGCAACGGCCGCCACGGTTTTGCCGAGCAGAAGTCTGCACTGATGGTGACCCCAACTGCTCAACGCAGCCACGGCGTGACGGTTTCTTGGCCGCACAGGGTGAACTCTGCAACGGGAAAGCCTGGGGCTACCTCGCCTTGGGGTGTCCAATGGCACAAATCGATAAAGCGGCAACGGCACTTCCAGGCAACATGAGCCCGTGACTGTTCTCCTTGGTGACTCTGTCATTAGAAGGGGAACCGCTCTTTGGCAGAGCTGCCAAGGAGTGACGTGTCTGGTGGCGTGGTGTGGTGACGTGTCTGGTGGTGTGGTGCGGTGACGCGTCTGGCGGTGAGGGAGTAACGTCGTACCTTCTCCCGCCGCGACAAAGCGAGGTCGGTCTGCAGCGCGCGACGATTCCAGCTTGTGTAGCCGACCGAACTTACTGCAACTGTCCGGCTCGTAGTCACTCTGCACCTCGCCCTGCAGGGCACAGCCGCACATGCGCACACACACACATACGCACACACACATGCACGTGCGTACATACGTGCGCACAGACACGCGTGAAATCAATACACAAGATGCGCCACGTTGATTCAGCAGATATTGTGGTTCTACTGAAGGTAGTAACGCTTAAGTCATATCGATGGTGGCTGGACATGTGGGGCTACATGACCCGGCCAACGTCAGCCTCGTCTGCGTTGGCACGTAGAACGCATCTAAGAAAACCTCCGGAACTGCGGTGTTTACTTATTTAATTAGCTCGTGCGATCACGGCACCAGCCCCCCAATCCAATCAAAGTTGGCACAGCGATGTTATCAATACAGGGCCTTTGCCACACCGAGGACCCAGTCTTGGCAAAGCAGTATTTTGCAACGTGCTTGACAAAAACACGGGGGGTGTGGGGGAATTAGAAAAAGTGACTTCGGTCGACGTTTTTAAGGGGCGAGCCTTCGTCTGGATGCGCGGCTCCTGCGGCCACCAGACAAAACGCTCGTGGGGGTTGGCGATGGATCCGGACACGCGCAATGAGAGAGAAAGACAAAACGGTGACAGCGATTCCCTCAAGCGATCCGGGATTCGTAACACGCCACGAGTCAGCAAAAAAGGTGCGATGGAAGCGTGGATGGCACTGGGAATTTGTTTTTTTGCTCAATGAAACTAAACAGAAGAGAAAATCAATGTTTTTCAAGTCCGGTCTTGCGAAAGTGTGGGGTGACGCCAGCCTCTGCCAGGGTGGACCTACGGTTGGCACCTGTGTAGTGCAAAACCCCACGACGTATTGTCAAACTAAACTATAAACTATTTTTATTTCACCAGCTGAGCTGTTCTGTAGCTCCTTGTCAGCACTGTAGCTCCTTGTCAGCACAAATCATAGCCCAACGAAGTGGCTCGTCATCGTCGTCACGTGGGAATTTACGGCAGCAGCCAAATACTCTGAAGGCGCGACGTCGATTGTAAATGTGCGGAGGGGAAAACCGGAGGACCCGAAGAAAGAGCTACAAAACCGCGGGGAGAGAGAGAGGCAGACTCCAAATATACAGCGGGCATCAGGGTCGGGATCGAACCCACGACCTCCTGTATACCTGGCGAGGGAGTTAACATCTCACCACCACGGCGCCCAATCGTGGGAAAAAGGAGAAGAATCCCTCACAATACTGGGAGAACGGCGTGTGCATGCATCGTCTCGAGTGAGTGGGGAATTATGATCCACATCGCACAACTGACAAAATACACGATTTAAATGTTTTATGTCCCCGGGATTAAAATGTATTTTAAATGTCCTCGGGAAGAACGACAGATTTCCCAGGACAGCAGCTGCCTCCTCCTCCTCCTCCTCCCTTGTTATCCCCCCTCCCTCCCTCCCGTCTACCCCCACCCGCCCTCCTCCCTGCCTCGTCAACAAGAGGATGATCCTGGGAAACCAGGACGGGTGGCAACCCAAGGTGGTCCTGCACCAGTGGCTGACATTCCACACTTTCAAGGCAGGGGGCCCAGTCTCTCTGCGATGACCACTGTTGACTTCCCACAAAGCGGAACTCGTGTTACTCTTCATCGCCATCGGCCACCATCGCTCCTAAGCGATGCTTTCTGCCCAAGCCCACTCACCGATCAACAGTCAAAATGACGTCTTTGACCTGAACACGTTCTCTAAATAACCGTGCGACGCTCCGTGCCTCTCAATGCGATTCTTAAAAGTACAGCTGCTTCGTACATTTTTTGGGGCCGATTTTCGTTTTTTTAATTGGGGCGCAGCACACACGCTCCCTCGCCTGCCGCGGCTACGCGTGGATCGGACCGAGCAGTGCCTTGCCGTACGCGGTGTGCTATGAAGAAAGGGTCATTCCCTGAAACGTCGCCCCTCTTTCTCGTCGTGGACACACAACTGTGTTGTTGAGTGTGTTGAGGTTGCCAGAGGGTGGGGAAGGAACTGCTTCCGATGTCGCTCGCGATAGGTGTTAGTCGTGAGTCTATGGGTCTCCGTGTCAGTTTGTGTGTTTCCAAACAAGTCTATGGGCCTTTGTGTGAGTTTATGGGTCTCCGAGTGAGTTCGTGGTCACAGAATGAGTCGGTGGGTCTCCGTGTGAGGTCATGAGTCACCGAGTGAGTCTATGGGTCTCTGTGTGAGTTCATGAGTCACCGAGTGAGTCTATGGGTCTCTGTGTGAGTTCATGAGTCACCGAGTGAGCCTATGGGTCTCCGTGTGAGTTTACGAGTCACCCAGTGAGTCTATGGGTCTCCGTGTGAGTTCGTGGTTCTCTGAGTGAGTCTATGGGTCTCCATGTGAGTTTGTGAGTCACCAAGTGAGTATATGGGTTTTCATGTGAGTTTGTGGGACTCCGTGTGAGTCTATGGGTCTCTCTGTGAGTTTGTGAGTCACCTAGTGAGTCTATGGGTTTCTGTGTGAGTTTGTGGGTTTCCGTGTGAGTCTATGAATCTCCGTGTGAGTCTATGGATCTCTGTGAGTCTATGGGTCCCCGCGTGAGTCTATGGGTCTCCGAGCATGTTATTTATGCTTTTCCTTTCGAGGCGGCAGTGTTAATTGAGGAGTGTGAATTTGTTTTGCTGCCCGGGGCATTGCCACTGGGGGGCACTGGTGGACCGATAGCATTGACACTCAACCGTGGCTCGTGGACACGGTGAACATGGTGGACCCGACCGTACGCAATCGACACAAAACGGAGAGACGCCTCTGGCTCGGCGGTAGGGCGAGCGGCTCGCAATCGGAAACCCGCGAGTTCACATCCCGGTTGGGGATTCACTAAAGCTCATCATCTCTCCGGGGTCCAAACAAAAATAAATGAGTCCCGATTCTGTGGGGGCAACTCAGCGGTGGTTGTCCTATGGATAGCGGGGAAGAAAGAGGGTGCCTATGGAGGCTTGGGGCAGCGCAACCCCGAGCAAGGAAATGCCCTCTCCCCCACCAATCAGGTGAGCATTGTGATTGAATCGGCCCCCAGCAATCCGAGTGGATCCACCTGTGTCCAAACAGTCAATCGCACTGAAGCCGGGGCCTGTGCCTTCTCTCGCTACGAAGCCGGTGATGTAGGCAGGCCGGCCTGTTACAAGGTCACGGGGAAACAACGCGGCCTTTGTACGGCAGCCTACAGAGAGCGCTCGGTCACCACTGAGGCTGAAAGCTCTGCGCATGGTTTTCTGTGGCGAGATGTTAACTACCTCGCCCGGTATGCAGGAGGCCGTGGGTTCGATCCCAACCCTGACGCCTGCCGTATATTTGGAGTTTGTGTGTCTCTCTCCCCGTGGATTTTTCTCCGGGTCCTCCGGTTTTTCCCTCCACATTTAGTAATCAACATTTCCACGAGACAATAAGCCGCTTCTTTGGGCTATCGCTTGTGGCCAGGCCGCTTCTGGTAAAATTAAAATATCTGAGTAGTTTAGTTTGAGTGCAGTGTGTGCGGCCGGGTGTCGCGGCAGCACTGACGTGAGCGGCTGCGCAGTGGCGGTCTCGCCGCGGCAACGTGTGGCAGGCGTGCTGCGCCAGCAGAGGGGACGGGCAGGACTCCCTTCTCCACTGCTGGTTGAACGTCTCGTAAGCCTCCAGCTGGTGGGGCCCGGCGGGCCCGGGGAGGGGGGGCGGGGACGGGCGGGGGGTGGAATGCGTGCACGGGGAACAGAACAAAGCATGGCCAGGAGAATGAACAACGGCAACCAACGCGCATAGAGGAACAATCACAAACAAGGGAACAAACACAAACTGTCATCGTCGTCATCATCATCATCGCCGAATATACCACGCCACTCGTGCAGTGCATCTCGAGGCACCCTGCATCTCTAGCCAAGGGGGAGCCCCAGTGGCAGCTGTCCCTGTGCAGCACAAGGTGAAAGCAGCACCGGCCCGCAAGTGGCCATTAGCCTGCCAGTAGGGGCTAGGGGTGGGGGGCGCGATGGCGAGATGTTACCTCCCTCGCCTTGTATGGAGGAGGTCGTGCGTTTGATCCCGACCCTGACGCCTGCTGTATTTTTGGAGTTTGCCTGTCTCTCTCTCTCTCCCCGTGGTCGCGTGGACTTTTCTTGGGGTCCTCGGGTTTTTCCCTCCACGTTTAGAATAAACATCACGCATTGAGAGTATTTGACTGCAATACCAGGTCGCTTCGGAAAAAGAGCTGTATAGCAGCTCAGTGGGCCTTATCTGTTCAAATAAAAACATGTTTTTAGTTTTATTTTGCTACGTGACTTTCTCCCATTCAGTAATTTGCGAGTAATAAATAAAATGTGGCAAATGTGGACCGTGACGCCGGCGCACAAAGGGGCCTCCTCTTTTTCAACGAACGTCACGGGACCTTGAAACGCCCACCGTGCAGCGGACGGCATGTGCGGTCCACACTTCGCCCTCACTGTTGACCAGGGGCCGCCGCTGGGCTCGACCGCCGACACGTCTCGGGATATTTCGTGAGGGCGAAGTGTCAACCACGGTGGTGGATTTGGCAAAGGAGTCGTTGCAGCCAACGTCAGAAATAGGAGAGGTCCCTCTCCTCCACGATGGTGGGAAGCGCGGGGCTAGCGGATGGGTGGGTGTGGCTATCTAACAGTGGGTGGGGCTAAACAAGGGAGGGAGGGGCTGCTAGCTTACCACCATGTGTGCGCGTTGAGCTTTCCAGGCAGGTAGTACCACCTCTAGAAGAGGGGACGACGCGCCAACAATCCACACAAAGTGTTTCATCAAGGAGCGTAAACGACCATCACGCGAACTCCGCTCACCCTCGCAGCAGCAGCAGAAGCGGCTTTTGGCTGCTGGCCATCGAACAAAGATGGTGGTCACCGAATCGCGCGGCGCTTTCAGATGCGCTTCTGGGACCGTCTGGAACGCTCTTCCAATATTAGGAAGTCACTGGAGCTATGCACTTTTAAATCATGTACATTGACAAATAATTTCTTTAGAACTGCTTTTTTGTGTTTGGTTTGTTGTCCTTCCCCCGCACCTACAATAAGCATGGGTTGTCCACGTACGGTGTGAAAGAAGTTCAACACACACACACACATACCTTGGCGAGGGCTTCGTCTATGGTGAGGCGCCTGTCCTTCACCATCGTCATGAGCTCGATGCGATCCTCGTCGCTCATCGTTATCTCGCTCGCGACGAAGTTCACGCCCGGGCTCGTGGGGGCACCTGCCAAGTGCGCACGTCACAGGGGAGTGAAATTAGATCACGGGCCCTCCCAAAAAACCCACGTCCACTGCACAAACCGTGGCAGATGGCGGTTACCCGATGATGTACGAATGTAAAGTAAAGCAACTCTCCAGTAGCATTGTTGCGACTGTGGGTCATCCAGAACAGACACCGTACGACGTGCAACGACGCGATGCCCCGATCCACAAATACGAATGAGACATCACAGCAATGATGATGGAACACCACTCTGCTGCTCCTGACGAGGCTGTCTGGCTTCATCATCTGAATGTGAAATCGTAGCCGTTGCTCTGCACCAACATCAGCCACCGTACGAAGGAAGAAGCGCGGTGTTTCCTGCCTTCGTCGGCAGTGACTAGTTCAGGTCGAGCCTTGGTCTAGCCGATGACGACCCGTAGACCACTGGCCGGGTCTTACCCTGTGGATTCTGTTACAAATGGGCCCAATTCAATTGGCTAAAACGTGATCGCATTCACGTCATTTCGGATTTATTTCAAAATAGAACGTGCATGCATCGGATTGCAATGACTCATGAAGTCATGAAAATTATCGTGTACTACCTTATGAGATTAAAACGATCGCTTGCACAAAGAAATCAGTTTGTCTTAATAGACGGATAATATTCAGTACATATGCAGTAACCAGCACACTTGAATTGACTGTTTTGTCGAATTTATTAAAACTTCTGGTCTCAACAAACTTGAGACACTGCCCTGTCTGGCCCAGGCACCTTGGCTAGAGACGCTGCCCTGTCTGGCCTGGGCACCTTGACTAGAGACGCTGCCCTGTCTTGTAGTCCTCGTGGGTGTCCGGTTGGGTGTCCGCGTAGACGTGCGGCTGGGTAGTCTCTGCAGACTCTGCCAGAAGGAGCGCCCTTTCTTCTTGCTGTCGGATTTTCCTGCACGCACAGCGACACAAACACACACAGCGACACAAACAGACAAAGTGAATACAAACACACACAGCGACACAAACACACACACATAGCGACACAAACACAGCGACACAAACACACACGCACAGCGACACAAACACACACAGCGACACAAACACACAAAGTGAATACAAACACATACAGCGACACAAACACACACACATAGCGACACAAACACACACAGCAACACAAACACACGCACAGCGACACAAACACATACACATAGCGACACAAACACACAGCAACACAAACACACACAGCGACACAAACACACGCAACACAGCGACACAAACACACAGCAACACAAACACACACAGCGACACAAACACACGCAACACAGCGACACAAACACACACATAGCGACACAAACACATACACAAAGCGACACAAACACATACACACAGCGACACAAATTCACACAGCGACACAAGCACACACACACAGCGACACAAACACACACACACAGCGACACAAACACATACACACAGTGACACAAATACACACACACAGAGACACACACACAGCGACACAAACACACACACAGTGACACAAACACACACACAGCGACACGAACACACACACAGCGACACACACAGCGACACAAACACACACACCTCTGATTAGCACGGTTGGCTATGCATACGTACATACAACGTGTAATTTGGCGAATTTGGACCGTGACACGGGCTCACAACGGCCAACTCTTTTTCAAATGTAACGGGACTTTTGACGTGCACCGAGCAGCGGGCAATTTGCAGTATTGGAGGTGAGTGCACCGGGCAGTATTAACCAGGGCGGCCGCAGGGGCTCGAACCGCGAAACCTCTGCAACGAGCGGTAAATTACTACAGCTCGGGCTCGTCAACTAGCGTCGGATCGGAAGAGTCTCGCTGGAGGCGAAACCAGTCGCTGGTTTCTATTGGCTTGAGCTTCTCCCGCTCTGAGACGTCCGCAAGTTGCAGGGTGGCGGGGCCGTCCCGTTCACTCGGAACGCACGCGAGCGGCTCAGCGTTCATTTTAATTGGAGAGGCGCAGCAGCGCCGTGGTTTTCAAAGACGTTGTTACTCACCGCAGAGAACCGTAGCGACACGACCGCATACTACGATAGCCCGGCGCCAAACTGTGCCACACGCCCTCCCGATGAAGTCATTTTATTTTAGTTTCCTTCCGGTTCTGTACATTATCGGAACCGAATCGGAAGAACAACTCACGATGTACACATACGCCATCGGAATGGGAACGGAATATACGCACCAAATCTGCGTTGACCAACGTGGTGAAGTACGGCAAAAGCACCCCCATGACCGACACGATGTGTGGGGAAGGCGTGTGGGGGGAGGCCTTCGTGAACCGGTAGATAGGGAATGGCCGATTTATTTATTTGTATTGACTGCGTTGCTTCAATCCAGAATGTTTAATTGATGGATTTGAGCGTCATTCAATTCCAAGGTGGTTGAGGTGACCTCGAAAGGTCAGAGGGCCCGAGGCAAGCCGCCGGACCCCCGCGTCCAGAATGCGCCGAGCCGAGAGCTCAAAACGCGCGGTCGGCACGGAAAGCGTTCCTGGAACGGAGACGACAGGCACGTGTCCGACTCGCAGGGCACCGCGGCATTGGGCGCACGTTGTGAAAAGGGCCGGAGCGTTTATAGAGAACGACGGCCGATACCGTAGCCGGCACGCCGGCGGGTTAGTTGGTCGGAGCGGACACGCGATGGACGGATACGCGACGGTGAACTGCACTCGCGACGCTTACCCACTGCCTCGTCTTGCGATGTCGACTTGTGCAGAGAGCTTCTGTGTCAAACGGAGAAATCAAGGACGTGGAAGGGGATTATCACGATGACGAGTGCAAGTGTTAGCCTGCGATACACTTAAATGTGTGTGTGCGTGCGTCAGTAGGGAGCAGTGGCGCAGTGGTTAGCACCCTGCGCTACAAACCCGGCGGCCCGAGTACAATTCCCGCTCACGGCCAACTCCAGTCACGATTATCTGAACTGGTCCTGGGCCTCCCCTAGGTTGACTCAGCCTCAAATGAGTACCTGGTGTGGCTTGTAAACATCGCGACTGGGGAGACAAAAGCGGCCGGGTTGTGGTCCTGGCCACCCACCCCCTCGTGTGCCGAATTAGACCTTCACAGGGGCTCGCTAACAGCACTTGCCCCAAGTCTGTTTCAGGCTAAATGGGGGATCTTTGTATTTGTACAATGCAAGGGAATTCCCTGTACGGCGTTTGGTGTGCAGACGCACGTGGCGGTGCTTACAAAAGATTTCCCAGCAAGGGGAAAAAACAAAGGGGAAAAAATTAAACCCCTCAATATTCCAATTAGTTTCGTCGGAGCGATAAAAGCAAAAAATTTACATCACCGCAAAGATCATTTCCAGAACGTCACTAAATAAAGAACGGGGCATACGAGGCAATTACATTCCCACAACTATCGTGTTTTACACCAACGTTTAATTGAGAGATATATTCAAATGGGCGTTATTTTTTTTTATGGTGGCGCTGTATCCCGCGAGCAGGCTGTGCCCGCCGTGTCGGACGTAAAATCCATTTTGTGGCAACAGAAAAACCAAAAAACCAACAACGGCAACAGAGCGCACCAGAACGGGCGCACTGACGCCGGTAATTCGTGACAACGACAGCGGGCGCCATGCCACGGGGGCCCTTCGAGGAGCTGCCCGAGTGGCGTTTCATTTTGGTGGCCGCGGCGGTGGCAGCATTTTCTTTTTTTTGATCCGCTACGTAACCCGCACGCGCGTTATTGCCTGTACGTTCCTAACGCCGGACAACAACAACAAAAATTACTGGCAGATTCAAAAGACCACCATGAGTTGAGAGGAAACCTTGTGGCCAAGCTTTTGTTCGCTTATCGACAGCGCATTTAAATACAACCCAACACATGAGCACACGACCACACAAAGACAAAGATCCCCCCCCTATAGCCTTAACAGACTATTGGAGCAAGTGCTGTTAGCGAGCACGTATAAAGCCTGGCACGGCACACGAGGGGGTGGATAGCTCGCATCACGCCCGACCACCTTTGTCTCCCTAGTGGCGATATTTACACACTGCACCCATCGCCACCTGGTGTTGGTGGCCGTGAGCGGGAATCGAACTCGGGTCGCCAGTTTCGTATGCAGCGCACTAACCGCTCCACCACCGCTCCCCTACACACGTACACAAGGAGCGGCCGCCGAAAATTTCGGGCAGTTGACCCTCCTGCTGCTGCTGCTTCTGCAAGAGTCTTGAGACTCGGCGAGGCTTAGCTGGGTACAGGAGCTCGCTGCAGTAGTGAAAACCCAGCGGCGCTGCGACTAGCTCGTGCGTTGCACTGCAACGGCTCTGCGGTGATGACTTCGCACTTAGGACACGTTCTGTATCATTTGAATCCTCCGTAATGGCTCCTCAGCCGGCTATGCCCCTATATACAGTAGTCCCTCTTTTAGCGTTTTTAATCCGTTCCACGAAAATTACTGTGAAGCGAAAAAAGCTGTTAGTCGAATATAGGCATTGCATGAGTCTCCAAGAGAGCTATTTCCACTGCCAAAGCAGAAACCGCAATGTAAACGAAGCAATTCGAGGTCTAAAACGCTAATAAATGGTCATCACTGAATGGACGAAAGCACGGCTCAGCCCCACTTAGAGTGCTCGGGATTGGCCAAAATTGGCGCCGCGTGCATAAAACGTGAAGACTTCCCGTTAGTCAACAATGTTAATGTTCGTCAAAACCATGGGGTCCACGATGGGAGGCGAAACGTTAACTGAAAAACCGTTCACCGATGTCACTGTCAACCGAGGGATGACGGTCCTCATTCCTGATAATTGTTTTTTTACCCTTCTATCTGGCAACAAAACTGACACCTTTTTTTACAAGGAGTCATGTTTACATAGACCACAATACCTGCAGTCATAATGCAAACAAAAAAAAATGCTTACCCCGAGCTCTCATACTCTGATGGTGCATTGTCTTTGAGTTGTGCGCCTTTTGGCGTCATCTGGTCCAACCCATGTGAGACTAGGCTCTAAGGAAAGCTGTCTCGGGTGTGGACCAATCAACTTCAAGGACAGTGCACATTATCAGAGTTATGTGTTTTTGTTTGCATTATGACTGCAGGTAGTGTGGTCTATGTAAACATGACTCCTTGTAAAAAAAAGTGTCAGTTTTGTTTCCAGATAGAAGGGTAAAAAAACAATTATATTTTTACTGGCAAATGAGGTTCCAATGGTGGTCCTCATTCCTGTTTCATGTTTTTATTTGACCAGGTAAGGCCCACTGGGCTGCTGTGGAGCTCTTCTGCAGAAGTGGCCTGGCCACAATCGATAGCACAACCAAGTGGCCTTATTCTTACGTGGAAATGTATAGCAACCAAATGCTTGAAACGCGCTATGTTGATTCTAATTGTGGAGAGAAAAACCCGAGGACCTGGAGAAAAAGCCACGTGACTACGGGGAAAATGTGCAAACTCCAAATATACAGCAGCAGGCGCCAGAGTCGGGATCGAACCCACGACCTCCTGCATACCATGCGAGGTAGTTAACATCTCGCCACCGTGGCACCCTTACACCAAGACAAAGTTCCCGCCACATTGTGGCCTTTAACAGACCGTTGGGTAAAGAGCTGTTCGTGAGCACCGATTAAAGTTAATGCCGGCATGGCGCACGAGGGGACAGTGGTGGTGGCCAGCACCACACGTCCCCGTCACCTTCAACGCCTTGGCCTTATACTTAGGATAATGTATCTGTTTTAGAATCAATAACGGAATAATTATAATAATGAGTGTCAGAGGTTTCCTTACTCTAAGTCTTCCGATGGCGATGCAATGTGTCCAAAATTCGTCGCCTCCTATGAAACGGGCAAAAAAACGTGACTTTACCGAAAGAGCCAAGAACATGGGCAAAAAGCAATTACACAGCATCCGCACCCCGTCCGGCTCCCCAACAGTGCGCACACCACAGGCGGTCAGTGTCCCATTCACGTACAACACCACCCTGCAATTAATCCCAGCTGCGATGTCAGACACGGGGAAAGTGCGGAGACCTGGGAAAAGACGTGAAGGTTGAAATTAAATGAACATGCTGTTAAGTTCCACTGCAAATGCTCTGCACCGACCAGGTTGCTCAGGTTGTGAGTTCACATCCTGGTTGGGGATTGACTCGACCCATCATCCCTCTGGGGTCGGTACAACGAGCACCACTTAAATTCAACTGTTACCAAATTTTTATTTTGCCAGGTAAGGCCCACTGAGCTACGTAGCTCTTTTTCAGAAATGACCTGGCCACAAAGTGACAGCTCAACGAAGTGGCTCATCATCATCACGTGGAAATGTCGAGCGGCCGAATACTCCAAACGCGTGACGTTGATTCGAAACGTGGAGAGAAAAACGGGAGGACCCGGAGAAAAATCCACGCGACCGTGGTGAGAGAGACGCTCCACAAATACAGCGGGCATCAGGTTCAGCAACGAACCCGCGACCTACTGGATACCAGGCGAGGTAGTTAACATCTCCTAGCCAACGTGGCTGGCCTACAGGTAGACTCGCCCCCACCCCTGTGCCCCCCCTCTCAACCCCCACCACGATGGGAATGTGGAATGTCCCCCACTAGCTTCAGGGCCGTCAACAAGATGAGCACCGCCTCAAGCAACGGAGTAGTTTTTGTATCTTCCCCGGCCTGCCGGCTCCCTGAGCCCGTACGGTGACGGTACCTTGGCCTGCGCTTGGTCGCTGTCGGCGTCAGCCTCCCGTCCAATGCCCTGCGGGGAACGAGACAGCGTCAGATGAGATGTGAACCGTCGGAAGAACAAGGATCGGCAGCGGACGCAGTGGAGGAGGCTTGCTGATCAGTGAACGTGGGGTGCTCGCTGATCAGCAGTGAACAGGAAGTGGGGGGAGGGCTTGCTGGGGGTCCACTCGTGAGCCTTCACTCCAATCACCAGGTCACAAATGCGTCCGATAGCAAGGTCAATGCAGTAGTTTTCTCTGTTGGTTAAATAAGGTACCATAGAGTGTTTGACAGTGTGGGGGAGAGAAAAAAAACCCACTACAAGTGACGTGAAATGCTAAAGGAATATTAAAATTATTCTGTATTGTGTTGGTAGAATTGATGGTGGACACTGCCCGTGGTGGACACTGGCCGTGGTGGACACTGCCCATGGTGGACCATGTCCGTGGTGGATACCGCTCGTGGTGGATGCCACACGTGGTGGACACTGTCCGTGGTGGACACTGGCCGTGATGGAAACTGCTCAGGGTGGACACTGGTAACATTTGCTCACCCCGTGTAGAAGCAACCAACCCTATTGCATCATTGCCTATCAGTCTATTATCCATTTTTGCAGAGCATTGTGGGATAACACTAAAAACAGACGCAAGTCCATCTCTGCAGAACACAACAGTGGACGTCCATCATCTCAGTAGCCTTTGGGTTCTACCGTGACGTTGCGAACGTATCCATCGTTTCGCTCCTCCTTCCGGGAAAATGACATGAGGAACCGTGCAGCTGTGAACATCACCCCAGCAGCATTTGATGTTTTTTTTCTAATCAGGCCAACTCGAGGCCCGACCGCTTTTAACATTCCCAATCTCTTCAGCAGAGTCAGGCCGAGAAAAATCAATGTCGTTCTGTTGCCAGATGTTACGCGCGGGAACCACCCCACCTAAGTTTGCACCTCCGGTTTCGCGCGGTTGGCTACGTGCGGTGCGAAAGAAGTTGACATACGTACGTAGTTACGAACATCCAGCGACATCACAGGATTTATCTGACAGCTACGCATCTGCTGATGAGACTCGTACATTTGAAACCGCAACCAGACTTTGTTTGCTCAAACAGATCGTGTTATGAAGCCGTTTCCAAAGGCCAATTTGCTGATTTATGAGCACACAAAAAAGATAGATTTGTCCAGAAGTTTTTGGCGCACACAAACCGTGCTTTATACATGCGCAAAGGGTTGCATGAGAGCAAAATGCATTGAGCTTTGATGCGCGAGAAGCAATTACTGTCAAATGAACAAAAATGAGAATAAAACGTTATCCGAAATAATAATTAGGGGGCCTACAAAAGTAACGGGGTTAGCAGAATGAAAGCAATCTAAAAGAGGTCCTTCCTAACAGATTGGTTATAAACCTTATGTGTGTACCGCTAGAACCTACAGATCTCCTATTGCTGTAGACACGTCGACATAAGCGAAGAGATCCCCGTGCAACGAGCAGCGACGTCCAACAACAAGGGTGTGGTTCTGCACCCGACACTTGGCGTGCCACCAATTGGCAACACCGAAACGTCTTCAGCTGGAATACGATCGAACGTCGCCCGCCTCGCAAATGTCACAGCCGCCGGTGGTCTGCCTCCCTCGCCCGCCTCTCATCGCCACGCCGTCGCCCCCCCCCCCGCCCGCTATACTCCCCGACCGGTGCTCTGGTGAAGGAGCCTCTCGTCCGATCCCACCCACTGACCCGATCATTGAGACTCGTCTCTGCGTCTCGCCGTGCCAAATGCGCGGCAACAAAGTTTGAGGGCGCATCCTCCTCCACACCTCCTGCTGCCAAACTCTGGTACCCATCGCCCCGTAGAGCCTGAACAGATTGTTGGGGCAAGCGCTGTTAGCGAGCACCTTTGAAGGCCGGCACTGTGACACACGACGGAGTTGGTGGCCAGCACCACGCCCGGCCGCCTTTGTCTCCCCAGTGGCGATGTTTAACCACCGCACCAGGAATTCTTTGGAGGCTGAGTCGACCCAGGGGAGGCCCAGCACCGGTTCAGATAATCGTCACTGGTGTTGGCCGTGAGCGGGAATCGATCTCGGGTCGCCGGGTTCGTAGCGTAGCGCCCTAACCGCGCTACACTACCGCTCCCCACTACACTACCGCTCCCCCTCCTCAACACATCCCCTGACACTAACCTCTGGGAAACTCCTCCCTCCTCCTCCCTCATCTTCCTCCCCCCTCCTCTTCCTGCTACTAAACTCTAGAACGCATCACCCCCTCCTCCTCCACACTCCCTGCTACTAAACTCTAGAACCCATCACCCCCTCCTCCTCCACACTCCCTGCTACTAAACTCTGGAACCCATCACTCCCTCCTCCTCAACACTCCCTGCTACTAAACTCTGGAACCCATCACTTCCTCCTCCTCCACACTCCCTGCTACTAAACTCTGGAACCCATCACCCCCTCTTCCTCCTCCACACTCCCTGCTACTAAACTCTGCAACCCATCACCCCCTCTTCCTCCTCCACACTCCCTGCTACTAAACTCTGCAACCCATCACCCCCTCTTCCTCCACACTCCCTGCTACTAAACTCTGGAACCCATCACTCCCTCCTCCTCAACACTCCCGGCTACTAAACTCTAGAACCCATCACCACCTCCTCCTCAACACTCCCTGCTACTCAATTCTGGAACCCATCACCCCCTCTTCCTCCACACTCCCTGCTACTAAACTCTAGAACCCATCACCCCCTCCCCCTCCACACTCCCTGCTACTAAACTCTAGAACCCATCACCCCCTCCCCCTCCACACTCCCTGCTACTAAACTCTGGAACCCATCACTCCCTCCTCCTCAACACTCCCGGCTACTAAACTCTAGAACCCATCACCCCCTCTTCCTCCACACTCCCTGCTACTAAACTCTAGAACCCATCACCCCCTCCTCCTCCACACTCCCTGCTACTAAACTCTAGAACCCATCACCCCCTCCTCCTCCACACTCCCTGCTACTAAACTCTAGAACCCATCACTCCCTCCTCCTCCACACTCCCTGCTACTAAACTCTGCAACCCATCACCCCCTCCTCCTCCTCCTCCACACTCCCTGCTACTCAACTCTGGAACCCATCACTCCCTCCTCCTCCACACTCCCTGCTACTCAACTCTAGAACCCATCACCCCCTCTTCCTCCACACTCCCTGCTACTAAACTCTAGAACCCATCACTCCCTCCTCCTCCACACTCCCTGCTACTAAACTCTAGAACCCATCACTCCCTCCTCCTCCACACTCCCTGCTACTAAACTCTAGAACCCATCACCCCCTCTTCCTCCTCCACACTCCCTGCTACTAAACTCTAGAACCCATCACCCCCTCTTCCTCCTCCACACTCCCTGCTACTAAACTCTGCAACCCATCACTCCCTCCTCCTCCACACTCCCTGCTACTAAACTCTAGAACCCATCACTCCCTCCTCCTCCACACTCCCTGCTACTAAACTCTAGAACCCATCACCCCCTCTTCCTCCACACTCCCTGCTACTAAACTCTAGAACCCATCACTCCCTCCTCCTCCACACTCCCTGCTACTAAACTCTAGAACCCATCACTCCCTCCTCCTCCACACTCCCTGCTACTAAACTCTAGAACCCATCACCCCCTCTTCCTCCTCCACACTCCCTGCTACTAAACTCTAGAACCCATCACCCCCTCTTCCTCCTCCACACTCCCTGCTACTAAACTCTGCAACCCATCACTCCCTCCTCCTCCACACTCCCTGCTACTAAACTCTAGAACCCATCACTCCCTCCTCCTCCACACTCCCTGCTACTAAACTCTAGAACCCATCACCCCCTCTTCCTCCTCCACACTCCCTGCTACTAAACTCTAGAACCCATCACCCCCTCTTCCTCCTCCACACTCCCTGCTACTAAACTCTGCAACCCATCGCCCTCCTTCTCACTTGACGATATCGCAATTAGAAGTTGAAGTTTCACGCCAATCGCTCAGCACTCTCCAATCTGTGCTTCCGATTGCGATTAGATTTCACGATGAACCTAAGCAAACCGTCCGTCGGCGGCTTTCAATTACAACGTGCGAGCGTGCGCACGGATAGAAAAAAACAAGTCGAAATTAATTCTTATGCTTTCGAAATTAGAGATGACAGCCGACCGAGATTCAACGTCATTTCCTAGAGAAGAGTCTGCAACACATCGAAATGAGGTCCCCTGGCTGATGAAGTTCACGCACGCTGGCGCTGCCACCACGCGTCATTGATCCTGCGCTGGGTCCCACCCCGCGTCGCGGCGTCGTCGGGGCCCGGCCGATCATCTGAGGGACGATGACCGCTATCCGCTCGACCTTACGCCCCCGAGGAACGAGAACGGTGCATTGCGGACGCAAACGTGGGTCCGTGCCCATCTGCACCCGCAACTCTGAGCCACCGCTGGAAATTCCGCATTCTCGTGGCAGGTGCCAGCCATACGCGGGCACAGCCGTCGTCTGACTCGCGAACAATGGGGCACTCAATTCACGTCGGCATCGAAGGGACCACGATGGGCTACGCCGAGGCCTGGCCGGTTTCGATCATTGTCCGTCTCCGCCGCACCTCCGATTAGCTACGTACGGTGTGAAAGAAGTTCAACGTACGTGCGTTCGAACTCCGTGGCTCTCGCGAGTCGCACACTCTAACCGTGGCACAGATGCGGACGGTGCGCGCCGCGCATCACAAGTGGCTGAGCGTAATGCACTGCACGGGCGCTCCATGTCAGGGTGGTGAAGATGACATCGGCGGCGTTGTTTTTTCGCTCCGCGGGAGGGCTCTTCGCCTACGGGATGTTCCTGCAGATATTCCACCCTTGCACAAAAAGCGTCCAGCCGATTAAAACGCATTTCATCGCCCCCAAGCCGGCCACTCTCTCCGGCGCCGTCTGAAACGCTGCTGTAGGGCGCTCGCCCCCCCCCCCGCACCCCCCCGACTGCCGTCGGAAACATCAGGAGGCTTAACGGCGTCTCTTTTTCGGAGAGGGGGGGTGGGTGTCGAATGTCGGCCTCCCGACTTCTGCTACAGGAACGGCGACAACGCCGCGTGTCAGCCACCGCCCCTTTCCTTCTGCCAGAGCCCGCACACGGCCTGTTCGCAAGGTGCCCCCCCCCCCCCGCGCCCACTCCTGGTACGGAGCTCATCGTAAGCCACCGCCGGGGCTTTTGGTTTCCCCCTTGTCGTCGACGCTCAAGAGGTCGCGGCGTAGCGGCGGCTGTGGTTTCGCTCCGGCGAGATCCTATGAATTTGCCACGACGATGAAAAGTCACCAATTCTCTCACCCGTCCCCGTCTCGTCCGTGCCGCTGGCTGTATTATCCTGGGTGTAATCTCTGCCTCTCTCATTTGTACTGCCTCGTCTCAATCATTCTGCCTGCAGTCTGTCTCACCTGTACCATCTCATCGGTGCCGCACGTAACGTTCGTCTCGCCTTGCCGTGACATCACGCGACGTGGCCAGACCAACGCGGTGCAGCCATTGGGCTCAAGCACCCCTTCTGTGCAGCCCTCGGGCGAAGTGTTATCCTGCCATACGTAGGGTGGCTTTTCTTTGCGTGGCTGCTGTAGATTTCCCGAGCAAAGTGAAACACTCCTTCATGGAATTAGCCAAATATCCCAATGCAGGACACTTCTGAGAAAGTGTCTTGAGACTCCGCGAGGCTTGCTTGGACAAATACGACATTTTTCGTTGCCGACTAATAAATTACATTATAATTTGTATTGTTATTATTCAGAAGGATCTGGAAAAATGTTCTGTATATTGTTGTGCTGGGTAGATCAACCTTGAATTCTTGACTGTATTTGTGGGGAGCGGTGGCGCTGCACTACGAACCCGGAGGCCTGAGTTTGATTCCCGCTCACGGCCAACATTGGTGACGAATAACTATCTCGGTCCTGGGCCTCCCCTCGGTCGACTCAGCCTTCAAACGAGTGGCTGGTGCGGTGTGTAAACATCAGCACTGGTGAGACAAAGGCGGCCGGGTGGGTCGAGGTGCTGGCCACCCACCCAATCGTGTGCCACAGTGCCGGCCTTCATAGGTGCTACTCGCTAACAGCACTTTCCCCAACAGCCTGCTAAGGCAAGTGGAGGGATCTTTGTCATGCTGTGGTAGGGTGGTTCACACAATTGCAGTGGTAATTGCTGTGGCCATGGCTGACATCAGCAGTTGAGTGGATACTGAACCTCCCCTAAACCATCTCAATCTGACGTAAGCACCTGCGGCGTTGTGTAAGCTGACTCACTGGGGCGACAAAGGTGGCAAAATGGTGGGTTTCTGGCCACACCACACCATCCGGCCTCTGCAGACCTCTGGTCGTCGACAGCTCTTACACCCCAGCGGTCCGTCAGCCGAGGTGGGTGGCATCCTTGTTTTCGCGCGCGTGGGTTTGTGTGTGAACGTGCAGCGTGGCACGGCGCTACAAACGCGCCGACCCGAGTTCAATTCCCGCTCACGGCCAACCGACATCGGTGCTGGGACGACTCAACCTTCAAATGAGTACGTGGGTGAGGTGCTGGGGAGACAAAGGCGACCAGGCGTGGTTCCAGACACACCCAAGACCTCGTGCTCTGTCAGCCTTCATAGGTACTCGCTGACAGCACTTGCCCCAACAGTCCATGTAGACTACACTTTATAAAAAAAATCTTGCCAGGTAGGGCTCTTTTTCAGAAGTTACCTGGCAGCAGATGATAGCCCAACGAAGTGGCTTATCATGTGGAAATGTATAGCAGCAGCCAAATACTCTGCTCACGTCTTGTTGATTCCAAACGTGGAGGGAAAAACTAGATGACCCGGAGAAAACTCCACGCGACCACGGGTAGAGAGAGAGAGACACGCAAACTCCAAATATACAGCGGGCATCAGAGTCGGAATCGAACCCACGACCTCTTGTATACCAGGCGAGGTAGACAACTTCGCCTAGCCACCATGGGGCACCTCTGCGTTTGTGTGCGAGTGAGGAGTACCTGGGCCGAGTCCTCGGGCTCCAGGGTGACGCGGCGCTTGCGGATCTCCTCCAGGCGCTGGAACACGTCACCCGTGTGCGTGTGGAAGTAGTCCGCGTAGCGCTGCGACACCGCCTCCAGTGACGCAGCCTGCAGGCACAGCCAGCACGCCCGCCGCTCACCATCCATCGCCACCCCTCCACCGCCCCCTCACCATCGCTTACCATCCCTCAACATCCATTACCATGCATCGCCATGCATCGCCACCCTTTGCCATCCACAGTGCAGTGCCGCTAACCACTGCACCGCGGAATGGCACAGAGACAACATTGACGCCCGCGCCGACCGATACTCAAATTCACCGCGTGGTAAACAAATCCCCCGCATCACTCACCAGCTCCCCCCCCCCCACCCTCAGTCGCACGTTCCCGATTCCTTGGGAAACATTAAAAGTCGAGGGGTCCAAAAAGGTCACCCCACACACCACGACGCTCAGCATCCTCTGCTGAAGCCACTGCACGGCATTGGATCCGCCCAGGGGCGAGCGTCGCAACACAAGCGGGCGCCCGGTGGCGGCCCCCCCGACGTGACACCAACGCATCGCGCTCAACCAGAGCAACGACTGCTCCAGTTTTACATTGAGCTGCTTGAGCCGGACGATTGTACGTACGTTGAACTTCTTTCAGCACCGTACGTAATATCGGAAGGAAGAGCGTTCCAGGCGGCCGCAGAAGTGCATCTGAAAGCGCCGCACGATGCGGTGATCGCCGCCTTTGTTTGATGGCCAGCCAAAAGCCGCTGGGAGGATGACCGGAGTTTGCGTGACGATGGTCGATGCTCCTTGACGGGATCAGCAAGGTATTGTGGTTCATTTGTTGCCAGCACTTTGTGTAACCAACCGACTAACCGTGTCTGGCCAACTGATGAGCACGGTTGGCTAGGTACGGTGTGAAATAATTTCAACATACATACATTTGGAGTTTTCATGCTGTCCCCGAGGTCATGTGGATTTTTTCCGGGTCCTTCGCTATGACGCGCAATGTGTTCACAGAGCAGGGCCGTGCATTTAACAATGCCGAGACCAGCATCGTCACTGGCTGCCTCCAATGTCTCGGTCGGTGCTCAGCACACACCGGTCGAACCGATCGCGGCTCACTGGAACAAACTCCCTCCGCACATGAAACAATCATCTTCACTATAACCGGCTTCTGTTCATCCCTTAAAATCCATCTCTTCTCCCTTGCCAAACATACTGCTACGTCCTGCCCCGAGCTATGGCCAGGTCTATCACTACCCCATCACTACCCCTATCACTACCCCAACCCCTATCACTACCCCAACCCCTATCACTACCCCAACCCCAAACACGACCCCGACCTCAACCCCTCCTTAACCACTACCACCTGTCCTCATAACTGTCACCATAGCTACAGCAAAACTTTGAATAACCCCACTATCTATTTTAATCACTATAATTTTGCATACAATTGTATAATTAAGTGAAAGTGTACTGGACTAAGGCACGGTATAAATCTGTATAAGACGAGAGAAGGCATTATCACGGCGATCAAACTAAAACTAAACTATCTTTATCATACAATTGTCTTATTTTTCCAGGTAAGGCCCACTGAACGACGTAGCTCTTTTTCAAAAGCCACATTGCCACAAATGATAGCTCAAAGACGTGGCTCATCATCACGTGGAAACTTATACAGGCAGGGACAACAGGTTCCACACTGCCCACCAGGGATTATTTGTCTGTCGTGCATAGCCACGCCCTCGATTTGTATTTCATAGAGCGCTTCGGGCGGGCTCAGCACCACGTGACGCGCCGCCCCACGCAGCTTGCGCCGCGTGACACGGATTGCACGAATGCGCTGTCCAACCAAGTTCCTACCTGCCCACTCCGAAGGAACGTGTTAGTAGCCAAATAGTCTAAATGCATATTTTTTAATCTAGAGGAGAAAAATCCACGCGACCATGGGGAGAACACGCAAACTCCAAATATACGGGTGTCATGGTCGGGATTGAACCCACGACCTCCTGAGAACCAGGAGAAGTAGTGAACATTTCACCACTGTGACACCCATAGTGCATAGTTCCAGCGGCTTCCTAATATTGGAAGGAAGATCATTCCAGACGGCCACAGAAGCGCATCTGAAAGTGCCGCGGAATGCGGCGACCAATGTCTTTGTTTGATGGCCAGCAGCCAAAAGCCTCTGCTGCTGCTGCTGCGAGGATGAGCGGAGTTTGGTCCTCAATGGAAGCCAGTATGATGGTCTCAGCCTGGTCACCAATGACTACTGGCAAGAAACCCAAAAAGTATACAGCCCAAACACAAACAAAACATTGTACAACCACGGACAGACTAATGCCCATTTGAAGACGAGAATTTAGTGTTCACCTTGTCACACAGGGACAGCTGCCACTGGGGTTTTCCCTTGGCTAGACTGCAGCAGGGCAATGGAATGGTTCAGGCACGATGCGATGCAAAAGGCGCTTTGAGTCGCTGAGGCTTTTAATCACCCTTATGAATGCAACTCACATCCATACCACGCATTTTATACACCACGGAGGGATGACGATGGTGACGATGGTGACGATGGTGGCGATGGTGGTTTGAGGGGACCCACAACCAGGATACCAACTCGTGCCCTCCGTGGCATGTTGCGTCGCGCTCGTGCGTGCGGTCCGCGCCAGCCGCAGCGCCAGCTCGGCTCGGTCCCATTAATCAGCTGTCCTTTACAGTGTTATCGAAGGCGCTAGTTTAAGTGAGATATGGCCCGAGACCTTTGCATTAGGCTAAAACGCCGGTGATATTTTTTTTTTCCCTTTTAAATGTCCTTTGGAATGGAAAGGATCTCCAATGGCTTTGCCTGCTAGTCTGACGCTGAGTTACTGTGTTCATCGATAACGACCTCGCGTGCGCCGGGGATGTCGCGCGACGCTCGCGTCGTACAAACGCTCTCCTTGTCGAATCCCGATCGCAATCACGTAGCATCACGGTCCAAGGCGCAGCGGTGGCAAGATGTTAACTATCTCGTCTGGTGTACGGGAGGTCGTAGGTTCGATCCGGATCCTGACGCCTGCCGTATATTTGGAGTTTGCAGCTCTCTCTCTCTCTCTCTCTACGTCTCTCTATTCGCGGTCACTGGGGCTTTTTCTCTGGGTCCTCCGGGTTTTCCCTCCACATTTAGAATCAATGTCACACGTCTCGAGCATTTGGCTGCTGTAAATTTTCACGTGATATGCCACTCTGCTGAACCATCATTTGTGGCCAGGTATCTACTGAAAAAGAGCTATATACCTCAGTGGGCCTTACCTAGTAAAATAAAAAATAGTTTAGTTTTAGTTTATATGTCCGCACGTCAGCATGTGTAGAGTACTTGACTGGCATATCTCCTCAAAGACCAACTCAGCTCAATCATCATCAACACCACCACCACCACCACCGTCCCATCATCATTATAATCACTGGCTCTGTCCTACGATAATCATCATTATTATCATCATCATTATCACCACCGTCATCTTCACCATTATTATCACCTCCACCACCGGCCTATCATCATCGCCACATCATCAAATATCATCATCATCAGCATCATCAGCATCATCATCATCATCATCAGCTCGTTATGACCGCAAAAATGAATGCCACTTCCTGGGGAAGCCATCATTGGTCGTTCTGTCGACAGACCGGAGACTCGACCGCACCACGGGAATGTGGAATTTCCATCATTCGCCGAGTTCCGGCAACAGAAACGAGTGCGAGCCCACTGTCATTTGAGCAGGAACTGGCCAAACTTTCTAGGTAGGAACTTCCTGATTGAAAGGGTCCCGAGACTCATTGGTGCTTGACTCTGTAAATGAAGGACTGTGAATGTTGTTTAGAATTAGCTGTGATTACTGTGGCAAGAGGTGACAGAGTCCTAGTCGTGGCGGTCCTTGGATGTTACATCGCTTCACAGTGTGCGTACGTATGTTGAACTTCTTTCGCACCGCATGTGCCAATCGGCAGCGCTGTTTTACGTCACGGCACAGTCGTGGCGGTGGTACACCGTGACGCTGTGACATTGGGTTGACATTAAAAATGATCATGTGTCTGTGTGTTAAAGTCAATTCCGTCCTATTTTTAACCACGTGAGACATCATCGAGATGCATTATCCATTTTATAAGGGAGAAGCTGAAAATAATGAGTGATGTTGGCAGATCAACAGTTGCGTTACTTACTTGAACAAAGTCAATGTCAGACAGAGCTTCACGCCGCTAAAACGAACGTTTGGGTGGCGATCACCGCAGCTGTGCTGTTCCAGTGGTGGAAATTCCACGTTGTTATGGCAGGGTTCTCACGTATTGTTTGTTACCGCAGCAACAATACGAGTGTATTTGAGAGTGATGCTTCTGTCATGGATGAGGTTGACCAGCTCTCACTTATCTAGGGCAATGTGGCCCAAGTAAAACTAAAACACGGACGATGTAAATCACGAGTGATGATAATAATAACGATGATGATGATGATTACATCAAATTGTAAAGCGCCGCCGCACCGTGTTCACTCGTTGCTCTCGTACAGAGATACAGAACGACTCGGGGGGGGCGCGAGGAGGAACCAGAGGCAAGCAGGAAGGCAGCAGCAACGCGATGAGCCGCGCTTACAATTGCCCAAGCACCGCCACCCTCTATATATGAAGGTCTTATCGGCCAATTAACGAGTGTTTAAACGGAACGCATTTTTATTTTTACCAGCTGAGGCCCACTGAGCTCAACGAAGTGGCTTATCATCACGTGGAAATTTATAGCAGCCAAATACTCTCAACGCCTGACGTTGATTCTAAATGCCGGGTTGAAAAACCAAAGCACCTGGAGAAAAATCCACACTACCAAGGGGAGAGAGACATGAAACTCCAAATATACACGTATCAGGATCTCCATGTAATACCAGACGAATAGTTAACATCTCGCCACCCTCAGCGCCCCACATGTTTGCATGTGGGAGGGAACCCACGGGTGCGAGGGAGAAACACTCTATCCCATACAGATGGAAGAGGTGGAGTCAACATTTTTGCTGTGATGCCTTCTCCTGGCGAGCGACGGTATAAGGCACCTCAGTATCCACGGGAAGCAGAGTGTCACAACCTTTGTGCACTGATCCAGCAACCCTCACGGCCTCCGCAGTGCTGGATTACAGGCGTGCGCCACCACCGATAAACTGTTGTTTGCATGGCAGCGGAGACAGAAAGCACCGTCGCTTTATTGCTTTTCCAAGTTGTCGGGAATTTGTGGTCAGAATCAGAATCGGAATATTAATTTATACGGTACTCAAGGAATCCGATGAGCTATGAAGCTCTTCTTTTTTTCACAGATGTCCGTCAGGGGCACGGGATCAGAACGTTACGACGACAAAATATACAAAAACACGAGACGAGTGCAGAGTCTGGGAACAGTAACACAGAGAAAAATATACGAATAAAACTAAACTAAACTATTTCATCTCAGCAGGTAAAGCCCACTGAGCAATTAGCTTATTTTTCAGAAGCGACCTGACCATAAATGATAGCTGAACGAAGTGGCTCACCCTGAGGAGCATCTGAAAGATGAAGCCAGCGAGCGCGTAGAATACATCCCCTTCATTTATGATTTTCCCGCAAACTGGATAATTGCGCCCATGGATACCCAGGAGTGAATCCCACGTGGCATCGTTTGCTCCCACACAACAACAACAACAGAACCACCACCATAAGCGGAGAACCCGGAGACGTTTACCGTGAATCGAACCGCCGAACTCTTCAATCGCTTTGCCGAGGCCGCTCGGCTAGGCCCTGCCGGCCAAGCGCCGGGGCAACACAGCCAACGATAAATTGTCTTGCGGGGTAATTTTAAGATGAAAATTGACAAAGCGCCGTTGGACGCGTTAATTGAACCGGTTACTAATACCTCCCCTCATGCACACAAACGAACCCGTGATCAAATACAGGAAATCGTTGAACGCTCGTCGTAATTGCCTCCAAGAGGCCGGCGTCTCGTGGAAAGAGTTGGCTTCTCACCCCCTTTTGTTGCTCTATTCATCAATTGCACCGCGCGGCACATCGAGCTAACGAGTGGGCCAATTTACGGAGCTCTGAATGAGCCGCAACCCCGAACGTGCGTTTCGCTTCGCTCCTTGACGGACGGAGGACACCATTCTTCTTCTCTCTGCTCGCCGCTGAAAAATCAACTCCGTTTGCCTTTTCTGCAAACGGTGAGAAACCCACCGGAACGTTAAAGTGAGCGCAGGCTGCAACCAAAATGAAAAACCAAACACGGGAACCGCGACTTTTCGACAGCAAAATGTGCGCCTTTGACCATTTCATCAGCCCTACCATCTTTGTAGAGGGACACCTTTTACATTTATTTCAGTAGCAAGGCACCAACGAACCGCTGGGCTCTATTTCACGGGTGTCCTGCGACGGTGGAGATGTCTTTACAACACGGCACAGATCTCAGTCACAATCGTGGTCACATAGCTCACAATACACAAACAGCACGTGTGCTGTTTACGCGTTGCGATGCCTTGCAAGTCACGTGGCATCACCATCGAAGATAAAGGCGCAACCCTAAAAGTCCTTCTCTCATTCCACTGCCGGTGGAAGGACCTCCATGAGTGGGAGTTCTAGGAGAGGTTCTCTGGAAGGGGTGGGAGTCACCCCCACTTCAACCCCCCTGCCAGTCGACGAACTATGGTGTGGCTAATTAAACTTCTGGGTGGACAGAGGTGGGTGGAGGATCTTATAGACTTGCACCGTTGTTTCACCTGCCACGCCGGGAGAGTGAACTGGTGACCTCCAGATTGCAATTTCATTAGCGTGCTTCACCGTTATGCGACGGCACCTTATCTGGGGGAGGTGATATTACCGAACTAATATTTAAAGAGTGAAAACATATCCACGAGCTAAGGGCTGCATATTCCCACAATGCCCACACAGAGACAGAGAGATGGTTTATCGCGTGGCATCACATGGCGCCAGAGAATAGCCCCCGGAAGATGATATCACAGAACTACTTCTCAAATGACTGCAATAGTTCTCTTATCCGCAGAGGAGTGGTGCATCTTGAATATGATCTGTGGTGATTGTTCGTCTCACGTCAATCAAATGAAAACGTTTCATTCTCAGGAGCTGGAATGAACAGGGTTTCTTGGCAGCAGTCATTGGTGACCGGGCTGAGACCATGATACTCGCTGCACTTGAAAACTGAAACTGGTTAACTTCGCAGTGGCTTTTGGCTGGCCATCAAACAACGATGGTCATTGCATCGCACGCTTTCAGATGTGCTTCTGTGGCCTTTCTGGAAAACTCTTTCTTTTGATATTAGGAAGCCACTGGAGCTATGCATTTTAAAATCTGGATTGACAAACTCATTTCTTTCGAGCTGCTTTTTTTACGTCCTTCTCCCGCACCTCCGATTAGTGCAGTTGGTTACATACGGTGCGAAAGAAGTTCAACATACACTCACGGGATCTTAGCGGTGCCGGTTCAGTAACTCTGACCCCTGAGCTGCCCGGCCGCCTCTGGGATTGTCTTTGCCCCGCACCTCCGATTAGCATGGTCGGCAATGTACAGAGCGAAATAAGTTAAACATTCATATATACATTGTATAACTACTGTCATGAATATTGGCAACTTCCTTTGCACCCATTGGCTACATGAGACCCACACCGCCTCACTACTCCCGTGAGCGTGGGGCGGTAGAAATAATACGATAAATTATTTTTTATTTTACCAGTTAAGGTCCACTGAGCTCGCTCGCTTCATTTTTAGAAGTGACCTGGCTTTCACAAATGATAGCCTTATGAAGTGGATTCTCATCGTGTAGAAATTTATAGCAACCAAGTGCTCAAAACGCATCACGTTGATTCTAAATGTGGAGGAAAAAGCCGGAGGATCCGGAGAAAAATCCACACGACCACGGTAAGAGAGAGAGAGACACCGAAGACTCCAAATATACAGCAGGCGTCAGGGTCGAGATTGAACCCGCAAGGTAGTTAACATCTCGCCGCCGTGGCGTGGAGATGGAATGCACAACGGACGCGTGCCCAGCAAACCATCCGACCCTGCAAAAAGAAATCGCTCGCTGACAAATTGCTCCCAAAAGCAGCCGCCGTTTCAGAAAAGGCCCCACATTTGATTGCGGGTCGCCCAGTCATGCAAAATGCATGGCTGAAGCCGCGTGACGGTCGCCGTGTCGGATTGGGCTCGGGCAGAGCTATGAGCACGGAGACGAGGAAATTCATTGGGGACACTTCCGCCGCGGCAAGAACGGTCGCGGCGTGGTGCTCGCGGGCCCGGCAAGCTCCACTCGCTCGCTAAACGAGGAAAAGGTCAAAGGTTCAAACCCCGGCCGGGCAGATGAAGCGAGCATTGTACCACTCCGTTTATAAAATCAGGGCGTGGATATCTTGCGTAGACACTGCCGTCTGTACGTATGTTATGTTCAACTTTTTTTGCACACTCTACATAGCCAACTGTGCTCGTCGGATGTTTGTGGATATAATCGCCAGAATTGTGGAAATGCACACCTTAGAAATGTGGAATTTCCGCCAGATTCTCATGACCACTGAACGGGGTAAATTTCACCCCCTCCCCCACCCCCTCCTTTATTAGCGAGGGGAAATAATTCATTTGTTTTCCTGTTGGGCAGATAAAATGAGTACTGCCCTGTCCACCGTTGCCTTACGTAGAGACCGGGCCCGTCAGAGGAATGCATACACGGCACCGTACAACAAGACAATTGTCCAATACAGCTGCGATATTTCGCGGTGGTGCCTAAATGTGACAGCATCTCAAGAACGCTGCACAGAGTGGGCACATTGATTTACTGAGAGAGGCAGCCATTCATAGATGACCATGCAAATACACGTCTGTCTACGTGAGTCTATGGGTCCCTGTGTAAGGCACACGGGTCTCTGTGTGAATCTGTGGGGTCTCTGTGTGAATCTGTGGGGTCTCTGTGTGAATCTGTGGGGTCTCTGGGTGAATATGTGGGGGTCTCTGTGTGAATCTGTGGGGTCTCTGTGTGAATCTATACCATACGGTATAATTTGTACTTGTGGAGCATCTAAATATGGTTGCACCTTAAACTACTTTAAAACAAATTTATTTTACCAGGTAAGGCTCACTGAGCTATTCACTTCTTTTTCAGAAGCGACCTGGCCATCACAAATTATATCTCAACGAAGTGGAAATTTATAGCTGTCAAATACTCTAAACGCATGTTTCTAAATGTGGAGGGAAAAATCGAAGGCCCAAGAAAAAAAATCCACATGACCACGGGGAGAGAGACACACAAACTCCAAATATACAGACGTCAGGGTCGGGATCGGACCCACGACCTCCTGTATACCAAGTGAGGAAGTTAAGATCTCGCCACCGCACCTTCACATGCTGTATAGAATCAAGGGGGCATGTGTTCATTTCATAGCAAGGCAGTCACTGAAAGGGATTGAACATGGACTTGAACAGGGGCAGGGAGTCGACAGCACAGGCGTCTGGGGAAAAATCAGTTCCAGACTTGCTGGGGCAGGAGAGGATCATGAGCGAGTTCCCATGCTGCAGCTTGTGTACAACATTCGCTGGCACGTGTCATGACGGGTACCGCAAGATCCGACCGCGTCCGTCCAGTGCTCGCTGAGCTGCGTTGACTTCCGGTTTGCCAAACGAAGCCATTATAAGGTCGCGCTCATTGAACACACAAATGCTTGCTGCAAATGAATAATGATACCTTGCTGATCTCGTCAAGGCTCAAACACCGTCCCGTGAACTCCAGTCATCATCGCAGCAACGACTTTTGGTTGGCCATCAAACAAAGACAATCACCACATCGCGCACTTTCAGGTGCGTTTCTGCAGCCATCGGGAACGCTCTCCCTGACGATATTAGGAAACTACTGGAGCTATGCACTTTTAAATCATCTAGATTGACAAACTCATTTCTTTCGAGCTGCTTTTTGCGTTTTAGTTTGTTGTCCTTCCCCCGTGCTTCCGATTAGCACGGTTGGCTACGTACGGTGCAAAATAAGTTCAACGTACATCGACATTCACACTCCCGCTCAGCTGAGATCCATTGGGGGCTTCGACCGAAGGCCTTGGCAATGTCGGAGGACCTCCCTGTCTCAAGCGACCAATGGGATGACATCTCCGATGGTCGCTTAGAGTCAACGGTGTAAATCCCTCATTCCCAACAACCACTGGTGGCTTCCCACCAAACACCGGCACTCGATGATATGAAGGGTGGGTGGCAAAACAAAAACATCGCTGAGCACGCGACCGTGGAAGTGCCGGGATTCTCTCTCTCTCTCCACGGGTGTGGACCACGCTGCACCACGCTCAGGCACAGCACGGGAATGCGTGGCATCGTAACGCGTCGCAACGCGTGGTAACACGTGGTAACGCGTCGTAACGCATCATAACGCGTGATAACGCGTCGTAACACGTCTAACGCATGGAAACGGGTCGTATCATATTGTATTTTAATCGTAACGCGAGGTAACGCGTGGTAACACATGGTAACACACACATAGTAACACATGGTAACACGTCGTAACGCGTTTTAACACGTTGTTCCACAAATGGAAGCAGTCGCAGTCAAATGCATCACCGACGAGTTGCGCCATCCACGCTGCAATCCGTGCAGCATATACGGCCCCCTTGGACTGGTTGATAGGGCCTTAACATTCAACGTATGACATCATCTAGACAAACTGTTGCTTGCGTGCCATGCCAAAGAAAGAAAGGCATCCCACAAAGTCACTCTCAATGCGGCGATCCCAAAGGACGTCGAGATTTATATCCCATGTATGGAAAGTATGTGCAGTTCAATTATGGCATATAATGTACCCTTACACAACTACAATATCCCAGGTCTACTTGAACATGAGATAAATGAACCTCACAGGGCCCCTGGCCTAATTATGTCAACGGACGTTGATTGATTGATAATGGGAGTCCAAATCCCGATTGAATATATAGGGGCTCACTTTTAAATTGAGCCTGGTTAAGATAAAATACACTCGAAACTTTGTGAATATCATACAGATGCAGATGGAATGGGAAAGTTAGTAAAGTGACAACACAGGGACAGAAGGATACCTCCGGGGGGATCATGTCATGGCTGTGTCAGAGACGCTGAATTCTGCACGGCCGAGGTTCCGGGTTTGAGCCTGGGTCTCAGCTGCCCTGTGATTGAAACCCCGGGGTTCCGGGTGCAGCAGAGCCGATTGTCCCAGCTGGGTCACCAATGGCTGAACGAGCGCCATTGTAGCGATTGCTATTGTTATATTCACTCGGTGTATTGTTCTATTGTTCTATTCACTGGGTGTACTCTTCTATTGTTCTATTCACTGAGTGTATTGTTCTATTGTTTCATTCACTCTGTCTATTGTTCTAGTCTTATATTCACTCGGTGAATTGTTCTATTGTTTCATTCACTCGGTATATTCCAAATCGGGTGATTGGCCTTTGTTTATTGGGTGCAATTGTGAACAACAGCCATATGAGACATGAGTACATCTAATGAGCATGATCATTGGGTTCAGTGCAGCTCAAAGACTTGGTCCCTACAAGGCGTGTGTGGTGAAGTTAGGATAAGTGCATGTGTGCGAGCTTGGCATTTGAAGGCCTGAAGACCAGAATCGGTGATTTCGCCAACAATTTGTCAAGGGAGGCAGTTCCATATCCAGACACCGGAGTGGAGGGAGCTTCTGTCTCTGGTGTAGACCAATGAGTTTCAACAACAATGCGAATATTATCAAATCATGTTTGTTTGCACGTTTTGGCACGAGTACGATATGAGGTTAATGCAGACTTCATGCCCCACAATAGGTGTGCCTATTGGGCGTTTGTCTATCAGGTGTGTGGAACTTGCTGTCCTGTCCCTCCTGGACATTTGTGAACAAGAGCTTAATAGCTGATCAGATTGCTCCAGGACAAATTCTGATTCTGTTTGAACATCTCAACGCCTCCTTTATGATTGCTGAAAAAGGGGTAAAGCCTATTCCTTTTCATCATCTTGATACCGGCAAAAAGTGAGGTCCCATAAATATGAGAGAACATTTCATCTGCTGGCCACGAGACAAACAACCCTGAGCAGGGTTCGCGTTCAACGATGCACCACGTGGTAGTGTGCAGGAGGGGACGACAGTGCAGCGACTTCGGCAGTACTTCAACGATGCACCACGTGGTAGTGTGCAGGAGGGGACGACAGTGCAGCGACTTCGGCAGTACTTCAACGATGTACCACGTAGTAGTGTGCAGGAGGGGACGACAGTGCAGCGACTTCGGCAGTACTTCAACGATGCACCACGTGGTAGTGTGCAGGAGGGGACGACAGTGCAGCGACTTCGGCAGTACTTCAACGATGTACCACGTAGTAGTGTGCAGGAGGGGACGACAGTGCAGCGACTTCGGCAGTAGTTCAACGATGCACCACGTGGTAGTGTGCAGGAGGGGACGACAGTGCAGCGACTTCGGCAGTAGTTCAACGATGCACCACGTGGTAGTGTGCAGGAGGGGACGACAGTGCAGCGACTTCGGCAGTAGTTCAACGATGCACCACGTGGTAGTGTGCAGGAGGGCACCGCAGTGCAGTGACTCTCTACAAATTGGGACGTATCTTATTGACCAAGGAAGGATTATGGGATTGAGGATAATTAAGGATTATTAAGCCACTAAGTTGAGCTATTATTTGTGATGGCCGAGTCGTTTCTGAACAAGAGCTAAATAGCAGCTCAGTGGGGCTTTACCTGGTAAAATAAAAATACATAGAAAGCGTATCTTTCTTAAGCGAAATCGAATATCTGAAGCCAATTGCAAAAAGTTTGTGCCTCCTTCCAATGAACGACGCACCAGTGCTCATCGCTGTTCCAGCTCCTCGTCTGGTAGTGGAAATTCCACATTTCCGTGGCAGTGACCAAACATTCTTTTTTACGTTAAATTATATTTTTACATTAAACAATACGCACACATTTTCTGCTGTGCTGCGTCGGATTCAGTGGCACACATTAGGGACAGATTGGGGGGGACGCATTTTTTTAATTACTGCACCTCTTGCAACAAAAAAAAAACAACGTGATACTAATTAGGAGCCAAAGCTCTGTCTCTCTGTCAATTTAAAACATCGTTAGCATTTTAATGACACCACATCAGCTGAAGTGAGTCATGTAAGCATCAAGGAAAAGAAATCGCATGCGTGTTAAAAAAAAACTGGCCGATTTTAAGGGCTTTTGAAAAAAAAATGGAAATGTTATAATGGCTTGATCAAAAATACACATTTGAGAATTCTTAGCGTGAGGTGGCCAGGTGGCTCAGGGGGATGACGGCCGTGTCTGAGACACTGGGATCTGGTACCTCTGAGGCATCACGGTGCCTAGGAGATGTTAACTGCCTCGCTTAGTATAAAGGAGGTCGTGGGTTCGATCGCGACCCTGACAATGCCTGTTGTATGTTTTGACTTTGCCTGTGTCTCTAATGGGCTATCACTTGTGGCCAGGTCACTTCTGAAAAAGAGATATAGAGCTCAGGGGACCTTACCTGGTAAAATAAAAACAGTTTCTAGGAACAGTTTACTTGCTAGCTGGACAGCCTAGAAGCTGCCGTGGGAATGCGGAGTTCCCACATCTGGGGATCAAGACCACCAACAACAACATTGTGAGCACCGACCCACAGTTAATTTGAACGGCGGAGCAATTTTACTTCTCAAACTGAAATAAACAAACGGTGAGAAATGGGTAACTGTGGTCACAAACATTTTACGACAGCATGAAGTGCCGATTGTCAATTAGGTGGAATTTGGTTTTAAACGCTTTTGCGACCAATATTATCCATAACAGTTGTTTTGGGTTAGATCACGTAAATATAAATGTTTGTTAAATCCGCCACCACCCAACACTGCCAATTAGTAAGATTTCGTTACTAGTACAGCACACCGGTGTGTTGGAGAGTAAATCCACAACAACGTTTACAATGCGAGTTCCGTGACGTTTCGTCAGGTAATTACAACAACCGGCATCATCAGGCAACAGCCAGAGTTGTGGAGAAATCCTCCTCCTGCTTCGGCCGTAAATAGGTGTATCATTTACCGACGCTGTAATGCGCCATGCCCAAGCTGGCAAGAGAACCAACAGCACCGACGACGTGTAAACCCGCTGCGGCCGTGCCGCGGTACAGATCAGTAATTGGAATCTCTCCTCTCTCTTCTTCCTCTCTCTCTCTCTCTCGTCATCCCCGAACATCGCCGGTTATTTATAAGCAGGCGAGAAGCCGCGTCGAGCCAATGCCCCCCCCGCCCCCGCCCATTTGTCAAGGGCGACCATGGGACGTGACGGTAACCATTCGACGACGACGTTGTCACGTCTGGGGTGCAGCGCTGTAGGGGTCCCCAGGCCTCCCTCGCATCGCGCACGACAAAGCCCAGCCTGAAGCAGTCGCGGGTGAACTATGGTGAATGATGGTGAATGACGGTGAATGACGGCGATTGTCGTCAAACTCCGGTGAACTACAGTGAACGACGGTGAACTACAGTGAACGACGGTCCAACCATCCTGGCCACAGAGCTTGGGCGATTGTTGGCGCCGATTCTGGCTGCTTTCCCGTTTCTCCATGGTTCCGCGCGCCTCTGAATCTACAGAAACCGTGCAGAGCATTCCACATTTTGTAACCCTATCCCCGTTAACTTTGAACAAAGTCGGGCCGCCCGGCCTGGGTCGAGCTCGAATGTCCCATCTGCAGCCCCGAATGCCGTGGTTGTGTGGACAAGCCCAGACCCAGAGCAACCTGAATCCAGCCGCCTCTATAGCTGCGTGCAGACGCAGCAAGAGCTCTCCCACCCCGCCCCACCTCCCACTGAGGCCAGCAAGGCACCACGAGGCCCCGCGGGGTCCCCCTTCACTACCGCGTGGGCAACCGGGACCACCACACGGACCACCAGAACTACACACGGGACTACTTGAACCACCAGCGGGCACCTGGCCAATGGCACAACCACTTAGACTACCACTGAGACTTCTAACTAGACTACTACTTAGACTACCAACTATATAACCACTTAGACTACTACCTCGACTACCAACTGGATGACCAAATAGACTACTACTTAGACTAACAATTGGCCTACCACTTACACTACTATTTAGACTACCACTTAAGACTATCGGCGCTACCAAAGCATTGGATTATCACTCCCGTATACGTGTGTGTGTGCACGCATGCATGCCCACTTAGATCCTCACCAACGTGTGTACAAATGAACGTGGGAATCGCCCACAGAAGAATCGCGATTCCCACAGGACATCGTCCTGGATGGAATTGCTCACGTAGAAAAAGGCAAAGGCGCAGCCCTTGCGATTGCTCGCTCACGCCACCGCGAGTGGGAAGGGGGGCTGCACCCGAGGGGGGCTCGAGAGGGGGCGCTCCCGAGGGGAGGTATCTTGAAATGGACGGGAGCATCTACACATGATGGACTGAGCGTGATGAACACGTTCACACCGTTCGGTGGGCAGAGGCGGTGGGATGGGAGAGAATGGATTTCAGAAACGTCGTGTCGGGAGGTCGCAAGTCCAGTGCGCTGCTCAACCATCACACCGTGAAAACAGCAGCATCATCCCAGTACCCACGTGACACGTGTCCATAACACACACTCCAGTGATCATACCCTCTACGCAGAGCGTGGAGATACAAGCCCTCTCTATTTAAACCATCACGTGAACTACGGTCATCTGCGCAGCAGCAGTTTTTTATTGGCCATCGAACAAAGACGGTCACTGCATCACGCGCTTTCAGATGCGCTTCTGCGGCTGTCTGGAACGCTCTTCCTTTCAATATTAGAAAGCCACTGGAGCTATGCACTTTGAAATCATCTCGATTAAAACCTAATTTAATTACAATTGTTTTTATTTAGTTTGCTATCCTTCACCCCCACGTCCGATTAGCACGGTTGGCTACCTATGGTGTGAAAGAAATTCAACATACATTACACTATACACTACAATAAACACTACACTGCTATACACGACATTATACACGACACCACTATACTAAATTGAAAACTGATTTCATTAGAACTGCTTTTTGTGTTTAGTTTGTTGTCCTTCCTCCGCATGGTTGGCAACTTGCGGTGCGAAAGACGTTCAACATCCGTAGATACACATGGCGCTCATAGAGGGACAGGGCAGCAGGGGACATTGATGACTGCGCTCCGCAGATGAGTCCAAGTAAGGGCGAATCCCCTCCGCAGTTCCCTCTCGATGTCACTGCTGCCTGCTGTCGGGTTTGCCACGTTTTTTTGACCCTCCGAGTTGGTGGGTCTAAACGACAAAATGGCCACGCACATTCCGCTTGTCTTGAGCTGGCACATGCGATGCTGCATACCCGCATGTGAGTTTTTAAATAGGTCGACTCAGCCTCAAATGAGTACTTGGTGTGCTGTGTAAACAAACATCGCCACCCTCGTGTTATATGCTGGCCTTCATAGGTGCTCGCTAACAGCACTTGCCCCAATAGTCTGCTAAAGGATATACGGGGATCTTTGTTTTCGTCTTATGTTGTTAAATCTGTTTAATTTTTGCATATTTGGGGGAGTGGTAGTGTAGCGGTTAGCGCGCTGCGCTACAAAACTGGTGACCTGGGTTCAAGTCCCGCTCATGGCCACTAACCAGTGGCAATTATTCTAACCGGGCCTGGGCCTCCCCTAGGTCGACTCAGCCTCAAATGAATATCTGGTGCGATGTGTAAACATCACCACGAGGGAGACAAAGACGGCCAGGCGTGGTTCTGGCCAGCCACCCCTTTGTGTGCCGTGCCGGACAGTGCTAGTAGCACTGTCCCTAAAACAGTCTGTTAAAGCTAAACGGGGGGAGGGAGGGGGCGGATCTTTGTCTTTTTGTTGTTCAACCCACGAATTGCATCCTGCTCCATGCCGCACCAGCGTGGGCCATTTGTGGCGGCGAGAGCAGAGGCGAGCAAAAAAAGGTGGCGGAGAGACAAGCAAAGGGGAGAGAGCTCGCCACAGGGCTGACCGCGGCGTCGAGCTCATTCCAAATGGCAAAGGTAGCAACGTTCGATTTGCGAGCGGTCAATCGATTGCCCTGCGCGCGCTCGCGCGTCGATCGCCTCGCCGCCCCCGCGGGTCCCGTGCCTGACAATTGACGATGGGGGCGTGTGTGTGGCAGTGGCATGCCGGGCGGGAGGAGGGTGTTAATGCCGAGGACAGTCCCAGGAAGGGCCGTCCAAATTAAAGCGGAAGTATTACATCTGACACGTTACATCGAAATGCGCCCTCCCCCCCCCAAAGTACGGGGCCCGGGGCAATCACCCTGATTAGCTGTACCCTAGAGACAACCTTGGTCCCCAGGCTCTAATCCCAGAAACCATAATCGTCAGTTCGTGAGGTTTTCGCGTCTTTTATCATCAGCAGCATCATCGTCATCAGCCGTGGACAAAAAGTCACTTCTGGATCGAGGCCTCCGCAAGCCGTCGCCACTGGCGCCACGGCTCCTGCCCGTGCGGTGTTGGCTTGCACATGAGTGCATATCATCGCTCCATCTCCTCGGTGGACGTTACCGCGCCGCGTTCCGATCCTCGGCTGCCCCTCCGTTGTTTTTCTTCATCGCCGTAGTGACATGTCCTGCCCGCGACCACTTTTCTCCGTGAACCGGCGTGCGTTTCTCTCATCCACGCATTCCCCTTTCCGTCCCTCAGCGTAATTCCAAGCGTACATCCCTCCGCGCGTTTTTGTTGCATGCTTTTTCTTTCGCGCGTCTGCGTTTCAGTCCTTTGCATGAACTTTTTTTTTTTCGCTTGGCTCTAGCACGGCCATTTATGAGACCCCTGATGGAGGCACCCCAGCCACCGTGACATCCACACATTCCTAAAGACTGCGGCTCTTAACAGCTGTCAGCAGAGCGCAGTGGCTCTGGAATATCTTGCACATTGCGATCATCTGCGGGCTAATGGTATGTCACGCGGAATTGTTTATTTTTATTCTTCTTCTTCATATATTCTGTTAGACAGAAGCCTGGCCTGAAGTCTTGTCATTTCATTTTGCCCATGATTCTCCGAGTCCACGGCGTGACAGCAAGATTAAGTGGGGTCAGAGGGCGCCCAGCCAAGAGGGAATGATTGCAACCCTGAATTAGTTTGCGCGCGGACTGCACCGTCCGATACAGTGACTGCTGGTGTTCCTGAAAAGCGTCTATGCTCGCCTATAAATAACCCCCAGCGGCAGCTATAATTTATACCCCCGATACCACAACGGTGGGTGAAGGCGGCCATGTGTTCCTCACAATAGGAAGAACTGGCCGTCGTGCAGGTCGCACAGCGAGCGGCGCGAGAGAGGGGGTTCCTCGACATGCAACAGCAAGGGCACACGTTCGAATTCCGGCCAGGGCTCAGCTCGGCCTGCCAGCGGACCGACGACTCTGTGGCCGATAGAATGAGAATGCTTAAACACGTAGTAGTAGTAGGCTTTTGAAACCAATATTATCCACAGCAGAGGTTATTTTTGGGTTAGATTGCGTAAATATAACTGTGTCATTAAACCCGCCACTACCCAACACAGCCAATTAGTAAGGTTTGTCACGTAAACAAACCGTGTCAATGCATTACTACTTCAGCACACCGGTGTGTTGGAGAATAAACCCAGAACATTTACAATGCGAGCACTGTGACATTTCGCCGGTAAATTCAACAACCAGCCTCATCAGGCGACAGCCAGGGTTGTGGAGAAATCCTCCTCCTGTTTCGGTATTAAACCTTACTATTTGGCTGTGTCGGGTGGTGGCAGGTTTAACGACACATTCATATTTACGTGATCGAACCCAAACAAAAACCTCTATTCTGGAAAATGAGAATTTATATTTTTTTCTCATGTAAAGCGCTGTGGTTCATTTTGTGCCGAGCCGACTGTGGCTATTCCTGCGAATAGAAACAGGGTCCTCCCACGGACAACGTGGAATTTTGAACTGCTGCAAATGGAGAGAGAGCACCACTGCACATACGCCTGACGCAGCGACTCCAGGATTCCACAATTCGCTAAACCCCCACAATTGGTTTACAGTCATTCACTTGTCCATCCCTTCTCCTCCTTGTCACCGACATTGACATGTCCTTCCCAGGCCTCGTGACCATGGCAACAAAATAAAATGGGTCTAACTCCAAAAGCAATGCCTTTCCGCAGTATCCTGTGTGCAGTATCCGTATGCAGCATCCGTTATACAGCATCTGTATACGGTTGCGATTTAAATGGTTCGTGGCAGAGATTATTCTTATTATTCTAGCCTTTTTTTTACCACTCATATTCCTCCTGAAATCTTTAACATTAAATTAAAAATCCATTTTTTTTTACTGCTTGAGACCCAGCACGGCTTTCCCAAGCAAAGGGGATATTGTCATGATTAACAATAGACTATGAGCAATGGATACAATTTGCTTAATATGATTTTTTTTAAACCCCGTGCAATTTAGAATGTTCTTTTTGTTAATCGGATAACGTTAGCATAGCTGGTGCTGCATTACAGTTAAACCCCATTTATCCATGACCCGATTATCCGTGAACTCATTCATCAGCAAAAGTCCGGCTCTATCTTAGAAATATCCAGTGGTGCCATGGTCATCCAAATATTCAGAGTCCACAACCATGTTTCAACTGAATTATTCGTCAAATTACGTTCAATTGTCCGGGGGTCCGTACGACAGATAAATATAATTTTTGGTAAAATTCTTCCAACTATCCGGTGTTATCCGTGGCCTTGCCCCCTGGATAAACGAGTGAATCCCCAGTTGGGACCCTGGAATATTTCGTACCTGTCCCCAGTTCACCCCCCGGGATCAACGGAGTAAGATCGTCGTTGTTTCACAATTGGAGGGATATTTTTAAGAAGCGGTATTTAGTCTATGGCACTGAAGACATAATTTCGCCCGAGGTGACTTACGCTATGGAGAACTCGATATTTAACGTCGATTTATGTTCGTGCAACATTTTTGCTTTCTAAAATTTGGCACAGTTGTTTGTTGCGCCGATTTATTATTTGCTTCATCGCTGTACAGTAAAACCTTGGATTGCGAGTAACTTGGTCTGTGAGTGTTTTGCAAGACGAGCAAAATTATTAATAAATAGTAATTAGATAAACGAGCGAGGTCTTGCAATACGAGTAGTACGTGTATACGCTTTGTCTGCCGAGCGTCACGTGATCACAACTGATATACGAGTGCTTTGATATACGAGTGCTTTGGATTACAAACACGTTTCCAGAACGAATTATGTTCGTAATCCAAGGTTTTACTGTACTTTTAATTCGTTTGATTGTGTCACGCTGGTGACCCAGGTCACTCTTGCAAATGAGACTCCCATCCTGGTATCAGCTTGAGTTATAAATAATGCTGAAAACTCGACACGTTAGTCGATGAAACTGCCCTAAAGTGAATATATATATAAAATCGGAAACTTTTGGAACAATATCCCTTCTGCAAAGCAGAGATATAAAAAATTGTCTATATATATTTATTTTCTCTTTTGGACTGCTATCGAGGAATGCGTTGAGGTTATTATTTGTGCTTGTGGCAAACAGTGCCCTGTAGAAGAGAAATCCCCTGCACAAACGAACGGGCAATAATAATAATCATCTTTTCCATTTGTTCAGGCGCATTTCATCCGCGAGATCGCAACGTACAAAGTGGCGAGCGGCACCAATCTAAAAAGATCTGGGGCCTTGCCCCGGACTGCCCAATTAGGCGAGCAGAGACGCACTGTCCATTGCTAGCTAGGGGCTGCTCTGTATGCACGGCAAGTGCGACGTCTGAAACGTGGAGACGTGCTCGACTCTCTTACGAGAGCTATTGCTGCAGCCAAGAGTAAAGCAGATTTCACTCAACATGCTTGTTAGATTCTCACACGCCCTGTGGACACTGTAAACTAAAACGATAAATTATATTTTATTTTACCAGGTAAGAGCCCCACTGAGCTGCTATGAAGTGGTTTATCACGTGGAAATTTATAGCAGAAGCCAAATATAATAAACGCGTGTTGATTCTAAAAGTGGAGGGAGAAGGAGGAGGACCCGAGGTAAAATCCACGCAATCACGGGGAGAGAGACACGCAAACTCCAAATGTACAGGTGTCAGGGTCGGGATCGGGATCGAACCCACAACACATCCTGCACACCAGACGAGGTAGTTAACAAGTCGCCACCGAGACTTCACCCGGCCTGTCTCTTGTGCTCAAGCCTGAAACGCTGCAATAATCAGAACCGCAATGATGAATTCTAATAATAAGATTTTAACATTGTTGTACAGCAGATTTTTGTATTTTTAGGCACAGTTTTGGATTTTATTTTGTACTTACATATTTGTGAATTTAAATGCATTGCATTTAGCTGACTCTCATTGTTTATGCACTAAAATGTAGTCTTTTTAACAATTGCAAATGATTTTTTTTACATGAAAAAATATTACATGCACAGTGCCACCAGTTTAAATAATCACTTTAGTGTAAATATTTTTTTTCATATTTTAATAATTTTAGCAAACATGACGTCATGTGATGTCACTTTTGGTGACATCACTTTTGGTGACATCACCAAAAATGGCATCACATGGAAAAGCGTGGACGTCATTTGAAACACTTTCGTGGATGTCATTTGAAAGCACTTATTGTGCTTTCACATTTTTATATCAATCGGAATTTTTTTTTGTGATCATCCTAAATTTCATCTCGAGGCCCGAGTTTTACATTATGCAGATGAATTGCACATTCATAAAAAACATATATATACATCTAACACGTGCAGGCTTTCGCGACCAATAATACGATTCGTAATTCATTTCTGGGTCACGTCGTGTAAGTAAAATGTCGCGTCGTAAAAGCTCATCCACCCGACACAAAACAATGAATAAAGTCGGTAATTGGTTCTTTACCCTTCTATCTGGCAACAAAACTGACACCTTTTTGCAAGGAGTCATGTTTGCATAGACCGCAATACCTGCAGTCATAAATACAAACAAAAGACATAACTCTGATAATGTGCACTGTCCTTGAAGTTGATTGGTCCACACCCGAGACAGCTTTCCTTCGAGCCTCGTCTCATATGGGTTGGACCAGATGACGCCAAAAGGCGCAAGAATGAATAAAGTCGTCACGTGATGATCAACACATGTGGCCAATTTATAACTGCTTCACCAGTACCAGCGATAGTTGTGCCGGAGAGTGATTATGACCACACGTGGCCATATTATAACCGTTTCACAATTACCACTGATAGTCGTTCTTAATTTTAGAACTTTCGTGACTGCAGTAAATGATTATTTGGTTCTTTCGGTTAAGTCACGTCTAAAGATAAAATAATAAATTAAATTAAATAATAGCATACGACGTTTCGATTGCAACACAAGCAATCATCATCAGGTATAATGAAATAGCGACATAAAATCTAACCAGAAAACTATAGACAGACATATTAGCAGACAGATATCACCAAGATACATAGAGGGAGCAACACAGGAACCAGAGAGGGGTGATCATCTCTGTGGGGTGGCCTTAAATAGACAGAGGGGGGAGGAGGCAGAGAGAGGGAGGGGGTTAGAGAAAACATTTGCATATCAATGAGTCGTCCAAAAACAAGGTTCTGCAAGTGCGATGACACGGCAAGCAAGTCTGAAAATCAGAAGGACAAACTAAAATTCAATAACCTAGCAAAATATCGAAATGTAATGCAATACAACACAGAGAGTCGGTCAACACACAACGCATAGCCTGGTTGATTACGTATTTCAAAGATTGCTAAGTTAGAATCTAAGTGTGAACATTCCAAAGAGAAGACACAGGCAGAGAGAAGAGAGAGAGAAAAAAGGATAAGCTCAAAACTTCCCCGTAGAAGTGGTTCAATCTTAATTTTAGAACTTTCGTGACTGCAGTAAATGATTATTTGGTTCTTTCGGTTAAGTCACGTCTAAAGATAAAATAATAAATTAAATTAAATAATAGCATACGACGTTTCGATTGCAACACAAGCAATCATCATCAGGTATAATGAAATAGCGACATAAAATCTAACCAGAAAACTATAGACAGACATATTAGCAGACAGATATCACCAAGATACATAGAGGGAGCAACACAGGAACCAGAGAGGGGTGATCATCTCTGTGGGGTGGCCTTAAATAGACAGGGGGGGAGGAGGCAGAGAGAGGGAGGGGGTTAGAGAAAACATTTGCATACAGACGTGCAACAATTCGGTATTTCTGACATTTCCGTAATAGTTAAATCCAGCATCAGGCAGGAGCCAGAATTGTGGCAACTGCCCCATGATGGTGGTTGTTAAATGTTGTGGATTACTCTGCAACAACATCGTTGCTGCTGCTGCGGTAATAAATTGTCCAACTAACACGTAGGCTTTCGCGACAAATATCATCCATAATAGAGGTTTTTTAGGTTAGGTCGCGTAAATATGATAGCTGAAATATGATATAACCCAAAAAAAATCTGTATTATAAATTGTCCCACCTTTGTTCATCACGTGACACCTTTATTTGTTGGCTGTGTCGGGTGGAGGAGGGTTTACGACACAGTGTTTTAGTCACACATCAATCTGGCCCAAACATTAATTCTAAATAAAAAAACGTATCTTTTGGTATCTGACACCAATGGGCCCAATATGGCCTGCAAGACAACGTGAAGGCGCACAACTTAATGTGCAAGGCCACAAGGCGTGTAGCATGAGGCCGCAAAGTTCAGCTAAGAGCTGCGCTACAAGATCAATGCCCCCAACGGAGTGGAAGGTGGCAGCCGTCGCGCGGCCCACTTCTGTCGAGTAAGAAATCACGACGGATGCCATCGATGCGGCGACCCAACATATCGATCTCCCGGTCTCCAGAGCAACAACAACAACGCGAGCCACGCCAACGGCCCTTTGTAGGGCCAGACAACGACGCGCCAAAGATAGGCCCTGGGACAAGGATCCTGAAAACTGCACATTGAGGGCCTCTCCCAGGCGAAGTTCAAAAACACGAAGGAGAGATCACAACAACGATACACTCCACTGCTCCTGACGCAGTTATCTAGCTTGACCACCTGCGCCTACAGTGGCGGGATGTTAACGACCTCGCCTGGTATGCAGGAGGTCCTGGATTCGATCCCAACCTTGACGCCTGTTGTATATTTGAAGTTTGCTTGTTCACGCTCTCCATGGTTGTGTGGATTTTTCTCCGGGTCCTCCGGTTTTCCCCTCCACATTTAGAAAAATGAATTTAGAGTATTTGGCTGATATGCATTACCATATAATAAGCCGCTTAGTTCAGTTATCATTTGTAGCCAGGTCGCTTCTGAAAACAAGCTGAATTAGAGCTCAGTGGGCCTTACCTGGTACTATAAAAAAAGTTTATCAAATCCTTTATATTAAGTTCGCTTGCTTGCTTGCTTGCGTGCTTGCTTGCTTGCGTGCTTGCTTGCTTAGGACCGTGCAAATCTTTCGGTCGTTTTTTAACCCACTTCCCGTGATCCAATCGAGCTGACATTTTCCACACAGACTCGTTGTGTGTGACAATTAATTTTCGTGAAAAAAAAATCCAAAATTTTACACTGTTTAGGGAAAACAAATTAAATATTTAATTACCAATTGCTTAATGGTGGCAGACAATCATCTGACCCATAGGTGGCAGCCATCTCAAGCCAGAGGACGAGAGGACTCGAGCCGCCACGCATATAAAGGATTTATAGTGAAAAACTTTGTTTTTACGGGTTTACTTGTTTTTTTGTTTAGAATGTGAAATTGTAGCTCTGTGTCTACATCAGCCATACGAAACAAGAAGAATTCCTACAACCATTTTGTACCCTAAAGCCACCCCCCAACTTGGAATCTCTTTAATGTCCAATAAAGAGCAGACAAGACACTCCAATTTTTACCATTAAACTTTATTGTATTGCTTTTGTCTTTTTTCACTTTAGTGACTTTGGTCACACTTGCAAACGACACTCATCCTGGTCTCTTGACTTCCAACCTGGTTCAACTAAATAATCTCTCAACTAAATAAATTATATTGTAATAACCATCGGGCACCCCTCGTGGGAATCGAACCGTGGACTGCGTGTGAACTCCCTCAGTGGCGAGTGCTCTGACCGCTGGGCCACACGCATCACCCTCCCACGCTGCACGTCCTCTCCAAAGTCTTGACGCCTCAGCATTTCTCATTTTATGGCCGACCGGCTACAATAGGCTCCCTGCTAGGGCATGTGGAACATGAAGCTTTCAAAGCCTCATTACATTTCGCTCGGGGAAGGGGGGGGAGATACCCCACCCGCATCTGGGCTTGCTCACACTGCATAGCCCCGGCGGCTCGAACGTTTAACTAACGTGGGAGGAAAATGTGCCGAGTTAAAAGAAATAAAAAAAACGGCGAGATCCGATGGGTTTTCGGCGTGCTGAGACGCGCGCGCTTGCGTGCAGCGCTTGAGACGTACAATGACCCCAAAGCCTTGCAGTAAATTAAGTCACGTGTTCAAATTTAGATTGAACAAACACCCACCACCAAGTCCATTCTCCGCAAAGGCTACAATGCCTGCAAGAATAAATACTCAGCGGTGGCTCCCCAAAGTTTCCCTTCCTCTTCGAATTTGGCCCAATTCTGTCTGGATCTTTGGTGATCATTTCAGCCAGAATGAAACAGCAATACACAAAAAAGGCAAAGCCAAATATTCGTTTTCAGCACCGCAGGCTGCCAGAGTCGCGTACGCAGAGGGAGAAAGACGGAGGGAAAGAGACGCGCGAACACAGTGACAGACACAGAGGAGGGCACAGAGGCGTACACACTTAGATGGAGATAGAAAGATCGATGGACAAACATTTCACGAATGGGTTATTGGCTGATTAATAGAAGTGCTGTTTGGTGCCATCCTCAAATACTCAAACTAAATACAAAGGCCACCATGTAGGCTTCATGGCTGTGTGGGCAAGTGCAGTTAGCGAGCACAAATTCAAGCCAGCACGATGCGCGGGAGCGTGGCGTGGTCAGCACAGCACTCACCAACGTGTGTCCCCCCCAGCGGCGATACTTACATCATGTGCCAGGTACTCATGTAGGGCCGAGTCGACATAAGAGTGGCCCAGGACGAGGTCAGACCACGTTCAGCGGTAAAGCATGGCTCGGAACGAACTTGTCCAGATCGGAGTGAATTGTCGCCGAGGAAACCGGGAGCTTCACGTGGAGACAGAGCAGCCAGCTTCCTGGCACAGCACGTAAGGCACTCCGTCAAGAGATAGCACTGCCCGGCCAGTTCCGAATGAGACTTCTACTGCCCAACCAGAGCTGGCGCCCAGGGATGGAAACCCCTCCACCCTCTCCGGAGACAATTGCCCCATCACTCATGGAGAATGAGTTGTGGAGACATTGAGAGAGAGAGAGTTACGCTGAGACAGTGTTGGCCTTTAGCCATAATGCTTCACTGCAACGCTTAATACATCCACACACACAAAAGACGAAGAACGACAACAGCCGCCAATCGCGACTAAGTGACGGTGACGTCACCACAGTGCTTGTGCCAGGATAGGTGCCCCTTGAGGTCAAGTGAAGTGTCGAAGGCTTGGTGGCAGGAGGTCACTGGACAGACCCAGGTACCATGGGTTGACTGAGATGACTGGCAGATGCACCACCTGCATCCCCTGCTGTGCCAACTTGCTGTGTTTTAGCTGCCCGGCGCTCTGCTCGTTGTTGTGAGCGTCGCTCCTCAGATGCCTGGCAGATGCGCAACCTTGTGTTTATTTTGTGCTTACGATAGCACATGGGCAATAAGTGCACATTATTGATTGGGACCTGGTTACGCAATAGAAACGTGGTGAGAGAAAGAAAGAGAAACAAAATGAAAAATAAGTTGTATATGGTCAGGTTCCATATGGCAAGGTCATAACATCAACATGGTACCATCAGCATGGAGAGAGAAGAAGGCAAGTTTGGCAGTTTGCCCAGACCTGCCCACCATTACGAAAGTCCTTAACGATTGTGAGCCTATTGATGGTACTGTGGGGCCTTGACCAGGTCAATAACGCAGAGATCTAGGTCCTGTTCAAATTCCCTTCACCTCTGCCGCAGTAGACGGACAGAGAACATGGCGTCTGTGCAAGGACTGCCCTGTTCTCAAACCACATTTGGGGCTCCGCAAGCCTCTCCTCGGCGTGCCCAGGACCTCTTCCCGATGAGTACGATTGGCTACGTGCGGTGCAAAAGATGTTCAACATACATACATACTGAGAAGGTAGATGCCCTTGTAGTTGTTAGTCTGTGTGGTCCCCCCTTCTTAAATAGGGGGACGACTAGGGAATGCTTCCAATCCTGGAGAACCCGTCCTGTGGTCTCGGTGGTTGTGATTACATCACGTAGGGCAGCCTGCACAAAAATCACCACTCTCTCCTACAGCAGTTCGCTTGGGAGGTCATCTCTGCCCAGCACTTTTCAATGAAAATGCAATTTTAACATGATTTCAGCCGGAGCTGTCCGTAGCTGAACTCTGGAAAACATTGCTCTGCCTCCACCGAACCTGCTTTTGGAGGGAGGGGTGGGAGCGGTGCTGGGGTTGGGCAAGGTCGGGGTGCGTGGTGGTGGGAGGGGGCAAGGTCGGGGTGGGTGGTGGTGGGGGGTTGCGGGATTGGGGTTGGGGGAGCAAATATTCCAGGAGAAAATTAGGCAACCTGGCTAAGACCATGAGACCAAACGCACGAGGTGGTGGGCACACCTTCTGTGTGCTCTACAGAGGCTGTTCCTAGCAGAGAAATAAAACTGATATTTTCAGCTGAATTAAAACCCAAGTTTAATGCGATGGGGATTGATTGTGCAATCGTTGGTAATTAAAAGTAAAATCATTTTATTTACCAGGTAAAGCCCACTAAAGCTGTACAGCTCTTTTTCAGAAGCGACCTGGCCACAAATGATTGCCCGACGAAGCGGCTTATCGCGTGGAAATTTATAGCAGCCAAATACTCCAGACGCGTGATGTTGATTCTAAACATGGACCCGGAGAAAAATCCGCACGGCCACAGACAGAGAAAGAAGGAAGGATCATGCAAACTCCAAATATACAGGCGTAAGGGTCTGGATCAAACCCACGGCCTCCTTCATGAATCAGCGGTGGTTTAAAATCTGGTCGCAATGCCGGCGGTGCTGGCTCATCGGTCCGACGCGTGGATTTGCGTGGCCGTGAAACCGCGTCGTGTTGTACATGTCGCTCTGCACCCGACACAACATGACCCATATTCCTCGTGACCAATCGGTCCATACGTGAGAAGAAACTGATCGAGCATCTCAAGCGAGATTTTTTGCGGTGAAAGGAAACGTTTTGAGATTCTGTGCGAGTCCTTTCCACGTCGGTGAAAAATTATTATTAAAGCCTCATTTAAATATTTTACAAATGTTTGCCGCACATAATGACTCTGAGCAGTTCTCCGCGCTGATGTGATTTCTTCCGCCAAGATATAGCTTGGCACGAGGCGGCAGGCAGCCCATTAAGATGTGTGTGACGCACACGTGCACAACGCGCGCGCGCGCGGAGCGATCCGTCATCATTCTGAACTACCCATCCCTTTGTTGTGCTGAATCGGTGACACAGGGAGAAAGGGACTTGAATGTGCGCGTTGGAGCTTACGGAGATGATTTTTTTATTTTTAAATTTCTAATTTTACGCTCGGCTGCCTGCATTGGTCATTCTGCTTGGATGTCAGCAGCGCGCGAGACTTTGAGTTCCATTACAGTTAACGCTGCAAAAATGTACTCGCACGCGCGGACCGAGACAAAGAACCCCCGAATAGCCTGAACAGACTGTTGGGGGTGGGTGGCCAGCGCCAACGCCCGGTCCGCCTTTGTCTCCCGCGTGATGATGTCTACACACCGCTACACAAGGTACCCATTTGAGGCTGATTCGACCTAGGGGAGGAGGCCCAGGACCGGTTCGGATAATCGTCACACTGGTGTTGGCCGTGAGCGAGAATCGGAAACTCGCGTGGGTGGCCAGGGCTGGACCTGCGGCGCGCTGACAGCTGTGCCTCCGCTCCCCGCTCGCACACGCAAATGTTCACACGCAGACGTTCACACGCAGATGTGAACACGCAGACGTTAACACGCAGACGTTCACACGCAGACGTTCACACGCAGACGTTCACACGCAGACGTTAACACGCAGACGTTCACACGCAGACGTTCACACGCAGACGTGAACACGCAGACGTTCACACGCAGACGTTAACACGCAGACGTTCACACGCAGACGTGAACACGCAGACCTTTACACGCAGACGTCAACACGCAGACGTCAACACGCAGACGTTCACACGCAGACGTTCAAACGGAAGGCACCTACACACGTGTGTGTACATACTGTGCCGATTTAGAGTAAGAAACACGACAGTTACAAGATGCAACCACTACTACCACCACCATCCAATTATAAACTCCATTAATAAAATAATATAGAAGACAGGAAGGTGTTACATTGATGAATGGCCAGCGGGAGAGATCTAATTGCACGTACTCGCGATATCGCAGCAGCGCCGGTTTCATGGCGACGTTGCGCCAACTTCGCAAACTCGCCCGGCTCCTGCAGCAGCGAGAGCGATGACCCTGGATACCGAATGAGATACCAACGTGGATGCGCGACGTGGTCTTTGCCCACCCGTCCTATGGTTTCCCCAGGATCGCCCCCTTGCTGAGGAGGCAGCTGCTACCCTTGGGAAGTCTGTGAGTCTCCCCGGGAACATTCAGAGTCACGGCATTTGTCAGTTGAGAAACAATAATAATAATTAATTAGATAATTCGGCACTCAAGCCCAAGACATTCACATGTAGTTGCCAACCGTTCTGCTATTGTCAGATATAGTACTCATCATTCCGATGATGCGGCCTGGGTTTTTGTAGCTCAGGTGGGAACCCGATCACGTGACCGAACATAACAAACACAATTCCATCAACTCAAGTTGGCACTCGGCTTTAGGTACTGGGTAGCCCAGAGCTCGTGGTGGAAATTCCACATTTCTATGACGAGGGAGAGTCCATCCAAGGGATAAACGCTGTAGATTTTCCCGCAACGTAAAATAGTATTCTACTTGGAAAAAAATATATATAGACTGAACCCTGCCATATGAATGAGGAATATTCACCATTGGTTGAGGTCAGCCAATGTAGATAGGAGCTGCGCCATGCTTGTTTGAGCAGGGAGACTCGTTGGCTGCTGTGACATTTGACAAAAATGTATTCCAAAAAACATACTCTCCCTCTAGTCCCAGAGGGTGGTGGGGGGAGGAGAATGAATTCTAGTGCACTCTCACTGGGATGAAATTAAATAAAACATTGAATTGGTCCCACTCACTTGTGAAGTGGAACGTGCAGCCCCAGGATGGGCCTTGTTCAAGTCGACGATTGGCCACCCGTTATTCGACAACCTTTGGTTGGCAGAAGGGCAGAAGGATGGGCCGTTCGCGAAACGACTGTGGCACGACCACGTATTTTATAATTTACGTACGGCTGCTTCCGCAAAAAAAAACTGCTGAAATTCGTGAATTAGTCAAAATTGTGGGATGGCCCAAAGTGTATACAACTACGCTTCACGCTCGATGATTTCAGTTTGCTTTCTCGCCACTGCAAAAACCACTGCCGAGCGGTCTCTTGTACATTGCAGTCTCCTGTATCCAGTGATCTCCTATACCGAGCGATCTCCTGTGTAGAGCGATCTCCTGTGTAGAGTGATATGCTGTCATGTGAGACTGGGCTGAGACCACCAACGCACTACATTTCAGAGCCCAGTTTAACTACAGGCCCAATTTGAACGAATATCTGTATTAGCGTCTCAGTGGCTTGCGCATGGCCAAATGATGAGCTTCCGAATCAGCGTTGAATTTCGCGACAAAATTAGCGGCGGAATCATTCGTCAGTGCAGATTTTAACTTTTTTGATTCCATGTCAGTCAACAGGGACAGTGAGCGGTGATGACGATCGCCAAGCGCGACGATGCCAACCAATGGCCAACGCGCGACCGGCCGTGATGAGACGGAATTTGCCGAGCCCCGAATGACGACGGGATAATCTGGTGACACTGTTCAATGTACAGACAAGGTTTACGCATCGCTCCTAATCCACCCAGCAATGGCTTTTGATGGCGTTAGTTGTCGAGACGTTTTTTCCCGAGGAGATGCGAGGCCACGCTCGCCTTCAAGGTTGTCCGAGAATTCCCCCCACGCTCATCCGGTGGCCTTAATGCACATCACAGAAATTCCCAGCCAATAAATATGATAATGAAAGAGTTGCATGAGGTCACGGTGCAAAGCGGGATAATAAAATAAAAACACGCAAAGGAAACTCAATAATGATCGCAAATATTTCCCCGCAAGGGCTTTGCATGCTAATTGGATTATAATAATTGTAATAATAATGTGATTCAAAAGAACAGGCGGGTACAGCAATTATCCCATGCAGTCAAATGCAGCGTTGTATGTATGTCGTTTGTATGTCGTATGTATGTTGTACATATGTTGAACGTCTTTCGCAGCGTACGTAGCCAACCGCGCTAATTGGAGGTGCGGGGGAAGGACGACAAACTAAACACAACAAGCCTCCAGAAAGGAGTTATCAATCTCGATAATTTAAAAGTGAACAGCTCCAGTGGCTTCCTAACATCGGAAGATTTGCGGTAGGGTGCCTTGTGAAATGTAATCGGTACCTGACGAGAGATTAATTTGATGCTTTCGGAGGAACTTAATGTAATCCCACGTCTGGTATGTTCAAGATTAAGCTAATGAATTGATTCGCTCTCAGATGTAAGTTGAATTCAGTACCCAGAGAAGATCCGAGCATGTGGAGCGAAATGTACGGACATCACGCCGAACGAAACGCGGGGCTATTTGACCGTACTTCACCACGCTGGTCAGTGGTGATTTGGTGACGGTGGGTCGCATGGACGTGGCAGCGTAGTACAGTACCGTGCACGAACTCCCATACTGGGGCACCCACGGTGGTGAGATGTTAACTACCTCCCCTGGTATACAGGGGGTCGTGGGTTCGATCCCAACCTTGACGATGCCTATATTTGGACTTTGCATGTCTCTCTCCCCGTGGTCGCGTGGATTTTTATCCGCGCCCTCTGGTTTTTCCCTCCACATTTAGAAACATGCGTTCCTAGAGTATTTGGATGCTATACATTTCCACGTGATGATAAGCCACTTCATCGAGCTATCATTTGTGGCCAGATCACTTCTGGAAAAGGGCTGTACAGCAGCTTTGTGGGCCTTTCCTGGTGACGTAAAAACAGGTAAAATAAATAGATGCTCAAAGTCAACGTGTCTCTCTACTCACACAAGCAATAGAGTGGCGTTCGTAGCTTTTAGCAGTCCCAGTTGTGGCAATCCCACATTCCCATAACAGGGACTAGTCCTATCCAAGGAATGAACACCGATGAACGCCTACAAAGTGTTACTTATTTCGTGGACTCTAGAGAAACGAGGATGATGATGATGCATCATCCATAAGAGAAGTTTTTTTGGTTATATTGCGTAAATATAAATGCGTCGTGAAACCCGCCACCGCCTGACACAGCCAACTAGTAAGGGTTGTCACGTAAACAAAACGTGCCAATTCGTTACTAGTACAGCACACCGGTGTGTTGGAGAGTAAGCCCACAACATTTACAATATGAGTATGAAGTTTCGGCACTAAAATACAACCAGCATCATCAGGCGACAGCCACATTTGTGTTGGTCGCGAAAGACAACGTGTTAATGATGATGCTGCTGATTCTCTGGGGCAATCCCCAACCCGGAATTGAACTCACGACCTTCCGACTCCGGGCACGTTGCTCCAACCAACAGTGACAACCAGCGAGGTAGAGCACTGCACGTGATTTACCTTCCATATAAATGCAAAGGCGAAAAAAGAGTTCAGGAACACCGGCGAAGAAAAATTTCCCATCATCCCACCGCCTTATTCTTAGCAACCCCCACTTTTACGGAGATTACTCGTCAGAGGGAGACGTGACTGGGCACACGTTCTGTTGATTGCCGGGCGCCGGCTGGGATTTGCCGGAGATTAGGGTGCGAATCCAAAGCGGTTGCCGGCGATTGTGTGTGTGTATGTCTCTGTGTGAATGTGTGTGGGGGAGCGGTCGTGTAGTGGTGAGTGCACCGCGCAATGAACTCGCCGGTCCGTGTTCGATTTCCCGCTCACAGCCAACGCCAATGACGATTAAATGAACCCGTGCTGGGTTTCCTCTAGGTCGACTCAGTCTCAAATGAATACCTGGTGCGATGTGTAGTAAACATCGCCACTGGGGAGATAAAGGCAGTCGGGCGTGGGGCTGGTCACGCACCCCCTCGTGTGCTGTGACAACCTTCATATGTGCCACTCGCTAACAGCACTTGCCCCAACAGTCTGTTACGGCTACACGCAGGATCTTTGTCCACAGTAGCTCAGCCCGGCGTGGTTGCTATGAACGCCTGCAATCCAGTGCTTTCCAGATAAAAGGTTGGTGGATCACGTGGGAGATTTGTGAAATTCCCAATCCCTGCTGGGTTTTGGAGTGGCCACACGATGGTGGTCCAGCACGCGGGTTTGTGAACCCATCTGTGGGGGCATTTGAGCATTATCCGGTTAACGACACAATTATAAACCCTTTGTTATGGATAACAATGACGCAGTCACGTTTGCAAATGTGATTTGTAACTGTGATCCGTACCTGTGTAGTGTCGATAGTTCAATGTTAATGTGCCATTGTGTTGAGGGACTGTTGCTGTGGTGTTATCTTGGTGTGGTCTGGGACTGTGTTGTTGTTTGTTCTTGTTTTTGTGCAAAAACGGGAAGAGACTGTGCATCCTAAGGCAAGGATTCTCTGGTAAAAAAAGAGCTTCATAGCTCATCGGATTCCTCATTTGCCAGTCTAAATAAACATTCTGATTCTGAGCCCTGGGTACCATCTATCAGCTTCCTAGAATCTACAAAAACTGGAATATACCGTGCATCCTAAGGCAGGGATCCCCTGGCAAAAGACTTGAGACTTTCTGGATACGTGACGTGACATCATTGTCACCGTACCCAGACGTCTTCTCATCATACGGTGCAAGGGAGGACACGCTGCCTAGTGGTGGCACGGTTAGCATGCTGGACTCTGTCATCCAGAGGTCGCCGGTTCAATTCAATCATCCAGCGCAGCTGGCGCAAGTTTCTTAAATTATCTCTTTATTCACCCCTGGAGAAATCCGATGAGCTGTGAAGCTCTTTTTCACAGATGTCCAGTAGGAGGCCTCCGTCCACCCAGCAGAATAAATGGGTTCACCACAGTTAGTCAATGGAATGGCCGCGTGTGGCGGTGTAAAGTGTGGGCAAGCCCTTCTCTTCCTGGCTGTCTGGCCAGCATTAAAGAGGAGGCCAAAATACCCTCTGGAGCTCCCGCTTAGTGCAGGCACTTCCAGCAGCAGGGGTGTGAGCAGAGAAATTGCAGGGCTCCACCTTTTTCACAAATCTTGTTGACGAATAGTCTTTAAAAGGGCGCGAAAGTACAAGTTGGTACGTATTTTTACATCAACCAGTTAATGGCTTTGAAACAATAATTGGAACTCATATTTCTTTGGGTCTTTCGGTAAAGTCATGTAGATAGAAAAAATAATAACAATTAAATAATAAATGAATATAAAGTGAATAAAAAATAATAAAAATATCACGACGTTTCGATCGCAACACAAGCAATCGTCATCAGGAGAAAATATATTTTTTATTACTTTTTATAAAAATTATTATTTTATTATTTTGTTATCGTTTTTTCTATCTACGTGACTTTACCAAAAGACCCAAAGAAATATGAATTCCTGCAGTCACGAAAGCTTTGAGTCAATAATTGGAACTTTCTGAGTTTAAAATTTCAGTAGAATTAGCCGATGTTATTATCCTGTACTAGAGGTGTTTTGGGTTAGATCGCGTAAGTATAAAATGTGTCGTTGAACCGGCCACCACCCGACACAGCCAATTAGTGAGGTTGGCACGGAAACAAAACGTGTTATTTCGTTGCTAGTTGATCACACACCGGTGTGTTGGAGAGCAAATCCACAACATGTACTTTTCTAGTTACATGTTCAACTGTCATCATCCCGCTCCGTTCTATAAGAGAAGTACCACCGTGCGGTGAGCCAACAGTGGCGTGGCTCAACGGATAGTCAGGCACCCACAGTGGGAAGGTGGAATCGAAATTACCACTCGTCCATCGTTTTGCTGGAGTGTTTGTTCACGGACTGCCTAAAACACTCAGGAAAACACGAGAGGTTCAACTCTGGGTTTAATAGTCGAGTGCTAAAAGACCAGCGTTGTGCCGGGCTGAGTGATCTAAACTCAAACAATGCGATTTGGCAAACAAGCTTCTGACCTCTGCTGTGCTCGTGCGTGCAAAAAATCATTGGAATCTCGAAGCAGGATAGGGTAAGCAAGTCGAAGGTTCAGAATACAACATGGCAGTGAAATAGTGTAGAAGTGATCAGGAGGAGGTAGTGATGGGTGGGACGCGTGCATGCAGGGTGCAGGAGGGAGCGGTAGTGTAGCGGTTAGCGCGCTGAACCCGGCGACCCGGGTTCGAGTCCCGCTCACGGCCAACACCAGTGACGATTATCTGAACCGGTCCTGGGCCTCCCCTAGGTTGACTCAGTCTCAAATGAGTACCTGGTGCGGTGTGTAAACATCGCTACTGGGAAGACAAAGGTGGTCGGGCGTGGTGCTCGCCACCCACCCCATCGTGTACCGTTGCGGCCTTCATCGGTAACCTCGCTAACAACAGTCTGTTAAGACTATACGGGGGATATTTGTCTTTGGAGGAGGTAGTGATGGGTGGGGCGTGAGTGCAAGGTGCAGGGGGAAGAGGTAGTGATGGGTGGGATGCGTGTGCAGGGTGGTGGAGGGCAGGTCACCAAGACCGGCATTGCAGTGACACCCAGAGGTGGGTGAGCAAGGGGTATAGAAGACCTAAAGCCAGACGGTGGAGGTGGTGACTGTAAGTAGAGACCTGCACAAAACGTGCAGGATCTGGCAGAAGGAAGGTGGCACTGCCTGGGGGTATGATGGCACAAAGGCGTTGGCCGTGATAGTTTGTTGATGTCCATCTCTGAGATAAAAATGATCAATCATAAAATTCCCTTGCAACAATCCATTGATGACAGAAAAAACGAAGAATCGGCTTGAACCTTTCTGGAAATAAAACAGGAGGTGTTGAGATGTTCAAACACCCAATAGCAACCTTTTTTCAAGGCATCAAGTCTGCGTTAACCACACGGACTTGTGCCAAAATATGCAAACAAATGTGCTCTGACTATGTTGCTGCTATAAATGCCCAAATGATGGGCCACTTTGTTGAGCTATCATTTGTGGCCAGGTCGCTTCTGAACAATAATTTGATACCTCAGTGGGCTTTGCCTGCTAGGATGGGGATGGTTTTGTGTTGTATTTGTTTCGGTGATTTTTTTACCTTTCTTGTACTTTACACTCCTATCATGTTTTTTGTATCGTTTCTTGTTGTAACGTTCTTACCCCGCGCCCCTACTGAACATCTGTGAAAAAGAGCTTTAGAGCTCATCGGATTCCTCGATCGGAGCATGGCCTTGTCTCACCAATGCTAGACCAGAGAATGCCAAAAGGCAAACAGGACACACAATGCAATAATCAACACATTAATAGCTCGGGCTGACCACCTTAACACCAGTTTTACTGCCAGGAAGGGTAAAGCCTATTATTTTTTTCAACAATTCACTCCACGCCCCCACCCCCTCCATCGAAAACATAAAACAATTCCAGGTGCAAGCCCAAGATTAGGCGAGACACGAACAGATCGACGATCAATCTCGCGACGCCATTCACCGCCCCAGATGCCCTCAATCAACGCGAGGAGCGAGCGTCTTCATCGACCGCGAGCCAAACCGCTCTCCGTGGCAGTGCCGGCGTTGGCCGCGTTCGTGAATCCTGAATCCCGTCTCCGTGTCGCTCGCCCAGCCCCTGCGGGGTTCTCAGCGCGGGCGTGCAAGCCGGAAGCGACTGACCCCTGGTTTCCTGGGCCTTTGATAGCAACTTGACGTGTGCCGGGGGGGTAAGGGGGGCTGGGGGGGTGGAGTGGCGGGGGGGGGGGGTTATTTCGCCATACTTCACCCGCGTTGGTCAGCACGGGTCGGCAAAGACGGAGGGGGTCACTTAGATGTGGGAGCGTAACGCGGTTTCCTGTGCGCCGACTCCCGCACTGCGTTCCAAGTCACTGCTCAGGCAAGCAGTCTGCTTTTGGTGGTCCTGAGCCACCTCCAATGAACACGCTTGGCTATGTACGGTGTGGAAGAAGTTCAACATCTGGAAATTCCACTTTCCCATGACAGGGACTAGTCTACCAAAGGGACGAACACTGATGGCCTCCTACAAAGTGTTACCTATGTTACAGACTCCAGAGAGACAACAAGGATGATGATGACGAAGATGATGAAGACTTAAGATGATGATGACGACGATCTGAGTCAACCCCTCCAAACCAGGATTTGAACTCGCGACCTTTCGATCGCAGTCCAGCAATGGATTTTGTCTCACTGCCCCGGCTGCCAACCGCATGGCACCCACAGCGGCGCCTGGAGCACCAGTGCATTGTGTGGTGGTCGCTGATCCAAGCACTAACCAGGCTCCAAACTGCTTAGCTTCCAGACTCTCATGGAATGGGCCGCATCCCAGGTAACCTGGTCCCAGGGGAGATCTGTATTTCGTAGGTGTTAATAGGTAAAGGTACAGCCCTGAAATTTCCAATCACGCCATTGCCTGTGAAAGGGGCCTGCAACTGGAAGGAGTTCTCGAGGGTATTTGGCCTTTTTTTCCACCCCCGCCAGACACATTGTAAGAGGTGGCAATGCCTACACTTCACCCCACCACACATGATCTGCAGGTCGACTAACTATATAGCACGTTAAACATACGGTGACAATGGTGAATAGGGCGACGGTGGTGACGATGTCAATGGTGACAGTGACGAGGGTGACAATGGTGACGATGATGTCACTCGCATCTCGCTTGTCGTGCAGCGTTCACGTTACCTGAGCTAAGGTGCGTTGTGTTACCATCCCCTCCGACGCAGTGAGGGGTGCCTTGCTTACCTGCAAGAAAAACAAAACAAAAACTCATCACAACATGCACCACGACACTCACCACAACACTCACCACGACACGCACTACGACACGCACAACACTCACCACAACACGCACCACAACAATGACCACAACACACATCGCAAGACTCATCAAAACACACCCCACAACCCGCATCACAACACGCATCACAACAACACGCGTGTTCCGGTTCGCACTGCGCGTTGTTGTGCACTAAGTCCGACGTTTCGCTCGACGCGTGCTATGCAACACAACGGCCCTCTGCAGGGTAGTTGGCCTTCTCCTCCACGCCGACCAGACATCCTGTGAGAGGCGGTGGTACCCACACTTTACCCCACCACACGTGACCCGTTCCGACTAACTGCAGTGGACCCATTTGTCCCGGTGGTTGGACAGAGGCGAGAGGATTTAGGAGAAGTGTCTGGCCTGTAAAACCCCCAGAGAAAAAGTAAATGAGAGAAGACTCCTTCCCATGCTGTGTCTCCACATAAATGTGAAATGTTTCCATCCATCGGCCTCCTATTCGCTTTCAAGACCAATATAATAGTGAGATTTGTTGGGTTTTATGGACCAGCTGGCCAGGATTGGGCTGGAACATTGCTCCACTTTGCACCCAGCCAAACGGAGAGCACGGGTCTAGATGTGTCTCGACTCATCCACGTCAGTAAAACGATTGATTGTATTTTAAGAACGCACAATTAACAACAAAATGACGTCTAGGCGATTAAGAAAAATTGAAATACATTTAGCTTTTGTTTTTTACTTGAAATCTTACCAACGATTTATAGGCTGCCTGGCACACGATGATCCAGCAGCCCAGTGTTTAGGCAGGCGCACTCTGGACCCGTTTTAACCTGCTGGGTCTCACCGGCAAGCGCACGCCGCATACAAGATTTGGGATTCCCATTTCGCACTGAAATCCCACCCCACCCCCCTACCCCCCAAGAAATATAGCGACGGAAGGCTCCCTTGACGGACTCTCCTGCCCGGCTTGCTCTCCACCTTCCCCTTCCGCCGTGTCGAGGGCGTTTACCGGAATCGGGATGGGCTTAACACGGCGGTAGTGTGGCTTAACGGAGCCCTGGAAGCTGCCACAGCATATGCTCGAACATTTGCAAGATTACCTTTGCTTGCGGTCATTAAATATTCACCGGATGGGCGGTGAGCCATAAATCCTCGCTGATTTTAAAAAAGAAAAGGGGGCCGTTCTTCAAATTAGGGCGACAATGCACACGCGCATTTCGCCCCCGCCACCAATCCGACCACGCTCTCCGTGTCACGGCGCTGGGATATGAATGTGAGGTCTCGAGTACTGTATAGATCTTCAGTCAGCGTTAAGCCGTGATTGTCATAATCTGCAGCATCGGCAGCAGAAATACCAGCAAAAAATAGCATGAGCAACAGCGTCATGAATATCAGTACCAGCAGTGTCATCATTATCAGCAGCAGCAGCAGCGACATCATCAGCAGCAGCAGCAGTATATCCGTTCTCCTCATACAACAGCAGTATCAGCATCATCTTCGGCTGCAGTGTTTTCATCATCAGCAGCAGTCACATCATAATTTGCCCCCTCTAGGGCAAGGAAAATGGAACCCCAAACGTAAAGAGAGGTCATTTGCTCACGAAGAGAGAAGAGACTGCGTTGTATCATAGGAATATGGAAAGTCCACCAGGTGCTCAAAAGCTACATGTGATTTTTTTTATTCATTATCAACTAACTCAACTATTATTATTTTACCAAGTAAGGCCCACTGAGCTATATAGCTCAATTTCAGAAGCGACCTGGTCACAAATGATCGGTCAACGAAGTGGCTTATCATCATGCGGACATATGCAGCAGCCAAATATTTTAAACGCATGTTTATGAATGTGGAGGGGAAAACCACATGACCCGGAGAAACATCCATACAAACACGAGGAGAGAGACATGCAGACTCCAAATATACAGGCGTCAGGGTCGTGATCAAACCCACGACGTCCTGCATACCAGGCGAACGGAGTTAACATCTCCTAGCCTAGTTAACATCTCCTGGCCTTGCAGTTACCTGTTCCACAAATGGAAAATAAAAATAAAAAATCCTCCGGTGTGCAATTGTGGTCACCCAGAACAGACGACAGGAACACACAGACGGACTCAATGCCCGACTCACAAATACGAAGGAGGCACCACAGTGATGCCTCACTCCGCCACTCCTGCCGCAATCGCCTCTGGCTCAACCACCTCAATGTGTTACTCGACATCTCTAGACAGCGCGGTTGGCTACGTACGGTGCGAAAGCAATCCAACGTGCATACATCGAATGCCGTTTCATTTGAAAGCGGCCACCCTATCAACTTCGTAGCGGTTGCAAAGGGTTGAATAAATAGTCATGGTGCATGTGCACCAGCATTGCGGAATAACATGAGGCAGTGTTTTTGTATTTGTTACTCTTTTCTGGTTTGTAATCAGATTACGGTTACAAAGCATACACTGACTAATTACTTTTGAAGATTACTTTTGTCTAAAAACATCTCCCGAACATGATTCTGTCAACAATTGAAAGGAGGGGATTAATTATTTTAAAAATGTACCACTGAGCTGTGTAGCTCTTTTTCAGAATCGACCTGGCCACAGATGATAGCTCAACGAAATGGCTTATCACGTGGAAATGTATAGCCGTCAAATACACAAAAAGTATGTTTATAAATGTGGAAGGAAAAACCGGAGTACCCGGAGAAAAAATGTACGTGACCACAGGGGAATAGAGAGAGAGAGAGAAATGTAAACTCCAAATATACAGCAGGCGTCAGGGTAGGGAGAGAACCCACGTCCTCCTGTATACCAGGCGAGGCTATTAACATTTCGCCACCGTTGGACTGAAGATAGGAGGATATCCAACCCACTGTCGACTGCCCAGAAAATGGTAGTCATTGTATCGACCGTCCAGAGTCATCATTGGCTCACAGCGGTGCGCTCCCGGACTCTGGCACGTTCATTCCGCTCCCCTCGACCGCGAGCAAATCGGCGACATCGCCCCCCCCCCCCCCCCCCCGCTGCACTGCGACGCGCAGGGGCGCGCTGCCTCGCCGTCGCCGGCAGATGGCGATGCCCTTCCTCTGGTATGCCACGAGACCCTGGAGCTGGCACGGCTCTCGGTGTCGTGTCGGTCAGCCTCCCCCCCCCCCCCCGAGCACTTCACGTTTGGTCGACGACGGTCGCGCCACGTGGCCCGCGCTCACCTCGACCTCCGCGCTCATTGCTCGCGTTTTGTTTGATCCGTGGTGCCCTCGTACGTGAACTTTTTTTAAAATATATTGTTACGGGAGATTTTAAGATGTTTTTTGGGGGGGTTGGGTGAAGGTTCAAATGTATTTTTGAGATGAAATTTGCATGAACGACTCGATATCAAAACGAAATTATGATCATTATATATTATGTACTCATACGTACGAAATCACAGCATTGTGCTGGCGAGGCTCCGTGAGCTATTATAATTATTATTGCAGGATTGAAGCTCGTGCACAATACAAATTAACTACACGAGGCTATGAGGAGGAGTGGTGGTGCAGCGGTTTGCGTGCTAGCGCCCGATGCACCCCGGCCACCTGAGTTCGATGATTCCAGGCCACGGTTGACATCAGTAGCGAGTGATATCTAAACTGGTGCTGGTCACCCCCCCTCCCACTCCTATCCCCCTTTTCACTAACCCGCAGGTCCCCCACTAACCAGCGTGGTGAAGTATGGCCGCATGTATGTTGAACTTTTTTCGCACCGTACATAGACAACCGTGCTAATCGTGCCAAGCTGCAGCGAGCGCTCCCCGAGAGGTGATTAGCCAGATCCCGATAGCGAGGGTTACTGCTGCTGCTGCTTTTCCTATTCAACAATAAACATCCACACAACAACAATCGACATTTGCCACCAAGTTGAGATGATGTTCCCACAGCGCTCATGCCGAGCTAAGTGCACTGTGAGGCCACGTGAAGTGTCGAAGGCTCGCTGACATTAGGTCATGGGACAGACCCAGGTGCCATGGTTTGATTGAGATGATTGGCAGATGCACCACCTATACTCCCTCCTGTGCCAATTTGCTGCGTTTTAGCCGCCCGGCGCTCTGCTCGTTGTGAGAGTCGCTACTCTGCCCTCCGCTGTTGTTGGATGGTGACTGCTTCCAACTGCCCGGTAGTGTCCTTCACGAGCCTCATACACAGAGGCCAATCTTGACACTGCTGGTACCAGGCATTGGCAAATCCACTTAGCTCCACATCCTCCTCTTCCGCATCAGCCCATCTCTTCTGTAGCCCGTGGTCTATCCAGCTATACAGACACTGCTTGGGCGTGCAGTGGATGGTCATGCAGACTATGTGACCCAGCCAATGCAGCCTTGCTTACCAAAGGAGCTCACCAATGGGACTGTCCAGATCTTTCAAGGATCTATGAGCTCCTCACACAATTCAGTCTGGTTAAACCCAAGATACATCGTAGGCAGGCCAACCAGAATGTCTCAAACAGGCGCAGATTTGCCTTTAAAGAGTTCCACAATTCGTAAGTATATAGAAGGGAAGGCATAACTGTGGTCGAGAAAACCTAGGAGCTTTTCGTATGGAGTGACAGGCCAGGCAGCTTTCATACAGCATCACGCAGTTGACAAGAAGATAATGCCGCTCAACTGATTCGGAGTTTGACCTCTACTGCCAAACCGGAGCAGGTCATAAGCACGCTGCCCAGGTACATGCACACACACTCGTACACATATTCACTCATGCACACGCATCTCCACGTGTGCACACACACGCCCGGCCGCACTGTCTTCACAGTGCTGATGTTTACACAATGCACCAGGTACTCGTGTAAGGCCGAGTCGACCTCGGGCAGATCTAAGACCTGTTCAGAAATTCGTAAATGACTTTGGCCGTGAGTGGGAATCAAACTCGGGTCGCCGCTAACCACTGTGCCACCGCCCATTACTACCACACACACACGTTCCCATCGACGGCTCTGATGAGCCGGTCACGAAAATTCCACATTCCTCTGCTTGGGGGCCAGTCTGTCTACAGGCAAAAATCATGGCGCTAAATACATGAAATGAAAGTATTTGAAATGGATAATGAATGAACCGTGAAGTGCAAGTCAAAGCCCCGTCCTTGTATTGGGACGGATCATCTCCAGTTGCATTTCATATATACACACAGGGCTGATATCACTGGTATTTCCGCTCGATATGCTTAAACAATTTCACCAAAATACTCGCACAGTGGCAAGCCAAGTTCCTGTTCAATCTGGGCACAGCCCTCCCTCGCTCGCTCGCTCACAGCGCGAACCAAATTCATTCTTCATGGCCCCTTTCTTTCCAGTGTCAAAATAGAAGAATTGGTTTAGCATTTCTGGCATTAACACCGAACAGAAACTTTTTGCAAAGAATCATGTCTGCATTAACCACACACACTTGTGGTGAACATGCAAACAAAGATGCTCTGATAATTCTATATGCAGTCTTTGCACAAGAGAACGACAAGGTTGGCCTTTTGGCGTTCTCTGGTGTTCTCTGGTCTGACACTGGTGAGACTCGGCCATGAAGAAGGCCCTCTCTGGCGTAGGCCTATCAGTTTCAAAGACAACGCATATATTACCAGAGCATGTTTTTGTTTGCATGTTCACCACAAGCATATGTGGTTAATGCAGTCATGATTCATTGCAAAAGGTTCCTGTTTGGTGCTTGAACACCTTAACACGTGTTTTATGGCCAGAAATGGTAAAACTAATTCTTGCAAATAAATTCTGTCCGTCCAGTGCCCACAATGCTTGGCGAGTTGTATTGGCTTCCGGTGGCCGAACGGATAAATTAAAAGGCCGCACTCATTACACGCACGCAAAGTGATTGCCACAAATGAACCTAAATACCTTTCTGATCTCGTCAAGGAGAATACACCATCATCACGCGAACTCCGGTCATCCTCACAGCAGCAGCTTTTGGCTGGCCATCGAACGATGGTGGTCACCGCGTCGGGCGCTTTCAGATGCGCTTCCGCGGCCGTCTGGAACGCTCTTTCCTTCCGCTATTAGGAAGTCATTACCAAATGTGGAATTCCCTTAGCTTCCTCCCAAAACATAACGTAACCTCGTAGTCAGATACCGATTACTTTTCACAGGGGACCCTACCCCAACTCTTCCTTCCAATATTCGGAAGCAGCTGCAGCTGTATGCAGAATGTAACAGTGGCATTGGTGAGACAAAGGTCGCCACGCATTGTGCTGGCCACACCAACACCTCGTGCACCGTGCTAACTTTCTAATGCGCTTCAAATCTAGATTGAACACTCATTTCTTTAGAACTGCATTTTGCGTTTAGTTTGTTGTCCTTCCCCGCGCACCTCCCGATTAGCACGGTTGTCCACAACAAAGACAAAGATACCCCATATAGCCTTAACAGACTGTAGGGGCAAGTGCTGTTAGCGAGCACCTATAAAGGTCTACAACACACACGTACATATATTCTCATAAATCCCAATTTGGGAGGCTATCGGAAGCAGCCCGCTAGAGCCGCTTCATCATCACGGGGGAGGAGAGAAACCCCCACGCGGCACAAACGACATCGTCTCGGTCTGGCTGCTCCTCGCTGCTCGTGCCGGGCGACGAGCTTTATGTAAATCTCACCACGGATGCAGGAGATAGCGGGCTGGCAAAGAGAGGAGAGAGAAATATATAGAGAGATTTATTGATGAAAGCCATTGCGCAATCTTTCAGATCTTCCCACCACTTTCAAAACTTTAACTTTTTTGAGGGGGGGGGGGTGAGGTGGGGGGGGGCGAGGTGGGGGGTGGGTGGCACGGATTGGTGGGTGGTCCAAACAGCAAATGAGAATTTGATTGCAGGATTTAGCTTGGCCGAGGAGTAAAAGCCCCCATTTGACATTTCAAATCCAGCAGTCTCAGCCACTGAGTGAGAAAGTTGACGTAATTAGGTCAGAACGAGACAAATGAGGACAACAGGAGGGTAATGAAACGGTCGCTGTTTAACTGTGATTATTGCCTTATCAAAACCTGGCAAATTGTTAATGCTCCTTGTTAGCCAGTCACCCTGCGCCTCATACATTAACTCTTACCCACCACCCCGATATCATAATTCCGCCTTAGTCTGGCTCTCCCAGGCTCAGATAATAAATAAACCCGAAGAACGCTGTGTTCCATCACTTTTGAATCCGAACCTAGTTGATGAAATGAGCACATGGTAGTTTATTTGTCACTCGGGCACGAACACCGAACCCCTGGCGGACGCGCGGATATTCATCCATCGTCAGACTCGGGTAATAGAACGAGAGAACCCCGGGCATCCTAAAGATGCATTATTCCGACTCCCTGAACCAACCACTGGGATCAACTGTGGACCCCCCAAAACCGTGAAGGGGGACCATCACTACTAATCCCAGGGGTCAGCAACCCGCGGCTCAGACGCGTGCTGGCTCTTTAAGGGACAGGCCTTCGTGAACGTCGTTTTATTCAGGACCACCACCGTCTCGTATTCAACCAATTGCGTTGGCGGCTTTTTGAAATATTGAACTCGTTTTTATAAACCCGAATTCTTGTAATTTTGGTCGCTAATCCACGGGATGTCAGCATCGCGGAGTCGGTTGTCACTGCGCTAAAAAGAGCCCCCATCTCACAATGAGAAGTTCAAATCCTGGCGAGGCAAGATGTGCGAGTCTCCAGGGTTTTTTCAACCCTTCTACCCATCCGCCCGTGTCGGCCGCTGTCCCACGGCCGTGCAAGGGATTTCCACGTTTCTTTTGGCTGCCTTTCGCCCGCAGCCACCGCTGCCGCCGACGGCTCGGGACTTTCGCGAGGGTCAGAACCCAAAACGTCGTCCGCCTTGACTCACGGCCAGAGAAACAGCAACACTACCCGAGGTTTGCGCTATTATGTAAATTACCATGGGGGTGCTGCACCACGCAGCGGCGTATGTTTGCCTATTGCTGCTACGCAATCTCGTTCAGTACCCCCCCCCCCTCACGTTTCTTTGCAAGTGGACTCGCCCTTGCCCCCCCCCCCCCCACCCCCTGAGTTTACCTGCCAGTTTCGTAGGTTTCTGCGACTCGGTTTCTTGGGCTTCTGTCCATAATTTGAACCCTTTGGTCGATGGCAATGGTCCCTCTGCGGTCAATACGAAAAAGATCCCGGTTTGTTGGAAAGTTCACAGCGGCCACACCCTGTGGAGGAGACTGGAACCCCGTCATGGAATGGTGGAATGGACAACACCGGACCACCAGGTGTTTGCTGGTCCACCTCAGATTGGCACGGTTGGCTACATACGGTGCGAAAGAAGTTCAACACATACACACAGCTACAGCACGGTTGCCTACGTACGATGTGAAATAAGTTCAACATACTAGGGTGCTGGTAGCACAATCAGAAAAAAACTTGGCGGAGATTCTTTTTTTCTTTATATAGAAATAAAACCGAGTATGTCTGTGATGTGCAGTGGCTGCGTATTGGGGGGGGGGGGGCATTGTTGCCTAGGGTGGAAAATGTAGGGGCCGTGGGGGCACAAAATGTGAACTATCTCGCCTGATATACAGGAGGTTGCCTGTTCGATCCCGACCCTGACACCTGCTGAAAATTTGGAGTTTGTGTGTCTCTCTCCGGGAACTCCGGTTTTCCCCTCCACATGTTGAATCAACCTCACTATAAATGCTATAAATGTCCACGTGATGATGATAAGCCACTTCGTTGAGCTATCATTTGTGATGGCGAGGTCGCTTCTTAAAAATAGCTGCATAGCTCAGTGGGCCTTTCCTGGTAAAATAAAAATAGTTTAGTTTTAACCCCACAGCATTTGCGGAAGCGCCTGTAAATGTATCGCCAGGGACAGATGATGTAACTTTCCGGAGCAATTCTCTGGGCGAAGTTACACAGAATTCCGTGCAGGAATGTACTTGTCAAATGACATAATGCTAGGAGCACAACGGCACAATCGGGATATAATTGGCCAAAAAGCAAACACAGCTAAAAAAAATAATTATTCCCAATTTACTTGTTTTAAAATGTAGGCTTATGGAGATGCCACCGGCACGCAATGCCTTTCTGTGATTAATTACATTCCGAGCGCCGTTAACATGCATTTTAAAACGGTCTGCCATCATTGCCAACCATGATCAATTCACTGCTGAATGAGGGGCCTCCCCCAAGCCAACGACTTCCTTAAACGGACTGTTGAACAGATTGCCAGGTGCCCAAATCAGTAGTCGAACCCATTATAATGTTTGTACAGAAGCGAATTATCGCTTCTGTAAAAACTTGGTGTCGGGCGATCTGACCACTCAGCCACCCCATAAGCGTGAACTGTGTAGGAGGAGGAGGGGTTGGGTGGGAGGGGGCAAAAACTCAATGGGGGCCACGACACAGTCGATTCTAAAAACAAGCTTTCCCACACCTCCGATTAACACGGTCGGCTACGTACGGTGCAAAAGAAGTGCGTACATTTGAACGATGTTAAACACTAAAAGTAACGAGTAACGGTGTGATCTGCTAGTGTCTATCGTGCAGACTGCTCTGGCTGTCAAATTCTGCATTGGCTATCGACTGGACACACTGAAAAATAGCCTCATAGCTCATCGGATTCCTCCAATCTAAATCAAGATTCTGATATCCCATGGCTAAATTGTACTCATTTGTGCGTTGTGTCCAGCCCACTCTGACAATTGCTGACGGTTTTCCGCTCTTCATCATGGAGCTTGTGAATTTAAACTAAAGATGTAGCAGCAGATCAGTGAGTCAATGTGTGTGTGTGTGAGAAGTCATTACAAGGTGTGGAACACAGTCAACATTAGAAGGAGGGTAGCGAAGCCTTCAACGGTGGGGGGGGGGGATCTCAGCCGCCTCTTCCATCCCCCCCAAATCTGCGAATGACTCCGACAACGAGTCCAGCTGCCTTTGAGCTGAGTAGTAAATTAACTGGTCGTGTGCCAAGGCAGGGCTGCGCTAATGATGAGCCGCTGTAGCTCTGCGTTGACGCAAGGTGGTTCTCCGGGTGAATAACAATTTGCGCGCCGGGCTGTTAGCGGCTGAGCTCCCCGGGACAAGCGCGAGCCGACAAGCCACGCTGGCGCCTCTGATCCGGCGATAAAAATTGCGGATCAGTTGCCGCGCGATTTCCCCGCACGTGCTGCACTCGCGCGTGTCAATCGAAGCGGAGAGCGAACCCTGATCTGAGCGTGACCTCCGCCAACACGGTCAGAGCCGCGGCGACTACATTCCCAAAACGAACACGCGGTGTACATGTGTGTATTGAACTTCTTTCGCACCGTACGTAGCCAACCGCGCTAGTCGGAGGTGCGGGGGAAAGAAAAACAAACTAAAGGCAAAAATATATTTTAAAGAAATGCATTTCAATCTAGATGATTTAAAAGTGCCATAGCTTCCGTGGATTCCGAATATCGGAAGGAAGAGCGTTCCAGACGGCCGCAGAAGCGCATCTGAAAGTGTGCGATGTGGTGACCGTTTTTTTTCGATGGCCAGCCAAAACTGCTGCTGCTGCTGCTGCTGCGAGAATGACCGGAGTTTGCGTGATGATGGTTCATGCTCCTTGACGAGATCAGCAAGGTATTGTGGTTCATTCGTGGCAAACACTTTGTATGTAATGAGCGTGACCTCATAATGTATTCGTTCAACAACCGGAAGTGAAAGCAGCTTGGCGAGCACTGGACGTCCACGACACGCTGCAGCTTGGTAATGTTTACAATCTTCTTCAGTGACCCTGACAAACTGGAGGACATTCTATATTCCTATGTCAGGATAATGGCTGTTGACTTCATACAAAGTGGCACGTGCTCTCTTGGCCCTGGGAGATGACGACAGCTTGGGGAAGGCTGCAGCAGTGGATAGATCATGGCTGATGTTGATGAGCGGTGGTGGTGGTGGTGGGCTGAGTCGGTGGTGCATTGGCCAGTCATCTAATTCAGTCAACCCTTGGCAATGGGCCTCTCCCGGGACCTCCTGCCATCGGGTGTTCGACACTTCACGTGGCCTCAAAATGCACCTGAGCCTGGCACAGACGCCGTGGTGACGTCCCCGCAACTTAGTGGCGAATGGCGGCTGTTATTGTTGTTGAGTCTATCACGGGTAGACATGAAACAATGCATCACTTTGTTGATTTGCGCAGATGATCCTCAATCGATATGCTCATAGCACATTTCAAATAATGCAACGAAAGGCGTTCACAAATGAAAGGGAAAACATGCAGATGAGGCCTTGAAAAGAGACGAAGACCACAGCACTATCGTCGAATCGGATCGTGAACCCAAATAGTGAGGAGCCACTGACTTGCTCAATTAGAGGGTGATTCAAACGTCGCGGTCAGAAACTCGAATCGCAATCAGAAGGTCACCAGTTCAATCCCGGTCATCAGTCAAACTCAGCCAATAATTATCATTCCTGCACGGTCAATAAAGCCAGTAGCACTTCCCGGGGAAGTCAATAGGCTGTTGTCCTACGGCCATGCTTCCCTCTGCCACAGCGTTGCGGAATTTCCACCGTTGGCTGAGCACTGTCGCATGCTCGTGTGAGCAGCAAAGCATCTGCATCTGTGCGACTTTACGCAGCTTTTGGATGTAAGAAGTTGCCATTTTCACATATCCACTCCATGGCAGTGAATCACTCGCAAACGCCAACTGGTTCCTATCATCTGGTGTCAACTGAATGCCATTAATAAAGACGCTGAAATCCACTGTCAAATCTCTCCTTCACCCCATCTCTTTCTCTGCCCCCATACAAAAACAAAGATCCCCCTTATAGCCTGTTAACTGACTGTTGGGGCAAGTGCTGTTAGCGAGTACCTATGAAGACCGGCATGGCACATGAGGGGGTGGGTGGCCAGAACCACGCCCGGCCGCCTTTGTCTCCCCAGTGGCGATGTTTACACACTGCACTAGGTAATCATTTGAGGCTGAGTCGACCTCGGAGCGGCCCAAGACCAGTTAAGATAATCATCACCGGTGTTGGTAGCCGTGGGCAGGAATCGAACTCGTGTCTCCGGGTTCGTAGTGCATTGCGCTAACCTCTGCGCCACCGCTCCCACACACAGACATTCACCTACATACACAAAATCCTCACACAGATTTACACATAAACACACACACACACACGCACGTGCACACACACCACAGACTTTGGCATTCAACGCAAGGAACGTGGCAAAGTATTCCATAAATTAAGTGAATGAGCTGCAAGAAGAGATTTAGAGACCTGTTTCTGCCCAATGGGAATTGAAATGGCATTTCAGATAACATATTTCAATTACATTAAACCGGCAGAGGTTTTGATTGCAAAAGGCAAGCGTTTTCTCCAACGATACGCGCATTCCAAAGCATGGCAGGGCACGCAGCAGGGGTGGCGGAGTGTCTCCCTTAGGACTAAGTCAAACTTTCATATGCGCACACACACACACCTCGGTGTCTACCGGTAATATACAAAGACAAAGAGCACCCCGTATAGCCTTAACAGACTGTTGGGGCAAGTGCTGTTAGTGAGCACCTATATGTACACACACACACACGCTAACAGACACCTCGGCATTATCTTTAACACATAACAGCCGCCATTCGCCACTAAGTGGCGGTGACATCACCACGGTGCTTTTGCAAGGCCAGGTGCACTTTAAGGCCTCGTGAACTGTCAACGGCTCGCTGGCAGGAGGTCACGGGACAGACCCAAGTGCCAGGGGTTGACTGAGATGACTGGCAGATGCACCACCTGCATCCCCGACTGTGCCAACTTGCTGTGTATTAGCCGCTCGGCGCTTCGCTCGTTGTTGTGAGCATCGCTCCTCTGTCCTCAGTTGTTGCTGGAGGGCGACTGCCTTCAACTGCCCAGTAGCAGCGTCCTTCACGAGCCTCCTCCACAGAGGCCGATCTTGACACCGCTGGTACCAGTCGTCGGCAAGTCCACTCAGCTCCACATCCTCCTTCTCAAGCCCATGCTGCACCCATTTGGCCCCCTCTATCTGGCATAACAGAAACTCGGCATGCAGGCTACATGACCCAGCCAATGCTGCCTCGCCTGTCAGAGGAGTTCACTGAAGGAACTATGTCCACATATTTTAAAGATTTGTGAGCTCCTCACACAATCAGGTCTGGTTAAACTCCGGATGGATCATAGGTAAGCCATCCTAAATGCATCAAACTGGCGCAGATATTCCTGTAAAAGGCTCCACGTTTTGCAAGCATACAGAAGGGAGTTGCATAAATGTGGCTGATAAGACTCTAAGCTTCATATAGAGCGAAAGACCAATAAAATACAATATAGCTTTAACAGACTGTTGGGGCATTCCTGAAAGGTGCGGGGACGAATATCGAAACAAGGTAAATCTAAGGGATTTTCAGGGTAGTAGTAGTGGGTGGTGGAGGCGAAGGCTGAGAGGTGGCGGATAGGAACGGACGATGCCATCAGCGACAAGAGTGTGCGGATTGAGGTGACGCAACTCGGGTGGCGGTGTTGATAATAAAGCGATGACGTATTTGCGAAACGACATTAAAGGGGAAGACCTAAACCCAGGGTGTTACTGCAATTAATACTCGACACTAGAAAGACGCGGTACCGTACGTATGTATACAGGGTGACCCAAAAAAAACGTGCCCCAACTCTAATTAGGCCCCGTTTCTTAGTGTTTTGTCCGAATGAAATGAAACTTTGGTCATAACTAGTTTATTATATTCAACGAGGCTGGTGTACTCACGGTCGTTGATTCTGCCATGTCTTGTAAAATAAGGGCAATCGGTGAATAAATAAAGGAGATATCACATAAAGTGTACACGGGGCCCGTTATTTTTGGGTCACCCTGTATATGCTGCAATTCTCTCGCACCGTACGTAGCCAACCGTGCTAATCGGAGGTTCCTCTGCGTCGCCAAATGCACCGTTGCGGGCAAGCGAGATCTGCTTAAGCGAGCGCCAGCCCGACGCACAAGAGGATGCTGTGGCGAGCACTGCGGCCGTCTGGCCGGCTGGCTGCCTTCGTCTCGCCAGCGCTGACAGTTACACGTCGCACCGGGCGCTCAGCGCGAGTGCGAGTCGGCCGATGGGGAGGCTCGGGAGGAGTTCTGACGCCGTTCGCCACGGATGGAGGGAATCGATCGCAATTCGTCGAGTTGACGAAATCCGCAGCGTGCTCGAACTGCTGCACCGCCGCCGCAGTTCCCCGCGACACGGCCTTGTACGCGCACACGCGTGTCACGCGCGCGCATTTATTTGATAGCGGGGGCTCCCTTGATGCCCTGGCTTGCCCAGCTTATCTAAGTTATTAAAGCATCAAAGAGAGAACAAGCATTAGCATTCTGCGAATCAATGCTGCATTTTTTTTTCCAAGGTGCTAATTTAGCATTTAAGCCTCAGGCCAAACTTACGACTGATGCCGCTGCTGTTGCTACATTCAAAATATTTCTCCATCTCCGTGAAGTCTAAGTGTGCATTATTAATGCGTGCATCATTGTTTTATGGTCTCCGTCGTAGTAAGCTTGGCCCGGGCCATGCAAACGCGCTCAGTCTCCGCGAGCCGAAGCAACCATGGCCTGCGGTGCTGGGGCGGTGACGCGACCCAGCTGGGGGAGGTGGGAGGGGGGGCTCAGGAGCGTTGCGTGCCGAAGTTGCTCGACCGGGCCCAGGATCCGTGAAGGGTGCCCGTCTGAGCGCGGAAGACTCTCTCGTGGCCACTGGTGACCCATTCGAGTGTCTATCAAGCTTACTATGACTGAGACCATCAAACAAGCTTACCACTGAGACCATTAAATATTTGGTCAGTAATTACAACCGGCATCATCAGGTGGCAGCCAGCTAGCGAAACGCCGTACTCGGATTGTACAGTAAGGGAAACAAGTATTTGATCCCCTGCTGATTTTGTACGTTTGGCCACTGACAAAGAAATTATCAGTCTATAATTTTAATGGTAGGTTTATTTGAACAGTGAGAGACAGAATAACAACAAAATCCAGAAAAACGCATGTCAAAAATGTTATAAATTAATTAGCATTTTAATGAGGGAAATAAGTATTTGACCCCCTCTCAATAAGAAAGATTTCTGGCTCCCAGGTGTCTTTTATACAGGTAACGAGCTGAGATTAGGAGTACACTCTTAAAGGGAGTGCTCCTAATCTCAGCTTGTTACCTGTGTAGGGGTTATTACGGGAGAAACGGCGGACAACAAACACAGGGCTGTCGGCACTCACATACACGGGGGGTCACACCGACGTCCGCATCAGTTATTGCCCACGCCCCCAGCCCTCGGAGGCGATCCCTATAAAAGGTGGAACCCAAAGAGCTCGAGGGAGTTCGACACGAAGCTGACCAGTGAAGATCCAAGACTCGGAGATTAGGCCCTGGGACTCCCCGGTCTCGCCGTCCTTATAAGGGCCGAGCCGGGTAAGCCAGTGGCGCGGCCCAAGAGCTTCCAGACCGCTGCCCTTATCAGGGCAAGGCTGGTTAGCTGGTGCCGAGATCTGTGCTTGCCAGGGCCAGATCAGTCAGCCTCCCGTAGCCCAGTAGAGGAGGACTGGGGGACAGGACAGAGGGCTTAGTACTAGGGTGGGTTTCCCATAGTACGGGTGAAGGGGCCGATACCCCTTCAACTATTGTATCTGTCCCGGAGTTAATAAACAGTGTGTCTCAACTTCCTCATCGTCTCCTCATCAACTTACTACATCTGGTGTTGGAAGTGGGCCAAGCATGGATACGAGACGGAAGACTCGTGCCCAAGACCCAGGAGAGGATGACGACGAGGGAGGGGCAGTGCAAGACATCGCCGCCGACGTACCTGCACAACTGCTGCCGGCTCCGACATCGGCGGGGCCGTCGGAGAGGGCCGGGACGTCGACTGACGAGTTGGCGTTGGCTCACTCGCGGCTGGCGGAGCTCTTGTATGCAGCGGCCGCTATGCTGGAACAAATAACTCGCCTGGGGCCGGGAGGAGCGACGCGGCGGGAAGATGGACAACGCCCGCCAGAAACTCCCGCCTTTACAACAGCGGGGCGACTCGAAAATCCCGCCACGAAGACAGTAGGGGCGGAGGGAGGAGTCCCAGCTCGTCACGCGGGAGACGGTGCCCAGCCAGCAGCCGCCACGTCATCGGCGGAGGCGGGTCGCGGTGGCAGCCTATCAGGGGTTGAAACGTCACCACCAGCTGACGCCAGCACCGACCATACAGTACGGGGACGCGCTACGGATGCTGCAAGAGACGCTCCAAGAGGATCGGAGACGGAGCCGACATTCCAGCAACGCCTGCCGGCCCTGCAGGTATTTGTTGCAAGCGACGGCGATTGGGGGGGGTTCCAGCGCCGGTTCTTGGCCCACCAAGAGATGGCAGGCTGGTCGGACAACGAGGCGCTGTGTGCTCTCCCGGCGTTATTGGACGGCGACGCCCTGGGCACCCTCACTGCTGCACCCAAGTCGGCACGCTCCACCATTCAGTCGGCGCTGCAGCTGCTGGCCACCGTTTATGGGCCGCCCTCCGATTGTCGCCAGCTCTTCTATGAACGGCAGAAGGGTGATAAGGAATCGCCACTCGCTTATCGCACGGCCCTGCTGTCATTGGCGAAAGACGCTTTCCCGCGTATGGATGAAGAGGGGATCGATGCGATGGTGGCCGAGAAAATTTTGCTGCTGGCTGACGATCTGGACTTCACCATCTTAGCGCAGGACGATGCGGATATGTCATCACTGCGGGCTGCAAGGCACATTCACGCCAATCTCATCTCCCAGCGGAGGAAGGCGAACAAAGCTGCTGCACGACACACCGTGGCGGCAACCTCTTCTGGAATGGAGGGAGCCTTCGCTGCGGATCGTTCTGCAGGATGGCGATCTGCCGAGCGACCGGCTCGGGACGTTCCAAGCCACCGAGACCAGCCCAAGTCCTCTGGAACGCTCGTCGTCTGCTATAATTGTGGCCTCCGGGGCCACGTGGCGTCCGGATGCCGGGCTCCTCGACAGCGCGGTGCGAGACCTGGAGCTGCGGACGGCCCTCCTCACAAGCCTTCGCAACATCCTCGGGCAAGTCATGGCACCCCACATGTTCGGCCTGCACACACACCCACTTTCCTATCACATGGTCCGATACACAATTCTCGGGGGTTGGGTGCTGGTGCGTCGGGTCGCGGCATGTCGGGGAGGGCGCTCCAACCGGGCCAATGGTCCGAGTTGGCTCACCGAGTTGTGGCTGCATCAGCGGGGTCGTCCGTTGTCGCGGGGCATATTGACGGGGTGGAGGTACGGCTATTGGTCGATACGGGAGCTTCGGCAACTATCATTTCAGATTTGATTTATAATATCCTGCCCGTTCAGAGTCGCCCGTTGCTCCCTGTCGATATACCGTTTTACGCTGCGAATGGGGGCTCGTTGGGTATTATCGGTCAAATTCGAGCGCAAATTTCGATAGGGGACATTAAACTATCTGGCCCGGTGTTCGTCTCCTCCTCGCTGGCTATTCCGTGCCTGTTGGGGACAGACTTTTTGGCCAAATTGCCCATCAAAATTCTGATTGACCAGCAATGCATCGAGCTTCCATCGGGCCGACGTATGACGTTCCTACCTGCCACCCCTGCCGTGCGTGTTGCCTGTGCTACGGTACAGGCGCTTGTTGCTCGGACGGTGCGTGTACCCCCGGGGGCACAGATGTTGGTACCCCTGCGCTTGCGTCGACCGTTCGATAAAGGAGTCTCTGACCGGGGCGTTATTTTGGGACCATCTAGAGCCGGGGTGAGTGGGCCAGATCTGGTGACGGCCCAGACTATTGTTAAAGGGGATGGGGACCCGTTTATCGCGGTCCTCAATGTCGGGACACGGACGGCAGTGGTTTCGCAAGGTACCGTGTTCGCACATGCGGTTCCGGTACCTGCGGAAACGCCGATCATTGGCCAGGTGGCCACCGATTCTCAAACGCGATTAGCCTCAGACGCTGACGAGGTTTGGCTGGATGCGTTGTGTGCTGAGTCACCTGACCTGTCTGACGCACAACGTGCTAGATTACGCGCCTTATTGCGAGAATTTTCCGACGTCTTCAGTAAACACAAATACGATATCGGATGTACCAAATTGCTACGCCACCATATTGACACCGGTGACAACGCTCCTATCCGCCAAAATCCTTTTCGGTTAAGTCCCGCCGAAAAGGATCATGTCAAATCGGCTGTAGATGACATGTTGAAATCGGACATCATTTCTCCCTCGACCAGCCCTTGGGGTGCACCCATAGTGTTGGTCAAAAAGCACGACGGGTCCCTAAGGTTCTGCGTTGATTTCCGGCGATTAAATAAGATCTCGGTGGCCGATGCTTATCCGCTTCCTCGAATGGACGAATCGCTGGATGCCCTCGCGGGATCGCGATTCTTTTCCACTTTGGATTTGCTCTCAGGATTTTGGCAACTTCCCTTGGACGACGAATCCAGGCCCAAAACAGCTTTCCGAACGCCGCACGGCCTCTTCCAATTCAATCGCTTACCCATGGGATTACACTCTGCTCCCGCGACGTTCCAGCGCCTGATGGAATTGGTCCTCGCTGGCTTGCAATGGGAGGTGTGTTTGATTTACCTGGATGACGTTATCGTATTCAGTAAGACGTTCGAGGAACACCTTGATAGGCTTCGGGCCGTCTTTCTCAAAATGCGCGCTGCTAATTTGAAATTCAAGCCACAAAAGTGCCATTTGCTGCGCGAATCTGTTAAATATTTGGGTCACATCGTCGGCCGGTCAGGTATCTCAACCGATCCCGCCAAAACGCGTTGTGTCAGCTCCTGGCCTATTCCCACCTCGGTGGGGGAGGTTAGAAGCTTCATCGGCTTTGCTTCATATTACCGCCGGTTTGTTGCGGACTTTGCTTCCATCGCTAAGCCACTACATGCCTTGACGTCAAAAGGGGTCAAATTTCATTGGGGGCCGGTGGAGAACGCCGCTTTTGTCTCTCTTCGGGATGCCCTGGTGGGGGCCCCGCCGTTAAGCTACCCCGATTTTTCCATGCCGTTCGTGCTCGACACGGACGCAAGCAATACCGGGATTGGAGGCGTGCTGTCACAAATTGTGGGTGGCGTGGAGCGCGTTGTGGCTTATGGTAGTAGAGTACTGTCCCCGGCCGAGCAGCGGTACTGCGTCACCCGCCGCGAACTGTTGGCTATCGTGTTCTTTATCCAACAGTACCGGCCATATCTGTACGGCCGGCATTTCACCGTCCGTACAGATCATGCAGCGTTGCAGTATGCCCTACGAATTAACCAGCCATCGGGGCAGTTGTCCCGATGGCTCGAGATCATGCAGGATTTCGATTTTGAGACAACTTACCGGAAGGGGATTCGCCACACCAACGCCGATGCCCTATCACGCCTGCCGATCGCCCCGGATTGCACTTGTTTCTTGGGTTCGGGCCGTTGCAAATCGGCAAGTGACGGCCGGGATCGGGTTCTTGCGGCCGCAGTTGATACTCCTTCGGACGCTGGTCCTATTTCGGAGGGTGGGAGTGATTCCCTACTTGGCTTGTCAAGTACTGAGTGGGGTCGCCTCCAAATGGAGGATGCGACCCTCCTGGCGCTACGACGTCGCGCGGAAGGATCAGGTCAAGGGAAGTCGGGCGTTGACTCATGGGGGTGGTGCCAGGGCTTACTCATGCATTGGGACGGGACGATCCGCCGTCACAGGCTGGTGGTGCCTTCCACGTTGAGGGGTAGGGCTGTATGGGCTGCTCATGAACGGCTCCTGCACCTGGGTACCCTCAAAACACTTGCCATGCTCCAGCTTAATTACTTTTGGCCGGGCATGGCAAGAGACGTGGACGATCTGCTGCGGTCCTGTACCCAGTGTGCACAACGGAAGCCGCCGGCGAAGGGAGCCAGTCCACCGCTCCAGTCCATTTCGGTCACCCGGGTTAACGAGCTGGTCGCCCTTGATATTTTGGGACCGTTTCCTTCCACGCCGAGGGGTAATAAGTACCTGCTGGTTGGCGTGGAATATTTCACGCGATGGCCTATGGCTTGGCCCCTCGCCAACCAGTCCGCAGCGGCCGTTGCGGAGGCTTTTGTTCAGGGCTACGTCCTCGACAAAGGCGCTCCGGAACGGTTGTTGACCGATCAGGGAAAGAATTTCACTAGTACCCTTTTACACGAGGTATGTGGCCTTCTGGGTACAAAGAAAGTTCGTACCTCGCCTTACCATCCACAAACGGATGGGATGGTGGAACGCTTGCATAGGACTCTTACGTCCATGCTATCCCACCAGGTATCTGAGTCCCAAAACGATTGGGATCTACGGATCGGGGGAGTCCTGGCGGCATACAGGATGGCTCCTCACGCGGCGACCGGGTTCTCGCCATTTTTTTTGATGTATGGTCGCGAGGTTGACCCGCCTGTCGCGACTCAGCTGACGATTGCCGCGCCTCATGCTAAGTCGAAAATCGCCGACCATGTTAAATTTAACATCCTTCGCTTGGCGGAGGCACGGCAGGCGGCCATGCAAAACTCTGACTCTCGCCAGAAACAAAACGAGAGATTGCGGTCGCGCCGGACTCACACGCACGAATGGCACCCGGGCGACCGAGCATGGTTGCACTGCCCTCAGGTGCCATTGGCCACCTCGGCTAAGTTGTTGCGACCATGGAGGGGCCCCGTTGAAATTGTGCAGGTTGTGCGGCCTCAATGTGTGCGCATTAAGTGGGGGAAGCGTCGGTGGTTTGTGCACCCTTCACGGTTAAAGCCATTTTTTGCTCCGCACGCTTCCTCCCACGTAAATGGCCGAACATGTGGGGAGTCCTCTGACTCCGGGGGGGCGGGATCGATGCCAGCCTCTGATCCACTAATGACTGTCCCGTCTTCAGGAGCCCCAGGACTGAAGCCCTCTGGGCTGCCAGCCTCCCCCGTGGGGGGCGGCGCTGGCACGTCCGGGAAACCGGACGACCAGGCACCTGCTGATGCGACACCTGCCACTGACTCTACCAAGCCGGCCCCTTGTGACGGGCCCGCTGCACGGACTCGCGCCAAAACGCGCCGGTTGTTATGATTAGCTTTCCGCGCGTGTTCCGTTGCTGCGGAACCCGCTCATTGTATATATGTTTTTTTTAATGGTTGTATGTGTGTGTAATAACGATGACCACGCTATCTGCTTGTTGCTTGCTGTCCATGTAAGTGTGTGCGTGTGTTGGGAATGGACGGAGAGTCTGCTGTGGTTGCTGAGTTTCAAAGGGAGTGTGTGCGCTGCTGCGTGGAGTTGTTATCTTGATGGTAAAGTTAATTATTAACGTGGGAGCGTCGGGTATCCTGTGCTGTACCATCTCGTGGGTCACCGTGCGCGATGGGCTTAATTGAAAAAAAAAAAATTTTTTTTTTGGGCTGTATTATGCTGCGAGGTGCTGTGTGCGATGCGGTCGTTGCATGAGAGGGAATAACTGTGTTGTGGTTGAAAAGTTACGACGGGATTGATGGTGTGTTGGTCGCCTGCAGATTTGCTTGCTATTGTGCTTCAATGTACGCGTGTGATCGCGATATGCTGATTGCATGTGCTGTTATACCGTTCTGTATATGTGTTGCGGTTCCGGGTGGGGGGTTTTTTTTTTTTTTAGGGAACCATCGGTTGATGTTACGCTTGTTCTTGTTATTGTTACTGTTACGAGGCACACGTGTATTGACGGTGTTAATCTTTATTCTTGGGGGTTGAGGGATTGTTGCAGCCGGGACGGCTGCGAGCTGTACAGGGGGGGGTGATGTAGGGGTTATTACGGGAGAAACGGCGGACAACAAACACAGGGCTGTCGGCACTCACATACACGGGGGGTCACACCGACGTCCGCATCAGTTATTGCCCACGCCCCCAGCCCTCGGAGGCGATCCCTATAAAAGGTGGAACCCAAAGAGCTCGAGGGAGTTCGACACGAAGCTGACCAGTGAAGATCCAAGACTCGGAGATTAGGCCCTGGGACTCCCCGGTCTCGCCGTCCTTATAAGGGCCGAGCCGGGTAAGCCAGTGGCGCGGCCCAAGAGCTTCCAGACCGCTGCCCTTATCAGGGCAAGGCTGGTTAGCTGGTGCCGAGATCTGTGCTTGCCAGGGCCAGATCAGTCAGCCTCCCGTAGCCCAGTAGAGGAGGACTGGGGGACAGGACAGAGGGCTTAGTACTAGGGTGGGTTTCCCATAGTACGGGTGAAGGGGCCGATACCCCTTCAACTATTGTATCTGTCCCGGAGTTAATAAACAGTGTGTCTCAACTTCCTCATCGTCTCCTCATCAACTTACTACACCTGTATAAAAGACACCTGTTCACAGAAGCAATCAATCAGATTCCAAACTCTCCACCATGGCCAAGACCAAAGAGCTCTCCAAGGATGTCAGGGACAAGATTGTAGACCTCACAAGGCTGGAATGGGCTACAAGACCATCGCCAAGCAGCTTAGTGAGAAGGTGACAACAAGTTGGTGCGATTATTCGCAAATAGAAAAAAACATAAAAGAACTGTCAATCTCCCTCGGCCTGGGGCTGCATGCAAGATCTCACCTTGTGGAGTTGCAATGATCATGGAGAACGGTGAGGAATGAGCCCAGAACTACACGGGAGGATCTTGTCAATGATCTCAAGGCAGCTGGGACCATATTCACCAAGAAAACAGTTGGTAGCACACTACGCCGTGAAGGACTGAAATCCTGCAGCACCCGCAAGGTCCCCCTGCTCAAGAAAGCACATATACATGCCCGTCTGAAGTTTGCCAATGAAAATCTGAATGATTCAGAGGACAACTGGGTGAAAGTGTTGTGGTCAGATGAGACCAAAATGGAGCTCTTTGGCATCAACTCAACTCGCCGTGTTTGGAGGAGGAGGAGGAATGCTGCCTATGACCCCAAGAACACCATCCCCACCGTCAAACATGGAGGTGGAAACATTATGTTTTGGGGGTGTTTTTCTGCTAAGGGGACAGGACAACTTCACCGTATCAAAGGGACCATGGACGGGGCCATGTACCGTCAAATCTTGGGTGAGAACCTCCTTCCCTCAGCCAGGGCATTGAAAATGGGTCGTGGATGGGTATTCCAGCATGACAATGACCAAAAACACACAGAGGAGTGGCTCAAGAAGAAGCACATTAAGGTCCTGGAGTGGCCTAGCCAGTCTCCAGACCTTAATCCCATAGAAAATCTGTGGAGGGAGCTGAAGGTTCGAGTTGCCAAACGTCAGCCTCGAAACTTTAATGACTTGGAGAAGATTTGCAAAGAGGAGTGGGACAAAATCCTTCCTGAGATGTGTGCAAACCTAGTGGCCAACTACAAGAAACGTCTGACCTCTGTGATTGCCAACAAGGGTTTTGCCAACAAGTACTAAGTCATGTTTTGCAGAAGAGTAAAATACTTATTTCCCTCATTAAAATGCAAATCAATTTATAACATTTTTGACATGCGTTTTCTGGATTTTGTTGTTGTTATTCTCTCTCTCACTGTTCAAATAAACCTACCAGTAAAATGATAGACTGATCATTTCTTTGTCAGTGGGCAAACGTACAAAATCAGCAGGGGATCAAATACTTTTTTCCCTCACTGTATGTAACTCTTTTTCAAAAGCGACCTGGCTATCACAAATGATAACTCAGCCAAGTGGCTCATCATCACGTGGAAAGCTTTCGTGGCCAAATACTCTAAATGCGTGATGTCGATTCTAATTGTGGAGGCGACAAACCAAAGGAGCCGGAGAAAAATCAACGCGACCCCGAGTAGAGAGAGAAAGAGAGACGTGCAAACTACAAATATACAACAGACGTCAGGGTCGGGATCGAACCCACAACCTCCTGCATACCAGGTGAGGTAGTTAACATCTCGCCACTGTGACGCCGTTGCTGAGCGATTAACCGGAGGGCCCTCGCGTCGGCTGCGCCAAGCGGGGCCGTGCGCCTCTGTGCCGCCTTATCTCAACGCAAAGGAGGGGACACGTTGGGCCTGTTCCGAGGGCGGCCGCAAGTGGCCCCTCATCTACGGCCCCGACACCGGGATGAGGGGGGTGAGGGGGGGTGGGGGGGACGCCCCCCGCCATGTATTCCTCCTGCACCTCGCACTCCGCCGCCGGGCAAGGGCCCGTGGGCTCCACAGAGACGGACCTTCAAGATGGGCACTGGCGGCGTAAGCCGGGCCCGGTGCGGGGGCAGCCCAGAGTGCGGGAAGCAGCAGGCTGTGGGCCCGTGGGGCCATCTCGCCGGCCAATTTATGGGCGCATCCCAGAATATGGAACCTTGGACGTGGCCACTCTGCGACGGGGGAGGGGGGGGGTCTCCATGGTTGCCTGACTGGGGAGGGGAGCGGTGGTTACGGTGGTAATCGAAACTGCGCTGCTGACCCGAGCACCCCGAGTTCGATTCCCGCTCAGAGCCAACGTCGGTGAGGAGCATCTGAACCCGGTCCTGGGCCTCCGCTAGGTCGACTCAGCCTTACAGAATTAGTACCTGGTGCGGTGTGTAAATATCAGCACTGAGGAGAAAGCTGGCCGGGCTTTGTGGTGGTCACCAACCTACCTCATGCACTGTGCCGGCCTTCATAGGCGCTTCTCGCTAACAGCTCTTGCCCCGACAGCCAATGAAAGGTTATACGAGGTAGCTCTGTCTTTGGCTTTGTGTATTACTGCGAGCTCCTCCGGGCAGGCGACGTTATATTGGCCGGGTCACGCAGCGCGCATGCCCAGCCACCGCATACCTCAAGCGGCTTCTGTTTGGCCAGATAAAGGGGGCTAAACGAGCACAGACACGGGCTAGAGATGAGATGGGCTAATGCGGTAGAGGAGAATGTGGAGCCGATTGGACTTCCCGATGAGTAGTGCAGGGGAGATGAATAGAATCCGAATCGAATGGACTGCGCACGTGTTCTGACGAGCTTAGCTGGTGGTCAGCTGGGTGCATAATTGAACGGACGGGTGTGTGTGTTTTTGTTTTGAATGGCTGTGGTGTAGCGGTGAGCGTGCCGCGCTATGAACCTGGAGACCGGGGTTCGATTTCCGCGCTAGGCCAACGCCAGTGACGATTATCTGAACCGGTCCTGGGCCTCCCCGAGGTCGACTCAGCCTCAAAGGAGTGTCTGGTGCGGCGTGTAAAACATCGCCACTGGGGAGATAAAGGCAGTCGGGTGTGGGGCTGACCTTGTGTGCCATTCTGGCCTTCATAGGTGCTTGCTTACAGCACTTGCCCCAACAGTCTGTTAAGGATATACAGGGGATTTTTGTCTTCGTACAAACAAAACAACAACTTCTGCTGTCGCCGCTCTCGCTACTAGCGATGTTAATGATGATCCTGCAGATGATTATGATGCTGCTTCTGCTGCCTCTTTTGTTGATGCCTATGATGACCAAGAAGACGCGACTGCGAACAACGCTACTGATACTCATTGCAACCATGACAACGGTGATGCGCACATGGTACAACATTGAGAGTCGCCCTGTCTCTCGCACTATGCTATGCCGTGGCTCTATTTTGTTACCGAATCTACGAATGTCACTCCCGTTGGATCATTTACAAAACCTAATGCGGTGTTTTACAACGCCAGTGTAAAGTGCCCTCACTTGGAATCGATATTTCATCTCCCGGGGCACATTTCTTTCGCCACAATAATTGCTCCTCCCATAGTGGACGCGCGTCGATACGCGTGCCAATGCAGGGCCGCCACAGCAGACGGCAATTTGCAAAAAAAATTGCTGCTTTTTAACGCGAGTGCTGACGTGTGAGTGATCCCACACTGCTACTGGCCGAGTGGCGCTCACGGTCACCGCATGGGAGAGTTCAAATGCCAATTTGGGGGGGGAGGTCGCAAAATAATAACGCTGCTCGACTGACGCAATCAAAGACGAAGATCCCCCGTGTAGCCTTAATAGACTCTTGGGGCAAGTGCTGTCAGCGAGCACCTATTAAGGCTGGCACGGCACACGAGGGGGGGGGGGGTGCCAAGACCACGCCCGACCGCCTTTGTCTCCCCAGTAGCGATGTTTTTACACACCATACCAAGTAATAAATTAGAGGCTGAGTCCACCTAGAGGAGGCCCAGGTTCGTTCAGATAATCGTCACTGGTGTTGGCCATGAGTGGGAATCGAACTCGGCTCTCCAGGTTCGTAGCGCAGCACGCAAAACGCTACATTACTGCTCGACTAACACACACATGCACACAGGCACATACAAAGACAAATATCCCCTTTAGAGCCTTTAACAGACTGTTGGGGCAAATGCTGTTAGCGAGCGCCTATAAGGGGTGGGTGTCCTATGGCTATACTTCCCTCTGCCATAGCGAGCCGGAATTTACACCATTGCCTTAGGTCTGCCAATGAGCTCTGTCGCATGCGAGCCTCCGCCTGTGTGCGACTTGACGCGGCTTTTGGCTGTGACGAGTTGCCACTTCCACATATCCACTCAATGCCACTGAATCGCTCGCAAACGCCAACTGGTTCTGATCATCTGCCATCAACTGAATCCCATTGATAATGACGCTGACATCCACTGTCAAATCTCTTCTCGCCCCCATCTCTTTCTCTACGCCAAAACAAAAACAGAGATCCGCTGTATAGTCTTAACAGACTGTTGGGGCAAATGCTGTTAGCGAGCACCCAGGAAAGCCGGCACGGCGCACGACGGCGGGGTGGGTGAACAACACCAAGCCCGGCTGCCTTTGTCTCCCCAATGTTGATGTTTACACGCCGAATCAGGCGCTCATTTTACTCGATTGAGGCCGAGTCGGCCTAACCGAGGCCCAGGGCCAGGTTCAGATGTTCGTCACCGATGATAGTTTATCAACGCGACGTGGCGGAAGGAATTGCACGTGGAAGATATATTCCCAGAACTGTGGGGTAATGGCAGCACAGGGGGACCATCCATCAGCCGTGTCGACCGCTGCACCCCGGCAGAGCTGCCGTAACGCAATCCGCAGGATCAAATCTGCGCGTCAAAATGGCAGTCCTGCGTAGCACAGAGTCGTGCATTTTGAAACCAGAAACGAATTTAACGTAATTTTGGACATCGTTAACGGCACAGTATTGTGCTTTGGATCGGTGTACACTATCATGGGATGTTTGTATCAACGAATCAATTATATCACAATATTCGATCGATTTTAGGAAAGCAGCTGGAAAATGACCTTCTGACCCAAATCTCGACTGAAAGCTTTCGTGACTGCAGGAATTCATACTCTTTGGGTCTTTCAGTAAAGTCACTGAGATAGAAAATAATAAAATAAAATAAAATCACGACGTTTCGATCGCAACACAAGCAATCGTCTGCAGGTGAAAAAATACAGCAGGCGGACTTGCTGAGGCAGGAAGAAATACAGCGAGAGAGCTACTGCAGCCAAAGGTAAAATATGTTTGAGATGGGTACAACCCAAGGGTAAGTGGGCGGGGCTAGAGATGTAATTTTCAAGTAAATGTAAGATCGCAGAGCTAGGTAAGCCTCGGCCAATTATGTCTGCATTTTTCTATCTACAGTGACTTTACCGAAAGACCCAAAGAGGATGACCCTTTGAGTGTGGAGAGCAAACGAGGGGTGTGATAGAATAGGGTAAGCAACTTGGAGGTTTGGAATAGAGGAGGTAGTGATGGGTGGAACGCGTGTGCAGGGTGCAGGAGGAGTAGGAGGGAGTAATGGGTGGCACGCGTGTGCAGGAGGAGGAGGGAGTGATGGGTGGCACGCGTGTCCAGGGTGCAGGAGGAGGAGGGAGTGATGGGTGGGGCACGGTGTGCAGGGTGCAGGAGGGTAGGTAACCAAGACCGACATTAGAGCGGCATCCAGAGGTGGGCGACCAAGGGGAAGACCCAAGGTCAAAGGTCAAATGTCAAAGGTTAAATTCACAGCGATATTTGGCGTGACCACCTAAATGTGAAATTGTAGTTGTTGCTCTGCATCTACATCAGCCATATGAAAGAAAGAAGAGGTCAAATGCCTGATAGGCTGCAGACTATAGCAGAATGAAGGAAGCAAAGGCGAAGCGTGGTGACATCAACAGCATTGGCAGATGTATGATGACCTCTTCGACCTTGACTCAAAGCTAAAATGTATTTAAGTTGAAGAGAACACGACTGAAGAGGGAAAAGTGGTTTGGTACAGAGACTCATCTGCTTACGAACGAGTAAGGTTACAGAGGTCTGTTCATAAATCGATTTGTTCATAAGTCCAACTTTATTCCTGTCGATTCCTAACATGTTGTACGGGCGTGCATACTAAACACGGGGAATGGCTTTAAAAGTTGTATTAGCTCCTGTAGACCCCACTGGTGCTTCACGTTCCACAAATGTAGATGCCACCACCACTATCTATCCGCGCGGCAGTTGAACTTACGTCTCTCGGTCCGAACAGGCAACTGGACATACGGACAGATTTGTTCGTATCTCTAAAAGTTCGTAAGTCGAATGTTCGTAAGTAGAAGAGTCTCTGTAGTTTCCTCCTTAATGGCAGCAACATAACCGGAGACTAAGTTTGGTTCATCTCAAGAGGGTGAGTCGTGATCCCGTGTTACAGACCGACGTGTGGACAGACGGACGGATAGACAAAGCGGAGCACACAAACAGTTTACATCTCAGTTGGAAAGCATTACACATCATCTGTAAAACATTAAACAACCATCACACATGTCAATTTATGCCTGTTTAATTGCCCAGAATTCATGCCATCTGTTGACAATCAATTTGCATCCACTCACTAATGTCACAGCAAGCACAGCACGTTATTAACTGTTTCATTACAGAATCGTGAGAGATAGCAACTACTCTTTGGTTTTTCGGTAAAGTCACGTAGGTAAAAAATAAAATAAAATAAATGAAAACAGGCTGTAACGGTTCCACCTGAAGACGGAAGCTTGTGTTGCCTCCGAAACGTTGTGATTTAATTTAGTTGTTTTCATTTATTTTATTTTATTTTTTACCTACGTGACTTTACCGAAAAAACCAAAGAGTATGAATCCTTGCAGTCACGAAAGCTTAAAATTTAGAATTAGACAGCAACTTATCGGGTGATTCCTTCATCCAGCAGTGGATTGACCATAACTGACAATAAATTATGATTCATGATCATGATAATTATTGTAATACGGCATGACTATAAAACACATAAGTATATCGTCTTAGTTGTTGTTGTGGTTCGAGCGTTTGTTTCACAATCTGAAGGTTTCAATTTCAAATGCCAGTTCAGCGGTCGACTCAATCCATCAGCTGTCCTGGGGTTAACAAAAACTGAGCACCGCCTCGTGGCAATTCAAGAGGAAGAAGACCACGAATCTGAGTGGATGTCGAATGTTAAAACTGTGGTCGGCACGAACGCTGTTCCGGCTGAAAGACGCCACGACGAACCGCGTAGATGTGGAGAGAACATGGCGAGGAGCTGCCGCAGGGAAACCGAAACCAAATATGTTTTTACTTTACCAGGTAAGGCCCCACTGAGCTATGTGGCTCTTTTTCAGAAGCGACCTCGCCACAAAATATCGCTCAACGAAGTGGCTTATCACGTGGAAAATTACAGCAGCCAAACAATCTAAATAATCTGAAACGCACGTTTAAATAATCGAAATAATCACAGGTGGTTATGACTTGGATTCAAACCCAGAATCTCAGACGGGTGCCGGCTCGCTCAGTGGCTCAGACACTGCGGCGGACCCAGCGAACCTCCAATTTAAATAACTTCGAACGGAAGGAACCGGTCCTGGCCCCAGCGGCCCCAGGCGGCCCAAGAGGGTCGAGAAAAAGAGGAGCGAAGGAGTGCGCTTCCACGCGGCCATCGTTAGCCGCACCACAGTTTTGACGAGCGTCAGAGAGGGCCTCGCTCGCGGCGTCACTGAGAGCTGGTGCTGCAGCAGCGCACCTTAACAGAGAGGGGCGGCGGGCTTAGCGTGGTCAGATGAGGGATGCTGCCACTCTCAGCACCTCGTACCACTGTGGGAGGTTGTTATGGCACAGGGCGGTAGGAAACGTGCATGCCTGCGCGTGAGTTTTTCTGTGCGTGTACTGGCCAACCACCCCCCTCGTGTGCCATTAGGTGCTCGCTAACGGGCCTTCGCTGCGATGGGCGGATTCAACCGGTTGCAGTCGGCGTACCGGAAGTTCCACAGCAATGAGACGGCTCTACTAAAGATCACCGATGACCTCTGTAAGATGATGGATGACCGGTGCGCCGTAGTGTTGCTTGGTCTCGATCTCTCAGCCACATTTGACACCATCGACCGTGAGATAGTCCTCGAGTGGCGAAGGTCAAAGGTCGGTGTATCAGGCATGGCACTGGAGTGGATTGAGTCATACCTACATGGTCGATCACAGTTTATCAGGCTGGGCAATGAACAGTCATCGCCAGTGCTGTGCCCTCGTTGGCATACCATGAACAAAAATACTTTATTTATTTTATTCGCTTATTTTCAGTGACTTGTTGTCACTTTCTGACCCGCCCCTGCTGGGCATCTGTGAAAAAGGGCTTCATCGCTCATCAGATTCCTCCGGATTAAATGAAGATTCTGATTCTTAAAAAATGTGCTGTCCCGTCGTGCCATCTCATGGCCACTGTCCACGTGACCCACAAATCCTTTCCTCCAAAACGCGTGCACCACCAGCAGTGGGCTAAAAACATTATTATCATTAAACGTTGATTAAATTAATATTAAATTGTCATTAATTCATGCGGTCAAATAGATTACACCCCGATAATTATTGATGCATTGTTAGTGCATTATCTGTTGCCAAGCGTAGCCATTTGATTTGTGGTAAATTATAAGCGTGAAAGGCTTCGTCATTTGACCACCGGCGTGCGTCGTACATCAGCGCAGAGCTAATCAGCACCCTTATTGACGTGGTTGATAAACAAAGGAGCGGAGAATAAATCATTCGAGCCGCATCACGAGCAGGGAAGGCGATGGGAAGACACCGCGACTGACTGATAAACTATTTACACTGTTTGTAGGTTTTGTTTGAGATCCCCTTAAAAATGTGAGTTGTCGTGCCTTCGACCCATCATCCCCTCGGGGGAAAGGAAAATGAGCACCACTTTTTTGTTGTTGTTGTTATATGAAGCCAAACTTCCACGGGGGCTGTCATCGGCCGAGAGGTCTCGGCGATCAAATTTTTTGCCAGAAATTAGCACCCGCAAATTTTTCTCAATTTGGATTTTGTGCGAACCAAATCGCTCGCTCGCCCGCCCGCCACCAGCAAACTGATTCCCGCTTGGAGGGCCGAGTGCTCATCAAGTCACCTCGTTGCCCTGCCATAGGAATGTGGAAATCCCAACACCGACTAGGGACTGTCAAGGGGAGAAGAGCTAAGAGCCTCAATCAACGTTCACTGAAGCAGGAAACCACTCTGACTTTTTAGACCTGCGATGACGCAGGTCTAAAAAGGGAAGCGCAAAGGGGCCTCTCTCGCGGGAGATCCACAGCCGTGAACCGTGACCCGCCTCTTGCCGAGCAGCGGCACTCACGGTTCGTGGCTTGGGTAGCCGGTCCGCCCTGCCCCCCCCCCCCTCTCTTCTCCCGTTGTGAACCCCTGCGAGGAGGGGGACAGGTCGGCTACAAACGACAGTGACAACAACAAAAAATAATAAAGTTCGGAGACTATGAGTTGATACACGCTGCGTTGTGTCCTGTCCTCTGGAGAAGTGGGGTGACTCCACAACAGCTGAGCACCGGGGGGGGGAGAGAGGTTGTGATACGGCGACACTTTATTTCATTTCAAAAGTGTTCTTCCGAAGGGCAGTGTTGTATCTGCATCACAACACCGCAGCTCAATTCCTCAGGCACCAAGTGCGCTCCAAATCTCAATTGGGGGCGTGACCCCGTACTCTACTGTGCACGCGGGGGCTCGGGGTCCAATCTCTGATCACCATTGCATTCACTTACGTAATAATAATCATGATAAAAAAAACGCATCTGGCTACCCATTAGCTATTAGCAGACAATTGTCCGTGTGATTAACCACTGGTGAGCTCACACCGGCTACACTTGACATCGTGCACTCAGAGCGCTTTGCATCGCATCTCACCAGAAACGTTTGCAAAATAAAGGGGCACCCCTGTTCCAGCGAGCAGCTGCCCCCCACCCCTGCCTGCGTGACAACAAGGCGACTTGAAGAGCCAGTGGCCCTGCAAGTGGGAATTAGTCTGCCGGTAGCGGGTGGGCGGGTGATTCGGTTCGCGCAATCCCAATTGAGTAAAATTTGCGGTTGGTAATTTTCGTCTTCTCGAATCTGGCAAAAAATGTGGACACCGAGACCCCTCTCGGTCTATGACAGCCCCCCCCCCTCCACCCAGTGGAGGTTTATGAGAAGCTATTTTATGCAGCGGTGTCCCTAATTGCATTGCGTTACGCGATTGGAAGTTGCGCTCGCGGAGCAGCGGTAAATAGGTTTTTAAAAAATTGCGTCACGTCGCATGGTGTGGAGGGGGGTCCGAGCGAGCAAGTGGGGAGAGTTGAGATGGTGACCGTCGGAGAGCGTGGGGAATCTCTCAGGAGAGAGATCGGCCCCCACCGGCCTCACGCAGTGGACATTCCCCCTTGTCCGTGGTGACAAATCCCACCCGAGCACCGCAGCACGCAGGCAGCCACTGGCGCGAAATGATGGTGGTGGCACACAGCACTCCCAGGCGGAGCCCGGCTGAAGCAGGGTGTGGCGGGTACGGTCGCCCGGTTTGCCTCCCCGTTGTAATCGATGCATAGCGCCGCGATGGTGGCGACACGTTCGTCTCGTGGGGCTCGTCGGTCAGTTTGGCAGGCGAGATTTGGAATTGCGCACAAGCTCTACGATAGCTATATTCTTAGGTTTTTTCGGTAAAAGTCACGTAAATAAAAAATAAAATTAATAGAAGTAAAATAAAAATTTAATAAAAATCACGACGTTTCGGAGGCAACACAAGCTTCCGTCTTCAGGTGGAACCGTCTACGATAGCCACACACAAAATACAACTATTCCTGGGATAGCCTGCGTAGACCGTTGGGGCAAGTGCTGTTAGCCAGCAGCACCTATGAAGGCTGACATGACACACGAAGGGGTGGGCGGCCAGCACCCCGCCCAGCCGCTTTCGTCTATCCAATGGCGATATTGACGCACCCCACCAGGTACTCATTTGAGGCTGAGTCGACCTAGGGGAGGCCCAGGACCGGTTCAGATAATCGTCACCGGTGTTGGCCGTGAGCGGGAATCGAATCGACGGGTTCAGAGCGCAGCGAGCGAACCGCGACACAACCACTCCCCACACACACACACACACGTACATATCATAACACGTGCTACCGTGATGCTGCATTGCCAGTGGTGCACAGCACATACCAGAGGTGGGACAAAGTCATTGTTATGCAAGTCCAAGTCGAGTCTGAAGTCATCAAATTCATGACTCGAGTCTGACTCGAGTCCAAGTCACATGACTCGAGTCCACACCTCAGAGGTGGGACAAAGTCATTGTTATGCAAGTCCAAGTCGAGTCTGAAGTCATCAAATTCATGACTCGAGTCTGACTCGAGTCCAAGTCACATGACTCGAGTCCACACCTCAGAGGTGGGACAAAGTCATTGTTATGCAAGTCCAAGTCGAGTCTGAAGTCATCAAATTCATGACTCGAGTCTGACTCGAGTCCAAGTCACAAGACTCGAGTCCACACCTCTGGCACATACCATACAAATCCAACACATTCGTCCATAATACTCGCCTAAAGACGAACATTTATGTTTCTGCTATGATTAAGGAGCATTCCTTGAATCAATGCCCGAATCATTGTCTATTGCAGTACAATAATACAACGATTTACGTCTCTCCCCTTTTAACGTCGTTTCGCAAATACGTCGCCGCGTTGTTACCAACGCAGCTACCCGATGGGCGTCGCCTCGACCCCCGCACGCTCACGCCACTCGCTGCATCGTCCGTCCTCCCTCCCTCGTCACCCGTCGCCTCTCAGACCCTCGGACACGACAAGCTGGAGCGAGCTCATTGTCGCCTCACGTCCCATGGGGGATGGGGAGGAGTAAGTCTCAGCCTTCGACCCCAACCACCCACACGACCACTTATATACCCTGTTATTGGCAGGAACCACCTGGTTCCACCAGCCCACAGGGGATTATTGTGTCCGTCCGTCCGACCGTCGAGCATTCAAAAATGGGAGGGGTGGGGCTGGGTGGAGAGGGGAGGGTGGGGAAGGGCTGGGTGGGGAGGGGCTGGGTGGTGAGGGTAGGGAGGGTCTGGGTGGGAGGGTGGGAGGGGTGGGGCTGGGTGGGGAGGGGCTGGTCACCCCGTGGTGCCCTTATAAAACTCAATGTTTAACCTACTCACGCCGGCTTGTGCCCGCCCTCACAGTCGGCCATATTTGCGGAATACACCACGCCGCCGTTGACCCTGGCCATTGACCGAGCAACCCAACGTTCCTACCAGCTCCCTCCGCAGGAATGTGTTTATTTATCCAGCGAATGATTTTTGAACGTGACTGCCGCACAATTAGAGCGCCAGACGTGCAAGAAAAACAAAGAAACACTGTAAATCGCTTCGATCGAGTCAAATTAGCGGCTGGTAAATCGCTTCGATTTACGTCGTTTCGATATATTCGCCGTTGCACGTTTCAGGAACGCATCCCCCCCCCCCCCCACTCCGATGTAAAACGGGGGCCATCGCCGCCTATGTTTTTTTTCCCCTATTAGGGCCACGGTGTTATTGACGAACGCGCGGAGTATTCCACAATTGTGGCGGCAAGGCGCAAACACCCCCCCCAACCCCTCTCTGGCCTTGCAGAGTCCAGCTGCCCCAGACGAGGGGGATGAATGCGCCACCGTGACGTTTTTTTTGTTTTTCCGCTCCGGTGAAAAAAGACGTTTAGAAAGATTTGTGTCTGCAACGTGAAAGGGGGGAGGACAAACCAAAACAAACATACACGTAATCGTTCTTGTTAGTTTGCCTTCCAGCAAAAATGAATTCGTGTTACAGGACTGTTTACACATCACTCCTAACTTTTGTAATTTAATATTGATTAGCAAAGGCAGTCGACACCCCCCCCCACCTCCCTATTCGGATAATTTATCTCGAACAAAAGTGGGAAGTTTTAACAGCAAATTTGCGGGCAAAGTTGTGTATTGTTAAAAATGGTGCTGTCTGTACAAACTCGATGTATCATTGTGCTTCACATTGATGTCCTCCATTCATCTGGCACAGCCTCATTGGCTCTCAAGGCTATTCTTCTTCGACGTTCGGATGTTTGGATGTTTTCCCAATTCCTTTTGAATGCGAGATTTGAACTTGGGGCCACTACCGGAGTGCCCCGAGAACACCCACGCGTTTGACAGAAGCTCACTCATCGATCCGCGACAGGTGAGGTCATGAACCCAGTGCGCTCTACTGCGCTGCCTTGGCCCCTACCGAGCCAGGGAACGGCACTGGAAGATGACACAACAGACCGATTAATTAAGGGTTTTTTTCGGGTTAGGGGCCGTCCATTAATGACGTCACGCGATTTTGGACGATTTCTTACCCCCCCCCCCCCTTCGTCACACGGCGTCACAAAAAGTCAGACCCCCCCTCAAATATGACGTCACAAAGTTCTGCCCCCCCCCCCCCCCAAAATAAAACATGCTTCAAATCGCTTTAAACTATTGTCATTGTAGTGCGATCCTCAGCCGGAGTAAAATCGCCCAAAAAGAGGCGGTACTCCACAGAACGTGACATGACGCTGATTGGACTATATCCAGAGGCACAGTAATGGCTCACGTAACTCTGTGGTTGAATGAGATTGGTGGTGCGTCGCCCAATCGCCCTAATGAAGAAACCGCCCCTGCAATTAGTAAGGTTTGTCACATAAACAAAACATGCCAATTAAGTTACAACTTCAGCACACTGGTGTGTTGGAGAGTAAACCCACAACAATTACGACAATTACAATTTGAGTACTGTGATGTTTCGCTGGTCATTACCACCAGCTTCATCAGGTGATATGCCAGAATTGTGTGGTGGATTAACGACACATTTATATTTACGCGATATAACCCAAAAATCCGTATTATGAATAATATCGGTCGCTAAAAGCCTACTCCGTGTTACACTGACAACAGACCCACTTCAAGAGGTCACGGCACAGCCTGAAGACCAGAATCGGTGATGTCGCCGACTGTGTTCATCAGAGAGGCAGTTCCATATCCGGACAGCGGAGTGAAGTGGAGCTTCTGTCCAGGGAGTATGTTCTGACAAGAGACAGTCCTAGAGTGCTCCAATGACCCAACGCAGAAAAGACTCCTGGGGTTTGATCTTCTACGAAGCTCCACGGTTCACCCTAAAGCGCATCCACCGTACAAACCATGGCAGATGGCAGATTGCTGATGCACAAATGGAAAATGTAAAACTGTCCAGGAGTGTGCGACCGTGGTCATCCAGAACAAACACCGTACAACGTATATAACGACGCAATTCCCCGAGATTCACGAATACGAAAGAGACGTCACAGCGATGATGCTCTCCGCTGTTCCTGAATGTGAAATTGTAGTCGTCGTCTCTGCATCTACATCAGCAGCCATACGTAAGGAAGGGGAAAAGTGTTCCAATAGAAATTATTTTCGGCCGACTCTTCCGCGTTAGCCCGACGAGTGAGAAAGGGGCTGGAGTACCCACACTTGACCCCACCGCTCGGGACCTGTCGATCGACCGATTGCGTCACTTCCATCTACACTGCGGCATGTACAGAGCTAGAGGGGGGTGGCGGCGGGGGGGTAAAAACACCTTGCACCGTTTGCTTCAACTGCCACGCTGGGAGATTCAACCTGGGGACCTCTGGAGAGGTCAACGGCAGTGCCCCCTAGCAATGGGCCTCTCACGCCAAAGAGAGCCACCAGAAGTCCAACGCTGCATTCTGCATAAACCGTTCGCCGTACATCAGCCATGAAATAAATAAGACAAAAATGCCCCATATAGCCTGAAACAGACTGTTGGGGCAAGTTCTGTTAGCGAGCCCCTATGAAGGCCGGCACGGCACACGAGGAGGTGGGTGGCCAACACCACGCCCGGCCACCTTTGTCTCCCTAGTGGCGATGTTTACACACCATGCCAGGTACTCATTTAAGGAGGCTGATTCGACCTAGGGGAGGCCCAGGACCGGTTCAGATAATCTTCACTGGTGTTGGTGGCCGTGAGCGGGAATCGAACTCGGTTCGTCGGGATCGTAGCACAGCGCGCCAACCGCTACCATTACACCGCTCAAAAAATTGTAACTCTCATGGCTGGGAGAGAACATAAATGCTTTAAGAAAAAAAAGAGACGCACAAATGCACGCGATAGATTTTTTTTTGCATGCAATTACCGGTGACCGAGGTTTGACCACTGCACTCGCGAGACTTGGGATGCTGCTTTCATCACGGGGCTGCCCGGGCCCGCTAATGCATTTTCTTTTTAAACCGTCCTTCCATCAACAAGATATGTGCCTTATCTGCCAAGGGTGGAGCATTAGGGTGGAGCGAAATGCATTTCATTCACTCTCCTCATTTCTGGGCGTCTCTCGGCTTTCCCTTTGCCACCCGTTTGACATTAATTACGGAGCCTTTAAACGCGACGCCCAAAGACTCCCTCTCCGTCCTCATTCATCAGCGTAATTAATTATTGATTTGAAAGAAGACAACAAAAAGCGTCGATGCTTCTGATAGAACGAGTGATAATAAAAATGCGATTTTTATCTACTTTTGGGGGGGGGGGCGGTTAATTTAGCACGGGGGTTTGGCAACCAAAATAACAAGAACAGACATTTTTTTCGGATTCGGTGACAAACAAAAATGAGCTCAATATTTCAAGAAGCCTCGATGCAACATGAATACGAGATGGTGGTGGTCCTTCAGCAAATAACGACATCACGAAGAGGCAGTCCCTTAAAGAGCCGCACGCGGCTCCGCAGCTGCAGGTTGCCGACCCCTGAGCCAGCAGGCATCGCTGTGCTCGCAGGAGGGGCCACGTGGAACTCCGGGGTGGAAGCTGGGGGGCCGTGCCCCCCCCCCCACTCCTGCTGAAGATGAAGCCGCCCCCCCCTCCCAGCGCCCCCCCCTCCCCGCCTCCTCCTGCTAGAGTCAAAGTCAAAAAAATTTGGCAGGAAACTAAGCGCACGTAAGGGGATGCGGGGCGTCACGGCTTTGTTCGCATTCACGGAGGGGGAGAGAGCTGGCATGAGCAGACTGCGTGGTGTCGTCCACCCCACCCTGGGTTTTTGGAGGACCTCCCAAAATCCCCCCCCCCCACGCCGCCACACCTCTTTTAAAGAAGGGTAGGTCAGCTTGCCTCGTTCTTTATCAGGAAGGTTACTTATTCAATCCAGGTCAAGGGGTCAACCAAAACCATCATCCCATGGGGGGCGATAAAATGTATAATCACTTTGCAGGAAGTCAACTATTGCTTGTCCTGGTCCCTGCCATGAATTGGTCCCTCTCATGAAAATGCCGAATTCCCACCACTGATTCAACTGAGCATTCCCCAACAACAACCGTGTGCGACCGGAGATGCTTTGAGCCCGATGTGTAGACTTCACTAGCACGGGCGGCTACGTAGGGTGCGAAAGAAGTTCAACATACATACATACATAGGCGCTCGCTAATCGCACTTGCCCCCACAGTCTATTAAGGCTAAGTGGGGGATATTTGTCTTTGTACAAGTGTTAGTGTATATATATATGTTCTATTTGATTTCTGAAGATTATTCTGGATGGAACTGTGACCTTATCTTGACATCGGCACTCCGTGTCCTCTGTGATTTAACGCTGTTGCTGACAGACTCGCACACACTGAAGAAAGCTGACACAATGGAAAAATAAAACATCTTTCTACTTAACAGTCAATATAGCAAATACTGAAATAGATCACCGTGATCAACAACGGTCAATCCACTGCTGGATGAAGGCCTATCCACCCAGCTCCCACGCGCAAGGTTTAGGCAAGCTTTTAATTTGCCCTGAAAAGAGAATTTGACACACGTCAATAAAACCTAAAGGCTCGGTTTCAGTCCTTCTGTGAGCCAAGCTAATTGACAAGCCAAATTGAAGGTATGTTTCACTCACTACATAGCTGACTGGGCTGTCATCATCAACTCGCAACACTTGTGAATGTAATTTAATCGTGAATACGTCCAATATTTTAGTTATCGTTATAATGACGCTTGCATACCCAGGAACTCCTCACTGATGGGGTGACATTGCTGTTGCTCTGAGCCCTTGTTGTAGGTTATTATTCAGTATTGGAACGTTTGGGCCAATTACCGGTTACATTGTGTGTGGATTTCTTTTCATCTTATGGGAGAAAATCGGAGATCCCACGCAGAACGAAAGGAGAACGTACTAACGCTACGCCTCCGATGAGCATGGTTGGCTATGTACGGTGCAAAAGGCGTTCAAACTGCATACATATAGAGTCGGGAATCGAACCCAGGGTCCTCTTGCTGGGAGGCGTGAGCATCGCCGCAACGCTGCCGCTACCCGGCCGCTCCAAAGCGCCCATCACTGTGGTTACTTTTGTCGTAGCCAGAGAGGGAATGCCCTCTTGCTTTACATTTCCAGCGGAGTACTTACTGTAAAGGCTGAGATGATTTAGCATTTGCTGGCACAAACTTAAGCGGAGCTGTAAACAGAACGAGCGCAACATATTCAGCGCCCACTTGGTTATCGGTAATGCCAAGTACCACAATGCCTTCATGGTAAAGTGAAACTTGAATGCGGAGCGGTGGCGTGGCGGTTAGCGCACTGCGTTTCGAAACAACGCGAGATTATTTCTAACATCAGCGGCCGAGTGATGCCTGCACCGGTCCTGCTGAAGCCTCGGCCCTTTGACTACCTGCGCTGACCAGCGTGGCGAAGTATGGTCAAACAAGCCCCCATGACCGAGTGGGGAGGCCTTCATCCAGCAGTGAACTTACAAAGGACTGTGGTGCACTGTGATCCTTTAATGTAAAGTATAAATTTAATTCAAAGTGATCCATAACTGTAAATGAACCCTATAATGTAAAACAGTCATTTAACGTGATATTTTCGTCAATTAAACAATCCGTTGGTATTGTCAGAGCAATATAATCTAATTACTTTATTACACATGATTACTAGAAACTATTAAAACTATAAACTTTTTTCTATTTTGCAAGGTAAGACCCACTGAGCTATATAGCACTTTTACAGAAGCGACCTTCCCACAAATGATCGCCCTTATTATTGTACATCTGCTCACGCGTGGGTGCTCCCATGTGGCCACAGTGTGTTGTTGTTGTTAAAGTTGCAAAGTTCAACCCCCCCCCCCCCTCTGGGCGGCGGTCATCTCAGCCCAACAGCCCTACTTTTTTTTATTTTACCAGGTGAAGCCAAGTGGCTTTTCGTGCTCACGTGGAAATCTATTCAGATTCCAAAGAACACAGGATGAGATGTTACTATCCTTTGTGCAAGCACTTCCAAGAGTTCATGAACAGTGAGCCTGGTGAAATTTGGGGAGCGCATCGTCAGTAGTGACCCTTTGGTTCCTAGGGTGTTTCGGCCTTTCATACTATACACCCTCCCCTAAGGCGGCCAGCGACAGGGTGATCAATCCTACGCTTGCGTCCCATTCCCAATTAGTCATAGGAGTTGCCTTGTTGTTGGTAGCCAACATCCCATGGGACTATGCATGGCAGGGGCGTCCTCTTCCCTGAGTCAAGCATTGTTGACTGCATACCTCCTGGCCCTCTCACTTTGGGGCCCAGCTGGGGTCTTTCCTCTTCATCCAGAGCCACTGACTGCTGCCTTCTGCCGCCTAATACTCTAAACGCATGCAGATTCTAAATGTGGAGGGAAAAACCAGAGAACCCGGAGAAAAATCCACACGACGACGGGGAGAGAGAGAGACACGTAAACTCCACATATACAGCAGGAGTCGGACCAAACCCACGGACCATCTGCATACCAGGCGAGGTAGGAAACATTTCGCCACCAGCGGCGCCCATTATTCCGATGAACACACTTGAGGTTGAGTTCACCTGCAAATGATTACCAGCTCTGTGCTGCCGCTGTCCTCACGCTAACCCTTGCTGCTGCCTCCATCATCTACCCCTTTAATCGATTTTGCAATCAGGTTACAATTAAATAAATAAATATAATTGCTAAAGTCATTAACCGGTACGTGCTGAGTGAGAGTAATCTAATGACAAGAGGAGAAATCATCGGAGATCACCGGTGTTGTACCTGCATCTGGTAATGGATGACAGTCATTGATTATCATCATCAACCATGATCTATCTACTGCTGGGCAAAGGCCTCCCCAATCCGTCACAATCTCTCGTGTCCTTCGGGTTTAAAAGTCCATCGAGCAGCAGCTGAGGCAAGATGCCTCCCCAACCCCCCCCCCTCTCCTGCCGCCCACCCAAATCAAATCGGAGAATTCGAACCACATCGAACGTACTGCAGCAGGGCCTCACTGAAGGCCGAGTTGACCCATCGCAGGCCCCAGGAGATGCCGTTTGAGATGTCACTCGCCCCACTGACGCGTCACAGGCTTGGCCGGCAAACGAATTCAGGTCGCTGCCATTTGTGGCTCGTTGCGAAGCGCAGCACGGAACCACCGAGGTGCGAATCTGCACACCGCGCCACACGCAGCCCCAGTATATAAACGGCGGTAAATATTTGTTTGCAAGGCACCGAGAGATTAATGTTTACGGCCGCGCGCTATATAAGCGTGATGTGTGGGTGCAAAAGTGCTTTCCAATTGACCCGGGTGTCACGCCTTCAATCCAAGGTGCGTGGGCCCCAGTATAAATCTGTCCAAGAAAACAAAAAGTAGGGAGAGAGATATATATATATAGCGGAGGCACTCCCCTTCCTCAATCGATTCCACTTTGCAGATGCTCCAGGAATTTTTACAGCCGAGGTCAAGAGGCACATCGAGTCTGTTTAACCCCAAGTGACAGAAACATCGCTGAAAAGCCGGCAAAGAGGAAGTGACATACGCGTGCGCAAGGACTCGTCAAATCAGCCAACCATCGCCTCATTTGTAAATATTTTCACGGCTTCAGCTGACCCGACACGTTTTCCAGGGGGGCCGTTCGCTGGCTACCGACAAATTGGCCGGGACACCCGCGGCTCGGAACCCGAACGCGGCCTGACGTGGCGCGCTATCGCCAGAAGGTGGCTCGTCTGGTTCGGCGCAACAACGCTCCACGGCGACTGTCGCGATTCGTCGGGAGCTTGCTCAGTTCCAAAAGTTGCTGAAGAAGCTCCTGGCACGTGGAGCGGAACGTCGGACACCGTTCAAAACAACGTGCGGAACAATCTGAAAATACATCATGGAGCTCTGATGTCCTCCCGACTCCAGACACCACGGTGGCGAGATGTTAACTGCCTCGCCTGGTATGCATGGGTTGGATTCCAACTAGGGCTGAACGATTAATCGATTTCATATTGAAATCGCAATTTTCAAAATGCGATTAGCAAATTGCAAAGGCTGCATTTTTTTGCGATTTGAAAAGTCCTATTACTTTCTTATTGGAAATGTGTTTTTTTTTTATAACTTCATTTATTTATCTTCTTGGTTCTTTCGGTAAAGTCACGTAGAAGGGAAGTAATAAAATAATAAAAATTATTATTACTTCCCTTCTACGTGACTTTACCGAAAGAACCAAGAAGATGAATCCCTGCAGTCACGAAAGCTTTAAATCGAAAAAAAATCATTTATTTAACTTAACAATTGTTCTATGTTTGATTGTTCTGTTTCAATTAAACATTTTAATAAATACATGTTGGAAGCAATTCATATATTTTAAGTTCTCATCCTTGCATGAGAATATATAGAGCAGTTCATATTTTGATGGCATCATGTGGTAATGCTCTATCGCATGGTTTAAATCTATTACACAGTGAATATTGAACTGAAGCTTGACTTTAAACATTTTTATCGCAAATCAAATTGCAATCGCAATATCTGTCAGAAAAATCGCAATGAGATATTTCCTCCAAATCGTTCAGCCCTAATTCCAACCCTGACGCCTGCTGTATTTTTTGGAGTTTGCATGTTCTCCCCGTGATCACGTGATTTTTCTCCGGGTCCTCCGGTTTTTACCTCCACATTTGGCTACTATACATGTTCCCATGAGAAGTCACTTCGTTGAGCTATTATTTGTGGCCAGGTCACTTCTAAAAGAGAGCTATACAGCTCAGTGGGCCTTATCTGGTAAAATAAAACAAATACAATATATATTTTACGGCATCGCACTCTAATGAGCGCGATGTTTATTATTGTTGCGCTTGGTGCAGAGGGAATGTGTTTGTCAACGTTATTAGGTGCAGAAAACGAGCGACAGACGGACACACGGGCCTCATGTGACCACGGCTAATTCATCCCCTGAGAAAATCAACCACTTTGCTGGTTCGATACTCTGGCAGTTTGATGTGAAATCAATTCCTACAAATACTTTGGCGTTTTTTTTCTAGCCGCTGCGTTATGGTGCCGAGTTTAAATGCTGTAATAAAACAACGAGTACAGGAAAAAAACACAAAAATCGCCCGAGTATGTGCCTCAGCGTTGGCAGCGTTTGTCAACTTCGCCAGTTTGCAATGACACAATAGTTTAATTCCCACTAAGGGTTCAAGTTAAGTTTGTTTCTACTCAGAGAGAACTCAAGAAATTAAGAAAATATAAATTTTTAATTTGCCACCTGTCACCAAAATGGTGAAAGCAAAAAATAAAATAAGTGAAGAAAACATAATTCATAACAAAACCAACCGTGTCACATGGGAAATCAATGTTGAATAATACATTATCCGGTAACATAAGTCAGCTCGAGCAGATACATTTTTAAGACTGATCACAGTACAATTACATATGAAGTTACAAGAAAAAACATAAAACGAACAGAGCGTAACGGATGTTCGCATATGTAAACAGACAAGGATACAGGCCTGGTGAGTGTATTCAGGGAACGTGATAGCGACGGAAATCCGTGGCCATAAACCGTCTTAATAAAAGGAAGCTGTGATGGGAAAATTAACGCGCTGCCGTTTCAATAAATTCTCAAAGCAATATCGATCCGTGGCAGTGCGGTTATAGGCAGCTGAGTGTATGGACCTAGCACAGCCCATTGGAATCTCAAATTCCACCTCCCCCGCCGACTCCAGTCCTGTAGGGTTTCAAGTCCCCCTCCTCCGCGCACAGGACTCCACAGACCCATGTTATCATTCCCTTGTTTTACCCAGGAAAGCCTCACTAGGCCTCAGGAAGAATGCTTTAGAAGGGCCCTTCTGGCCATGATTTATTACCAGTGTGGGGTGGAATGGTTTCTATGTTTCCCAATTTAAGTAATTTGCCACAAATTTTTTTGCAAAAGTGGTGACATTTTGTTTGTTGGGGGTAGTTCCCAGCCTACTTTAACGTGTCAGTGCTTCCTTCTGTAAGGGCGGGTGGGCGGGCTCACGGTAACGCTTGTGAAGATGTTTAGACAAAAATGAAACTTGAGCGTAAAGTTGAGTTGATATTGCTGACTTAGAGTGAGTAAAACAACCTTGCTGGTAAACACAGCTGTGAGAGAATAATGACTACTGGCCTCCCTTCAAAACTCCGTACAAGTCACCGTCCCTCTTGAACATTTATATAAGTGACGTGCCATGTACAGTACATCATCTCACAAGTTCATATATGAAGATGACATCATCCTTGCTGGCACAGGGTACAAACCTCGATAACATTGCCAATACTCTAAGAGAAGATCTAATAGTTATTGGAGGCACGGTTCCATCGCTGGAGAGAGACTCTGACCAAATCCTTCCAAAACCACCACAGGTGCTCTCCACCTGAACAGTGGTATAGCAGATGCCACCTTTGTTGTGTCCTACTGCGGTAGCCCAGTGCGCTATGACGCCATTCCAACATATCTCGGCGTTGTCATGGGCAGAGGCCTGACCTTCAAGTCCTGCATTAAAACCAATCTGTGAAAAGACCAAAGCAAAAGTATCCCTGCTACGACGTGGGGTGCCTCACCCATGTGCTATGAACTGCCGCCCTCTCACTGATCTTACTCAGTGGCAGAGTGTTGTGTTCTGGCAAAATTTGTGCCACCCAATATCAGCAGAGTCATTGTGCAAACAGCAAGGGAGTTTCCAGGTTTTCTTGCCGATGACAACCGCCTATCCATAGTCAACAGAGACCTCAACAATGTACCTCTCAACCGACTCAATTCCTGATATCGCTTCTGGGATCCCACTTGGGGTCAGCATCAGAGAATCTCACCACCCGGATCCGGAGGAACGCTGCTGGCGAACAGAGTGGAATCACGTGGACGTCCAGAATAATAAACGGCTCATTCGAGACCCAAACACCGCACCTCCTGACTTTGACATTCCTCCTACGAGAGACTGGTGGTGGAACCATCAACGGGATGAAAACATCAACAGGCCAATGCTCGCACCTCCTTCGTGAATGGAAAAATAAATACAAAACCACAGTGTTGCAATTGTGGCCATAGATACCAAACCCATAGTGACTACTAAAGACACATAAAGGCCCACAGAGATACACAGAGACCCATAGACATGCATAGATATACATTTGTAATGACCGAGGCAACTGACCACTTACCTGACATAGGCGTACGTGTAAACAGACAGTCAGGTAGTCAATCAAGGCCTCTGATTGGTGCAGAGAGGCCTCAAAAACGGGTGTTTAGAATAAGAGAATCAAAATGGATTGGAGGAGAAATTCAAACGTAAAAGGCGGGGAACGAGGGTTGACGGTAGGGGCGACGGTTGACAAACGTTGGAGAAGGAGGGCGGGGATTGCTGAAGGGAGTGAGGTGAGCAAAGCTCCCAAAAAGGGGGCTCGGAGAATATAAAAGGGGACAGCACGACTACCTGGGCCTAGAAAGAGTTGTAATTACTGGCGAAACGTCGTACTCAGATTGTTGATGTTGTGGCTTTGCTCTCCAACACACCGGTGTGCTGTACTCGTAACGAATTGGCACATTCCGTTTACGTGACAAACCTTACTAATTGGCTGTGTCGGGTGGTGGTGGGTTTAACGACACATTTATATATTTAAGCGATCCAACCCAAAAAAACCTGTTTTATGGATGATATTGGTCGCGAAAGCCTACGTGTTAAACCAAATAGAATTGTGTCCGAATAAAGGTTTGTAATAAAGCAAGAACGTGTGTCCGGCATCACTACATATTAAAGACAAGCCACAATAGTGTGATTGAGGCCATGCAAACGAAACTATGCACCATATTGTAAACCCATGGAGACTCATAGAGATAAATGGCGAACCACAGATATGCTTAGAGACCCATGGGCATACATATAAAGATATGCAACCCAAACTATGCATCATATTGTGAACCCAGAGACACAGAGATACACAGAGACCTACAGAGATACATAGAGACCCATAACGATGCAGTAAAGACAAGCCACAGAAGTGTGACTGTGGCCATGGAAGCCGAACTGTGGGACCGTGCACTAAATCCACTGTGGTTTGTAGGCTCCTTCAACAGAGGAGGAAAAGCAAAACTACACAAACTGCTAGCCCTCACGTGGCTAGCAGACTCGGCACTGGCACATCTCTCTCCAGAACACATTGCTGCCATCGTGCGCGGCAATGGAAACCCCCAGAATCGAATTGATTATGCTCCTTAACATCGATAATTAAATACGTCCCAGGACAAAACGCACCGGTGGAAGACAGCGCCGCTAGAGAGGACCCACGAGTGTGCCCGGTTTTTCCTTCCACGCTCCTCACTGAGGCTTTCAAAGGGGGTAGCATTGGGCGGCCCGGCCACACACACACAGTCTCGGTCCAGGCGTGCACCCGCGTTATTTTTCAGACCCTGGGAGATACGGTAAGTCCCCCAGGTTGCAGAAGAACAGACTTACGGAAATCCTACCTTACGAAAAATTCTGGTTACAGATCGTTGCTCAGAAACCTAACCCTTCCGTAACCCGGGGACGGCCAGACAGAGAGAGAGACGCTGTGGGCAATGTTTACACACTGAAGAATTCCCAGGGGCAAATGTTTGAACTGTAATTGGCGGCTGGGCCAATTCAGAGCTGCGTGTGGTAGATTATCATCGCAGAGCCATTTAAGAAGCACCCCCCCCCCCGCCACATTGAGGGGTTTTAATTAAATCGACGGCATTGTTTGGTTAACAGTGACTCTGAATAGTTCAGAATTTTTTTTCTCTTCTCACCTCCAAAAACTAAAAAGTAACGGTGTGAATAACAACTGCGCGTGGTATTTTTTTTATAGCTATGCGGTGTTGGTGGTGGCAGAGGAGGAGGTGGTGGTGGTGATGACGTTAATGGCTCCACATTATTTCAGCATACTCTTTGGTTCTTTCGGTAAAGTCACGTAGATAGGAAAATAAATATTAGATCACGACGTATATAATGCCTCGTCACAACGGCATGCTTCTCTCTCTCACCTGAAGACGATTGCTTGTTATTGCGATCGAAACGTCGTGATCTATGATTTATTTTCCTATCTACGTGACTTTACCAAAAGAACCAAAGAGTATGAATTCCTGCAGTCACGAAAGCTTCAAATCAAGATTATTATTTCAGCAGTTGATCTTATTCTTGCGCATGGCAGCAAGATATTCGGGAGCTAAATGCCAATGTCAAGGTCTACTATCCGCAAGAGGGCTTCAGTTCGTGTCATTTTGTCCTCCCTCCATCGAAGGAATGCAGACTAAAGCAGTTTACTGTATAGCCAAGAGTCGCACTGTGGCTCGTCTTAAATTTTCTATGAATGAAGGGATTTGTGTGCATCGGAATGTTGTTATTTTGATACGGTGATGGCCACACCGACATCATCGCGGAACGTCAAAATTAGGAGGGTGGGATATTTGGGTCCCGAATGAGGTGTTGATTATTCTGGAGGTCCGCGTTGCTCCACTCCATTTGCTGGCAGCGTCCTTCGGGATCTAGGTGGTGACATTCCAAGGAGGGTGACAGCAGCAGCAGCGTGATCCCAGAGGAAGGATCGCGACTTAAGTTGGCGGCGAGGAGCATCTTTGAGGTCTAGGTTGACGATGGCCATGGGTGGTTTTGTCGTTGGTAAAAACACGCGCAGACGACTCCCTCGTGGTTTGCATCTCTCTGCGGATATTTAGTGGCGGAACGTTCACCGGAACAGAGAGCCAGGGGATTGGTGTCGGTTTTACAATTTTGGTGACGATCCGCTTCACGTTGTTTAATTGTGCATCATCTCGCGGCGTTGTATAAGAGCTCCCGAACCGGGCTGGATCACAATACAGCTCTGCCACCGAGGAGATCGGCCAATGGGCAGCAGTTCGCAGCGCATCAGCTCAAGCGTGGCAAGGTCATTCTGGCAAGTTGGTTTGGTCTTTTCACAAATCCGTGTATATGGAGCTTGAAGGTCAGGCTCATGTCTATGACAATCTCCTCGATAGCTTGCAGTGAAATCATAGTTCACTGGGCTACCAAAGAAGGCTATATCAAGGTCGGAAGCTGTTGCATGACTATTCAGGTGGAGAACACCTGTGGTGATTTTGAAATGATTTGGTCGGAGTCTCCAGCAATGGGAACGTGCCTCCAATCAAATTAGATCGGCTTGTTAAAGCGCTGGCAATGTTCTCGAGGCTTGTGCCCTGTACATCTTGGCAGGTGTGATGAGGTGCGTCAGTAGACATCAAATCAAACAGTTAGTACTTTGCTGTTGACGTCATTCTCATCACTCAAAGGTACGTTTCACGGATGAATATGGTCTGCAAACTTGCTGTGAACAAATTGACCTTATGGCGGGACCCCGTAAGCGACAGGGGATGTGAGTAAGAGGATAAAGGCGCAACCCTGCAACGTCTTACTCACACCACTGCTGGTTAAATGCCCTCCACTATCGGGAGCTCAAGCGAGCCCCTCTAGATTTGGCCTTCTCTTCAACACTTGCCAGACTTCAAGCAACAGATGGAAGTACGGCAACCACGCTTTAACTCACCGCACGCTGAACTGTGGTGGACCCATTTGCACGGCTGGGAGCACCAGAGCAGGTGGGAAGATTTGGTTAAGGAAAAACAACTCGGCTCTTTGGTTTAACTGCCACGCCGGAAGATCGAATCGAACCGGCAACCTCCCGATCACAACTCCAGTTTTGCTGACGGTTAGAACCTTCGTGGCAGCACCGTGAAGGAGTGAAACTCTGAACGTTGTAGACACATGGGGCAGGAATCCACTTGCTGGACTGTCATCTTTTGCCCCCCCCCCCCCCCCAGTTCCCAGACCCCCTCCACCCCCTCGCAGTCCATCGTATTGGCAGTCTTTGGCGCAATCCACCAACAACAACCTTCACACCCTGCAGGATTTGCAGGAGCGCGCGCCACCAAAGAGGAGAGCCTGGCTGGGAATCCGCTGCCGAGCCTCTTATCTCCCCTGCACACACTTCTTCTTTACGGCCACACAGACGCCCAAGTGGTTTCTCTCTCTCTCTCTCTTATGCTCCGAGCCGTATTTAGATTTTAATAAATAAACTAAACGACGAACGAACGAGAGTCGTGCCAAAGCGCCAGCGTTAGCGCCAATGCTCAACGCCGCAATGGTGTCCCCGTTAATATTGTTAAACAACAAATAAATACATGCATTCTTAAATGCGTTTTTATACTTTAACCGCTGCGTTTGGTTTCATTTGCGAGCGCGTTTCGTTCGACGACAAGAAGCATCTGCGCAAATTTGTGACGTGCGCCGCTTCAGATTCAGAGGTCGCGTAAGCGGTGGGGGGGGGGGGGGGACACCGCGTGGTGACTTCACAAGCCAACTTACTCTACACAGCAGTCGTGCTCAAGGCGGTAATAAAAAAAACGAGGTGTGTGCTCACCGATCCTTACATTGAACCCGCCCCCCCCCGCCCGTCTCGTCAAGTGCGGGGTTTGTCCGGGAACTCCGATTTCCCTTTCACATTGTCTCCCTGCTCCAGCTAGCCCAGTGGTGGACATTCTCATGGATTAAGGGGAGCCTATCTACCCACAGGACAAACACCGCAGACTGCACAGAACACGGTGATCGAGTCGAGTGATCTCGGAGAGCTGGGCCGTTAGTTGTCGCGCGACACAATTACAATTTGGTTTAAATCGCCAGCGCGTCGAATTCGCGCACTCGCCACTCAACCGAGAACGAGCGTTTTTTTTTTTGGGGGGGGGGGGGGATTAAAGAGGATGGCAAACAAGAATCCTCTTACACGATACCCAGAGTCGTTAATCACTTCAACTACTGCGAGAGGGCCCTCGCTGCAAGATTCAATCTCGGGCTTCTGAGCTTGCGGCTTAAGCGAGTGTAAACACGCGTGCGCTCCCCCCCCCCACTGCCGAATGCCATTGCTGCCGACGGGCACAAACGCGAGCACACTTTGCCACTATTAATTCGAGCTCGGCACACGTGGAGGGGCGAGATTGGATTATTATTAACGTTCTTAAGCTCTGACAACACATTCACCCCCCCCCCCCACCCCCGGATTAGTGGCTTAAAACTTAGTTCCAGGAGACCACATTTTCCGCTAAATTTAGCACTTGATTTTTAAGGACTCTGTTGTATGTTAGCACCGGTTCTTGTATTCCCACTCGTGACGCTAAAGGAGGTACGGTTCTTCGAAACAAACAAACAAACTAAACATTTTTTATTTCACTAGGTAAGGCACCACCAAGCTATGTAGCCCTTCTTCTTGGTTCTTTCGGTAAAGTCACGTAGAAGGGAAATAATAAAATAATGAGAATTGTATTTTATTATGTTTTATTTTTATTATTTTATTATTTCCCTTCTACGTGACTTTACCGAAATAACCAAGAAGATGAATCCCTGCAGTCACGAAATCTTTAAATCGAAACTATGTAGCTCTCTTTCAGAAGCGACCCGGCCATCACAAATGATAGCTCCAACGAAGTTGCGACTTACCGTGTGGAGATTTACAGCAGCCAAATGCTCTAAACGCGTGATGTTGCTTCGAGACGTGGAGGGAAAAACCAGAGGAGCCGGAGAAAAATCCACACGACCAAAGGGAGAACATGCAGACTCTAAATATACAGCAGCAGGCGTCAGGGTAGGGAGCGATCCCACGACCTCCTGTATACCAGATGAGGTAGTTAACATCCCACCACTGAATTTCGATTTAAACCTTTCGTGACTGCAGGGATTCATCTTCTTGGTTCTTTCGGTAAAGTCACGTAGAAGGGAAATAATAAAATAATAAAAATAAAACATAATACAATAATTTTTATATTATATGATTTTATTATTTTATTATGTTTTATTTTTATTATTTTATTATTTCCCTTCTACGTGACTTTACCGAAAGAACCAAGAAGATGAATCCCACCACTGCTGGAGGAGGGACCTCAGGGAGATAGAGCTCTAAGGTGATATTTGGCCTTCTCCTCCACGCTGACCAGACGCGTTTGAAAAGGTGGGGATGCCTACACTTTGCCCCACCACCACACATGCCCTGCCGATCAACTTGTGATATTTGGCCTACCTACTCCTCCACGCTGACCAGACGCGTTGTAAAAGGTGGGGATGCCCACACTTTACCCCACCACCACACATGCCCTGCCGATCAACTTGCTGTGGTGGAACCCATTTCCACCGTTGCTGGGTGGGCAGAGGCGTAGGGGCGGATTTAACAAACTTGCCATCTTTGTTTCAACTGCCGCATGTGGGAGATCGAACTGGCCACCTCTCTGGATTGCAATTCGGGTGAGTTATAACAACGATAATAATAACAACCTCAGTTTTACAAAGCGTCTTTCAAATTAGTCATCTCAAAGCGCTGCAAGTCGGAGGAGAAAAAATAAATGATATTAAAGTAAAACACTGACAAAGTGGAAACAACCCGATCAGAATAACAATACAACCAATGAAGGAACCGAAATTGAAACGTTGGCAAGTTATTATCGGGAAGCTACTGTTATAAAAAAAAACTGGTTACAAATACGAGTAAAAAATAACCCTTACACCGTGGTAGCATGATCAAAAACGGAACCTTCCTGAATCTAAATGTGACCGCTCAGTGAGCCTTCCCCGAGTCAAGATTTCACCTTGAAGTCACCCGTGCCTTACTTTCTGCGATGTAATTCCGCTGGACACGGCCGTGACCCAGAGCTCGCACACACGGCGCTAGGAGTAACAGAGACGGTGCCGTAGGAGAGGCTGAGCGAGCCTTGATGGACAATTCCGCAAACCGCCGCACGGCAGGGCCGAGGCCCGCCCCCTAAAGGTCACATCCTGGCACGAGTCAATGCAGCGGGGGACTTTGCCTATTGCCCTGCAGGGGATTTATGACTTACACAATAATTTTTGTTTGCTCAATCTTTTCGATTTCTCGTGCGACACAGTCACATTTGCGTTCTGATGTCTACTTGCTTCATTGCTTTTAGTTTATTTCAATTGGTTTCGATTTTGTGAGCTTAGACTATTTGGCTGTTAGAAATATCCACGTGATGAAGCCACTTTGTTGAGCCATCATTTGTGAGAGGCAGGTGGCTTCTGAAAAAGAGTTACACAACAGCTCAGTGGGCTTCTGCTGGGAAGATAAGTTGAGCTTCGTTTTTTTATATTGATGACCCAGGTTACTTACGAGTGAAACAATACCCAGGTCTCGTGAGCTCTCACCTGGTTGAATAAAAATGAACGTGAGGTCGTAAGGTGCACAATGCACATGCCTGTCAAGCCATTATTACAGACCAATTCAGACCTCATTGGTTACCCCGTGCCCCTTATACATCTCAACGTTCATCCTACAAAGTCCCATCACGAGGGAGAAACACAAACAGATAGGCGAATACAATTATGTTGCCCATACTGAAACGGCTGTACGCCGTACGGATCTGAAAACTCGATTTCAACTGTACAAGAATACGGGGTACACCGTGTGGGTTGACTGCTATGAACACAGGTGGCTGTGAAAAGGAGACGAGGTGAGTTCTGCAGAGACTACACGAGCCACTGCTGAGCACGGCAGCGGTGGGCAAAGGGGAACCCACTCCAACTTTGCTTCGCTCGTGGTCGGTTATCCGAGTTCAAAACAGGGTGGGGTTTTTGTTAGTTGGACCGCTCAAATATAAATGCGTGATTAAACCTGCCAGCACCCCACACAGCCCAATTAGTAATGTTTGCCACGTAAACAAAACGTGCCAATTAGTAACTAGATCAGCATTGACCGGTGTGTTGGAGAGTAAACCCACAACAACGTTTACAATTCGATTACTGTGACGTTTCGCCTATAATTACAGGAACCAGCCGCATCAGGCGACAGCCAGAGTTGTGTAGAAATCCTCCTCCTGTTTCGGTCTTCAATAGAGGGGGGTGAATGTGGTGTCGCCACTCGTGAGCCAATCAGGTGCGAGGACCTGAGGGGCGGGGTTAATGCACCCATATCAATTACAATGGATCTCTATTATTGGTAGGATTGTTCACAGTTGATCAACATGCAAGACGGAGGATGGCAGGTTAACGAGCATAACAATATGCACCCAGAGGAGAGCGGCCAACAGGAATGCAGAGCCAGGTGGTAGTGGTGATGGTGTTGACCGGTATTATTCACTCATTTTTAGAGAGTGGCCACTTTCGCGGATAAGACATCACCGTGTAAGGGCCGCCACACATTTGAAACCACTCGGTTTAAAGACAGCACGATGATGATGGGGGGGGGGGGGGGGGGTTGTTGTCACGAGTTGTGTATTGTTGGGGGGCCGCACGTCAGGGGCTGCGCTAAAAGTCCACCAGTTGGCCACCAGTGGCCTGTGGGGCCTTGCAAATTACAGAACGCTGAAGGAAGCGATGGCGAGGTTCGATGACCTATTCATATGACCTTGCCATATGCTCAATATGGTATAACGCAGGGGATGGAACCGTGAACTTTTAGGAAGGTGACCTCGCCACTCTGCCTATCGGTGTGCTTTTAGAGGCAGGTGAACTACACGCAACCTGTTCACGGATGGTAGAGCATCAGCGACGGCTGGCTGATGAAGCGTGCAGGAGTGGCGCAGTTCACGAAAAGTGTCCCTTTGCCAACTGCAAATGCGTATGGACGGTGCCTATCAGCCTTCACTATTTCCGTTTGCACGAGCACGCAGAGTTGGGATTATGTAGGCGGGGAGCGGTTAGCGCACTGCGCCACTACCCTGTGGAACCGGTTCGATGCCCGTTCACGGCCAATACCGGTGACGATTATCTGAACCGTTCCTGGCCCTCCCCAAGGTAGACTCAGCCTCAAGTGAGTACCTAGTGCGGTGTGTAAACATCGCCACTCGGGAGACCAAGGCACTCGGGCATGGTGCTGGTCACAATCCCCCCTCGTGTGCCGTGCTGGCCTTCATAGGTGCTAATCGCGAACAGCACTTGCCACACAGCCTGTTAAGGCGATTCGGGTGATGTTTGGGATCACGTAATGATAACGATGTACAGGCCTTTGTCAATCCACTGTGGGATAAAGACCTCCTCACGAACGCCTCCTGTTTACAGGCCTCAGCAAGTGGCAGAAATTCCACATTCCTATGGAAGTGGGCGAGTATCCGTAAGATGACCACTGTTGACAACCCTCTGGCAAGGGGCGAGGTCTATCCATAGGGCAACCACTAGTTTGCTTCCCCCACAAAGTGGTACTCGTTTTATCGACCCCCCCAGATGGATTATGGGATGAGTCAACACGCCCCACCCCCACCTCCAACCAACAAATGAGGTCGCAACCATCGCAAGCCGAGCCCCCTGATGGCACCATCAGGAGGAAGAAGAAAGTTTAAAAAAAACCCGCACACGCTCTCCAGCGGCGTGACCTTGAGTCAGCCGTAGACTGTGTCCCCATCTCGCACAGTCCAACTGAGGAAGTCCCGCCACGTTCCTGAATTTTTCCCACATCCCTCCCGGGAGCAGATGGAACGTCTAATTGCGGCTGTTTGAGCGTTACTTTGATCCTTTTTAATTTTCTCATAAGCCGAGAGAATTAAACGCAACCGTCGGCGTTATTGCCAACATTAATGCCGCACTGAACCTCTGCACAGCACGGTTTAGGGGAAAACGTTTCTGAAGTGAACGCCATTGCATAACAGACATTTTTGTATTCAGGTTGGGGCACGGCAGTGGCGAGATGTTAACTACATCGCCTGGTATACAGGAGGTCGCTTATTCGATGCCGACCCTGACGCCTGCATATTTGGAATTTGCAATTTTCTCCTCGAGGTTGCACGGATTTTTCTCCGGGTCCTCCGGTTTTCCCATTCACATTTAAAATCCACACGCGTATAGAGTACTTGGCAACCGTACATTTCCACGTGATAAGCCACTTTGTTCAGCTATCATTTGTGGCAAGGTCGCTTTTGAAGAAGAGCTATGTAGCTCAGTGGGCCTTACCTAGTAAAATAAAAAAGGTAGTTTAAGTAATTTTAGAATCAGGGTGTATTACATAGCCCAATCCCGTGTCACAACCACTGCACCTACACAATCCGAGTTTAATCCCTGGCGCTGGGGGTCACGACCACCATCTGGATCAACAGGACGGCTGCAAAGTTCCTTCGCACAAAAAATGAACGTTCTTTTTCATGCGCTGTATTTCCAAATGGGGTCTCAACGTGGCCGACACGAGCGAGTTTTTTTTTTTTCCGATGGCGAAATTGACCAGCAGCGAGCACGTGGGTCCACGATCGTGAAAGGAACCCGGACGAGCTTGGAGGAAACGCGAACGAGATTCTCAGAGGCGTTCAATGAACTTGCGCTCCTGATTAGCGCGGTTGGCCACATACGGTGCGAAAGAGGTTCCACATAGAGTAGAACCCCTCTTGAAGACGTTAATTGGTTCCAGGAAATCGGTTGTTAAGTAATTTGGTCGTTAAGCGAGTGTGGGAAAAACACGTTAAAGGCTTAATTCGTTCCGACGGCATGGAAAGTTACCCTTTTTCACCCAAGAAACGTATTTTTTAATATTTAAACAATGGATATCAACACATACAGATACTAACATTATAAACACACGATATCAAAAGCATGGTAAATCAACACATGAATAAATATTTACCGCCTATCGTTAACAGTGGAATGGTCGGTAAGCGAACACATTGGGCTCTATGGAGGCCTGTCGTTAAGCGATTAGTTGTTAAGCGATTAGTCATTAACAGGGTTTCTCCTGGACATGCCGTACATAGAGCCAGCTGCAGCTTTACAAAAACAGATATATTTTTTTCTTGCCAATGAGTCAAACAGTCCCCATGCGCTGTAGGAGGAGGGGGGGGGGGTGAACGGATAGATTTCATCCAGCAGTGGGTTGACAACGGGGATAAATTGTTATAAATATTCCAATTTCGTTAGCTGGGTAGCTCATATTAATTCCATCCACGGATAAAATTATGTTATATATTTCATATATATAATAAATTGTATTGACAATACTTGCTTGGGATGTAATGAAAATTAATGCTTGTTCTGCAATCGCAATCTCGTTTGCTTCTCTTTGTGACCGGCTTATTATTGTACACCCGCTCACGCGCGGGTGCTCCCCTGTGGTCACAGCGTGTTGTTGTTGTTGTTAAGGTTGCAAAGTTCTAACCCCCCCCCCCCCACTCCTGAGGGCAGTCAGCTCAGCCCAACAGCCTTTCTGGCGTCGAGTTAACTCAAACTAAAAACTAAACTATTTTTTTGTTATTTTACTGGGTAAGGCCCCACTGAGCCGTGTGGCTGTTTTTCAGAAGCGACCTGGCCACCACAAATGATAGCTCAGCCAAGTGGCTTGTCGTGATCACGAGGACATTTATATCAGCAGCTAAATACTCGAAACTCGTGATTTTGATTCTAAACGTGGAGGGGAACGCATTCCTGTGGAGGGAGCTGGTAGGAACGTTGGGTTGCTCGGTCAATGGCCAGGGTCAACGGCGGCGTGGTGTATTCCGCAAATATGCCCGACTGTGAGGGCGGGCACAAGCTGGCGTGAGTAGGTTAAACGTTGAGTTTTATAAGGGCACCACGGGGTGACCAGCCCCTCCCCACCCAGCCCCACCTCTCCCACCCTGCCCACCCAGCCCCTCCCCACCCTCCTCACCCAGCCCCTCCCCACCCCCCCCACCCAGCCAGCCCCACCCAGCCCCTCCCAGCCCCCCCCAGCCCATCCCCACCCAGCCCCTCCCTGCATGACAGTCGGACAGACACAATAATCCCCTGTGGGCTGGTGTAACCAGAGGTTCCTCCCAGTAAAACCGGAGGACTCGGATACAAATCCACACAATTACGGGGAGAGAGAGAGACACGCACATTCCAAATATACAGCAGCAGGCGTCAGGGTCAGGTTCGAACCCACGACCTGCTGTATACCAGGCGAGAGAGACAAAATCTCGCCACACGGGGACCTGAGACTAACGAGTAACGATCTCCGATGGTTGCTCGTCGCAGCGCTGCGGGTCGCCAAAAACTCTAAAATCTTTGCCGAAAGACGACGAGTCGAGCGCGGAGACGTCAAGCGGCGTCTCTCTGGAGGTTCTGCTGCTGTCGCGCACCGGCACGCACTCAGGATGACTGTAGAACTCCTGACCGTGACGAGTCCCTGGCTGGGACGCCGTCGCGTGCCAACGGCCACGTGCTGCCACGGGGCGCTGGAACGCGACGCTCTGTGGCTGACGTCAGCGGCAAGCGCATTGCGGTTTTGCACCGAGGCCACGTTTTTACACTCTGTGAGGTTTTTTTTTTTTGCAAAACGTGGCCAATTTAACGTTGTTTTTTTCTGTGAACAGCACGTTAAAACTAACAAACTATATACAAACAACAGCAACAAACCAAAAAAAAACAACAATTGCGAATCACAATATGGATTCCCAAAAGCCTTACATATGAAATTAGCAGTTAAAGTGTCCTGGGTTGATTGTACGCGTATGCAAATGTGTCCATGTTGCTCCGAGGCTCTCAGTGATGTCTGATGTATGCAGTTTCCCTAATTAGGCTGCAGAGTTGGTCCACAGTCCCGTCTAATGAGGCCAATATCTACGTTTGACACCATTGAGAGAGACGCCCAGAGCTTTTGGTGTTATCAGGGGCAAAAAACAACAACCGCCGTTCGCCCGCTGGGTGGCGGTGACGTCCCCGCGGCGCTTGTGCCAGGCTGTGTGCACTTGAAGGCAAAAAGCAACACAAACACTTGCACGTCCATGTACACAAAGATCCCCGTATAGCCTCAACAGACCCTTGGGGCAAGTGCTCTTAGCGAAGCACCTATGAAGGGGCTCGCACTCCACACGAAGGGAGTGGGTGGCCAACACCATGCTTGGCCACCTTTGTATCCCCAGTGCTAAGGTTTCCGCTGTTCCAGGTACTCATTTAAGGCTGAGTCAACCCTCGGGGAGACCCAGGACCGGTTGCAATATTTCTCCGCTTCTTATTGGTCGTGAGCGGAGATCGAACTCGGGTCGCCGGGGGTTCATAGCGCAGCGCTAACTGCTGCGCCACCATGCACACGCACACACACACACCAATTCAACGTAGTGTACGTGACCATGTCGTTCACGCAGATGGGCACACGAGCGCGCAAATAACGGACGCGCGTACAAAGCAACGCACGCACGCACGCACAACAAAGATGCGTTATAGATTGCGGGGGTCAGTATTCGTGAGCTCCGCCGGTAAGGAAAATGACGGCGGGTGTGGACAGCATCATGCCTGGCCACCTTTGTTTCCCCAGTGGTGATGTTTGCACGCTGTCAGGTACTCGCTTAAGGCTGAGTAGACCTAGAGGAGGCCCAGGAACAGTTCACATATCACTCGGTACTGATGTTAGCCGTGTTTGGTAATCGGTTTACAGCAGCGGTCGGGAACCTGTGGCTCGCGAGCCATACATGGCTCTTCCGGTGACGGCATATGGCTCCCAAGACAATTTTGAGTTGAAAAAAAAAAATCACTATGGGAACCTCATTTGCCAGTAAAAATATGATAATTGTTTTTTTTACCCTTCTATCTGGCAACAAAACTGACACCTTTTTTTACAAGGAGTCATGTTTGCATAGACCACAATGCCTGCATTATGACTGCAGGTATTGTGGTCTATGCAAACATGACTCCTTGTAAAAAGGTGTCAGTTTTGTTGCCAGATAGAAGGGTAAAAAATCAATTATCAAAAAAAAATCAGTTTGGAACTGATTTTAAAATACTTGAGATATTTGCTTAATAATATTCGTGTCATTTTAAAGTAAACAGAAATTCGTTTTGAAGATAAATTTCACGGGCCACGCGCCTGCACGAAGCTCAACCTCGCCATGTCGTACGAACCAGACTACACAAGGCCGTCAGCAAAACCACGCAGCGCCAGAAGTCGCATTAAAAGTAAGACATTTAATTTATCACACGTTAAAAATTCACTATATGGCTCTCAATGAAATATATTTAGAAATATTTGGCTTTTATGGCTCTCCCAGTCAAAAAGGTTCCCGACCCCTGGTTTACAGGTTCGTAGCGCGGTGTACTAACCACTATACCACTGCTCCCCACATACATAAGCAAACGCTGTATACACACTCACCCATATTTAACTAGCGTCGGTGTAAATACACATACATACACATATACGGTGTTAGTTCATTTGATAAATATTTTGATGCACTATGAAGAAGGGCTACTACCCGAAACGTCGCCTGTTGTCTATTATATAATTTTTCCTATTAAGGTCACACACACACACGCAGTGATATTGGTGAGTTTTTTCATGTATTGTTATTATTTGTGCGTGTGCACCACTGCAAATGCAGTCGCCGCAGCAGCGTCACCAAATTGCTTATTTATTTTATAACGACTAGACAATTGATTAATAAATATTTCCTTTACGCTGCTAAAGCAAACAAAAAAACATTCCCATTATCTGTTGACTATAGCGATCATACTTCAGGTTTTTCTTGTCTGATGCCAGCTCAAGCAATCCCCCCGAAGCACCGTGTGGATGTTTATTCTCGCGCCTCTTCCGCATGGCAGATGAGCCCGTCAGAGAATCTCTCAACGGCTTTTGATCCACGGGATTAGGCCTGCTTTACGGAACGCTCGGAATGATTATGTTCCACGACGCGAGATTCCCCCGCCGACACGATAATCACGGTGGATTACAACCGTCGTCACCGCTCGCTCGGAACGAACGTCGTCGCTACCACTTGCTCCAACGCGTTCTTCCATCTTCGAACAACCGTATTCCAACCGCGCTATCGGCATCTCGATTAAAAACGAATTCTTGAGAACTGCTTCTTGTGTGTTAGATTGTTGTCCCCACCACCCCCGCACCTCGGATTAGCACGGTGGGTTATGTACGGTGCAAAAAAAGTTAAATATACTTACTAAAACTAAACTATTTTTTATTTGATTTTACCAGGAAAGGCCCGCCGAGCTATAAAGCTCTTTGTTAGAAACGACCTGGCCACAAATGAAAGCCCAACGAAGTGGCTTATAGTGTGGAAATGTATGCAGCCAGATACCATAAACACATTTTGATTATAAATGTGTGGAGGGGAAAACCGGAGAACCCGGAGAAAAATCCACACGACCACGAGGAGAGAGACACGCAAACTCCAAATACACAGCAGGCGTCAGGGTCGGGATTGAACCTACGACCTCCTGTAGACCAGGCGAGGTAGTTAACATCTCCTAGCCACTGCGGCGCCCAAGTGTCCAGTTGCAACGACCGCAGAGTCAGTGCATCACCCTGTGTTTAGAGAATGGTCCGCAGAAGCGGAAGTCACAGAACTGCTTCCGAAATGCAGACAAGGTGACCTGTCATCGACACGGTGGGTGCTACACTCCCCCGCGTACTCTCTTATAGAGAGAGGATCATTGTTCGCGGCAGAGATCTGGAATTTGTTTCAAGTGAAAAATCCAATGTCTTGGGATGTGTTTTTTTGTTGTCTGCAGTTATTTGTGACCATGGTTCCCACCTGTCCGGGTATTCCCAGGCCCATCCTGCTGTTGTTGAGGAGGAGGCAGCTGCTATCCTGGGTCTTCCTGAGACATCAAATGCCCCCCATTTCTATCAGTTGTACGTATGTATGTTGAACTTATTTCGCACCGTACGTTGCCAACCGTGAATAAATGTCAACGACCGCTTTTCATCTCTCTGATGGCATCCGGCACCGATGCTGCTGCTGTCACCATATAACTGATGGGAACACACCGGCCACAATAGATAACATACAAAGACAAAGATCCCCCATAAAGCCTAAACAGACTGTTGGGGCAAGTGCTGTTAGTGAGCACCTATGAAGGTTGGCACGGCACGCGAGGGGGTGGGTGGCCAGCACCACACCCAGCCGCCTTTGTCTCCCTAGTGGCAATGTTTACACACCGCACCAGGTATTCATTTGAGGTTGAGTAGACCTAGCAGAGGCCCATGGCCGGTTCAAACCGGTTGCCGTGAGCGGGAATCGCACTCGGGTCGCCGGGTTCGTAGCGCTCCCCACTAGATACACACACTTAAGACAAAGATCCACCGTATAGCCTTAACAGACTGTAGGGGCAAGTGCTGTTAGCGAGCACCTATGAAGGCCGGAACGGTACACGAGGGGGTGGGTGGCCAGCACCACGCCCGACCGCCTTTGTCTCCCCAGTGGCGATGTTTACACACCGCACCAGGTACTCATTTAAGGCTGAGTCGACCTAGGGGAGGCCCAGGACCGGTTCAGATAATCGTCACTGGTGTTAGCCGTGAGCGGGAATCGAACCCGGGTCGCCAGGCTCATAGCGCAGCGCGCTAACCGCTACAGACACACACACGCATGGACGGCTGGACGAACGTCCTGAAGAAATGGCAGTGAAAGGGCATCGTCTACCTGGGGCAGCCCCCCCCCCTCCCGCCCCTCTGTGTGTCCTCCAGCCGGGTGTCAGCGAGCTCGGAGGAGCATTCGACCTGCAACTGAAGCGACCCGAGTTCAAATCTCGGACAAGGAATTTGAACTCAGTTCATCATCATCACGATCGTCGTCGTCATTATCGAAATCATTACCACCATCATCATTGTCATCACTGTCATCATCACCACCAGTATGAGCAGAGCCCTGCAATTGCGGCCTCGTGCACTTTGTTGGTATGAGGGCTTGAACCACAGTGAGCTCTCCCACGCTGGCCGGACGTCTTGGAAGAGGTAAGATTTGCCCACATTTGACCCCATCGCACGCACCCTGCCGATCGACTGTGGTTTTCCCATGATGGTGGTGGCAATGCCACGGTTGGTCAGACATGCCAATGCTTAAAAAGTGCCTGCAAATTACCCGTTTGAGATCGCACACAGCAGCAGCTGCTGCTGCAGCAGCAGAAACATCGTCCCCAACTACAACCACGTGGCAAGGGACCTTGCTGAAGCATTCTTGAGACTCGGAGAAGGCCTTCCTGGGCAAACGAGCGTCTTAATATGAATAATAAGCGTCAGGAACGTTACAGATCGGATGGAGCCACGCTGGGGGTCGGAGCGGCCGTCTCTGCAGTGACCTTCAGGCACCTGGGCTGCCGTTGGCTTGGGGCGAGCCTGGTGGTGGTGATGCAGGTGCGCTAATTGGTCCGCCTGAGCTACCGAGTACAGCGTGATTAATTCCCAGCCGGTGAGCACTTGGCCGCGTTTTAAATAGAAACTCGGCACATACGCGATTTAATTACGGTCTGGCTGATGTGAGGGTGTCCGTGTGTGTGTTTGTGTCGCAGGCGTACGTAGATTGCGTGTCTTGCGTCTGTGTGCGTCTTTGTGTCTACGTGCGTGTATCTATTGCAATAGCCCTCCCAACGACAACAAACGGTGGGGGCGGAGGAGCGACCCTCACAACAACGAGTGGAGCGCCGGGCGGCTAAAATGAAGCGAGTTGACGCAGTAAGGAGCAAAGCTGGTAGTGCCGCTCCTTAAAACCACGCGTACACAATCTAACAACAACAAACAACAGCTACTACATCACAGTCATCATTGAACAACACTCCCCCGGCGAGTGAAACAGCCAAGCGGGGAGTCAAAGACAGAACTTACAGATAAAGTAAAAACTTTGTTGGGTCACGGACATTTTATCGGCATTTTCATTCACGCGAGGGGATCCAGTTTCAGTGACGCTACAATGCGGACGGTAGCCAAGCTCGCGTGCCATTACAACTGCGTTCTCTGCGTGCGTACTCAAAAAACCCACCCAAGCCTTAAGCCTCACGCAAAAAAAAGAAACCACCAGTTCCTGAAGAACTGCAGTGCGGTCGGTCATCTTGTCTCCCGAGGCACCGTCAATGAATTGGAGGCGAATGTGACCCCCAAACCCGACACACAAGGCAAGCGGTGAGACGAATGTAGAGGGGTTTCATGTTTATTAGGGCTCATCGGTAGAGTCGGCCAATGCTCACTGCTGCCGAGTCTTTGTCGAGAAAACTCACTCAAATTGAGACCCCGCTCAGGCACTGTGGGGACCCAACAACTTGCCTCATTGTTTCAACTAAAACTACGAAACTAAACCATTTTTTTAATATTACCAGGTAAGGCCCCACTGAGCTACACTGCTATTTTTCAGAAGCGACCTGGCCACCACAAATGATAGCTCAACGAAGTGGCTGATCACGTGGAAATGTAAAGCACCCAAATACTCTAAACGCGTGTTTCTAAACTTACAGGGAAAAACCGGAGGAGCCGGAGAAATATCCACATGACCACGGGGAGAGACACGCAGAAACTCCAAATATACCGGCGTCAGGGTCAGAATTGAACCCACGACCTCCTGTATGCCAGGCAAGGTAGTTAACATCTCGCCACCGTGGCACCCTAATACAATGTGCAGCAGCAAGCAGCCGCAGCCACGACGCCACCTCAATCGCGATGCGTTACGTGGGGGCAGGCGGTGTTCGATTCCACGATTCCCGCGGTTGAATCGGAACGACGGCGACGGTGTGCGGTCGCCACAGGGGCGGGCGGCTCGCTTGTGCCCGGCGGAAGCCCTGACGCGAACCCCGGCTCTCTCGGCTTGAATTAACTCGTGCACAGCCACTCAAATCGGATATGTCACAGCAGCAAGGCGCGGACACGAAAGTCACGTGTACGTACACAGTAACAACGGAGGCAGAGGCATAGTCGTAACTAATTAGCACGTTTTGTTTACGTGACAAACCTTACACATTGGCAGTGTCGGGCAGTGTCGGTTTTAATGACACACTCATTTGCTACACGATCGAACCCTAAAAAAAATATATTTATTTTGGATAATATCGGTCGTGAAAGCCTACGACGTGTTAATCTGACATTCGGTAACGTTGTGCATGGGCAGAGTGAATAGATCTGACTCACACAGACTGTCGGGGCAAGGGCTGTTTGCGAGCAGCACCCATGAAGACCGGCACGGCGCGTGAGCGGGAGGAGTGGCGAGCACCACGACCCGTGACCTCTTTTATTGACCCCACGGCTTCGGATGACGCCTCCTGCCTCACCAGGCCTGCCCTGCCTTTGACTGTGAAATGTTTTTTTTCAGCTCGGCAAATCAGCCACGTTTTCGATAAATGGAGCTAAGCAATTTTATATGTATAGAACATATATACAAATCGGAATATGTATTTATCCTGGAAGAATCTGACGAACCTATAAAGCTCTTTTGCACAGATGTCCAGATCTTTGCGAAGGGGCCGTAATATAACCTGCGTGCAATTATGGAACGCGGGATGACATGGTGTTGGGGGTGACGTTTTCCGGTTAATATTTCAAATTTTGCTTTGTCCCGTTCTGTTGATAACTGTGCTGCGTGGCAAGAGAGAGACAGAGAGGATTACCACCGATTTCCGGTCCACATGCACTCAGCGCTTAACCCCGCAGAGCCACGCCGCTAACGTCTAGATGTTTAACAACGTGAGACGCGCACACGCACACATGCACACACACGCAGACACACACACACACACACAAAGACAAGGATCCCTTGGATAGCCTGCACAGACTGTTGGGGCAAGTGCTGTTAGTGAGCACCTATGAAGGCCAGCACGGCACACGAGGGGATTGGTGGCCAACACCTCACCCAGCCGCCTTTGGCTCCCCAGTGGCGATGTTTACACACCGCACCAGGTACTCATTTGAGGCCGAGTCGACCTCGGGGAGGCCCAAGACCGGTTCACATATTCGTCACTGGTGTTGGCAACGAGCGGGAATCGAACTCGCCGGTTTCACAGCTCAGTGCACTAAACCACCACGCCACCCTAATGCACAACAGCGCTGCACACACATGCACAGGCGCACGCACCGTACGCACACATCTTGGGGTGCCGCCATCCGTCTATGAGGCGACATCAGAATGCGTCTATTTCAATCCGTTTTATTTATCTGCTCAGGTTTTTGCCAGCGAGCGAGCGTGGGATATTTACTATTTGTAGCTTACGGGGGGAAGTGCTCGTGCCGTGGAGGGGGGCTGAGTGGGAGCGTGTAGCCGGGCGGGCCGGGCCCGTGTGTCATGCAGAGATGAATTGCCGCTTTGGCAGCTGATGGATCGCGCGAATTTACGACGGGTCGGCCCGCGATGGGTGGCTCCGAAAAAAATCTCTCGGCCACCTCCAAGTCTACGATGCGTCTGTTTCATGTTTGCGTGTGCACGTTGGGCACAGGTTGCTGCAATGCCGACGAGCCGAGTTCGATGCCCCGCCGTGAAAACAGGTCGGCGGCGTGTGACACCTGCAACCACGCAGGTGTCAACCATGCAGGAGAAGATTAACGGGCCCAAATTGTAGCCGAATGTTACGGTTTTCATTCCGATGACGTACAAGTACGTACGTCATCGGAATGAAAACGGTAACATTCGAATGTGTACGTCATCTTGTACGTCACCGTGCACGTCATCGTGTACGTTATCGTGTCCGTCACCGTGTACATCATCGTTTACATCATCGTGTACGTCATCGTGTTCGTCATCGTGTCCGTCATCGTGTACGTCACCGTGTACATCATCGTGTACGTCATCGTGTTCGTTACTGTGTACGTCATCGTATTCGTCACTGTGCACGTCATCGTGTTCGTCACCGTCCACGTCATCGTGTTCATCACTGTGTTCGTCATCGTGTTCGTTATCATGTTCGTCATCGTGTTTGTCACCGTGTACGTCATCATATTCGTCACCATTTATGTCATCGTGTTCATCACCGTGTTCGTCACCATGCTCGTTATATCGTGTTTGTTACGGTGTACGTCATCAGAACGGAATCGGAAGAAAAACTGGGAAAGGGTTAAACTTCCGAGGACAAGTGCGTGTCGGAGAATGCTGCAGAACCCGCACGCGCGTGAATTTGTATTCTTGCGCGTATTATTAATTTATTTTCTTGTTATTTGCGGCACTGCATCCTGTGCAGCAGGCAGCGTATGCTGCGCTACGTTACGTCAAAATGCCGTGCGGCGGCTTTTTATCATTATTATTCTTTAATTTTTAACAGATCTCAGCTCTGGGATATGAATTATGTAAAGAAAAAAAAATCCAATGTTACCGTCAGCTGCCTCAAGTGATTATGCTCACGGCAAGTGATGTGCTATATGGAAACGGGCAACCCCCGCTTACCCCCCTCCTCCTCCCCCCTCTCCCCCCCTCCGCACCCCCCCTCCTCATTTTTGAGCCGCATGCATAATTCATGGCCAGCCACACACGCACCTTGCCGAGACATTCATGAGACCGGCGGCTCTTATCCCCCCACTGCGCATCACATCCCCGAGCCGCGATTCAATAAAACGTTCTCGCCCGCGCTCGTTGCTGCCACGGGCGTTGGGGCGCGCTCGTTGCTGCCGGACCGTTGTGAGCGAGCGAGCGCGAGGGTGGTTTGTGTCCATGCGGCGCTCACAGGTTCACAAACAACAACAACAATCCCACCCCCCCTGGCACCGAGAGTTAGGGTCGCAATCTTTTCCCTTTAGCACCAAGGCCATCCACGTTTCTCAACCGCCACTTGGTTCCGTCATGAAAACTGTGCACAAGCGAGAGAGCGGATCCAGATTCTCGGGTGCAAATCAATTGCCGCCGCCAACGCCTCCTGAACACGGACGCCCAGACAGGTGACTTACCCCCCGACCAGTCCACCCCTGATGCATGAACACACAAAGACAAAGATCCCCCATATAACCGTAACAGACTGCTGGGGCAAGTGCTGTTAGCGAGTAGTACCTACGAAGGCAGGCACGGAACATGAGGAGGAGGGTGGCCAGCACCACGCCCTGGCCGCCTTTGTCTCCCCAGTGGCGATGTTTACACACCAGGTACTCATCTGAGGCGGAGCCCCAGGAACGGTTAAGATAATCGTAAAATAATAATTGGCCATGAGCCGGAATCGAACTTGGGTCGCCGGGTTCATGGCACAGCGCATTAACCACTAAACTACCGCTCCCCACACAGGGTAATGCTTGAGAAGCAACCTGTTCCGATTACTCAACACGCTGGGGTCTATGAGTAACTCTGGGGCAGCTAGTCCTTGAGACTGCTTGAATCTGCCCTGTGCGCCAAACTTGTCTCCTGCCGGGCCTAACCAGGTTATTACAGGCACGGGGGACGCCAATGTGGCCAGAGGAAGGCGGTATTCATTGCGACCACTTGTACGCACAAGGTGTCTCCAGGTTCTCGTAAGGGGCTTTTCTCCAACGTGAAGCTTAAACGCCCGACGGTACGGTGACAGGGCGCTCCATGGAAATTGAGTCAATAGTGGTTTTTTTTTTGCGTGTCTCTAAAAGAGACGCACGAACTGCAAATGAGTTGACGCATTTCCTTCCCATCGATAACACAACACCGCTAGATGATGCACGATTAAGCAACACGAAGCGTATCGTCAGCAAAACTCTAAAACCGACACCAATCCCCTGGCTGCGGTGAACGTTCTGCCACCAAATATCCGCAGAGAGATGCAAACCACGAGGGAGTCGTCTGCGCGTTTTCTTGCCAACGAAAAAACCACCCATGGCCATCGTCAACCAAGACCTCGGCGATGCTCCTCGCCGCCAACTTAAGTCGCGATCTCTTCTCTGGGATTACGCTGCTGATGCTGCTGCTGTCACCATCCTAGAATCTCACCCAGATCCGGAAGGACGCTGCTGGCGAATGGAGTAGAGGAACGCAGACGTCCGGGGTTAATGTCTCATTCGAGCCCCAAACATCGCACCTGTTGGCTTTGAGGTTCCTCAAAGGGACTGACGTTACCATAGACCGCATCATTGGAACAACAAAAGGCTGTTGTGCACATCCCTTTCGCGCATGGAAATTGAAAGACAAGCCGCAGCCGTGTGGTCGTGGCAACACGACCCAAACTACGGACCGCGCAGTCAACCCACTGTGGCCTGAGCTCCTCAACAGAGGAGGAAGAACAGCAAAACTCTGCGAACTCTCTCTGCTGAAGCCCTCTCGTCGTGTCTGTCCAGCAGCAGCAAGACCTCGACATTGACATCGAGCTCCTGAACCACCATCGCCATTGAACGCCAGAACTAGAAAAGGTAATTAACAATTACAATTGACCAAATTAGCAACGCGTCGATTGATAGCTAAAGCGTTACTTTTCGACACAGGCTGCACCAAAATGTTGCCGCGTGCGCTGGTTGCTTGCGCAGCTAACGAAGAAGGAATGCACCCGGGGCCCGCGGGCGGGCGGGTGGGCAGGCAGGCAAGACCCATAGCCATCAATTAGCACAACGGCGCTCAGAGCCGCGCCGCCGCGCTCGCGGGTGCAGCGCTGGCAGGAGGAGGGCAGCTTTGTAAAGCCATCAAGTTGGGCCCTTGCGTCTGGCGGAAACACCGCGGCGTCCCACGGTGTTTGATATCGCCCTAGCGGCCAGCGTGGGAGAGGCCGGCTCCGGGGTGAACGAAAGAAAGAAAAGAGTCAAAGAAACCCGGCGAGAGCTTGGCAATGAAATGGGGGGAGGAAACCACTGCGTTGGTGAAGGGACCGTCCTGCGTCCGATTCGATCGTGAAATCCGGCGTTCTAGGAGAGTCTTGCCGGGCCGTCCACAGTGTTGCCTGGTGAATGCCTCTCGGGGGATGACGTCGTGGTTAGGGCGACTTGGCTCAGTCTTTGAAGGTCAACTCGGCCCACCGTCGCCCATTCCGGTGTCAACAGCGAGTGCATCAACCGCGTGGGAACAGTGATTCATCTTACGGATAGACTGATGGCCCACCGTGGGAACGTGGAATTTTCCAAACATCGGCTTAGGCCTGCCAATGCAGATGAGTACTACACAACATTAATTTGGGCAGAGACGCCGACCTTTAGCGTCCGCTGCGAAGTGAACAAGAGCCTCAGAGGCCGAAGGAATACTTTGCCTGAGCACTGAGCCAGCACCGGGGTATGAATCCCGGGTTCAGCCTCCCTGTGAGGAGCGTGTTGCCCCCCAATTGCACGAGTCGACGGTGTTGGCCCAGTTGCCAGATTCCGCCCGTGAGAATTCAATTTATTTTGTTTGATTTCAACCAAGAAAAATATTTCCTGAATGTAATAGGTTGCACCAAAACCAATGTGAAAAAATTAACCCGTAAAAACTAAGTTTTTCACTATAAATCCTTTATATGCGTGGCGGCTAGAGTCCTCTCGTCCTCTGGCATGAGATGGCTGCCACCTATGAGTCAGATGAATGCCTGCCACCATTAAGCAATTGGTAATTAAATATCATTAATTTTTTCCTAAAAAGTGTAAAATTTTGGAATTTTTTTCACGAAAATACATTGTCATGCACAACGAGTCTGTGTGCAAAATGTCAGCTCGATTGTATCACGGGAAGTGGGTTAAAAAACGACCTGAAAGATTTGCACGGTCGTAAGCAAGCAAGCAAGTGAACTTAATATAAAGGATTTAAAAAGAGAGGCGAGAGAAGTGACTTCAGAAGTAGTTCTGCGGTAACATCTTCCCAGGACCCTTGTCTGACAAGAGGTGATGCTGCAATGCTTCCTGGGAGACTTCCCACATGGGAACAACTTCATCTCACACCGGACTGTCGACGGGGGGGATGAGGGGAAGGGGGAATTGAAAAGTAAAAATGCAAAACTTTCAGCAGCGACATCCTATTAAACTGAACCCGACTCTGCACTCCATTTTAAATCACCGCTGTCTGTTTTTCTGTCTACTCCGGTCGGTCAGTCGGGTCCGTCCGTCCGTCCCTCAAATTGCCAAACACTTGCCGAGCAATTTGCACCCGCGGTCTCGCCTCCCTCCGCGCGCTCTCGCCCTGCGCCGTCCGTGTCCTGTCATCAACACAGCAGAAGTAATAACTTGAGTGCTTACGGGCAATTTATAGCCTCGGCCCCCGACGCATTTCTGCAAAAGGTCAGAAACAAACGTCTCGGGTAAAATCCATCAAAGGTGAGGGTGCCCCTCCCACCCCACGCGTGCAGCGTGGGAAGCGCGCGGGCGCTGCTTCTGCCTATTGATTGGCGAGGGCTTTCCAGTGGGTCTCCGTGTGAAAATGAAGTCTCGCCCCAGAAACGCTGCGGCTCGATGATTCACCATCGAACCGAGTGCTCCAGCGGCGGCTCGGTGGGCGTGCTCGTCTGCCTTCTCGCCACGCGACGGTCGCGTGACAATCTTGTGGGATTTTTGTTGTTGATCACATTGTTATGATCCTGTTGTTGTGATCCTGTTGTTGTGCATTATCCGCGTTGCTTTCCATGACCATCCGCAGTGTAATTCCGACTGTGCTCCTGGTACAGTATAGGTCAAAGTCAAGAGGTCATCACGGCCTGTACCACCGATAACACAACACATCTGGCTGTCGCCTGATGATGCCGGTTGTAATTACTGGCGAAACGTCGTACTCAGTTTGTAAATGTTGTGAATTTGCTCTCCAAAACACCAGTGTGTTGTACTAGCAACGAATTGGCATGTTCTGTTTACGTGACAAACCTTACTAATTGGCTGTGCCGGGTGGTGGCGGGTTTAACGACACATTTATATATTTATGCGATCTAACCCCCAAAAAAACCTGTATTATGGATGATATTGGCCGCGAAAGCCTGCCACTACGTGTTAAACTTACACAACACATTCCGACCAATCATATCTCTGCAAGATTCTACAACTGTTGCACGGTTGAGAGTCGATCGCAACTGACCTCCTGACGCATCGCTTCCTTGTCTTCTGCCAGATCCCACAGCTGCTGCACAGTCAACACGTGAGACGCCGCCATTCTCCATCAGGTTCCCCCCTTCATTATGTAGTATTCTTGAATGAGACAGAGACTTCGTAGAGGCCACACGCTTTTATTCCGATAACACTAGTCCTCAGGACTCACTGGGGGAACAGTCCCACCACACACACAACCTAGGGAGGTACAGCCTCTCTTCCCTAGCCTACAGCTACTCAGCCCCCTCAGTTCCAACGGGGCGGCATCCTCGAGGCTTGGGGGTCCAGGATCTCCGGGCGCACCTCCTTCAGCTTCTCGTGAGATCGCCCCCTCCGCTCTCCGGGAGCCGTCTTATATATCCCCTCTCTCTGAGGGGCGGGGGTGTCTCGGGCCCTGGCTCTCGCCAGCCCCCTCCCCTCAGAGCGGTTCCAACCATCTCTCGTCCCTGTCGATCCGGGCCGGTCCAGACCGGTACGTACCTCTCCCCTAGCTTGTGTGACCTGTGTGACCTGTGTCAACCTTGGTGTCAACCTTGACCACCACGATTACAAAGGCGGCACACCATCCTGCAATGTCCGCCCTTACAGTCTCAGAAAAGATCCACCGTGGAGCATTAGGATTTGCAGCAAATGTCCGCCCTTACAGTCTCAGAAAAGATCCACCGTGGAGCATTAGGATACTTTTGCGGCAAGCGCTCGTCACGAGCACCTATTAAGGCTGGGATTGGTTAGTGGATGGGTGGGTGAGTGGGTGAGTGGATGAGTGAGTGCGTTGCTGTGACCTCTCGCCCTCCAGCAACAACGGAGGGCAGTGGAGCGACGCTCTCGACAATGACCGGAGCACCAGGCGGCTAAAACGGAGACAGTTGGCACAGTGGGGAGCACAGTCGGCACATCCACCAGTCGTCTTAGCCAGTCAACCCATGGCATCCGCGTCTGTCCGTGACCTCCTGCCAGCAGGCCTTCGACACTTCACGTCGCTCCAAAGAGCACCTAGCGTGGCACAAGCGCCGTGGGTGATGTCACTGGCACTCCGTGGTGAACGGCGGCTGTTGTTGCTGTGACCTACCGGCGTGGTGCTTGAACACCGTGTGGGTGTCGGGTGAAGTTATCAACGGTATGACGTTTACAGCAATGGTAAACCGTGGCGGTGGCGAGAGCGGAGTGGTACGCATGAAGGCTCACCATGGCTGCCAAGCCGGCACAGACCGATGAAAGTTTGGGTTTAATTGAGTTTATTAGATTGCAACACCAGGGCAGCAGACTGGAACAAAACGCAATGTGCGCGCTTAAGACTGCACGGTGACAGACTTGGCGATTAAACAGAGCTGCACAGCATGCGCTGTTCGAATTAAAACCCAAGAGGTAACTGTTGGGAAATCTGTGCCACCACATGGACATCGATTTGCGTAAATGCTCTTATTTACACTCGTCATGACGCGAGCGCATGCACTCCGTTTTGAAAAGATGTCGGTGAGCACCGGGTTGGGGCAGAGCCTAGCTCCATGGGTTTCAGTCAGCCGCCGTGATAATCTGTGGGCCTATGTGGGAGTCTGTGGGTTTCTGTGTGAGTCTGTGGGTTTCTGTGTGAGTCTGTGGGTCTCTGTGTGAGTCTGTGGGTGTCTGTGTGAGTCCATGGGTCTCTGTGTGAGTCTGTGGGTCTCTTTGTGGATATGTGGGTCTCTGTGTGAGTCTATGGGCCTCTGTGTGAGTCTTGTCTCTGTGTGAATCTAAGGCCAGCAGCGAGAATATAAAACAAGAGACGATCTTCTCCAGTTCAGTGGAGTGAGGTGAGCTAGTGAGGTCATGGCCTCAGTCCAGTTTATAGCAAGTGCATTGGAAAGCAAAGCAGCTGCAGGGCCAATTATGGAAATGCCCCATTACTCTGGTCGGGGTCAGTATTGTCAGTGGAGTGACCAACGTTGATTCCCATGCCTCATCTGAAACAGCTCTCACAGGGTCCTCGGCAACAACATTACTGGTTTGAACTAAGGTCTGCTCACACAACCCTACCACTAATAACAATGTAACAACATTCATTTAAATTTTTAATGCGCACAGAATTTTCCTCACTCTTGTACGGAGAGAGTGAGGGAATGGCTCCGATGTTAACGGCCAATTAACGAGCGTTTATGTGTAGAAGAAAGCCCCCGCGTGCGACAGGGAATCGCTCGATCCCATGCACACGGATGCAGGTGGAGTCCACATTCTTTTTTTTCTTTACCGCCATCCCCCTGGAAAGCAAGGGATATCAGAATCCGAATATTTATTTAAAATGGAGGAATCCAATGAGCTATACAGCCATTTTTCACATATGTCCAGGCAGGGCGTGTAAGCGCGTTGCTACAACAAACGATACAAAAACACGATAGGAGTGCAAAGTACGAGAAAGGTAAACAAACCACCCAAACACAAACAAATAAAACGAACACATCCTACCAGACAAAGCCCACTGATGTATGAACTTATTGTTCAAAAGCAACCTGGCCACAAATGGTAGCCCATCGTGTGGGAAAATCCACGGGGAGATAGAGAGAGACATACAAACTCCAAATACACTCCAGGTGTGAGGATCGGGATCGAAGCCACGACCTCCTGCATACCAGGCAAGGTAGTTAACATCTCGCCACCGTGGCGCCCTAAGCATTGGCAAGATACCTACTCATGCACATACAATTACTGCCCAATGGGGTGCACTGCATGTGGTTATTTAAGGTACCCAGTTATTAAAATCAATGTCAGCTAGCTTAGCGAGCCGGAGCCCATTGAGATCTATTCACGAGTGCAGCATCCCTGCCCATGCGTCAGATTAACAAGTAAAAGGCTTCCGCGGCCAATATTATCCACAATAAAGGTTTTTTTTGGGTTACATAACCTAACTATAAATGCGTCGTTGAGCCCGCCGCCACCCGACACTTCTAATTAGTAAGGTTCGTCACGAAAGCATAACGTGCCAATTAGTTACTACTTCGGCACGCTGGTTCGTTGGAGAGTAAACCCACAACATTAACAATTGCAGTACTGTGTGATGACAACTCGCCTCATCAGGCGACAGGCCAAGTCGTGTTCGGCACCAAAGCGGGGGGAGTCACGGTGATGTCACCACTGCGAGTCCACAGTCGGCGACTCGACCGGACGGTGCAGAGGGCACCGGTTCGATCTCCCGCCCGACGCGGCAGTTGAAACAACGGCGGTGCAAATTCACCACCGGGAGTCACCATAGAGTTCACCACCGGGTTCACCACCGGGTGTCACCACGGAGTTGACCACCGGATGTCAACCACGCAGAGTGTCGATCGGCAGGTGGCGTGCGGCTGCGTAACGGGTGGGGGGGGGACTCTCACCTCCACCAAGACGTCTCGCCGGCACGGAAGAGGAGGATGGATACACTCTTGATAGAGTGGCCCTCTAGAGCTCCCTCGAGCGCAGGGCCCTTCTGCCAGCCGTGTATTTGTCAAGTAATTGCGGGGCTGCACCTTTATCTTGATCGAAAAGCCAAACGTTGAACGTGGGTCCCTACTCAAAGAAGAGTTGGGGAGTGGACATTCAACATTCCCATGACGAGGGCCAGATTGTCCCGGCACACAAAGCAGTATTAACTGCAACGACAATGATTGCCCAGAACCGAGCCTACCGCCTGGATTTCATCGCTCAAACCCTCCGATTCCGAGCCGACTTGCTCTCACCGCGGCGCCACCCATCCGCGGTTATTATTTCGTGAGATTTCCCATCGCTCCCGGCAAGAAGGCAGCAGCAGCAGCGGAGGGGGGTGAGAGTCGGGATTATCAATAATGCATTACGCGCCGTGGGCTGCACAGAGCATCACCCCCGAGGCATAGGCAAATCTGTCTTAATTAGTCCCACTGCTGATGACACCACCGATTCTCGGCTGAATTCGTGCGAGAGGAGGCCCTTAATATGAACAGCCTCATCTTGGCAGGCCCACGCGGGCACCGCGGCCCGAGCTGGCCAACGTGCGTGCTCGCTCGCTCGCTCGCCTAATTGGCTCCGAAACGTGCAGCAGCTCTTACCAACGATATAAAAAGGCGTCAATTGACGCTTGTTTCATTCACCAAAGGCACTGCACCACACCACAATTTTGAGAGTGTCCGTAACCATGTAGGGTGTGTGCGTGGGTGTGTGTGTGTGGGTGTGTGTGCGTGTGTGGGTGTGATGCGTGTGGGGTGTGTGCGTGTGTGGGGGTGTGCGTGTGTGGGTGTGTGCGTGTGGCGTGTGTGCTTGTGGGTGTGCGTGTGTGGGGGTGCGTGTGGGGTGTGGGGAGCGATAGTGTAGTGGTTAGCGCGCTGCGCTATGAACCCGGCGACCCGAGTTCGATTCCCGCTCACGGCCAACAGCAGTGTCGATTATCTGAACCGGTCCTGGGCCTCCCCTAGGTCGACTCAGCCTCAAATTAGTACCTGGTGCAGTGTGTAAACATCACCACTAGGGAGACAAATGCGGTCGGGCGTGGTGCTGGCTACCCACCCCCTCGTGTACCGTTGCGGCCTTCATAGGTGCTCGCTAAAAACACTTACCCCTACAGTCTGTTAAGGCTATATGGGGGATCTTTGTGTGGGTGTGGGTGTGGTGGGTGTGGGTGTGCGTGTGTGGGGAGCGGTAGTTTAGCGGTTAGCACACTGCGCTATGAACCTGGCGACTCGGGTTCGATTCCCGCTCACGGCAAACACCAGTGACGATTATTTGAACCGGTCCTGTACCTCCCCTAGGTCGACTCAGCCTCAAATGAGTACCTGGTGTGATGTGTAAACATCACCACTAGGGAGACAAAGGCGGCCGGATGTTGTGTTGGCCACCCACCCCCTCGTGTGCCGTGCCGGCCTTCATAGGTGCTCACTAACAGCACTTGCCCCTACAGTCTGTTAAGGCTATGCGGGGGATCTTTTTCTTTGTGTGGGTGTGTGTGAACGTACGGTGGTGGCAATACCCAGCGGTGGGCCTTGCCCTGCTTCCCGTCAGCTCTCCGCCCAGACAATCGCACTGCCACCGATGTTTGCCACGGCTGGGAATGATTGTCGGGTTCGTAGCGCAGTACGCTAACCACTGTGCCACCGTTCCCCACGTGCAGTGCTAGCTAGCCATTATAGGTGCACGCTCTCTCTCTTCCCTCAATGGTCAATAAATTCCACCTGCGGGATCTTTGTCTTTGCTACACATACAAAAACACAAAGATCTCCCCCTCCCCAGTATAGCTTCAACAGACCGTTGGGGCAAGTGTTGAGAGCGAGCAGCACCTATAAAGGCCGGCACGGCACACGCGGGGGAGGGTGGGTGGTCCGAAGAGCCATAACCGGCCACCTTTACTACCCGAGTGGCGATTTTGAAACGCCGAACTAGGATCAGGACTGCTTCGGATTTTCGCCACTGTTTGTTGATCACGAACGGGAATTGAACTCGGGCGTTCGGGTTCATATAGCAGAATCCACGGTATACACACGCAAGCACACATAAATAGTCACACACACATACATTAGCGTGATCACGTTCGGTCCCCACAGGCAGGCGCGCACACACACACGCACACTCGCGCACACGCGCGGCACTATTGAGATATTCGCTTTGTGACTCTTTCCTAAAAAAGTCCGATCATGAAAAGATTTTTGCTCAAGAAGAATCCTCGGTCATACTCATCCCGGGCGCGCGTGCACGGCGACAGCCGAAAGATGAGCCTCGCTCACGGAAAATGCATCCTCGCTCGGCGTGCTTACCTGCGAGGGAAACACAGAGGGAGAAAGGAACACCGCTGTTATACATTCCGCGTGATTACCGCGCCTGTGAGCGTCTCAGCCCCACGCGAGACGCTTCATCTCCGCACACCGGCCAGGTCTTCGCGCGATTCGCAGCAATTCACAATTCCTATTTTTTGCCACGCTTACCGTGAACTGTGCTCGCACAGCAAATAGTGGGGAGCGGTGGTGCAATGGTTAGCGCGCGCTGCGCTACGAACCCGGCGACCCAAGTTCAATTCCCGCTCATCGGTCAACACCAGTAACGATTATTATCTAGATTGGTCCTGGTCCTCCCCTAGGTCTACTCGGCCTCTAATGAGTGCCTGGTGCGATGTGTAAACATCACCACTGGGAGAGACGGAGGTGGCATGGTTCTTGTCACACCACTTCTCCATGCTCCGTGGCGGCATTCATGTGCGTTCGCTAGCAGCACTTGCCCCAACAGTCTGTTGAGACGCTTTACGGGCAATCTTTGTCTTGGTGTGGAAGTGAGAACAAATTTAGCACTGCCAATTATCTAGCTTGGAAATCCTGAGTCTCAAGATGCTCAATATTACTTACATGTCCATATCATTACGTTCATTCAAATTCAAATGAGGAAACAAATAGTTCGTGTAATCTGTTGGCTGATTGTGCGTGGTGTGTGTGCGTGTGTACTTATGCAATTACATACAGGTGTGTGTGTGCGTATATGTGCTCTGGTGTGTGCAGATGATATTGTGTTGGTGTGTGCGTGTACGTGCATGCGTGTCTGTTTGTGCGCGTGCATTTGTGTGTGCGCGCGCATGCATCCATCTTGCCACAGTTCAAAATCTGATAGGAGCCAGACGCATCATTCACATGGAGCCCATAACAGACGGCTGCCCTGTGTCATATCTCTGTCTCGCATCAAGCTTAAAGGTCACAATCCCCCACAACAACGGCGAAGGGCACAGAGTTTGATGGTCTTCACCACTACAGAAAAGATGCCTGAAACGGCACCTGCCGGGATTCATTCCCACCACTCCCCCCGCGCACGAGAACGGCACGCGAACACGACACACTAGCACGGCACGCAAACACAGCACGTGGCTCCTACGAGACAACATTTCGCCGCTGCGCAGATTTGGGCGGACGTCTCCGCGCGCCTTCTCCCCCTTCGCGTGGCACTCGGGCGGGGGGGGGGGAGTTGTGTGCCGAGGCGGCCGGCGCTCTGCCGCTTTTGGCTGCACGGTGCCCTCGCGGGGAGGGGGGGGATTCGTCAGCAGGTCGGTAGCAACGGCGGCGAGTTTTCGAACCGGCTCTGGGGCCCTCCCCTGGGGTCCACTTCGGCCCCAAATGGGTCATTGGGTGCGGTGTCGACAAACAGCGGCACTTGGGGAGAGGCAATGGCGGGCCAGGCGTGGTGTTGGCCCCCCCCCCACACCCCCTTTGTGCAGGCCCTAAATAGGTGCTCGCTAACAGCACTTGATACCGACAGTCCATTGCAAGCTATACGGTGAGGGATGTGCGTTTGTCGTATCCTTCGTACAAAATCAAAGTTTCAGCGATTCTCAGCCCACCAATGGACAGAGACCTCCCCCGCACATCATTGCTGGCACGCTGTTGACCACTACTGCACCACCACGCTGGTCACGTCCCCCCGAACCTCTGGTCGGCGTGGAAGAGTCGGACAAAATAGCATCCAGATGAAGCCCTTCTGGCAGCACTGGCCGGGGCAAGTAATTGCAGAGGCGCGCCCCTACCGTATTACATGCTGTAACGGATCGAGACAATCCTATCATAGAAGCGCATTCCGAATGCCTCGTGCGAGCAACAGATTCCCTGCTGAAACATCGGCGAGTAATAACAGCCCAAGACCTGATTAGAGTGATGTGTTTTCCAACCTGTGAAGTGACAGGCTTGGGTATTAGATTGCATTATTTTGTTTTATGGTACCACACACACACATATTGGAACACGTAGCCACACACAAGCGAATGCATACGCATCAATACGTGCACTCAATACAAAAAAGACGAAAATCTCCCCGTGTAGCCTCGAACAGAGACCATTGCCACAAGTTGACGTTCGGAACGGGTGGCCGACGCAAGTCATCTGAGGCTCAGTCGACCAGGGCAAGCCCCACAACCGGGGACAAATATCCGTCACCGTTATTTTGATACGCCCTTAACGGACTGTCGGGGCAAGTGCTGCTAGCGAGCAGCACCTATGACGGCCTGCACGTTCACACGAGGGGGTGGGTGGCCAGCACCACACTCTGGCCGCCTTTGTCTCCCCAACGTTGACTGCGCACCACACCGGATAATCATTTGACTCCCGAGTCGACCTAGGGGCAGACACAGGACCGGTTCGGATATAATCATCACCGGTGTTGGTGGCCATTAGCGGGAATCGAACTCGGGTCGCCGGGTTCGTCGCGCGGTGCCCGCTCGCCACGCCATCGGTGACTAGGTCCGAGGCTGCCTATGAACTGGCCGAGCTTGGGACCCCGGCTTGGCTTCACCACAGGTGGCCAGAGGCCCCCGGTCGAACCCCGTTGTGGTCACACGGTGGCGGCTTGGCCGCTTTGCGCTGCGCGAGCCACTCGGACCACCTCCATTCGCCATCCTCGGACGCAGGCAACGACAGCCGCGGCCTGGGCCAACTTTTCAGTTGTCAAGAATCAGACGCGGCTTAAAGCGGCGAAAAAAGCATATTCACCCTAGAAAAAAATCCAGCAGCGGATTTATTAAAAGGCAAACGCTGAGCTGTGAACGTTGCGCGGCCGAGATAATTATTTGGCTGAAAGCTCTGGGCCTGGAGCAACCGAATTAAATTCAACCCTTAATGCTCGTCCCGTAGAAACGGGACGCGAGCTCTGCGTGCATCGCTGATTGACTCGGAGGGGCATCTTCGCCCTCAAGCAGCGCGGCTCTGCCCCGAGTTCGTAATCCCCCCGGGTCAGTTCAACGTCTTCCATTTGTGCCGCTAATCGAAGTTCGAGGGGACGGTGGATGGGTAAAGGCGCAGCCCCGCGACTGGTCTGCTCCAGCAGCTGCTGGTGGAAGGGGCCCTCCCGCGACAGAGCGAGCTTTCGGCCACCCCTCTCGTCGGACGTGCTCGAGGCCGACCCTTCAACGTCTTGGAACGTGGGACGGGTGACAGTAGAGCTACACGGCTCAGTGGGCCTTACCTGCTGGTGCTGCAACAACAAAACGAGTACCCACACTTTACCCCACCATAACCTATGTACCCATTCACACTGCTGGAATGTAACTGCGCACGTTACTTTGTCGACGCACTGCGGGCCCGCCTTCTTCCCACCCTGTCCCCAACCTGCACTGACCAGCGTGGTGAAGTATGGTAAACAATCCCCCCATGGCCCACGTGATGTGCGGGGAGGTCTCTATCCATTGGTGGCTTGAGAATAGCTAGAATTATATTTCATAACAAGGATACTGCAAAGGCACAGATCCCCCGTGTAAAGCTTAGAACAGACTGCTGGAGCAAGTGCTGTTAGTGAGCACATATTTGAGGCCGGCACAAGGGGGTGGGCTGCCCAAAACCACGCCTGGCCGCCTTTGTTTCCCCAGTGCTGATGTTTCCAAACCGCACCAATTACTAATTTAAAGCTGTCGGCACAATGGAGACCCAGAACCGGTTCAAATATTCGCCACTGTTATTGGCCGTGAGTGGGAATCGAACTCACGCCATCACTCCCTACCTGACATTACAAATACAAAGATCCCCGTAGAGCCTTAACAGACTGTTGGAGCAAGTGCTGTTAGCGAGTAGTTCCTATGAAGGCCGGCACAACACACGAGGGGGTGGTTGGCCAGCACCACGCCTGAACAACTTTGTCTCCCCATTGGCGATGTTTACACACCGCACGAGGTACTCATTTGAGGCTGAGTCGACCTAGGGGGGGGCTCAGGACCAGTTTAGATAATCGTCACTGGTGTTGGCCGTGAACGAGAATCGAACTTGGCTCGCCGGGTTCATACCGAAACGTGCTAACCGCTGCACCACCGCTCCCCCCCTAACATCACACACACGCACGTGCTTCATCCGTTAACGATGTTCAAATAAGATCACACCTGCACATTTCGCAGGCTCTGATATCCTAACGACTCCTGCTAAATGCAGGCAACACGAAATGCGCATCCTTCGAGAGCATCCATATCATTGCTCAATCCGAACCCTGCACAAGCATCATTAAATACTTCATGCGGCTCCGCTGTGGGAAATGTCAAGTCTTATAAATAGCTGGGAACCCAGCTCGATTCTTGTTTGAACATTGGCAAGTGTGCACCAAACCCCCCCCCCCCCCCCCCCGTAATGAAATTATGAACCCAGTTTGGCTTCTTTGGAGGAGTTGTTCACGTGGCTCATTAACCACTCATGGCCACCTCGTTGCGTCCACCTTCCCTGCCTTTCAAAGCCATTACAGTCGCATCGTTTCGAGCAATTACTAAATGTTTTATTATATAAAAAAAAATGTTTACAAGCGCCCTCATAATGGCTCGCTATGTCACGTCACTGTAGAAATTGTAATCATCATTATCACGCTTGTACTATATTTGGGCACATTTTTTTTTTCAGGATGGCCTGGGTGGATTCCTGCCTGTCTGGGCTGCACTCTCAAGATGCACGTGCGCGATGGTGGTGGTGGCGATGGTGGTGGTGGCGGTGGTGGTGACATCACCCGCGTTCCGCAGAGTTGAGCCGGGTTCCCGCGTCGTTCAGCATCCCTTAAGACTCGGTTTTACCCCTTCTGGCAATAAAACAGGTGTTAAGATGTTCAAACACAAAATATAGCAGATATAACCACAGCATATGTTATCAGAGCATGTTTAATTTGCATGTTTTTACCAAAAGTACGTGTGGTTAATGCAGACTTGATTCCTTGCAATAGGTATCTATTTGGCGTTTTAACATCCCAACAGCTGTTTTATTGACAAAAAAGGGTAAAACCTATTCTTATTTTTCATCATTTTGGATACTGGCAAAAAAGGTCCCATAAATATACCCCAACTCGCACATCACGGTTTGGAAGAGGTCCCTTATTCAGCAGTTGATGGACACGATTCTGTCTATTATATTATACAAGAAACAAGTTTTGCTTGCTGGCTGTCTGGCTGGCTGTCTGTCTGGCTGGCGGGCGGCCAGGTGGGAAGGGAGGGGAGGGGACGGACGGTCGGTCGGTCGGTCACGTCCAAAGGGCGCGCGCACCGCCCATAGTTTGTATTCGTTTCAATGTGGCCTCAAAACAGTCCGGACACATTTTTCCATTTGGCTCTGAATTGTATTTAAAACCAGTGGGCAGCCCATGCCCGTTTGATCGGGGCGAATTGTTGCTCACAATTTTCAAGCTGATTTTGTTCCACCAGGGTGAGAACTCTGGAGACCGACATGGAGCCTCATTCGCCAGACTGACTTGGGGGGGGGGGGGCATTTGCCCGCGACAAAAGAGGCAACGACTGCTGCCATGCATAATCCCGATTCAGTCATTTGCGGCGTGATATTTCCACAAAGCCGGCACACAATGGCATACTCCTGCGCTGTGCACCAGACGGCGTGTAGCAACAATCCCCATAAGAGTTTTTTTTTGGGTTAGATGGCGTAAAATATAAATGTGTCGCTAAACCTGCCACCACAGCCAATTAGTGAGATTTGCCACGTAAACAAAACGTGGCAATTAGTTACTTGCTCAGAACGAACCGGTGTGTTGGAGAGTAGACCAACAACGTTTACAATTCGAGTACAGTGACGTTTCGCCGACGATTACAACAACCAGCATCGTCAGGCGACAGCCAGAATTGTGGAGAATTCTTCCTCTTTCGTTCTTAAACAGGCCGCATTGTTACCACAGTTTCCACCGCCGCAATAATAACCAGGGCGGCCGCTGGAATTCAAACTGCGAACCTCCGCCACGAGCAGGGAACGCAAGCACCACCGCTGGGCCACCCGCATCGCCGCCCGCAAACGACGGTCAAACGATCCTCGTCGGACGCTCGCCACTCACCCAAGCCATCAAGCTGTAACAACTGCGGGCATAATGCTGCGCGCTGATCCCCGCGAGAGAGAGGTGGAAGACGTGTCCCTCACTTTCTCTCTCTAAGTGGGGGGGGGGGAGAGGGGGTGCAGGGGGGCCACCCGAGTCCGTGATCGTCGGCGTCATCATCGTCGTCGGGCAGTAACCCGGAGCGCACCGTCATCCTCCTCCACCAATACATGGGGTCCCTCGCCATGTCGCTACTACCACCGACAACGACAAAGATCCCCCGTGTAGCCTTAACAGACTGTGAGGGGCAAGTGCTGTTAGCGAGCACCTGTAATGGCCACCACGGCACGCGAGGGGATGGGTGGCCAACACCACGCCCGGCCGCCTTTGTGTCCCCAATGACGATGTTTACACACCGCACCAGGTATCAATTCTAGGCTGAGTCGACCTAGGGGAGACCCAGGACCGGTTGAGATAATCGTCACTGGTGTTGGCCTTGAGCGAGAATCGAACTCGGGTCCCAGGTTTGTAGCGCAGCACGCTGACCGCTACAGTACCACCATCACCACCACCAATACTACCACCACCACTGCCATCACCACCACTACCATCACCACCACTACCATCACCACCACTACCATCACCACTACCATCACCACCACTACCACCACTACCACCACCACTACCATCACCACCACTACCATCACCACCACTATCACCACCATCAGGACCACCAACAAGACCACCACTATAAAGACCACCACCATCACCACACCACGCACCTCCGATTAGCACGGTTGGCTATGTACGGTGCGAACGAAGTCTGACATACGTACAAACCCTCCCCAACTGTCACAATAGAATGGCAAGCTCGCTGAGATTCAATGGCTGCTACCACACACACTCACACAACGCTCCCCGACGGCACACACCTAACTGCTGTATAGAGTTTGAAACAAGGCTCTCGCTTGCGTGCGTAGGTCTCATTAAAATGGTAGAAAGGAAAAGCGTGACCCGGGGTGAATAGGTCAAATTATTGGGTTCACAGTTAAAACAACTATACGTGACTTTACCGAAAGAACCAAGAATATGAATCCCTGCAGTCGCGAAAGCTTTAAATAAAAAATTAAAAACAACTCTTCGAAATTTGCACTTGTTTACACATACTGCATCTCGTAAGGTTTTAAACGACAGCCGATCCGTTGAATTTTGGTGACGTGGCCTCGGAGCAGTTCTCCAGATGTGAACGCGCAATTCTAAAACACGCGTTTAGAATCGACATGCGTTTAGAGAGAATATTTGGCGACTTCGATAAATGTCCATGTGATAAGCCGCCACTTCGTTGAGCTATCATTGGTGGCCAGGTCGCTTCTGAAAAATAGGTGTATAGCTCAGTGGGCCTTACCTGGTCAAATAAAAATAGTTTTAGTAAGTATGTTTAACTTTGCACTGTACGTAGCCAACCGTACTAATCGGAGGTGCGGGGGGGGGGGGGCAACAAACTAACACGCAAAAAGTAGCTCTCAAGAAATGATTTTCAATCGAGATGCCGATAGCACGGTTTTAATACGTTTGTTCGAAGATGAAAGAACGCCTTGGAGTAAGAGATGATAAGTGATAGTGACAATGTTCGTTATGTGTGAGCGGTGATGACGGTTGTAATCAACCAGTATTATCATTTCGGGGGGGGGCATCTCACGTCTGGAATATAATCATCGTTTTTCCCAGACAAAAAAAGATACAAGCGTAGATATAAAAGATTCGGACGCACAAATTAGACTCTTATTCCCGAGGTGAACACCACTCTGCCCATCGGTGCGACCTCGGTAGCAAGAACCGACGGCTGCCTTCCGTTAAGTACTGGTCCAGTTATCGTTGAGGCTTCAACTTAACAACGTAACCGTCGACTCTTGTGTGTGTGTTCGTTCATTCCACATTCAATCCCGTGCCATTTCAGGCAAACCCCCACGTACCTGTAACTACAGTAAATCCTACCACAGTTTTCCTCAGACGCAAAAAAGTTTTACGTGACCAATTATCAATATTACTTTAACAATACGTACGCCTGACATCGTTCTCCAGGACGAAATCCAAGCTCAAAGATTGTTTTCATCCCAGGGCAATGTCACCTTTGCGAGAGTGAGCCCCAACACTGCTTACGCAACGGGTATGCAGGGCTTAGCCGTTGGAGCTCCGCGGCGGATACAGAGATTCATATTATGAGCGGCAGGGCAGTCGTAACACTCACGCCTCACAACAAGGAGCCAGTTCGATTCCAGATTCAGCTGCCTTTCTGTGTGGAGTTGGTCTCCCCCCGTTCTGTATAGGTATCTTATATGATCTCCGGTTTATATTCAGTGAAAACATAAAAACAATATGCATGCAATGCAACCGATATTGGACAAAACATCCCAATGCCGAATGATATCCTGCAAATTACTCAAGCGGGTTTGCATACAGCAGCAAGAACATTTCCCCTTACCGTGAAATCTTGGCAGGACCCTCCCGTAAAATATTCTTGAGACCCTGTGATGCATCTGTGGTGGGATGTCTGCATGCACAGCAGTACAAACCGAGCCGTACAGAATAGGCCAAAAGTAATTACCTGATTTGAATTTAGCAATATTTTGTGTTAAAATATTTTGTAAAAATTAAAATTTGAAATAATCAAGTAGAAGCCTGGGAGTTTATGGTGAACCGGTATACACCTCAGCAGCATGCAAGAACAGTTGCAATTTCTTCCAGAAACAATTGTACAATTAACACAGAGAGACTTTCGCAGGTATTTAAGACCCGAACAGCTCCAACTCTGCACCATATTCGAGCGTTGATTTACCGATCTCTGGAATCAACGGTGGATGCAAAGCGGTGTGTTGGGAGACCTCGAACCGGTCGATCTCCGACTTCGAGTGAGCAAGTTAAGGGAGAGCGTCAATGAGAACCCCGGAACTTCGACGAGGCGGAGACGTTGCTCCGTTCAATTGGAGATCGAGCATCGGTCTCTGCGGCGAATCTTGGTACAGGCTTGCATCTTTTTCCATATAATATTCAGCAGTTGCAGGCAAAACAGATTAGGTAGTTACTTATGGGCCACCCTGTATAAGGCAGTGTGCATCAAGTGGCTTTCAGAACCCATCCATTCAGCGGACGTTTTAAATGAAAGAGTGCCATCACCCTCGTGTGATGCGCAAGTCTGTGGGTCAGCTCAGCTCATCACCATCTTTCGACCTTTAATATAAATTGGTATCACTTTGTCGGAAGGCAACAGTGGCGTTCGTCCAATGGACGGACTCACGAACAAACAAACGAAGCAAAAGCGTAGGGCACAAAGTGGGTCACAGAGGGTCCAGGGGTTCTTGAAAAAAAACAAATAAGGGTGAATCAAATAACAAAAATTCAGATTGTAATAAACATTACAAAATATAATTAACACCCAAAAATATGATTAAGCTTCCTCATAACCCCTTTTTGCTGGTATCTTCTTTGTCTCATCCAACCATACCGTGGTCGCCTGCCGACAGCTATCTCATGTTGCTACGTCTACGTCCCATCGATATTTGGGGGGCCGCGCTTTCTCACCGTATCTATGATGCCAATACACTGCAAACATCTCTGTCTCCATGCCCATACCTCTTTCGGTTATCTCATAATGAATGCATGAATGGGAAGAGGGAGTGAGGGAGGGAGGGAGATACTGTATAGGAGGGAGATATAGGAGGACGGGAGATATAGGAGGGAGCAAGATAGAGAAGGGAAGGAGATATATGAGGTAGGGAAAGCAGGGAGGGAAGATAGGAGAGACAAGGTGGAAGAATAGGAAGTGAGAATTTGGATGGAGGGAGGCTGAAGTAATTTTTGCTTCAAGCGCTCAATTGGCCAGGACCACCACTGCTCACCCCCGAAATGGGAACGTGGAATTTCTACCATTGCTCAGGGCCACCAATGAAGGAGAGCAACGCCCTCTGCTCGACTCAGCCAGGGCTGCACTGAGTTGGGCAGAGCACTCGAGAGCACGTTCCCATTGAACGACCAGTGAGCCCAGAGCGGCATCGTAAGAGGAGCTTCACGCTCTGACGAACGGCCTCACTCGCCGTTAGCTGGACGTTGTTTCAAGATGGTGGACATTCACTACCACTGCAGCGGGCGTCCATGTTAAACTGAACTATTAAACTAATCTATTTTTTTATTTCACCAGGTAAGGCCCGCGGAGCTGCTATATAGCTGTTTTTCAGAAGTGACCCGGCAATGATAGCTCAACGAAGTGGCTTATCATCATGTGGGAATTTATAGCAACCAAATACTCTAAACATGGAGGGGAAACATGGAGGGGGTTTTAAATGTTGTGGCTTGGCTCTCCAACACACCGGTGTGCTGTTGTAGTGACGAATTGGCATGTTCTGTTAACGTGACAACCCTTACTAGTTGGCTGTGTCGGGTGGGGGCGGGTTTAACGACACATTTATATATTTATGCGATCTAAGCCAAAAAAAAACTCTATTATGGATGATATTGGTCACGAAAGCCTATGCGTTAAATGGAGGGGAAAACCGGAGGACCCGGAGAAAAATCCACGTGACCACGGGGAAAACATGCAAACTCGAAATATACACGTGTCAGGGTCAGGATCGAACTCACGACCTCCTATATTCCAAATGAGGTATTTAACATCTCGCCACCGTGGCTAAATAGATGTTAGTTAATTCCTTTAGCAATGCACACCCTCCTTCTTGGTTAGATTATCAAGCAATAATGACCAATTTTCACTGCCATTTAAATAAAAAAGTGCTCTCTCCAAACACACCGTGCAAGACAAGTGATAACTCCGTCCCGCCTCGCAGCGCCAGGACAGAGTGCTGCTGCCCCCAAAAGTCCCTCGGCGCTGCTAGAAAGGTTCGTCCAGTCGATTCAGCTCAACTCGGAGGCCACCACCGAAGTAACGCCACCGCAACAATGACAGCGCAAACATCACCACCGCAACAACACCACCACCGCAACAACCCCACGACCGCAATAAAACAACCGTTGTGGCTCAAAGATAATGGGCTTGCTTTTGCCGCGATTAAAGTGAAGGATGGACCCGTAAATTGCATGTTCATTGCACAAGAGCTTCTGGCGTTCGACATTAATTAATAAATAAGACACTAATTAGGACGCCCATAACCGAGCTTCGTTTAATGTGCAGGGATAAAGCCAGCAGCCTTACGACCCTCGCACTAACATAGGGCAATAGACGATGCCATACGTTATGTTAAAATCTAATGCATACTGTGTAGATGCTCAGGACTGACTGATGTAAAAATGTAATGATCTTCTAGAAGGGCCAGAAACCTGAAAGTCGGTATGCCTACAGCACAGTTCAGATAACAACACCAAAACATCTATATTAAAAAAATTGGGCCATAAACCATTATGGCCTGGAACATTGATTATTTTCACTCATCGAGCAGAGTGAGGCTAGAGTTCTACATTGCCTTGAGTCCTCTGCAATCATCAGTGAACCATGTATGTATGTTGAACTTCTTTCGCACCATAGGACGCCAACCATGTTAATCGGAGGTGCGGGGGAAGGACAACAAACTAAACACAAAAAGCAGTTCCAAAGAAACGATCTTTCAATCGAGATGATATAAAAGTACATAAGCTGCAGTGGCATCCTAATATCGGAAGGAAGAGCGTTCCAGACGGCCGCAGAAGCGCATCTGATAGCATCGCGATGCGGTGACCGCTGCCTTTGTTCGATGGCCAGCAGCCAAAAGCCTCTGCTGCTGCTGTGAGGATGAGCGGAGTTCGCGTGATGATGGTTTATGCTCCTTGACGAGATCAGCGAGGAGTTGTGGTGGTTCACCTGTGGCAAGCACTTTGTGTGTAATGAGTGCGACGTCATGAAGTAATTTTCCTCTCGTGGAGTGTGTCGATGAAGCGGAAGAACAGGCAAAGTCCATTATTGGTTACGAGTACTATACTACATACGGTACGACGTCACATACCCGACTCGCTGGGGACTGTGGTAATATCCCGTGTGACAAGGTCAGATCTGTGAATTTGTGCAGAATATGACAATTATACCAGCAAGCACAAATAGGCTACTGGGAAAAACTCAAGCCTAACATGCCTTAAGCATGGGGGTAGGGTGGGACATGCATTCCCCTGTGGTTAGAAGTGAGTGAATGTGCGCGGAGTTGAGCATCTATATAGAGAATGACACTTACACCGTCATCTACAAACACTGCACCAGGTGTGGGCAGCTAATAGGTCGGGGTGGATACGTGACAGTCGGATATGCGACGTCGGACTGTATGCCCTTCGCAACCAAGTCAAGAGAGCCTGACAATTAACAAAAAAAAGTAATGGGTTAAAATCCCAGTCAGGCGTCGAATCAACGCATCAGCTAACGAACCACTAACTATTTTTCTTTTACCAGGTAATGCCCACTGAGCTGTATAGCTATTTTTTCAGAAGCGTCCACGCGACCACGGGCAGAGTCACGCAAATTCCAAATATACAGCAGCATGCGTCAGGGTTGGGATCGAAACCCACGAACCTCCTGTATACCAGGCGAGGTAGTTAACATCTCGCCACCATGACACCCCTAAACATCCTCACTCCGGCGTCAGGAAAAAATATCAGTGGCTGTCTTGCCCATCGACCGGCCCTCGTCATAAGAATGTGGAATGTCCAGTGCTGGCTCAGAGCCAGGAACAGGAGATGAGCGCAGAGACGCGCCCGAGTGGGGCGACACGCTGACGTGCGTCATGATGGGCGTGAGAACTTTTGACACGAGATGAGCTGTGTGTGTGGGGGAACTTGACCTTGCCTTGAAGAGCGTAATTAAACCATCAAAACTTCTTGGTCACAAAGCCGAATGGTCCATCGATTAAAATATTCCTTTTAGAATGTCACGGCAAATATCAGAGCAGCCACCCGCTCTTGGCCACTGAGTAATGGCTTTGCCAGTGCGCGATGTGTGTTACGTTTATTTCCACCTGTCTCTTCGGAATTCCCGCTCGTATAAGAAATGAAGCGATTGAAATTCATTGCAAGGAGCACAGTGCCATGCGATTGTTTGGCAGTGTGAAGTCTTCCATGAAATTACCGCGTGGGAACGTTCTGAAGTTTAAACGATAATTATTATTTTATTCACCAATTTTATCTGCGAGATGGAAAAAAAGTGTTTGAATTGCTACATCAAAAAGTGCCCCCCACTGCATTGTTCACGGTGTCCTCTGTGCCTCTGGCCAATTGATGTATGAGTGAGCTTCAATAAACTACGTTTAATAATGATGTAACTTACGTCTGTACCATTTCAGTCAAAATGTGTGTGCAGCGCCTTGGGAGCATTGATTGCGCTGGCACTTGCGAGCAATATTTTCCACCCCAGATTTTTCACGAGATGGCAGACGTATTAAAGGTGGAGGTGCCCTTGCACAACTGCACATTGGAAAGAACGGCAAGCACGTGAGTTGTGTTTTTACATCACCTAAGGGTGTAAAGAAAAAAATACAATAGTAATAGTAGAAATAATTGAGGAACGCAGAGTGCTATGGGATGGTCACGTCAGACAAATGCCAACAGCAATAGCAACGCGAGCGGAAGGCAACCGAGGTAGAGGACGAACAAGAAAAAGATGGACTGATCGAGTGCAGGAGGAAGGCTCTAAAAAGAAAGACCTTATAATGAAATATCAGCAGCAGATAACGATGCAATGAAGAATAAGAAGAAAATTAAGACAAAGTAGATCGTAAAGAAATGCATTTTTGAGTAATTGAGCTGCATGAAAGTGACCACTGTGTGGCAACCATGGCAACATTTGCAAACGGGTGGAATACTCTTAGGTTTTTTTCCGGTAAAGTCACGTAGGTAAAAAAAGATATTAATAATAAAATAAAATAATAATAGTGAATGAAATAACTAAATTAAAATAATAATACATTTTCATGTATTATTATTTTATTAATAATATTTTTTTCCCTACGTGACTTTACCGAAAAAACCTAAGAGTATGAATCCTTGCAGTCACTAAAGCTTCAAATCTAGAACGGGTGGAATGCCCGAAATCAGGACATTGAGCGTGAGATCGTGACGAGGGCAGAAGTGGTGGGACGGCTGATGCTTCAACGCCACCCAAGCGCCGCTCGTGTTGAGAGGTTGATTTTGAATGAGAGGCGAGAAATGGTCCAGAAATTGCACCTGGTTGTAGGGATAAGTGTGGGAACAGTTGATTGAATAATGAGTGAGAAGTTACATTTATCATAATGTGTGCCAAATGGGTGAGGAAATTGTCTGTATTCGCGATGTGTAACCGATTTTCAGATGAATCCAACAAAATCTAAACATCTGGCCTAGATACGGAATTTTGTAGACGAACCAGAAAAAATATATTTGAATTGATCCGAAATGTGACATCACAGGATGTGACGCTACTCTCATTGTTTTCCCACCCAGCATGAGTAAACATGAACATATTAAGGTAAACCGTAGAAAGAAAACACAGTGATGAGATGTTAACTACCTCACCTGGTATACAGGTCATGGGTTCGATCCCTATCCTGACGCCTGCTGTATATTTGGAATTTGCGTGTGTCTCCCCGTGATCGAGTGGATTTTTCTCTGGGTCCTCCGGTTTTCCCCTCCACATTTAGAAACATGCGTTTAGAGTATTTGACTGCTATAAATGTCCACATAAGCCACTTCGTTGAGCGATCATCTATGAGCCAGGTAGCTTCTGAAAAAGAGCTACACATTAGCTCAGTGGACCTTACATAGTAAAATAAACATTTGATTTTAAAATAGTTTTAAATGACTCACACTGAACCGCATAGGCAGGTGACCTCCATGACCTATGTAGAACAGCAGTCTCTTTCTCAAGGGAAATTTGAAGTTAAATAAAAAATCAAAGCAACACACCTTGAGCGTGAACAAAAAAAAACCTCATTACTCAAGGTTTTTCTTGGCAATGCAACGGAGGCCGTGCACACAGCGGGCAAATCTTGTCCATCCACCGCCTGGATAAGGGGCCTCCGCACACGAGGCCCGGGCTCGTCCATGATCAGAATCAGCGACAGCCACTGCAATCACGGTGCGATTGTAATGCTTTGCGAGTCGCGTATTTCACGATCCTAATTGCCGCCAGGTCTGCCCAATACCACACAGGATGTTTGTTGGGGGACATTTGACCAAACATCGCCACGCTGGTCAAAGGTGGGGGGGGGGGGGCATACACGTGGGAGCAGAGTACGGTCCAACGATTTCCCTTTGCAGAAACGCCTACTGCTGCCATTAACTTAGCCCAGCAGCAACCTATAACACCTGGTGTGGCGGGGGAAAAATGAGGCTTTAACCCTTTCTGGAAATAAAACAGGTCTGAAAGATGTTGAAACACCAAATAGACACACCTACTGCAATGCATCGAGTCGGAATTAACCACACACGCGTGTGGTGAACATGCAAACAAACATTCTCTGATAATATTTGCATTGTCTTTGACACTCATTCGCCTCCACCATGGTGGAATGTGTGAATCTGCCTCCGCATGCATAGTGTTCGTCCAATCAGAGCACTCACTATCCAAGTTGATCCCTGCTTAGCGTCCGCGGATCCGACCGCCGCAGACCGGGGACATTCCTGGGGGGGTTGATGCAGCCGAAGGATTTAATATTTATGCGCTGTATAAATTCAACGAGTTCTCATTACCGCGCGCGGCGCTTAAAGAGTGCAGGACACCCTACAAAAGGAGCGTGTTGGGTGCAACGCCGCGGCTGCCATTTGAAGAGCCGCCCCCATCAGATCATCCTGGGCTGATTCCCCCTGCACCCCGACCTTGCTCTACCCCTCTCCATCATCATCATCTCTGAATCCATATCCACCGCGGCGCCCTCAAAGGCTTTATTTTGGAATTAAACGTGCACCTGAACCCACGGGCCTGACCGCAGCTCGGCGGCTAAGCGGCTATCACCGGGGCACCGCGCTCTGCGCTCAATTCGGCGAGGAGGCAGGGAGGGGTGCGAGGGAGGGAGGGAGGGGAGGGGAGGGATGGGAGGGAGGGAGGGGAGGGATGGGAGAGATGGGAGGGAGGGGAGGGATTGGAGAAATGGGAGGGAGGGGAGGGATGGGATGGAGGGGAGGGAGGGGTGCGAGGAAGGGGAGGGATGGGAGGGGAGGGAGGGGAGGGATGGGAGGGAGGGAAGGGAGGAATGAGGGAGGGAGGGGAGGGATGGGAGGGGAGGGATGGGAGGGAGGGGAGGGAGGGGAGGGATGGGAGGGGAGGGAGGGGAGGGATGGGAGGGAGGGAGGCAGGGAGGGAGGGGAGGGATGGAAGGGGAGGGATGGGAGGGGAGGGAGGGGAGGGATGGGAGGGAGGGAGGGAGGGAGGGGAGGGATGGGAGGGGAGGGATAGGAGGGAGGGGAGGGAGGGGAGGGATGGGAGGGGAGGGAGGGGAGGGATGGGAGGGAGGGAGGGAGGGGAGGGCTGGGAGGGATGGGAGGGAGGGATGGGAGGGAGGGATGGGAGGGGAGGGAGGGGAGGGATGGGAGGGAGGGAGGGAGGGGAAGGATGGGAGGGAGGAAAGGAGGGAGGGGAGGGCTGGGAGGGAGGGATGGGAGGGAGGGATGGGAGGGGAGGGATGGGAGGGGAGGGAGGGATGGGAGGGGAGGGAGGGATGGGAGGGGAGGGATGGGATGGGAGGGACATCTCGCCACCATGGCGCACAAGAAGTGTACTCGGCTCTGAGTGTCATCATCAGTATCGTGGACGCAACGGTGTGGTGCTGACCGGCCTCAGTGAGGTCACAATGAGGGTGTAATGATGCATCACCGCATCAATCTGTATCGATTCGCAACTCGTGACACGCGCATTTGAATCGCCTGTGCAAGAATCAATATTTTTACATTTGAATGTAGTCCCGCAGCCTTTCGTACCGCAAATGTGTATTGTGGTCACCCATCCAATCCCTGTCCAGGCTCAACCCAGCTTAGCTTCCGAGATCTGATCAGATTGGGCACACGCCAGGGCTGCTACGTTGCGAGCAACAAAATCCATTGCCGGGACTGAACTTCTACGCTGCCTTGACCAGCATGGTGAAGTATGGTCAAATGAACCCCACGACATCGGGAGGCCCTCCATCCACGAGTGGAGTGATAAATGAGCTTGCATGTTAACGTGCTTTTGGAGGTATGTACACAATATGTGCGCGTGTGTGTGGGTTTTTTTTGACAATACGCGTGTTCGTGTGTCTTTGTACTCGCGCATGCTGGTCTGTGCAATTGGTGCGCTTGTGTTTGTGTGTAAGCAACAACGGAGGGCAGATGAGCGACGAGCGGAGCGCCGGGCGGCGAGAATGCAGCAAGTTGGCACAGTGGGGGGTACAGCTGGTGCGTCTGCCTGTCATCTCAGTCAGCCAACCCATGGCACCTGGGTCTGTCCCGTGAGCTCCTGTCAGCGAGCCTTCGACACTTCACGTGGCCTCAAAGTGCACCTGGCCTCAAAATGCACCTGGCCTGGCACAGGCGCCGTGGTGACGAATGGCGGGTATTGCTATTTGCATGCATTGTGTACAAACTGGCAGAGTAGGGGTCACAGGTGGTGCATCAACCAGTCATTTCAGTCGACCCATGGCATCTGGGCTCTGTCCCGTGACCTCCTGACAGCGGGCGTTCGAAACTTCACGTGACCTTAAAGTGCACATAGCCTGGCACAAGCACAGTGGTGACGTCACCACCACTTATTGGTGGAATTGCGGTTGTTGTTGGATGTAAGAGGGGAGCGGTGGTGTAGTGGTTAGCGTGCTGCGCTCCGAGCCTGGCGACCCGAGTTGGATTCCCGCTCACGGCCAACACCAGTGACGATTATCTGGTGCCTCCCCTAGGTCGACTCCGCCTAAAATGAGTACCTGGTTCCGTGTGACAAAAACATCGCCACTGGGAAGACAAAGGCGGTCGGGCGTGGTGCCGGCCTTCATAGGTGCTCGCTAACAGCACTTGCCCAACAGTCTGTTAAGGCTATACGAGTGGCGAATCTTTGTCTTTTCTTTGTGCACGCCAGGTTTGAACAGCCCAGGCACTGCGAGCTTGCCTTTCAGAGTGGAGCGATCACAGTGTGTGTGTGAATACCGCGGTGTGTGTGTGGACATCTCGGCGTATGTGTGTGTGTGTGAACATATCGGCGTATGTGTGTGTGTGTGTGAACATCTCGGCGTATGTGTGTGTGTGTGAACATCTCGGCGATGCGGGGACAAGCTTCTCGGTCACTATGGCCGGCAGTGCCCCAACAGGCGAGAACCCTCGCACGGCGCAAAAGCACTCCAGCGTGGGCCGTGCCACGAGCCACCAGCAGCAAGAGAGCAGGGCCCTACCGGAGAGGTTCCTCTTGACGATGTCCATCTTTACAAAAGGACACCCTTACAAATGGACACCCTACAAAAGGAAACATGGACAGGCCTGTGGTTTCCTCAATCTAAAAGTGCAAATGCCTCTTGTTCGTGACGTGCGACGAAACAGACACGTGGATACAACGCATCCGCGATCCAGGGAGGCCAATACTCCCTGTCCACCCGCTGCAACAAAGGCGTAGGGAATTTCAGGACCTGCATCTCTGCTTTATTGACCTGATCAAGGCCGATGACACCATCGACAGGCCTGGCGTTTTGTTTATTCTTTGCGTTATCGGGTCCTTGACCCTCCGCTCACAACCTTTAAGGGCCTTCATTGATGGTCGGCAGGCTCGGGGGTAAAGCCGCGTGCCTGGAAGTCGGAGCCCATTCGCCGCTCAACTCGGGCAGTGACGGGAATGTCCTCGGCCCCCGCATAATTTAAACCTCTTTTGTTTGACCACGTAGTTCCAAAAACTGTCCATGGCTGTACCGGAGGAATGTCCATATTGAACAGGTACAAATGGGAGGCCGACCGATGCCCAGGTACAGAGTCTAGGGATTCCACCCTACTGGTCAAGCATATAAAGTATGCTGATGACAAGGAGTTGGAGACACGACTTTTGAGCCTGGAGTATGCCACTCAGAAATGGGGGCATTACCATCAGACGCACAAAAACAAAACGCCTGCCCGGCTATTTAATGCCATCAAATATTTCACCCTCTCAACTTCCTCCCATGAGTAATGGGGCAGATTGTGGAGAGAATGGAGACATTTCCATGCTTGGGTAATGTGCTGATGACGATCCTCCAGTTTGGCAGTTGAAGTCTCGCTCCCAATCAGTTGAACGTCGTTATCTTTTCATCAGCTGCATGACGCTGCGTTGAAGCTGACAACGCTTGCCCCAAGCTACCAACACTTGCCCTAAGCCACCAACACTTGCCCCAAGCTACCAACACTTGCCCCAAGCTACCAACACTTGCCCCAAAACGTCTGTCGAGGCGATACGGGGGACTTTTTGTCTTTGCCTTGTGTTGTTGGATGTTACACGTAGTGCAGTGGAACTTGACGTTAAATATTTCATTCGCAGAAGTAAACTCTTAAATTGTAACTACGATATAATTGTGTTGCATGAGTTAATCTAAATTTTTCGAATTTAATCAAGGGAAAAAACACAAATGTAAAAAAAATACAAAATGTAAATTTTAATTGCGCCTGGAATGCAAAAATTACGTAACCACCGATAGAACATAAATGATAAATAAGTCCTCATATACAGAACACGTGCAATAGCGGACCCTGTCACTTCCACACCGAAGGAAGTCCTCGCTTTTTTATTTAACAACCCGCTAAGGCCCCCTCTAAAGCTCAGCAAAGTGATATGGGTTTGACAGCTACTGATGTGAACATGTGACCACGTTTTTTTTTATATAAAGCAAACGTGTCAGTGGGATTTAATAATAATGAATAGACACGTAATGAATACACACACGTATGTAGGGGGGGGGGGAAGAAAAAAAATCCAAAGACAAAAACCCCCCGTATAGCCTTTAACAGACTGTTGGGGCAAGTGCTGTTCGCGAGCACCACTATGATGGCCGTCACCGCACGCGCCTGAGGCGTTGGGCGGCCAGCACCACGCCGGGCTGGCCGCCTTTGTCTCCCTAGTGGCGATGTTTACTGCACACCGCACCAGGCAACTCATTTGAGGCTGAGTCGACCTAGGGGAGGCCTTGGACTGGTTCAGAAAATCGAACTTGGGTTGGTGGATTTGTAATCGTGTGCCCGAACCACTACACTGACCACTCGCTCACAAAAAAACACCACACCACGCACTGTAGCTACTGACCACATTTGAATATATATGTATAAAATGAACAATATTTGTAGCTGTCCTTTTTAGTTGTCCTAAAGCACATTGCACGATCTTCGCCTCAATCGGCTGCTCAATTCATTACGTGGAGTATTCGCGGTAATTAACCCGGCACACACGTGAACCAACGACGATTAGAACGCTGTAATCGTTACGGGGTTACCAGTTGCCTGCCTTTTGCAAATCAACCGCGTCATGATGCACAAAGAACCCCGGCCCGACACCTTGCGCGTCGATTTCCCCTCTCAAGATGTCGCCGGTGCCTCCCTCTCTCTCGACCTCTCTCCCTCCCTTCCTATCGCACGAAGCGCCCGGCGCTACGATCGTTCTCCCCCTCCCTCGTCCCTGCCACGGGGCGACGTTCGTACAAAACGCGACAATGCAACGCAGCGGCTGAAGGCTGCGCGGGGAGGGGGGGCATGCTCTCGAAATTCGGTCGGTCAGTCGGTCGGACGGACGGATGGATGGTCAGACGGTCGGTCGCGCTCGCCCACTTGAATGTGCTCATCGGGGGCACTCGCGGGACAGAAAAGACAAACGCGTGCGCCGTTGCCTAGCGATGACCGCCTACTCCCCCACTGCCCCCCACCGGCCCCAAGCGAAAGCGTCACCCCCCCCCCCCCCACATTTGTGATTTGAGAATTCAACAAAGGGGCCCGTGCCATTACATTTAGCCCACGTCAAGCCTCCGCGTTCCAGAAATATACCCCCCGGGCGCCGTTTACGAGCCGTTCTTCCGCATGCTCCGGGCGCGGGATGCCGGGAAGATGGGTCCCGTCCGTCGCCCGGCTCCCTGCCCCTTCACTGCGACAATGCTTCGTGTGGCGTCCGTTGTTGTGAGCCATGTGCCTGCGTGTTCGTGCGCGAGTCGGGAAAGCTCTTTCGCTCGAATTCGAACGCCGAGGTGATAATAATACTGTCACAAGGTCAGAGCTTTGAGATGTGCGATTCTTAGCTAACACTCTTCCACATTCTCCGCTCTGTGCTTAATCAATTTAACATTCAACTGCAGCAGCGTACTCTTGTGCTGGAACACAAAAGCCACGGACCCTTCACAGGTAAACGAATTTACCGTGCAGATGGGGACCAAGGGCAGGCAGTGTCTTCCTCTGACCTCCCAACCTTAACCTTTGCGATAGCAATGTTCCATTGAAATTACCTTCATGACAACCTTTAAAAAAAATAAAAATCTATAGCGTTTCAAATACCATCCCACACAGCTGAATACGTGTCCTAAGATTCCCCACATAATCATTCACCGTTGACGAGGCGATGATGGGTCAACGTGGATGGAATTGCGATAATTGTGTTTTCACATCTGGCCCGATGTGACTGCGGTGAGAGAATTCCACTCACAGTCAGAGGGATGCGAGTCCAGGGTTCGTGGGTCGATTCCGCACATTCAAATTGCAGCAATTGACCTGTGGAGAATGTGATCCTTGCCATGGGAATGTGGAATTACCTTACAAATGTTTGTTTGGGACAAGGAAGGCAAGATGATAATGCCTTGTGTGTGTTTTTAGACAAGTACAAGGACAAGTACAATTACATTCAGAACCTCAACAGAATGCAGATCCCTTCCCCACATTAGAGGATGGAAGTTAATCTCACAGAACTACCTCGGAGGTTTGCTTCACCTTGTGTCACATGCCCTGCAGGAGTTCGTCCAACTATTTTTTCTTATTAATTCTGAAAGCTGTTATTTGGCAAAACAAATGTAAGTCACGCACGAAATGCACTGGGACGTGAGGCCCACGCAGCCATTGGTGGCGACGCGTTTGAGACAACTCAGCGTTCGCTAGCTCGAGAAGCCATTTAGTCATGGCTGGCTGCGTGGACTCAACCCCCTCGATGAGCAGCAACCTCCTGAGTCCTGCGAAATGACTCTTAGACTACTGAGCCACCAGCCCCCCTGCCCCCCCCCCCCACCTCAAATGTAACGTGATGGTAATTTAGTACCGGTACGAAAACTAAATATCGATTGTCTTGAGAGCTCCATCAATCGGAGCAGGCTGAAATCTGGCTTTTGAACCCTGGTTTCTCAGCTGTGCTGGCCCTGTGTCACTGACAGAGAGCCATGATGAGCTTACCTTTACCCCTCGACTGGCTCACAGTGAAAAAAGGGCATTAAGAAGATGATGACAAACGAAGAGCCAAGAAGGTGCCCCCTGTGATACGCGCGGCTAGCGAATACACCTCTAAGCTTTGCACACACACACGTACAATGACAAATATCCCCTGTTTATCCTTGTGGGCTGTAGGGGGAAGTGCGAAAGAGCATCTGTTGTTAGGTGGACACGGCAGTAGCGCGTGGCCAGAAGGATTCCAGGCCGCCTCTTTCTCCGCAATGCTGATGATCACGCACTGGAGGCTACGCTGGCCTAGCGAAGGCCTAGGGAAGACCCAGGACTGGGCGAACCACCACTTGCCACCAATGCTGTGCATGACGAGGACTCGAACTCGGATAACTGGAACTGTAGCGCAGTGCATAGACCACTGCAAAGACAAAGATCCCCCGTATAGCCTAAATAGACTCTTGGGGTAAGTGATATTAGCGAGCACCTATGAAGGCCGGCACGGGACACGAGGGGGCGGGTGGCCAGGGCCACGCTTGGCCGCCTTTGTTTCCCCAGTGTTGCAAATAAACAAACCGCACCAGGTACTATTTTGAAGCTGATTCGACCTCGGGGAGGCCCAGGACCGCTTCAGATAATCGTCACCGGCATTAGTGGACGTGAGCGGGAATCCAACTCGGGTCACCGGTTTCATATCGCAACGCGCTAACCGCTGCACCACCGCTCCCCGCTGCACCACCGCTCCCCGCACACAACAGCAGCCACCATTCGCCAACTAAGCGGTGGTGACGTCACTACATGACTTGAGCCAGGCCACGTGACCTCTGAGGTCGTCCTTTTTAGTCTTTTGTGTGGAAAGATGGAAAAGCAGCAGTTTTTTTAAACGAGTTACGTCAAGTGTCAAAGACTCGATGGCAGGAGGTCACGGAACAGACCCCAGGGTTATGGGGATAAACGACCGAGAGATGAATGGCAGATCCACCGCCTGCACTCCTCACGATGCCACCTTGCTGTGTTTTAGCCTCCCGGCGCTCCGCTCGTTGTTGTGAGCCGTCACTGCTCTACCCTCTGTTGTTGATGGGAGAGCGGCTGCTGCCAATTGCCCAGAAGCCTCAAGTGCACCGAGCCTTGAACCTCAGATCAGCACGGTTGGCTACATACGGTGCAAAAGATGTTCTACATACATACACATACGTCCAGTTACATCCTCCACGAACCTCCTCCATGAAGCCGATGTTGACACCGCTGGTACCAATTATTGTCCATTCAGCTGCAAAATGGGCCTGTACCATATCAGCCAATCAATCTCTTCTCAAGCCTGTGCGCACCCATTTAGCCCCCTCTATGCGGCCAAATCGAATATCTGAGCATGCAGTTGCTGGCACGATGGCTACATGATTCAGTCCAACTGATGCTCGCCTGTTCAAGGAGCTCACTGATGAGACTGTGTACAGATCTTTCAAGGATCTGCCAGCTCCTCACAAAATTCAGTCGGGTTAAACCCACGTTGGATCGTAGGCAGGACCAGCCTGAATGCTTCAAGCCGGCCGCAGGTGTACTTATGAAGGGTATCCACGTTCCAGCAAGCGTGGAGAAGGGCACAGCTGTAGCATCTAGGAGAGAAAATATGTCTGATTCTAATAAAGATTCTGTGGCCAAGAAAGACCCTGGGGGGACCTTCACAAAGGGAGCGACAGGCCTGGCAGCCTCCTCTACACATCGTTATGAATTCGATTAAAAGATAATGCCGCTTGAAGCGAGACCTCCCACACACACACGAATAAAAATAAAGATACCCCGTATAGCCTCAACAGACTGTTGGAGCGAGTGTTGTTAGCGAGCACCTAAATAAGCCGGCACGGCACACCAAGGAGTTGGGTAAAAAACACCACGCCCGACCGCCTTTGTCTCCCCAGTGGCGATGTTTACACATCACACCAGATACTCACTTGAGGCTGAGTCGACCTAGGACCGGTCCAGATAATGGTCACTGATATTTGCCATGAGCGAGAACTTGGGTCACCGGGTTGGCAGTGCAACGCAATAACTGTTCCGCTGCCGCTCCCCAACCACTCACACTTCTACGCACAGACACAAACGCACGCGCGCGTGCGTGCACGCATATGGATACAACTACCCTGCTAATCACCACAGATGGTTCGGGTAGCGAGAGTGCGCGCGAGTGAGTCTGTAGCGGCGGCACCGGGGTGGGGCGAGTTACACTTCTGGATGAATCGGAGGTTTACGAGTCCTCGTTGCAAGATAAACACTGACCGTCGTAATGAAGCACCGTCCCGATGCGCGTGCATGCGTACGTACATCTGTTAGCGGGATGAGCTCGAGGTTTTCTCTCGCGGTCTGTCTGCTAAAGACGCATTTAACTGTTCACTATTGTTTTTTGTATTTTACCAGGTAAGGCCCACTGAGCTGTACGGCTCCTCTTCAGAAGCGACCTGGCTATCGCAAATGGTGGCCCAATTAAGTGACCTACCGTGCGTAAATTTATATCAGCCAAATCCTCTAAAGCGCAGAATGTTGATTCCAACTTGGAGGGAAAAAACCGGAGGACCCGGAGAAATAAAATCTACGCGACCACGGGGAGACATAGATACACAAACTCCAAATATACAGCAGGCGTCAGGGTCGAGATCGAACCCACGACCTCCTGTATACCAGGCGACGTAGTTAACATCTCGCCACCATGGCACCCTTGGACAAGAGTGCAGATGTGGTTCGTTTCTGCCGAGTGATTAATATCGAACGGTGAAATGAGCGTGAGGTGATGATGCTCATCCCCACTAAAGGACACGATTCATCATCGTCATCATCGGCAGCAGCCATGGTCAATCCACTGCTGGATGAAGGCCTCGCCCACAGCCGCCACCATCTCTCACGAGACCTACGATCTAATAATTCACGGAGTGTCTGTACATAAATCGCTCCATCTCTCCGACGCACGTCCGCTTAGACACATCCCATGACTTGGCTGCTACTCCGGCATTATTCTTGAGCATCGGCATCCGTCCCTTCTGGCCGTCACGCGTCCTGCCCAAACCACGTTGAGTGGTATCTCGAACCTGCGGTGTGCGTGTTCTCTGATCCACGTGTTCCTCTTTCTTGTCTATCAATGTAATTGCCAGGACCCTGAGTGAGTGGTGAACATCGCTATGACTGAGGCCATGCCATCCGTAGAACAACCAAGCTCTAACTAATCTATTTATACTGGGCAAGACCCAATGAGCTACACAGCTATTTCTCAGAAGTGACCTGGCTAAAAATGATAGCTCAACGAAGTGGCTTATCACGTGGACATTTTTTGCAGCCAAACACTCAAAATGCGTGATGTTGATTCTAAATGTGAAGGGAAAGACAGGAGGACCCGGAGAAAATTCCACGCAACCACGGATAGTGACAGAGACATGCAACCTACAGGCGTCAGGGTCGGGATCGAACGCACGACCTCCTGTATAGCAGGCGAGGTAGTTAACATCTCGCCACCGTGGCGGTCTTTATTTCGCGACTGCTAATGGAAATAATATAATTGCAAGTGTTTCACGGGAGACTTAAAATGATTGAGAACTTTAGGCTATGAGTGAAATCAATCAAACTCTTGCGCCATGATTTTTGGAGGTAATTTTTTTTTATATATTAAACTTCAGCTTTTTAGCCCCAGGACAAATTTATTATTATGTTACACTACCTCGATGGGTCATTCAGCATCACCTAAGCGTATTGGATACTAATTGGGTTACTTTTCATTTAATAAAAATTTTACATTGCAATGTACCCAAAAACAACAAAATGCCAAACGTCCAAAATGGAGACGTGTCGTTAAACCCGCCACCACCCGACATAGCCAACGAGTAAGATCGCCACGCAATCAGAACATGCCAATTCGTTACTAGTACAGCACCATGGCGTGTTGGAGAGTAAATCCACAACATTTACAATCTGAGTTTGACGTTACACCAGTAATTACCATCAGCATAATCAGGCAGCAGCCAGAAACTCTTGTGTTATGTATAATATTGGTCGCGAAAGCCTACGTGTTAAACAAAACCCAGACGAGGTGAGTGAATGATCAATCCGAGCAAAATGACACAAGAAAAAATAAATCAAGCAATCTCTAAATGAATTAACTGGAAATGAATTTAGGTTTGTTTTGCATATTCTCACGTTGTCAAAGTCATCTGACGGCACTTTCAACAATTCCCATGCAAGCTCCGTTGGGTTTGTGTTCAAATTAGCACGTCCCATGCCAGCCCGAGCAGATGACGTGCAAATATTGCACATTTTAATTAAAGGCCTCGCATCATTAGCGGCATAATCGATCGGTAACACAACTGCTCAAAGGGCGAAGGAGCATCCACACCGTCTTTGTTCGTTTGCGCAAAAAAAAAATCATTCGTTCTGCAGAATCTCTTTAATTCTTGACGAGCAATGTCAAGAGGTCATCACACTGCGAATGCCATCAATGCATCGCATGCCCTGCCATCACTTCCTTCTGCCAAATCCCGCAGCTGTGGCACCGTCAATACCTGCCCTCACGATCACAGCCATTTTCCTTGAGGTTTCCTCTTCAATACAAAGTCGGCACGTCCTCAAAGGTCAGCCCTTACGGTCTCATCACCACCACCGTCTTGGCTTTAGGTCTTCTCTTCGCTCTTGGTGACCCACATCTGGGTGCCACTTCAATTCCAGTCTCGGTGACCTGCCCTCCACCACCCTGCACCCTGCACATTCGTCCCACCCATCACTACCTCCTCATGCTGCACCCTGCACACACAACCCACCCATCACTACCTCCTCCTGCACCCTGCACATTCGTCCCACCCATCACTATCTCCTCCTCCTGCACCCTGCACACGCGTCCCACGCATCACTACCTCATCCTGTTCACATCGACTGTGCTGGACTGCTGCATTGCATCAATGTATGTATGTGCGTTCCAAAATGGCAGCAGAAGCGCATCTGAAAGCGTCGTGCGATGCAGTGGCCGTCTTTGTTCGATGGCCGGCCAAATGCCACTGCCGCGCGGAGTATGCGTGATGGTGGTTTATGCTCCTTGATGAGATCAGCGAGGCTCTGTGGTCCATTTGTGGCCAGCACTTTGCGTGTGCAATGGGTGCGTCCTCGTAGCGTGTTCGTTCAACAACCGGAAGCCGATGCAGTTCGGCGAGCACTGCTAACCCTGCCCTGCTCATGTACATTTCTGAGCACCTTCGAGTGACCACGAAGGCGCATTAGTTTCATTGCTGTCTGCAACCCAGAACAGCTCCGAATGCATTTCGAGACTCATTTTCCACACGACAGTCCACCGTTAATGGTTTGTGCCCGTTCAAAGGCCAACTACAGCAGTGAAAGCATTTCCCTGCTCAAGGCAAGCAAGCGGTGCTGCTCATTCCCACTGCTAGCTCGGAGCCAGTTGTGGATATTCCACAATGTTCGAGACAGGCGTCGGTCACAAACCGGTACTAATTTTATTGACTCCTGGATTGATGATGCATCGATCCCTCAATGAAGATCGACTCCCGCACTCACGGCGCACGTTGGAGCGTGCGAAGTGGAACCGTGGGTGTTGTATGTGCGATGTCCCTAGTTCCAGAACACTCACTCGAAGCGCCACGTACGGGCAAACAGACGACAAGGATGGAGGCCAAGGCCTCCGATCGGTGCAGATGCCTCCATGGTGATGGGTCGGAAGGCAAAGTTCAAAGTGATTGTGGAGGGAGGAAAGAGATGTTGAACCTAAAAAGGTGGGAAGTGAGGGTTGGGGGTTCAGGTGACGGTTGACAACCGTTGGGGGGGATGGACGATGGCGAGGATTGGCCGTGGGGAAGTTGGAGGGCGAGCGAAGACTTGGAGAGAGACGCTCGCGAGGGTGTAAAAGGGGAGGGCGCAAAGGGGGAGGCGACGTTCGAAAGAAAGAAGGAGTTCAGGTCTCAAGGCCCAAGGCTGGGCATTATCGAGAGTGCTGTGTCAAAATAAAGGCTCATAAAAATCAGTGTGATGTGTGTCGGCGGTCATTACGGCGTCACATGTACCGTGATCGGTAACTATTTACAATGGCCCCTGCAGGCCCCTAAGAGGCATTGCAATTCGCCCCAATGAACACAACATCGGTTATTTCTTTCAAATCGCAAAACTATCGAGCGTGAGGGCAGCGGGTCATAAATATAGCGGGCGGTTCTCTTGGCAACGCTCCGGTTTCCTCTCACACGAAACTAAATTCACAAAAAAATGAATTGCCCCAATATTTAGTGCAATACCCTCCTGAAAAAAATGTGTGTTTGGGACTCAGTGAGCCTTTCCTGGATATACTGCAAAGGCGTATACAGGGACTCCTCTATTTATGAACGAATTAGGTTTCAGAGGTCTGTTCGTAAGTCCAACTTTACTCTGGTCAATTCCAAATATGTTGTACGGCAAGTACATTAAACACGGGGAATTGCTATAAAAGGTGTAAACCCTCCTGTAGATGTAGATGCCACTTGTTCTTGATGTTTTGCAGATGTAGATGCCACCACCGCCATCTATTGTGCGGCGGTTGAACTTAAGACTCTCGGTCCGAACAGGCAACTGGACATACGGACAGGTTTGTTCTTATCTCTAAATGTACATAAGTCGAATGTTCGTAAGTAGAGGACACCCTGTACAGGATTATACATTCAAGATATATACAGGATATATAAGACATACACAGGATATATATTAAAGACATATAAATGATTTATATTTAAATTTAAGATATATACATTCAAGACAAGGAAGTGTCTCCCATCTCAAGCACGAATGAAGCAAGGCACTCGTCCCCAATGACCGTTTAGAGTATTTGGCTGCGGCTATAAATTTCCATATGATCATAAGCCACTTAATTGAGCTATCATATGTGGTCAGGTCGCTTCTCAAAAAAGAGCAGAATACAGTATCAAAAATGTAGGCCAATCAGTTTCAAGGACAATGCATATATTATCAGAGCATGTTTGTTTGGATGTTTGCCACAAGTATGCGTGGTTAATGCCTTGTAAAAGGTATCTACTATTTGGTGTGTGACTACCTTAACACCTGTTCTATTGCCAGAAGGGGTTCGACCTATTCTTATTTAAAATTTTATTGAATAGTTTTTAGTTTCAATGGCTGCCCTGGACCACGCGTTTAAATCCTATGTTTCCACGGTGCCATCCCACTTCTCCTCTCGATGGAGCGGGCCCTCAACTTGGATTTCCCCCGACCCTCTCCCTTGACTTGCGCTTCCCTCGCCTTTGAACTTCAACCTCTGTCCTCGCTCTGCTTCACGTCGCCGAGCAGTGGTGGCTTCCCTCTTCCTGCCCTTAGCTGGCTCTTTAACTCCCTCGGTACCCCCCTTCCTCCCAGATCTTGCCCCTGGCAAAGCCTTCACCACGAGGCAAAAGCAAAACGAAACGAAAGTTTACATGGGCCCAAAAGGCGCCAAAAAAGCAGTGGATGAAGTGAAAATATTGGGTGAACCGAATATATATAATCAGTTTAACACTGCTGCTGCTCTATATAAGAACGGGAGACAGAGCAGAGCCTCACCATTCTGGCGAATTGCCCCATGATGCTGGATGCAATTACCAGCGAAACGTCATACTCAAAAATTTTAAATGTTGTGGTTTCACGCTTCAACACACCGGTGGGCTAAAGCAGTGAACTATTTGTCTTTTGTCAACGTGACACTTTTTTACTGATTGGTCGTGTCGGGTGGTGGAGGGTTACGACACATTTATAAATAACGCGATCTAAACCCAAAAACTCATCAATCTAGCACCACTGCTGACGTGAATTTTATTTCAGTCTATCACCATAATTATTTCACACAACTGTGATGGAATTAAGCTACGGGGCTAACCGCATCATTGTGATGTTTGTAGTCACATTACACAATATCATGTCTGATTCGAGGGCCCCCACTGGACTAGCAAGCACCACTGCCATCGCCTTTTGATAATATGCCCACGATGTGCCCACGATGTGCCTGCCCATGGTCAGGGCCGGATTAAGGTCATGAAGGGCCTAAGGAAGTGCATAAGTAAAGACAGTCTTCGACTTACAGACACCCCATACTTACGCACACCCCGAAATTATGAACCAGCTTCCATAAAATATGTTTAAAATACTGACTTAAAACTTTTTTGCTGAACCGGAACAGATTTCATAACACTGACTGTATGGGAATTTTAATATGGCGTGTTATTGCGCTCCGACTTACGAACGGGTCTCAGATATGAATTGTGTTCATAAGCCGAGGACTGTCCATGTGTACCCGGTTTACCTATTGCAAAATAAGATTACTAAGTCAAAAAATTATATAAAAATATTAATGCATATGACTCGAGATAAATTAATTAAACATAAATCACTCACTGCACTCATTACTTCAAATGAACACAAACATTGTTCCATAGCTTTCGAGCTGAACGATGTCATCATAATTCGAAGAAAAACTTATTGTTTTGCGATGGCCACGCTACGGTCCCTTACGTAGTTGTGATTTCAACGAGGGCCTAAAGGATGGCCTAAAAGATACGAGGTCCTGGTTAGCCTGTGCATTAATCCGGCCCTGCCCGTGATACACTCACTGGCGAGTTTTAGTTTCCCCTGAATTCTTCCAATCACTTCTCTCATCTTGATCCCGACTTAATACCCCATCAGTTCCGTCTGACTTTCCACGATTTGACACACCGTAACCCAGGATCTCAAGAAACTCTTCCAGCCTCCTTACGTCTGCCTGCAAGGTGGGGGCACTACGGAATCAAGGACAGAGAACCCAACGGCCTATTTTCCTCCTGCCCATTCGTGTCAAAATCCCGCCGCACCATTATTGAGGGACTGCGTGTGGTCTTAGTGTGGTCTGCGACTGATTTTTACCGTGTTTTTTGACTGCATTTTCTCAAGCTTGAGAACTGATGATGCAATTCGAACTGAGATACTTTATTTGTTTATTTAATGGACGCCAAGGTGGTCAGATGTTAACTACCTCGCTTTTGTATACAGGAGGTCGCGGGTTTGATCCCGACCCTGACGCCTGCTGTATATTTGGAGTTTGCTTATCTCTCTCCCTCTCTCCCCGTGGTCGCGTGGATTTTTTTCTTCGGGTCCTCCCGTTTTTTCCCCTCCACACTTAGAATCAACATCATTGAAATAATTTTGCTGCCATAAATGTCCACGTGATCAGCCACTTTGTTGAGCTATCGTTTGTGGCCAGGTCGCTTCTGAAAAATAAATTAATACCTCAGTGGGCTTTGTACATTCTTAAGTGATTTGTTTGCTGTTGTAATGTTCGCACCCGCCCCTACTGGACATCTGTGAAAAAGAGCAAAATAGCTCATCGGATTCATCCACTATGAATCTATTCTGATGTCAGCTGGCCGAAGTCACGGGATCCCTCGTGTCGGCGAGGAGAACTGCAGCGCGGCTGTTATACCAATAGAGGGCGCCACTTGAAAACCCTTATCTCTCTCTTTTTCCACTGCACAACCGAGCCGCGTTGGAGCCGTGCCGGAGCCGTGCCGAGCCAGCCCGGCGCGGCTCGGGCGCCGACGTCGGCATGCAATGGGAACGAGCTGAGCCGCGTGCGGACGATGTGCCGGCGCTGCGCGCTTGGTGTTTCGGTGCGTCTCGCATGTCAAATCTAGCTCGTGGAAAACCTATCGGCTCGGCTGGGACGTACCAGTGAAAAACGATGTATACGTGACCAACGTTTGTTTAATTTTGTTTTACAAACCTTCAAACGTTTCGTCAGGCACCCAGGGGACAACACGTCCGTGGTGCGCTTCGACAGAACAGCAGCCGCTCGTGCTTTGGGGTTTGTGCTGTCCATCGCGTAGCCATCCAATAGGCCGAGCCCAATGAAACGGATCATCGTGAATGATGGGAGTTTGCTCGCACCGCGCGCCCTCCGCCGCGTTTGACCGCATCGCGACTCGCACGCCCCCCACCCCCTTCGCTTGCCGACGTTTCTGAAGCATCGTGCTGTCCAAATGTAAGTTTTGTGAAAAATGCAATCTGTTAAAGTGTTTGTGCAGTGGTTAGCGTGCTGCGCTACGAACCCCGCGACCCGGTCATCATCACTGGCGTTGGCCCGCTCACGGCCAACACCAATGACGATTATCTGTACCGGTCCTGTGCCCCCCCCTAGGTCGACTCAGCCTCGAATGAGTACCTAGTGCGGTGTGTAACCGTCGCCACAAGGGACACAAAGCCGGTCGGGCGTGTTTAGATTATACGGGGGATCTGTGTCACGGTCACGTGATTTAGAAACAAAAAATATTTGGCAGCGCAGCGGTGGGAAAATATTCACGTGGTCTGCGCTCAGCTCATCGCAAATATTGCATTCGATGTCGATAGCCTCAAGCAGCTCATTGTGTGTTAAGATTCGAAGAAACTTCGACATGTCGAAGCCATCGTCATTATCATCACAATCAGCAGCAGCAACAGTATCGTTATCATCATCATGAGTAGATGCATCAGCAGCAGTATCGTTATCATCACAATCAAGCAGCAGCAGTATCATTATCATCACAATCAGCAGCAGCAGTATCATTATCATCACAATCAGCAGCAGCAGTATCGTCATCATCACAATCAGCAGCAGCAGTATCGTCATCATCACAATCAGCAGCAGCAGTATCGTCATCATCACAATCAGCAGCAGCAGAATCGTCATCATGATGATCATCAACAGCAGTATGGTTATCATCATAATCATCATCAGCAGCAGTATCGCCATCACCACAATCAGCCGTATTTCCGTGGAAGAATATGAATAGTAGCCATAGTAGGAAGAATATGAATAGAAGGCAGAAAACCTCAGAGGCTCTCCTGCCCCCCACACCCCCCTCTCGTCGAGGCCGTTACACAAGCAGCTAGGGCTGAGCAGCCAATTACAGCGCTGTACGTTTACCTCTTCCCTTAGTATTGTTACTACGACCATTGTTCTGATTGCCAATTACAAACTGGGCCACTCAAGTCGACTCGTTCCCATCAAATGCACGCACTCCGAGCCCCCCCCCCACCCCATCCCAGTGTTCTTCACTTCATTTTCAGAGAGAGGGGTGGGGCACTGTCGCCGATTAGACATCATTAGTAGTGTGAGGGCCGCCACACATTTGGAAGCTGTGGGGGTTTGACAGCAGCAGCAGCACGATAACGATGACGATGGTGGTGTTTTCACCCTTTGTGTATTGCCGGGGTGCAGCGCGTTCAGGCGCCGCACTGAAGGCCACCAGGGGCCCGCCCAGTGGCTCCCGCGGGGCCTTGCGGTGAACAACGCAGCCCCCCCGATCTTCCGCCGGCCACGGCCAGCGTCGGCCTCCGTGCCAAATCATCACAAGCTTCTTCTTAGTGCTCACAGCGGCCGATGTAGACGCGGAGCAAACTCGGACCGCGGCCGTCTGAGTGCGTCGCTCGTTCACCCCTCGCCCCCCCCGTCCCCCAAGTGCCCTTTCCGTCAACGCCGTAGCCTGCCCGTCCAGTGCTGCTAAACGGACGGCCGCCGCCACCTCTGCAGCCACCTCCGCCAATGCCGGGCAACTGCGGAGGTGCTTCGTCTGGCGCTGCCGGGTGAAATGCGCGTCGAGGTCTGCGTGCGCTGCACTCGCTACCGTCAACCGTCCCTTGCGGCTTCGCGTCACGCCGAGAGTGGCACGTTGGGGCTGTGCCCGCAACTCTTACTGATACTCCTGTTATGTTATGGAGTGACTCATGCAGCCAGCTATGGCTGCAAAGTTTGGTAGTACATGTTATGTATATCGTTTATTGTCAAATTTCAATCACAGTTCCTATGATCACTGTTACATTGCTTTTATAGCTTTATTTTGGTGATTTCGAAAACCTTTTTATTTCGCCATATTTGTTTGGTGCAGTACAGAGTTAGACTGATAACTTTAATCTAAATTGTCTTGTGGTTGTTATTGTTTGACTTGCATCCCACTGGGATTTTTGCACACAGCATTGATATATGGTGCTTTTCTGGAAGACTTTGCTGTTTTTTTCCTGGATTTTTCTGTTTGCGCGTAGTCACTTTAGGATGTTTCTTGTTCATGTTTTTGTTTGTTGTGGTTGCACCCGATTCAAGAGCCGAATGGCTCACAGGGCTATACCAAATAAATGAAACTGCAACTGAAACTCTCGCTGCCAACAGCCGTGACGTCGCAGCGGGTCAAGGGGAACGGAGACCTGGAAGTTGATGTCACAGAACTAGTTCTCATGTTGCTTCAACGGTCTCTTCATCCACACCAGAGTCAGACTCATTTAAATTGCCCTGCAGAGAGCGGTCCCTCACAGGGCAATCCATTTGTCCTGATCCCCAGTTGTGATCGATCCACTGCTGGATGGAGGCCGCTCCAAGCCGTCGCAATCTCTCACGGTCCTGCGATGTAACGATCAACCCAGCACACAGCCCAGCTCTTACTCTGGCCAGGTCAAGTCTATTTATTTAAAAGACATTCCTCCTGCGGAGGGAGCTGGTAGGAACGTTGGGTTGCTCGGTCAATGGCCAGGGTTAACGGCGGCGTGGTGTATTCCGCAAATATGCCCGACTGTGAGGGCGGGCACATGCCGGCGTGCGTAGGTTAAACGTTGAGTTTTTTAAGGGCACCACGCTGTGACCAGCCCCTCCCTCCCCACCCAGCCCAACCCCTCCCACCCCCCACCCAGCCCCACCCTCCCCACCAGCCCTCCCCTCCCCACCCTGCCCCTCCCCACCCAGCCCCTCCCCACCCAGCCCCTCCCCACCCCCCCCTCTCCACCCAGCCCCACCCCTCCCATTTTTGGATGCACGACGGACGGACGGACACAATAATCCCCTGTGGGCTGGTGTAACCAGGAGGTTCCTACCAGTATTAAAATTGTAAAGATGTTAACTACCTCGCCTGGTATACAGGAGGCCGTGGATTCGATCCCGACCCTGACTTCTGTATATGTCGAGTTTGCATGTTCTCCCTGTCATTTTTCCCTCCACATCTAGAATCGACATGTGTTCACAGTATTTGGCTGCTATGAATTTCCACATGATGAAAAGCCACTTCGTTGATCGATGATTTGTGGCCAGGTCGCTTTTGAAGACGAGCAACAGAGCTCATTGGACCTTAGCTGGTAATATCTAAAATAGTTACTGCATCCCTGCTCAAACGAGCATTATGCCATAACTAATTTCTACTTGTAGAACTGACCCCCCAGTGGAGAAAATTCCACATTCCCAAGGCGAGAAACAAGCATATTCGTATGATGACCACTGCAGATTTCCCATAAAAAGCGGAAATTACGATTTAAAAAAATCTTGCGGCCGATCGTTTTTTTCTTTTTTAAGGTCAAGGCCATAAAAATGTGATGGAGACCTTTAATAAAGCGGGCGCTTGAATTGCCACCGTCTCCGACGTGACGTTGTTAATATTCACCGCCTATTTAACTCGGGGGTTAAATTAAGTTCAGCGCCGCGAAAGGAAGGAACATCGAACGACGCTACGAGACGGGGGGAGGTGAAAGGCGTAAATCTCCAACAGCGGTAGAAGGCTCCGCGCGTGGCATGGGCGCTTGAGTTGCGGGACGGGGGGGTGTTGCCACCTCTCCTGCGTTCCCCCCACCCCCCCAGGGATCATCACCTTGTTGGGAAAGGCAGCCGCTGGTACTGGGGGAGCTGCCAGTCTCATGCAAAGCATCGGTTGTTTTTGTTGTTGTTGTGGCTGTTGGCTACTAATCAGAATAATACATGTCGTAATAATGCGCCACCCAAATCAACGCGTTCAAGTGCAGCTCCCCCCCCCCCCTTCTGCTGGCATTGTGAGATACCCTCCTCCTCCTTGTTCTTCTTTCCAAGATGTGTCCTGCTGTTTGTTGTTCTTGCTGTTGTAGCTTAGAGGAGGGCCCGCCCTATACTCATCACCACGCCCTCGATATCGCACCTTCAATCGAGCATTAAAATGGATTTAAACAACAGGGAAAAAAGAGAGACCGTGCGTTATTACATTGCAAGAGTAAGCCACCAGGTCGAACAAGCCATCATGTGCCTGTGTAATAACGTGCTATTGGAAATCCTGATTGGATTGTATAAGAGACCGCCGCCGTATGTTGGAGGTTGATTTAAAAAAATGAGCATCGCCTCGTCGAAACTCAACAGCTGTCCCGTTCAACGGATAGACTGGTGCCTGCCACATTCACGGGAAATTTCCACCAACAGCTCAGAAGTCACAAATGGAAATGAGAATTTCCCTGTCACTTATTTTGAGCAGGGAGAGGAAACAGGGCAGAGCGCTAACAGTAACAACAACAACAACATCATCAGGGGAATTATTTGTGTTTAAATTCCCCTCGTCAATGCCGAGGCGTCAGAGAAGAGGGTGCCTGGAATCCAGGGGATCGTGGGTTCGATCCCGACCCTGACGCCTGCTGTGTATTTGGAGTTTGAGTGTTCTCCCCGTGGCCATGTGGATTTTTCTCCGGGTCCTGCGGTTTTTCCCTCCACACATTCAGAAATATGCGTTTATGGTATCCGGCTGCTATAAAATTCCATGTGACAATACGCCACTACGTTGGGCTATCGTTTGTGTCTTGGTCGCTTCTGAAATATTGCTCAGTGAGGCCTTACCTGAAGCTACATAACACAAGTTTTTGTTTTATATAGCTTCAGACTTCACTTCGCCTCTCATCTCAAACAGTGGTCCTGAACTCGACGCAGGGCCCACGATAACAACAACCAGCACAATACAATTTTACCGTTTACAAAAGGAGGACCGCCTCTATTCACGCCATCGCATCGGGGTGCATCCCCGGCAGCAAAGGTTGGGCACTGCGTGTCCTTGTTTTCTGTGTGTGTGCGTGCGAGCACCAAGCATGGCACAAGGGCCGTGGTGACCTCCTCGCCGTTTGGCAACGTCGCAGCCGCTGAGTGGCGAACGGCGGTCGTTGCTGCTATCGTGGCCTCCATAGTTGCTCGCTAACAGCACTTGGCCCCCAACCGCCTGTTGAAGGCTACACGGGGGAATGTTTGACTTTGCATGCACCCGCCGTGGTGTGGCGCACTGGCGAGGGGGCCGTCCATTTAGTACGTACGCAAAAATCTGTCAAAACTTCACCCCTCCCTGTACGCACGCCTACGTTTTACACCCCCCACCCCCCTTGCGTACGCACGCTTGACGCACCCCCTCCCCGAAACCTATAGAACGGCCGATATTTAATCCACGCAAAAACGATCAAGGATTAATAATATTAACATGTCTAAGCCAACAGATAGTCCACCGCGGGACTATCTAACTCATTTGAAGGCCAATGTCGACAAATTATTATTGAGGCTTCACCCACCCCCCCCCCCCGTTTCCTATACGTACATTGTCAGCAGACCCCCCCATACGCAAGCGTACGCGTTTGGGTTATCCCCCCTCCCCCCTCCATGCGTACGTGCTAAATGGATGGCCCCTGAGTGGTGGTGCGGCGGTTAGGGTGCTGCGCTACGAACCTCGGCGACGCCGAGTTTGTTGGGGTCAAGTCTTGGTATTGCCATCTCTTCCAAGACGTCTGGCCATCGTTGAATAGTTCAGCCACATTTCCCTTTAGAGGGGGCTCTCTGGAGCGCCCCCTAGTGGACGCCCTTCCACCGGCCGTGGCATGAGCAGGCAATTGCAGGGCTGCACCTTTACACTGAAGAAGATTGCACAAAGACAAATATTCCCCATAAAGCCTCAACATACTTTTTGGGGAAAGTGCTGTTAGCAACCACCTATGAAGGCCGCCACAGCACACCACCTATGCAGGGGGTTGGGTGGCCAGCACCACGCCCGGCCACCTTTGTCTCTGTAGTGGGAACGGTTACACACCGTATCAGGTACTAATTTGAGGCCCAGTCAACCTAGGGGAGACTCAGGACCAGTTCAGATATTCCTCACTGGTGTCAGCCGGGTTCGTAGCGCAGCGCGCTAATCGCTAGACTACCACTCTCACCGTTACACACACACACAAAATGCCCATAATCACGCAATGCGTAAAAATGGGTACAGATTCCACACGCAATTATGTAATCACGGCATAAGGACCGAGAAGACAAGAAATCACATTTGATTGAAGCATCGGTGTAGCTTCTAAAATCGTCAGCATTTTGTGAACAAATCGCTTTTACAAATGCCCCATTCATTATGACTGACGCGCTGATTCTGTGGTTGAATTGGGCCATCAAGCAGTGGCTCTAATGGAATATTAAAATCCCCCTTACTTCTGCATTAAAATTGATAGCTGATTAAGCAATGGTGCGGATGCTTTACATAAAGGGTTTTGGTATATAATACATGACAGGATCATTAACATTGAAGTTCATAAAAATGTGTGCGTAGATTGTGTATGCATCTTCGAATGTGGATTCTTGTAATTGTGTGTCCATGCATGGTATACCTATACATATATATATGTGTGTTGTGCCAATGTATCTGTGTGCATATGTCTGTCTGTGTGTGTGTTGTCCTGCAAAAAACAACCCCTTACCTCATTAGACCTCCTTTGCCAGTACCAACATATAATAACAGGGTTTTCCCCCTTTTTTCTGGCAACAAAACTGAAACCTTTTTACAAGGAATCATGTCTGCATTAACCAAAATACTTGTGGTCAAAATGCAAACAAAAAACACACTCTGATAATATATGCATTGTCCTTGAAACTGATTAGTCCACACCAGAGACAGCTTTCTTTTGAGCCTCGTCTCAATCGGTGAGCTGTATGCCTTTTGGCGTCCTCTGGTCTAGCACCAGAAAAAGGGGAAACTCCTATGATTATAACCCCCGACCTCCGCGGTGGTGTCGGACAGTAGCGCTGTGGTGGCTTTCAGCAATGCCATTGGGGGGGGGAAAGTCAATTCCCATCGGCTGTTCCCATCATGGCGGCCGTAGCCACCACAGCGGACCAATGGGTGCTCTGAACGGGTGCGTGGGGCTGATAAACCCCTCCACCTTCAATTCAGTTACCACGATACCACGTGAACATTATCTAGGTAAGGTTGTGCTGGAGGCTAAGCGGTGGTGCGGTGTGTAAATCTTACCACTAGGGCGACAAAGGCGGTCGGGTGTGGTGCTGGCCCCCACCCCCTCGTGTGCCATGCTGGCCTTCATAGGTGCTCGCTAACAGCACTTGCTCCAACAGCATGTCAAGGCTACACAGGGGAACTTTGTCTTTGTATGTATGTGTGGAGAGAGGTCGTGTAGCAGTTCGTGTAGAATTCAATTGCTGCTCATAAGCCAACATCAGTGACGAATATCTAAACCGGTCTTGGGCCACCCCTTGATCGACTTAGTATTAAATGAGTACTTGGCACAGTGTGCAAATATCAGCATTTGGGGTGGACAAAGATGGCTGGGCATGACCCTGGCCAGCCACCCTCTCATGTGGAGTGCCAGCCTCATTCGGTGCTCACGAACAGAACTTGGCTATGCTGGGGATCATTTCTTGTCTCTGTATGTGCGTGTGGAGCAGTGGTACAATGATTCATACACTGGGCTATGATTCCACCTTAGCCACCCAAAGAGCAAATATAATTTGAGACATTCATCGATAACACTGCTTTTAAGTCGTAGGTGACGTTTTGGGCAATGTCCGTTCTTCAGAGCAGTACTTTTTATTTTTTTTTAAAAGGCTTATTGACGAAATGTGTTTTTTTTTTGCACGCTCTCATGACATTTGAAACAAATTGGGAACATTACGCCGAGATTAAATAATGATCGCTTTTAAATGTACTGCATCGATTATCCCGTGGCTAAAGATGTGCGAACACGTCGTTCTATTTCATAAATTTGTAATTATAAAATAACCACGTGATATTAAACCAAGAGGCAGTCTGAAACGATCCTATTAGATTGTTGCATGATAACATGGTACACGTGAGTGCAATTCGTCGATGCTAGCCAAATCATGGGCCGCTACAATCTTTGCAACCTCAGAATCAGAATCTTCATTTGTCCTGGAGAAACCTGACGAGCGATGAAGCTCTTTTATTACAGATGTCCAGCTGGGTCGGGTTACGACAACAATAAACAATACGAAAAAAACGATAGGAGCACAAAGTAAGGTAAGCAAGTCACTCAAAAAATATATACTAAAAGTAAACAATTTTTTTTATTTTACCAGGTAAAGGCCCACTAAGCTCAATAGCTATTTTTCAGAAGCGACTTGGCCACTAATGATAGCTCAACGAAGTGGCTTATCATGTGGACATTTATAACAGCCAACCTGGATCGATTCCCCGGCTACACTCAGCATTCTTGGCACGTGGCATCTGAACCTGTATTGAGCCGTAAAACGAATGCTTTATGCAGTGGTATGTCCAACAGCAGCATGTGAAAGGTAAAAGCAGGCTGTGCCTGTGCCACATACTATAGGCGCTCGCTAACAACACGCCACATACATAATGGGGGTTGGTGAAGCCAGCGCCACGGATGGCTGGCCACCTTTGCTAATGCTGATGACCATACATGCCATATCAGGGCACCAGGTATGTCAGATGATACAGTTAGGAACGTGATCACAGACCAAAATGCAATATTCAGGCAATGTGGTTTTGGAGGACATACACCCAGGGGTGGCCCGTCCATACAGGCGAACCAGACGGTCGCCTCAGGCGCCAAGTTAAGTTGAGCGCCAAATTCGAGGGAAAAAAATTAAAATAAAAAAGCAATACAAATAAAATAATTAAGATGTCATTATGTCAATTCCCCGTGCGCGTGCAGAGGGAATATGAATTATAATACATTTCTCGACATTTCTGAGAATGTATTCACGTAAAATATTTTACTTACTGCAAAAAGAAACACCGTGAATCTGACTGAAATATCGGCTCGCTGTTGTGTACAAAATGTATTCCGAAAATGTCGTGTCTCTGTTTTATCTGATCTCAGAAACATCGGTTGGACAGACAGACGGATGGACAAACTGTATAATTATGCCTTTGTTTAAAAAATACGCCTTCAAAAAACATTCAATGTAAAATAGGGGCCAAATGTTTCCCAGTTTACCAAAAACCTCAGCCTAGATCTGCCCTTGGGTTTTGGGGGTGGGGGCGCCAATTGCATAGTGCGCCCGCGGGCACCAGTTGCTGGCAGCTAGTCCAGGGTCACCCCTGCATACACAGCACACGACAATAAAGTGCGTTGGCATCACGCTCTGGAACTTGCCAAATTTGACCCAAGTGGGCAAAGCCACGCAGGAAACACGGTCACCGGCTGAGAAACCACCGCAGCCTCCCCTTCCATCGGAATGAATTTAAACGAACAATGCTGAAGAACTACATTCAAGCATGAGAGTACTGGTCTTGGCATACGGGGGCAGTTTGCATAGCTCGGGGGTTCTGCTTATCATCCACCGAGTGTTGACCACTGAAACAACAAGCAGCACACCCACAGGACGTATCATCATCGCGCGAGAATTGGTGCACGGAGGCCGGGCCTGGTCACACATTGCGAGGCCTTGCAATGCAGCAATCAATCCACCAATCAATGTCCATTCATCTCACCGTGCAGCCGCGCTTTTGCAATCGTGGTGACCGAGGCTCTCATCGGCGTGAGAGGCAGCTGAACGCTTTGAAAAATGGTGGCTGCTTCAACAATGTGAGTGAACGGAGGTCACAATTCATAACAGTGATTTAATAATCATGATTTACAGGCTTTTGTTAATCCACTGGGTGCTCGACTTCCCACACCGTGTCAGTCACGTGAGTCGTTCGGCTATACTTCACCATGCTGGTATTTGCGGGTTGGTGATAGAGTGCCAACTGTCAGATATTGAATTAATTGATTAATATATTGATCACTGCTTTGATTCATTCAATTTGAAGGATCATGTATTCTTTGTAAATTAAATAATCTTCGCACACGGTGATCAAAACACGCTGTAATGACTATGGATAGGCAGGTAATGTCTCCTTCAGAAACACTTTTATGGATTTTTTTACATGCAGAAACGGACGTAAAATAGACGTTTACTTACACTATGTAACACAATTTTTGTTCCTGGGTAGTAAGTATTATTTCGTAATTGCTTATGCCTAAAAAGTATAGAAAGTGGCTATTATTCCCCACAAACTTTGCTTTTGTGACCAGGACAATGATATTTTGAAATTTACCTATTTTCAATGAGAAAACGGTCGAATTTGTGTCTTTTCGTTCACATAAAGTCAGAAAAAACTAGATATGAATCAAAATTAACATGTATTTATATTAAAGTAATATGAAATTACGACAAAAGATTTAGAAGTGAGTAGTTTTTCGAAATTTACGATTATTCTGTAAATCACTTTCACGAATCAGCCCCCAAATGTAGTCTCCCATCATGTTCTCCTTATACTGTCCTTGGTAGCGGTGTTCAAAGTCCAGTATATCCTGGTGGAAGCGCTCGCCTTGCTCCTCCGAGTACGCTCCCATGTTATCCTTGAATGTATCAAGATGAGCATCAAGGATATGGACTTTGAGGGACATCCTACCGCCCATTGTGGCATAGTTCTTCACCAGTCTCCACATAAATTGTGATTTAAGCTTTCGTGACGGCAGGGATTCATATTCTTGGTTCTTTCGGTAAAGTCACATAGAAGGAAAATAATAAAATAATACAAAATAAAACAATAAAAATTATCATGACGTTTTGACTGCAACACAAGCAATCATCATCAGGTGTGAAATCCACACCAAGAAAATTTGAAAAAAGTGGCTGTTTTTCCTAACGTCAGCACCACGAACAGCGATTTAGCAGTTGGTCAGATGGACGAGTCCATCTATACTATGGGGACCTCATTTGCCAGTAAAAATATGATAATTGGTTCTTTACCCTTCTATCTGGCAACAAAACTGACACCTTTTTGCAAGGAGTCATGTTTGCATAGACCGCAATACCTGCAGTCATAATACAAACAAAAGAACATAACTCTGATAATGTGCACTGTCCTTGAAGTTGATTGGTCCACACCCGAGACAGCTTTCCTTCGAGCCTAGTCTCATATGGGTTGGACCAGATGACGCCAAAAGGCGCACTTTTGGCGTCATCTGGTCCAACCCATATGAGACTAGGCTCGAAGGAAAGCTGTCTCGGGTGTGGACCAATCAACTTCAAGGACAGTGCACATTATCAGAGTTATGTTCTTTTGTTTGTATTATGACTGCAGGTATTGCGGTCTATGCAAACATGACTCCTTGCAAAAAGGTGTCAGTTTTGTTGCCAGATAGAAGGGTAAAGAACCAATTATCGAGTCCATCTATGTTCGGAAAAGAGGAGGGGGGAGAAGAAAATGGAATGCCGAGAAGAGTTTATCTACAAGCCATCTGGCTACCATGAGAGATTCGTTCATGAGGCTATCCACATATACAAACACAGAGACAATTTCAACCGAGAAGATGGATTCTGGATTAGCAATCATTGGAAGGATTTGATCAACCATTCCGGGTCTTAATTGATTGTGTTCACGCTTACGGTGACTTTCAGACCGCATTCCATTTTCTTCTCCGAGCAACAATTGTCCATCTTACCTTCTAGAGTTTTTTTTAATTGCTCGCAGGTGAAATGAAGTGCCCAGGGTTTATCTTGATCCCCAACAGACATGCCAAAATATGCCTTGTAGACCTCACACATCTTAGAAGATGCTTCCACAGAGTACTTTTTCGCTCTTGTCTTGATAAATTGGCCACAGACAGCAAAATGTGTCTGCTGGATGCTTTCAGCCTCTTGATGCCATCTCAGAAAAAATTCAATATGTATCCACTTAGGTAGCTGGAACTCAACTGAACTGGTGGGATTAAGGCCCCTGCATTTATACTACTATTTATATTACTGGCAAGTTCTAGAATGTTCAAGAAGTTACTCCAAGTTTACTCAGCACTGAATCCATCTAAACTGTTCTGGAAAATAGGTAAATTTCAAAATATCACTGTCATGGTCACAAAAGCAAAGTTTGTGGGGAATAATAGCAATTTCTCTGTAATTTTGAGGCATAAGCAATGAGGAAATAACACTTAATACCCAGGGAACAAACAGTAAATAAATACATTTGTTACAGTGTTATCTGCTTTTTTCCTTTGTTATTTATATTCTCGACAACGTTACAAATGATTACGCTGTGTTCGTGTTCAATAGTGTTGTGTTTAACTAGGACCCCCCCCCCCCCCATTCCCCAATAATAGTAAAGAGAGGGTCCTGCAAAATTGGCAGTTCACCGCCATCGATTAATGCAAGACCGATTCTGCTAATGAGACACTGAGTGTCGAAACGGTTCCACAGTTTGCTTGTCTTGAAACAATGCTGCCGAAACGATGTACTCCCAGAAGGCTGTGCGGTAGATGGGTTGCGCAAGATGTACTTTGTTTGAAGTAGAGAGACCGATCGGTAAAGTAGACAGTGTGTGTGTTGTCATTTTTGGCTTAATCCATATTCTCCACAACGATGCGAATGATTATTTTGAGTTATGCATATAACTATAGGACCCTGCAGTGCAATAACAATGTTCAAACACCTGCTTGTGTAGTCATTTATGTTGTTATTACCAGCTTTTTATTTTGCGTAGATTTTATATATGCTTGTTGAATGTAGTTTTATTTTTAAGTACAGCGCTTTGAGATACTTGAATATGAAAGGCGTTTCATAAAATAGAGGTTATTATGATTGCATTATTATAAAGAACTTCTAAAACGTTGGCTCCTGGCTACCGTGATGATTGTCGTGATCGCAGGTTTCAAATCTACCTTGCCGTGCTCTGGGCTCCAGAGACCACGATGAAGCCGCTCCCAGCATGCATGGCGGCACATTATGACGTGCCTGGGACCACGTGGCTCACACTTGCCAGTGGTGATGCTGGGATTCCGGCGTCCACTAGAGGGTGCTAGCACGGTGTCCAAGAACACGAGAACCACAATGTGCAAAGGAAGTCACTAAAAAAGTTGTCACTTTGATAAACGAGTCCAGCCGTCAAGGTCATTGATATGTATATATGTGTGTTGAACTTCCTTCGCACAGTACGTAGCAAACCCTACTGTATGTATGTGAAGTGGTTGAACTCGGAGACAGTAATACTTGGAAGCACTTTTATTTAACGAACACCATCGAGATAATCTTGATTTGAAGCTTTCGTGACTGCAGGAATCCATACTCTTTGGTTCTTTCGGTAAAATCACGCAGTTTTATTTCCAACTACGTGACTTTACCGAAAGAACCAAAGAGTGCCATCGAGATAATACGCACCCTACGTGGGTGCACACTCTACAGTCGCTCGCCTATACACAACACTACGTGGGTACACACTATTACTGTTGCTACCCTCTACACAACACTACGTGGGTACACACTATTACTGTTGCTAGCCTCTACACAACACTACGTGGGTACACACTATTACTGTTGCTAGCCTCTACACAACACTACGTGGGTACACACTGTTACTGTTGCTAGCCTATACACAACACTACGTGGGTACACACTATTACTGTTGCTAGCCTATACACAACACTACGTGGGTACACACTATTACTGTTGCTAGCCTACACACAACACTACGTGGTACACACTGTTACTGTTGCGAGCCTACACACAACACCACGTGGTACACACTGTCACTGTTGCTAGCCTCTACACACAACACCACGTGGTACACACTATTACTGTTGCTAGCCTACACACAACTCCACGTGGGTACACACTATTACTGTCGCTAGCCTACACACAACACCACGTGGTACACACTGTCACTGTTGCTAGCCTCTACACAACACTACGTGGTACACACTGTCACTGTTGCTAGCCTACACACAACACCACGTGGTACACACTATTACTGTTGCTAGCCTACACACAACACCACGTGGGTACACACTATTACTGTTGCTAGCCTACACACAACACCACGTGGTACACACTATTACTATTGCTAGCCTACACACAACACCACGTGGGTACACACTATTACTGTTGCTAGCCTACACACAACACCACGTGGTACACACTATTACTGTTGCTAGCCTACACACAACACCACGTGGTACACACTATTACTGTTGCTAGCCTATACACAACAACACGTGGTACACACTATCACTGTTGCTAGCCTACACACAACACCACGTGGGTACACACTATTACTGTTGCTAGCCTACACACAACACCACGTGGTACACACTATCACTGTTGCTAGCCTACACACAACACCACGTGGGTACACACTATTACTGTTGCTAGCCTACACACAACACCACGTGGGTACACACTATTACTGTTGCTAGCCTACACACAACACCACGTGGGTACACACTATTACTGTTGCTAGCCTACACACAACACCACGTGGTACACACTATCACTGTTGCTAGCCTACACACAACACCACGTGGGTACACACTATTACTGTTGCTAGCCTACACACAACACCACGTGGTACACACTATCACTGTTGCTAGCCTACACACAACACCACGTGGGTACACACTATTACTGTTGCTAGCCTACACACAACACCACGTGGTACACACTATTACTGTTGCTAGCCTACACACAACACCACGTGCGTGGGTACACACTATTACTGTCGCTAGCCTACACACAACACCACGTGGATACACACTATTACTGTTGCTAGCCTACACACAACACTACGTGGGTACACACTATTACTGTTGCTAGCCTATACACAACACCACGTGGTACACACTATTACTGTTGCTAGCCTACACACAACACCACGTGGTACACACTATTACTGTTGCTAGCCTATACACAACACCACGTGGTACACACTATTACTGTTGCTAGCCTACACACAACACCACGTGGTACACACTATTACTGTTGCTAGCCTACACACAACACTACGTGGGTACACACTATTACTGTTGCTAGCCTACACACAACACCACGTGGTACACACTGTTACTGTTGCTAGCCTCTACACACAACACCACGTGGGTACACACTATCACTGTTGCTAGCCTCTACACACAACACCACGTGGTACACACTATCACTGTTGCTAGCCTCTACACACAACACCACGTGGTACACACTATCACTGTTGCTAGCCTACACACAACACCACGTGGGTACACACTATCACTGTTGCTAGCCTCTACACACAACACCACGTGGTACACACCATTACTGTCGCTAGCCTACACACAACACCACGTGGGTACACACTATTACTGTCGCTAGCCTACACACAACACTACGTGGGTACACACTATTACTGTCGCTCGCCTCTACACAACACTACGTGGGTACACACCATTACTGTCTCTAGCCTATACACAACACTCACCGTCTAACACTGACGGCGCTGAACCGAGACAGCAAACAACTATCGAGCAGCACAAAATTGAGTGAAGACGGCAGCGACGATGGCGACGAGACAACAGCGACGATGGCAATCAGATGGGAACGACGATCTTGAACAGCACGTCGGGGATCCCACTTTCAGCAACAGCCACGAGGCCCCCCACAGGGCCCCTCTTATACTCAGCGTGGCCTCGCTCCAGCGCGGCCACGCCCACTCTCTGGAACCTACTAGAGGGTTGCCGAGTCTTCCCGATGGGCCCCCCTCTGTGACCTTTCCCCTAGATGTCCGCCTCTCATGTCTATCGTGGCCTGCTGACGTGGGTACTCCCATACACCGCAGTTACCTTTTTCCGCCAGCAGCCAGCACTATGCCACTACATATGTATGTATGTTGAACTTAAATTTCGATTTAAAGCTTTCGTGACTGCAGGGATTCATCTTCTTGGTTCTTTTGGTAAAGTCACGTAGAAGGGAAATAATAAAATAATAAAAAATTAAACATTTTTAAATAATTCTCACGACGTTTCGGCCACAATGCAAGCAGCCGTCCTCAGGTGAAGAACGGGTCTGTCGGGTAGACAGCGTCTGTATTTTATTATGTTGAACTTCTTGCGCACCGTACGTAGCCAATCGTGATAATCGGAGGTGCGGGGAAGGACAACCAACTAAATGCAAAAAAGATACGAATACAAGTCTACTTCTCGCTTGAGATACTTTATCTCAGTGAGATATCTTTGCCCAGATGGGAAGAAGAGGTCTGCTGCAAGGATATGTGAGCACTTCGAAACCCCTGACGACGACGACGATGACAGCAGAAGGAGGATGGAAAGCAGGAGTGGCACAAATAGCAGCGCGGTCGCGGGCCGAATCAATGGCATGGGGTCACGCGTCTCGCTCGGACACACGCAAGGCACCCCAGCTGCGACCACTGACTCGGCCGGTTACGGATTAGCACAGTTGGCAACGTACGGTGCCATAGAAGTTCAACGTACGTACACCATTCCCCTTCATACCGACAGATTAGAAGACGTTGGTGAAGAGACAATCATCTTCGACAGACAGGGTGGGACTGCCGAAGAACAAGTAGAAGGGAAGAATAATATATTTTCCAAAACATCAAGGGATTTCCTCTACAAGTAAAGTTCCGGAAACACTTTACAATTGTTCCCCCCGTTCATTTACGAACAGCAACAGCAGGGCAATAGAGCGTGGCCACGTGCGAGCGGCGCACACCTGCAACGAACGGCTTGGAGATGGGAAGGGGTGTGGGGGTTGGAGGATCGCGCAACTGCCGTCAAAATCGAGACGCGCGACGACGGCCAATGTAATGACGACGGCGGTTATTCAGCCCGCGCACATGCCGGCTATCTACGGGATCACTGGCACGCGAGCTCAGCACACAAACAGGCGCGCACGAGTGCTCGCACCTATCTTTAAATAAGACTTCTCTTATCGGGCTCCGCGCCCCGCCAATGAGATGAATGGATTTTTTTTTGTTAACAGAAGATAGGCCCACGCGCCGTTCCTGCAGACAGAACCGTGGCACTCGTATCTGGAGGCAGATCAAAAACGCGCGCGTGCACGCACGCCTTTGATCGCCGCGCACCTTGGATCGCGCGCCGGCTCGCGATGCTGCGCGCGTCGCCGGGAATGTTCACACGCTTTGACGAAAATCAAACGCATAGCCAAGTCGGCTCGTTTGCAACAAGAGGCACTGGAGAGGGAATATCATTGCTAAATAGGAGCTGCCGCTACATTGTTACTTTAGCGCACTCGAAATTCAGAGGATCTCTCTCTCTACTCAAGCGAGCTTAAGTGTGGCACTAATTTCCATCGGCCGTTCGAAGCCAGTGGTGGAAATTCTACATTGCCATGGCAGGAAGCAGTCCATTTGTAGGAATGCCTCTATGGGTGTTCTGCAAAGTGGGGGTCGTGTTATTGTTGAGTGAGAAGCGATGATGGACGGTCAGCCCTTGGCCAGGATTGAACTCAGGCGCTGAGCCTTGTGAGTTGTGCCTCTTGACTCTGGTGAGATGTGCCGAAACCAGGTCCCTGGTGCGCTAACCGCTGCACCATCGCTCCACCCACAAAAAGAGCCCCTAACACAGCCCTTGTCGATTGTTGAGGTGAGTGATGTTATCGAGCACCTATGAAGGCCAGCATGGCACACAATGAGATGGTGTGGCGAGCACGATCCCTGGCCACCCTTGTCTTCCCACAGTGTTGATGTTTACACACCGCCCCAGGTTCTAATTTGAGGCTAGGTTGATCTAGAAGAGGCCCAGGTCCTTTAAAAAAAGAACCACTGAGATTAGCCACAGCTGGGAATTTAACTCGGCTAGCCAGGTTGGTAACCACCGTTCCACTGCTCATACAAATGACAAAGATACCCCCCCCTCCATGTAGCCATGTAGACTGCAGGGCAAGTGCTGCTGGTGAGCACACAAAGAAATACACACGCGCCCACAGCCCATGCAGCCACTGCTCACCGAAAATATTTACAATAAAAGCACAAAGTGCATTTACCGTAAGCGCTGCTCCACACTGCGACAACCGAACGAGAGCGACCTTTAGCGAGGGAATCGATGCCGTTATCGCTGATGGGAACGACACAACTATGGCGCACGCAAACATCACGAGCCGCCGCGGGCCCCATTAGCGGGGCACCATTAACGTGAGCCTCAGGACTTCTCCCCCGTGACTGAGCTGAGCTCAATGAATGCTGAGGATCTGTACACAGACGGCAAATTTCTAGTGCAGGGCCAAGGCATGGAGAGTCACCCCCTGTCCACGAGTTGCACACACACACACACCGCGAGAGTGAGCACTTTAAACCGTGGACGAGGATAATGACCGAGGGGGCTGCCATGCGACGGGACACAAGACGCGACGGGGATGGAGAGGGCGAAATCGAAGCGGCGACCTCTGGCGCTGGTCAGCATCGCGCGGTGGGAAACGCGCCACTGGGCAACACACAGGTCTCCTGTATAGCCTTAACAGACTGTTGGGGCATAGTGCTGTTCGCGAGTAACACTCATGAATTGCCGGCACCGCGCACGAGTGGGGTGGGGGGGCCAACACCACGCCCGGATGCCTTTTGTCTCTACAGTGGTGACGTTTACTATGCACCGCACCAGGAACTCGTTCGAGGCTGAGTCGCCCTAGGGGATGGCCCAGGAGCGGTTCAGGTAATCGTTGCCGGTGTTGGCCGGCGAGCGAGAATCGAACTCGGGTCGCCGGGTTCATAGCGGAGGCGCGCCAACCAGGGGCGGTTTCTTCATTAGGGCGATTGGGCGACGCACCACCAATCTCATTCAACCACAGTTACGCTAGGCGTTACTGTGCCTCTGGATATAGTCCAATCAGCGTCATGTCACGTTCTGTGGAGTACCGCCTCTTTTTGGGCGATTTCACTCCGGCTGAGAATCGCCCAGAGTGTTCCCATAGACTTACATTCAAAGATGTTTTTTTTCGAACGGCGGGCGCTGCAATGCATTCTCTATGGCTTCCGGGAGGGCTCGCACTAACGTGCTTACGTCATCATACGTAAGCAGGTTTCAGTCAACAATATTATTTGTCGCCACCTAGTGGAATATTTAATAAAAGAAACTGAGTGGATTGTAATAATAGTGAGTTTAGAAACAAACAAGATGTATTATTAAGAGTCACTTTATTTTTCATTAATATTAAAGAAGTGAAGTTGCCTTTACATGCTTAAGCTGTTAATTTATCCATTGCATGGGTGGACCTTATCCTTATCAATCATCCAGACATTTGCCCCCCCTGAGAGATTTTGCAGGAGCCGCCACTGGCGCCAACCACCACGCCGCCACTCCTCACATAAGACGCCACGGCCCGATGCACACGCACGCGCGCACACACACACACGCACACGTGCGCGCACACATACACTGCGCACGCAGACGCACACACACACGCACGCAGACGCACACACACGGAGACGCACACACACACATGCGCACACACACGCGTGGATACACACGCGCATGCACGCGGGCATCAGCGGAGGACGGCCCCCAGCGTGGAATTTTGACTAAACTCATTTTTGTGTTCACGCAGCACACAGACAACTGGCAGTGTTCACCATGAGGGGCCAACGGAGCCATTTCGAGTCACACGACATTGACGCACACAAAGCCCCCCCACCCCCTTCCTTGTGAGTGCATTCCACGCAAATGATTCAGGACTGCATTTGGCTGCAAACTTGACATACGCACACGCACTCATCTTCACCTTGCAATGCGCCGCGCAGGAGTCCACGCATCTTGGCGAGCACCCATCCAGGATGGCTTGGCACACGAGCGCATGCTGTGGCAGGAAACGTATGTACGTTGAATTTCTTTCGCACCGTATGTAACCAACCGTGCAAATCGGAAGTGCAGAAATGAGTACACCTGAATATATTTGTCTCGTCATTGCTATTTAAGACGCATTGCATTTAAGGCTGAGTTAACCTAAAAGGAAGACCAAGCCAGGTTCAGATAACACTTGTCCTTTTATATTATACAGGGTGGCCCATGAGTCTGTAATCATATGGAAAAATAACTGATTCAGCAGGCCCAAGATGTCTCTGAGTAGTAAGGAAGAACGAGTCTAGATAATTCTGCTCGTAGGAAATCAGAGGGAGGTCGCTGTTAAATTGAACAGATTGCATCCAGACCGCGAGCCAATAAAACAGAGTTGTATTTTGTCTATGATTCCAGACTCATGGGACACCCTGTATATACCAAAAATTGCCCCTGAGGTGGACAACCACTGGGCAAAAGGAAACCTGGGGGATCCGGGACCACGTGGAACAACACCGTGAAGAACGAGCCGGTGGCAGCGATCGACCTCTCTTGGGGCGAGGCTCAACATGTTGCCAAAGACTGGAAGACGCGGAGGGAACTCATCGCGGCCTCAGTCCCATAGGGCAGGGGTCCCCAACCCCCGGGCCGTGGACCAGTACCGGTCCGTGGCCCGGGCCGCACAGCAGGAGGTGAGCGGTGAGTCCGCGCGTGGCCCACCCGTTATTTTATTTACCACTTCCGTCCGCGCCTCTTTCCCGTACTGCGCACTTGTCTCAGTCACGGTTTTGGTAAGCCCACAAGCTAGCCCCTAGCCAAAATAAGTAAAAAACAAACGCCGCTGGAGACCCCCCACCCGCCCCCCCCGGTCCGTGAAAAAAATTGTCTTCCACGAAACCGGTGCCTAAAAGGTTGGGGACCGCTGCCATAGGGGATGAAGATGATTTTACTAACTGACTTTTTTTTTATAATTGGACATCGCTCAATCAAGAATTGAAAGAAACACAACAATACGCGCAAGCGTGCACACGCATTCATGGTCGCGCACGTGTGCACACCGACACCTTCGCACGTGCTCGCTCGCGCACACACGCCACTCGCCATGACGTCACCGGGCGGGGACCAGGGCACCCCCCCCCATGCAGTGGAACGTCGCATCCACGTCAGGAAAGGACCCCGGAACGTGGCACCACAGAGGGGTATTCACCGAATAACAATCGCAGTGAAATGATTGCTATCCGGAGTGGAGAGAAGTCTAAAAGTATAAACTAAGCTACTTTTTATTTTATTTTACCAGGTAAGGCCCACTGAGCTGCTACATAGCTCTCATTTAGAAGCGACCTCGCCACAAATAACAGCTCGATGAAGTGGCTATTGTCACGTGGACATTAACCACGGCCAAATACTCTGAACACGTGTTCCTAAATGGAAAAAAAAACTGGACCCGGAAAATAAATCCACGTGACCACGGGGAGGACATGCAAACTCCAAATATACAACAGGCATCAGGGTCGAAATCAAACCCACGACCTCCTGCATACCAGGCGAGGGAGTTAACATCTCGCAACCGCAGCAAACGGAATTCAACATTATTAGTTTTGATCAGTGGTGGACCCAAGGGAAGTAGGGCAATGGGGGAAATTTTGATTTAATTGGTTTTTGTATATTTACCAGAGAAAATACACCAAGTGTTTTATTCATTGATGTCACCCACAGGGGAGACCCCGATTTGAACCCAGAATCTCAGCGGTGCTGTATCAGTGCTATTCATAAAGGGTATTTATGTCTACGTTAAAGACTCAAATGCTGTGACAAAGCACCCGTTGCACCCTTCACTCTTAAAAGGAACGGAGTGATTTATACCCGGTGAATAATTCATAGCGAATGGTAATGTTAATGGTCTTTGCTCGAATTTATTTCGCCAGCCGGGCATAACTCTTGTTCAAAACAAGGCGGAAGACGAGCGCGCGGCTCGTGAATTAAAACGTTAAATGTAAACGACGGCGCGCGACTCCGCGGTTTGTTCTGCAGCCCGCGATCCATCAGAGCGACGCCGGCCGTCGAGCTCGTAAATAACGAGCGGCAATTAACGGGGCACGGAACGAGGGTGCAGCACGGCGAAGATCGAGAAATCCGGAGAGCGAGCGAGCCGAGCCGATCCCAACCGCCACGATCAGGGTTGCGATTTCGGCATGGAAAATGCGGAAGGAGGGTTCAATTTTTCCCGCATTTCTGCTAATGTCAACCGCAAACGGTGGAAAGACTACTCCTGTGACCGCGCGCTTTTAACAACACGTTAATGCGTTCTATTGGAAAGGATATATGCAAGGCCCAACATCACGCAGGGCTTTGAGCTACTGATTGCAATGAATATATGATTTCCGCATTTCCGCACAAGAATCACATACTTTATTCAAATGCAGAGCCGTGATTACGAGCAAATGTACTTTATTCAAAGGCAGAGCGTGATTACGAGCAAATGTACTTTCTCTTCTTCGCATTCTTCCAGCGCTTCATGTTGTCTTCGGCATCAAAGTTGCTGAGTTTTGGTCCGTATAGAAAGTGTGTGCAAGATTTAGTTGTGAGAAACGACCCACGTCACAGCTGATAGGAATCCTTTGAATACTGCCCCCCAGAATTACAAATGAGATGGGGTTCAATCTGCCAATATCAACTCCATACTACCCACTCGGCCAGTTGTGAAAACGATATACAGGGTGCTTCAAAAATTATGTAACACTTTTATGGGACTATGGTTTTTATTGGTAAAATAAACAAATGTATGCTAATAGCTTCAAAAAGTCTAAGAATCTCCCCTTGTTCGCCATCATTATCAACGCATTCCTGGAATCTTATGCAGGTGGTCTCCAGAGCCCGGAGGCACATTTCTTGTGGTGTTGTTGCAAATTCTCAGAAGTGTTAACATTTTTTTAAGCACCCTGTATTATATATAAAAAAAATGCTTTACTGTGTAGAATCCACTTCTAAATGAAGGCCTCCTCAAGCCTTTCAGTCATGAGGGTTATTTTAACCATACTTCACCACACTGGTCAGTGTAGATTTGTGAAGGCCCAATGTCAGGCCCAATACAATGCAATAATGAAAATGTAAGAATTGAGCACCTTGCAATGCGCAATCACTAATCAGTAACATACAATGTAAAACAACATGGTTTGTGTCTCCTTGCAGTAATTGGCATGTCGGTGTTTAAACAAGTAATTATTCGATTTTGTGTATTATTATTCGCCTGATGAAAAGCAGGCTAATAATATCTCTAATGGACCGAATTAAAGGACATAAAACTGGACGTACTATCCAATCTCAAACAAGATATTTTCTCACAATAATGCAGCACACTGAATAATAAGTACAGTCATACCCCGATTTACGTTACCCCCTTTAACGTCGTTTTTCAAATAAGTCGTCGCTTTAATAACATCACAACCAATTTTCGTCGCCTCAACCCCACACGTCGCTGACACAACATCGTCCATCCTTTCTCGTTATGTCGCCTCTCAGCCTTCGCCTCCACCACCTACCCTATAAATTGCGTTGATTGACGTCTCTTTGATATTCGTTGTCGCACCTTTCAGGAACGCATCCCCGATGCAAACTGGGGCATTACTGTATATGGTCACAGGTCAGAGCTTTTAGCTGGCACTGCTGAGATCCTGGATTAAAAACCCTGGCAACTGCCCGTGCTGAAACTGGGTTCTCAAGAGTAGTGAGTTGGTGGTCTCAGCCCAGCCACCAATGAGAGCACAGGCGGCCGAGGAACCAGCGCTCGAGGACGATAGGCTTGCTCTTGGTGGTGGGGGTGCTGCTCATTTTTGAATCTGTGTGTGATGTTATGAGCTATTATCGTTAGCAGTAAAGTGTATTTATTTGCAGGAGGTATAGAGTAGCTACGGCAGAGGCAAGTGGGTAGACGCGAGATATGTGCGCCAACCGCGCGAGTACGGCACCGGTATAGGCGGGAATCGAAGTCACGATTTGCGGAAGTCTTCCCAGGAATCACCGCAAATTGCGGAAATTTGTGCGGAAGAGGGTCACAGAAACTACCGCGAAATGCGGTCGAAAACAGCATGTTTGCGGAAATTGGTGCGCAAATCGCAACCCTGGCCACGATCCCCCTCCTCTCGGCTCAAACAAGCACGTGGTGGTGGTGGCCATGGTGGCGGTGGCAGCCGTTGGTGCAGAAATCCACTTAGAATTTTTTTAAAAATAAAAGGTAAAAAGACAGAACCTGAAATTACTCAGTTTAACACGTAGGCTTTCGCGACCAATATTATTCATAATAAAGGTTTGTTGGCTCAGATCGCGCCACTGGCTGGCAAAAGGGCCTCCGCCAAATGTAACTCGAGGTGGCCTCCCCCCGTTTGTGGCAAGCACTTTGTGCGCAATGAGTGCGACGGACGCAGTCGGATCTTGCTGTCGGCATGGTCGGACCTTGCTGTGGAGCGGTGGTCGATGAAACCGGCGACCTGAGCTCCAATTCCGGCCCCCGGCTAACATCAGTGGCGAGTGATGTCTGTAACCAGTCCCCCATCCACCAAAACATTTCACTAAACCCGCATTGACCAGCGTGGTGAAGTATGGTCAAATAAATCCGATGACCAACACCTCACGGGGAAGCCTTAATCCACCAGTGGTTTGACGGAGGGCAGGCAAGATAAACGGAGCCTAAAGAAGGGGCTTACGGCTGGTTGGTACGTGAAATGTCAAAGCGGTTTGAGAAAAGAGGAAGAGAAACTGAATAATGCAGGCTTGCAGGACGTATAACAAATGGCTTTCTGCGAAATAGTTAATGTCTGCCAAATTACAGTTCAGTTTGTAATTTTCTTCATCGCAATCCAAAGTAATTTGTTTTTCGCATTCAATTCAAGAGCGTGTGACATTTTATCCAGCGTGGGACCTTATTGAACATCGACGTCAAAAGCAATGTCACACCGTCAAGTCTCCCCTGCTCGAAACACGTCTCCAACCTGCAGCCCTGAGCCAGCGGTAGAAAATTCCACATTGCCATGGCAGAGACTGCAGTTGCCACGAGAGGGCGATGCTACAATGTAATCGCACGATGTACAATCCACAAATAAATTTCGATTTAAAGCTTTCGTGACTGCAGGGATTCATCTTCTTGGTTCTTTCGGTAAAGTCACGTAGAAGGGAAGTAATAAAATAATAAAAATAAAACATAATAAAACAATTCTCACGACGTTTCGACGGACCTGGTTTTCACCTGAGGACGGCTGCTTGCGTTGTGGCCGAAACGTCGTGAGAATTGTTTTATTATGTTTTATTTTTATTATTTTATTACTTCCCTTCTACGTGACTTTACCGAAAGAACCAAGAAGATGAATCCACAAATAGTTACATTGTCTTTTTCCCCTTTTTTTCTATCGGCCCTGCAGGGATACGATGGCTTCAGTCGACCCCCGACTGGGATTTGGCACCGCGGTGGCAAGATGTTAACAACATCTTCTGGTGTAGACAAGGGGGTGGATTCGATCCAGACTCTGACGCCTGTATATTATGGAGTTTGCATAATCTCTCTGTGGTCGCGTCGATTTTTTTTCTGGATCCTCCGGTTTTTCCCTCCAGATTTAGAATCAACTTGCGTTGAGAGATTTTGGCTGCGATACATTTCACGGAATAATCCACTTTGTTGCGCGATCATTTGTGGCCTCACCTGGTAAAATAAAAAATAGTTTAGTAAAAAAAAGAGTTTAGTTTAGTTAATGGATTTGAACTCTGGATCTTGAAATTGTGAGCGCAACGCTCTGAGCACGGATACACCGTGCTGAATTTCCTGAGTAAATACAGGAATGTGATTATCGTTCTAACCAACAAAATTCTAACGTAACGTTCCATTCAACTCAAATAACGGCTCAGGATAGGTAAAAGTACTTCTTTAAACATAAGCAAACCAAAGTGTTCTCGCCACGTGCCATGACAAAGCCGATGACGTCATGGCATCAGGATTCCCTCGTTATTCGTGACGAGAGATACGTCCCGGAGATGCTCGTGAATAGCAAATTTGGCCGACGAAAATCTATCTTCTTAATGAATTACCTGAAATAAATACATAATTAAGCTGTTAAATACACGAGCATGATCATAAAAACGCATCTATTTATCTCATCACTTCCTATCGCTCGTAATTTGATCTCATCATTGTATCTCTTCACTTCATCTCATCACTTTCTCGAATCACATTCTCTCTCATCGCTTTGTCTCATCGCTTTCTTTCTCTATCTCGTTTCAGCATTCGTGTTGAGTTCCAGATGCGATTTGGCAGACAGCCAATATCGCGGATATAGCAAGTTCGCGAATAAACGAGGGAATGCCGTAACTTAGGGACCCGGGATCAGCAGGTGCGTTCATTGGAGATCCGACCTTCTGTTAACAACCCGATGATACTGGATGTAATCTCCAGCGAAACTTCGCTAGCCATGCAAATGGCGTGAGATTCCTCTCCAACAACAACAACAACAACCGCCGCCGGTGCTGCTGAAGCAGCGACAAACTTGGCTAGGTTTTTACTCATCACGTGACGCTTTTGTTAATTGGGCAGTGTGTTGGGTGGAGGAGGGTTTACGACACGCATGTTTGCTGTGACCCAACCGGAAGAGAAACCAATTATGAATCGTAATATTCAGCGTGAAAGCTGGCGTATGAAATTCAAAGGAAAAAAGAGCTCTCATTAAATGCATTGCATCGAGGGCACGCAGCGCTTTGACTTTGATGTAAGGCATCGGCTTTTAAGTCAAATTCTCATGACAACAGCTCCTGGCAAATCACCGGTGCTGCCGAGTTTCGGTGCCTACACAGACGATGCGTACGTAGCTAGAGACACAGACAGTGCGTACGTAGCTATAGCTAGAGACACAGATGGTGTGTACGTAGATAGAGACACAGACAGTGCGTACGTAGCTAGAGACACAGACAGTGCGTACGTAGTTAACAAGCACAAGAGCCTCCTGCTCAAAATCAGCATATGGTGGCATTCACCTTCATTGGTGGCCCTCAGCCAGTGGTGGCAATTCCACTTTACTAAGGCGGGGGGGGGGGGGGGTACAAGTCCCTCCAATTAGGCGTAGCATTGGTGGCATTTGGACCCCGACGCCTGGAGTCAAATAGGCTACCCTGTCTGCTTTCTTCCAATCTTGGTAGGCCGGAGCCTGGGCCTCTCCAGTCCGTGGGCCTCGGTGCAGGTGTACTGCCTGTACACTGGATTGCTGCACTACTGGTCTCACCACAGACCAACAACCACTATTAAAAATAAAATATAAAGGTGTCCCAAGATATAGATGCTCAACTCGAGCTATCAATGTTCTGATACGGGCATTGTCTTTGTACTGCTCACCTTTTGGCGTTCTCTGGTCTGACACTGGTGAGACAAGGCCCTAAAGAAGGCCGTCTCTGGTGTAGGACAATCGACTTCAAAGACAATGCATGTGTAGTGGTAGAGCGCTGGCTGCTGGTGGAAAAGGGTAACTGCGTTGTGTGGCAGTACTCGCGTAAGCAGGTCACGAGAGGGGGACATCTCAGGGAAAGGTCACAGAAGGGGCCTATCGGGAATCCTGGGAATCCGCTAATAGGTTCCAGAAAGAGGGCGTGGCCGAGGCAGAGCAAGGCCATGCTGGGAGTGTAAAAGCGGGCCCTCAGCGGGACCTCGCGGCGGTTACTGGAAGTGGGATATCCGTTGTGCTGTTCAAGATCGTCGTCATCACCATCTCGTCGTCGTCACCATCTAGTCGTCGTCTGCGTCTTCACAATCCCGTGGTGCTGTTAGTCAGACGGGCTACCAACTGTTCTAAGTAATGCCGCCGACAATAGACGGTCTTAATTATGATAGTGTGCACCCATATAGAGTGTGTGTGTTATCCCGATGGTGCTTGTTAAATAAAAGAAGTATTACTGTCTCCGATCTGCATCACTACATGTATAATTATATTATCAGCGATAATTATCAGGGCATGTTTGGTTGCATGTTCACCGCAAGTACTGTGTTAATGCGGACTTGATTCCATGCAAAAGGTTTCTTTTTGGTGTTTGGAACATCATAACACCTCCTGTTTAATGCTATAAAGGGTAAAAACCTATTCCTATTTTTCATACTTTGATACTGGGAAAAAAAGGCCCCATGGGACAGAACAGTCAGTGTTGACTTCCCACAAATTGGTGCTCATTTGATTGGCCCCTGAAGGGCAATGCGATGATCTGACCCGTCCAATCGGGATTTGAACTTGACACGTAACACTCACGAGTTTAACACCACTGCCACACGTTTAGTACGTTCAATAAAAAAATATATATTCATTGATGCTGGCCGGTGCGTAGAGGTCATAAACTCTGAGAAACTGATTTTGATTCGAGTTTTAGCCGTCTTTGATTAAACCGAGTTTTCATGTGATAAAACCATAAACCTATAAACTGTTTTTTTTTATTTTACCAGGTAAGGCCCCACTGAGCTACATAGTGCTCTTTCAGAAGCGACCTGGCCACAAATGAACCTTATGGCGGGACTCTTGGATCCCGAATAAACGGACGTGAAAATCGTAATTAATTTATTTTTGGCGACTCCGTCCCACCGCGCACATCAACGACGCGACCCGCCTGGCGCGGATCATTCTGTTGTCGTGTCGTCCAAGCGCAGCGAGGACGAATGCACAGAAGAAACAAAACTTTGATTAGTGCATCGTGTAGAGCTCGTCGAGCGGAATAGATTGCCGTATCGTTTGCCTTCAACAGACATAAAATGACGTTGCAACGCAGTTTATGCGAGAGCTGCGGGCTTATGGGACCCCGGGGTCCCGCCATAATGTTCAAATGACAGCTCAACTTAGTGGCTTATGTGGAAATGTATAGTAGCCAATTACTCTAAATGCATAATATTGATTCTAAATGTGGAGGGAAAAACCGGAGGGCCCGGAGAAAAATCTACACGACCAAGGGGAGAGAGACACGCAAACTCCAAACATACAGAAGGCGTCAGGGTCGGGATCTCACCCACGACTTCATGCATACCAGGCGAGGTAGTTAACATCTCACCACAGCCACACCCTGTGCAGTGGAGTCATGTCACCAATGACCGCACACACAAAAAACCTCACCACACTAAAATATTTTGTTCCGCACTTTATTTCACTAAATTCCAGCTGAGGATTTAATCCATCGGATTGACTCATACGACGAGAACGTTTTCACAGCAGTGTGCGGCAAAAGCGAAATGGATAAAGAGAGTCTTTGAAGAATATTTTTTTGGGGGGTGGGGGGTGGATAGGTTTTGTGAAAATCTCGAATGCAGCCGAGGTTGCACTCCTCTGTAATATTCTCCGGAACGGATAGTGTGCCTCGTGACGTGAAGTCGATTTCACGCGCCGGGAGTGTAAGTGAGAAAACGGCCAAGACACATTATGACGTATAAACAATCACAGAACTAACAAGAGACTGGGCCCGAGATGATGAAGCTCGCTCGAGAGCCTGATTTTCATCACAGGCGGCTGAAACCCGAGGGTTCTAATCCAACAGTGCTGGCTCAATGGGATCGACGAGGCCTTCCCGAGGCTTCCGAGGGGGGCGCAGCCATCTCCGCGACGTGAAAACGACAAGGCCCTTCCCCGGGTCAACGGGAGAGGTGGAGCAACGGGCAGAGCACTCCAGCTGACAATCGGCAAGTCGCGAGTTCACATCCCGGTCAGTCGGGGGTTTTACTCGTCCCATTTCTTTTTTGCGTGAGTACAGTACAATATGATACGTTACGATACGTTCAATGCATGTATGATACCTAGCTTTAGCGATTTAATTTTAAGGTTACCACGATACGATACGTTCAATGCATGTTAAAAGTTTTTAGAGCAGATATGATTGTTTCCTGAAAAAACTTTCTATTAAATTGCAGTACATATAGGTAGGCTAAGAATTTACCTTGTTTTTTTACTTTACATTTTACTGTGCAACACAGTATTGTAATTTATAAATACATACAGTATATAGTTTTTACAGTAAATTGCTGTTTTGCTAAATGATCACCATTCTTGAAGACTCCTGGGTAGACTAGGCCATCTTCGACTTACGATATTTTCGACTTACGATGGGGTCGTCGTAACGCATCTACATCGTAAGTAGAGAACTACCTGTATAGAGTTTCCCTTTGTGTCGTCTTACGCTTCGGAGTGGCACCCCACCGTGGTTAATGTGGAATTTCCACTGTGGTCTTGAGTCCAACAATGAATAAGTAATATTTTTAAAAAAATTTTAACACGCTTTAATGAAATGTACAGTACTAGTAATGGAAGAACTCCACGACTCCAAGAAGTGGCCCCGAAGCTTGCCATAGCGTAAGTGACCGTGGTCATTTGCAGGTAACGTCAGTTTACCATGGACAATTAGAGTCAAGCCGAAACATAACATATACAAATTAACAGAGGTGTGGACTCGAGTCATGTGACTTGGACTCGAGTCAGACTCGAGTCATGAATTTGATGACTTCAGACTCGACTTGGACTTGCATAACAATGACTTTGTCCCACCTCTGAGGTGTGGACTCGAGTCATGTGACTTGGACTCGAGTCAGACTCGAGTCATGAATTTGATGACTTCAGACTCGACTTGGACTTGCATAACAATGACTTTGTCCCACCTCTGCAAATTAATGTTTTAAAATATACGTTTTTAATTTTGTATTATAGAATATAGTATTGTCATCAGTATGACATAAGTACAGTATACCAAGTTTGCAGTCGATGCCACATTGGAAAGTGGGTAAAATTTTAGTTACAAGATTTGAGGATACAACAACAACACCAACAGAGTGAGTTAAATAAAATCGTGTAATAAAAATGTGCGATGCGCAACGCGCTCCTTGAGCAGAGAACGCCTTCAACTGTGCTGGTTATCGTCAATCATCGTCCATTCCCCACCCACCCCCGTCGATGTTAGACACAAGTGAGCTGAATTCTAAGCCCATATCGTCGTGGCGCTGCATCTCAAACGTTGAGGTAATTAAAGAAACTCCACGCATGAGATGAAAGGAAACGAGACAAAAACGAGGCGCATCTTAACCCCGCGGAGCCGCGAGGATTATAACTCTCACGGGAATTTAGCGCCCACCAGGGAACGCGTTCTCCATTTACATGAGGACGTGGCGTTCCACGGGCGGGGGGGGGGTGCGGTAATTTGCACGGAGATGTCCCGTGGCTACACCAGACAATGATCACGTGACGACACCAGGCAATGATCACGTGGCTACACCAGACAATGATCACGTGACGACACCAGGCAATGATCACGTGGCTACACCAGACAATGATCACGTGACGACACCAGGCAATGATCACGTGGCTACACCAGACAATGATCACGTGACGACACCAGGCAATGATCACGTGACTACACCAGGCAATGATCACGTGGCTACACCAGACAATGATCACGTGACGACACCAGGCAACGATCACGTGACTACACCAGGCAATTATCACGTGCCGACACCAGGCAATGATCACGTGGCTGCACCAGACAATGATCACGTGACGACACCAGGCAATGATCACGTGGCTACACCAGACAATGATCGCGTGACGACACCAGGCAATGATCACGTGGCTACACCAGACAATGATCACGTGACGACACCACAATGATCACGTGACGACACCAGGCAATGATCACGTGGCTACACTAGACAATGATCACGTGACGACACCAGGCAATGATCACGTGACTACACCAGGCAATGGTCACGTGACGACACCAGGTAATGGTCACGTGACTACACCAGGCAATGATCACGTGACTACACCAGGCAATGATCACGTGACGACACCAGGCAATGATCACGTGGCTACACCAGACAATGATCACGTGACGACACCAGGCAATGATCACGTGACTACACCAGGCAATGATCACGTGGCTACACCAGACAATGATCACGTGACGACACCAGGCAATGATCACGTGGCTACACCAGACAATGATCACGTGACGACACCAGGCAATGATCACGTGACTACACCAGGCAATGATCACGTGGCTACACCAGACAATGATCACGTGACGACACCAGGCAATGATCACGTGACTACACCAGGCAATGGTCACGTGACGACACCATGCAATGGTCACGTGACTACACCAGGCAATGATCACGTGACTACACCAGGCAATGATCACGTGACTACACCAGGCAATGGTCACGTACCTACACAAGGCAACTTGTCACGTGACTACACCAGGTAATGATCACGTGACTACACCAGGCAATGATCACGTGACTACACCAGGCAATGGTCACGTGACGACATCAGGTAATGATCACGTGACTACACCAGGCAATGATCACGTGACTACACCAGGCAATGATCACGTGACTACACCAGGCAATGATCACGTGACAAATCGACACTTTTGCTGTGCCACTCGGCAAGGCTCGCGAATGGTGGATTGGTGCTGATGTGTTGCGCAACCGTCTGGGTGCGTATGCATCGACACAAGCGAAGGTCATGATGCGTGTTTTTTGTTATTGTTGTGTTGTTATTTGGTGACTGGGCTTGATACCATCAATTCGCTCCGCTTGAAGAACCCAGATTAATCAGAATCTGTATTTGTACTGGATGAATCGGATTAACTATGATTTTTTTTTCCATAGATGTCCATTCGGAGCGGGTAAAAAAGTTACAACAACAAACAATACGAAAACATGAAAGGAGTCCAAACCATAGGAAAGGTAAACACATCGCTTATAAAAACATATTAATACATAAATGTATATGTACGTATATTGAATGTCTTTCGCACCGTATGTTTATTTTACCATATAAATCCCACTGAGATATAAGATTTTTCAGAAGCGACCTGGCCACACATGATAGCTTAACGAAGTGGCTTATCGTGTGGGATTTTCCAAATAATCTAAAAGCATGTTTAAATAATATGAATAATCTCAGGTGGCTAAGACTTGGATCCAAACCCAGCATCTCAGGGGTGCCAGCTCACTCAGTGGCTCAGGACACCACAGCCACTCAGAAAACCTCTAATTTCAATTATTTCTCACGTTAGATGTGTGGCAGATGAGATGAAAATAATAAATGAAACGTATCCAAGAGTTAATGAAACGGTTAGATTGCCTGTCAACGGCTGTATCAGCCTCTCAAAACAAACCTTTGCAATGATAATTCACCAACCCGCTAAACCTGGATACGGAGCACTAAATTATGCCCGATTCATTCACAGGCAGAGATTACTGTCTGGAATAGGTCACGCAGACATTCTGAATGCGGAATTTTCCAGAAGGCTTACATCGTTGCTCCATTATCTCAGACGTTAGGGGCTTGGCTATGCGTTCGCCGCGAAACCTCTGCACCGCGTTACGATCGTTCGTTTGGGGCTTTCCTTGCGGAAATTAAATCGTCGTCATCATCCGCCATGAAGGGCCTCCCCAATCCAGCGCAGTCTCTCTCGAGCTGATTTCGATACTCCATCTCTCCCTGGTGCAATGTCCTTTCGAATGCGTTCCTTTTTTTAATAGTTTTTTTTATTGTTATCTGTATTGCTATGTTTATTGTAATTGTTTTCTTATTCTTTTATTGTTTGTTTCATTGTTCTTTTGTAGTGTTATTTGCATCGTTCTTTCCATCCACAAAGGAAACACAGGTGAAACTTCCCGCAAAAAGGGGACTTCGTCTGAGCCTTGGGTACTGACATTCCTACCATAGTAGTGATGACAATCAGGAGGAGCAAATTTGCAGGCGATGGGAAGGAAAGGGAAGAAGGAAAGGGGGGTATGGGGGGGGTAATGCAACCAAACAAAATTTACGACAAAAACGCGAAACCCGAGTTCTGTCAATGTAATTTTCTCCGCGCGGCAGCTGACCGTCGTACGTTTGCAAAATATAAATACAATGGTGCGGCGTCGAGAGCAGATTCCCCTCTCGCCAGCAAGCACTCGGGGTCCTTCACCGGGGGGGGGGAGGCGCCCGGCGACGTGGCCACGTGAAGCCTCGGTGGCTGCTTCCACGGCGCGCGGCCCCCCCCCCTCGCCGTTCGGCCTTCACTCTCGCCGATGTGAGACTCACTGGGGGCATTATTGGATAAATATAACAAATTACACGGACAATTACTGAATGCTAAACCAACAACGTCCCATTATTTAACGCGTTGATATAATAGCGCGGATTTTCGCCTTCTTGCTTGGCGCACGCGCACACGTACACGCGCACGGGCACGTGTGTTTGTTGCGCATAATAACCACGATTAAGATAATTAAAGTAACCTTTGGGAACCCCCCCCCCCCCAACAAACAAAGCTCGCAAGTTGCCTAAATATAGGAAAACGTATGTACGGCGTCCGGCGTGCCAAGATCCACCCCGCGCAGCCCTGCCTAGGCACCTCTCGGCGAGAGCGCCAGCTCCCCACTGTGCACAAGTGACCACAAGTGACCACAAGTGCCCGCGTTTCGACGCTAACAACGCATTGTTAGCGCGGCCAATTTAAGGCGTGACCGCGTGCTTTTTTGTGCTGTTGTCGTGCCCGTCAGCGACGTTTGGTGATGCCACTTAGTGATATTTTAATCTGTGACTTTCCCACGATGTGGATCCTATTTTATGAACCCTGGAGGGACGATGCTGATGATCGTAGTCATAGGTCAAAAAGAAAAGCCTGACCTGAATTTACACTAAGGTCCTGAGTGCAAGGTGAATGCCCTAACCACAGCCATATTCAGGCTTAGAGACAAGAGCATTGCCTAAGTTCAGAAGCGCCTAGAAATATAGGCATTGCCTTGTGATATTGAAAATAGATTATGGGACCTCCTTTGCCAGTGTAGTATTCTTGAATGAGACCGAGACTTCGTAGAGGCCACACGCTTTTATTCCGATAACACTAGTCCTCAGGACTCACTGGGGGAACAGTCCCACACACACACAACCTAGGGAGGTACAGCCTCCGGCTCTATTCTCATTTCTCTCCTTCCCTAGCCTCCAGCTACTCTGTTACTCTCTTCCCTAGCCTACAGCTACTCAGCTACTCTCTTCCCTAGCCTACAGCTACTCAGCTACTCTCTTCCCTAGCCTACAGCTACTCAGCTACTCTCTTCCCTAGCCTACAGCTACTCTGTTACTCTCTTCCCTAGCCTACAGCTACTCAGCTACTCTCTTCCCTAGCCTACAGCTACTCAGCTACTCTCTTCCCTAGCCTACAGCTACTCAGCTACTCTCTTCCCTAGCCTACAGCTACTCAGCCCACTCAGTTCCAACGGGGCGGCATCCTCGAGGCTTGGGGGTCCAGGATCTCTGGCCGCACCACCTTCAGCTTCTCGTTAGATCGCCCCCTCCGCTCTCCGGGAGCCGTCTTATATATCCCCTCTCTCTGAGGGGCGGGGGTGTCTCGGGCCCTGGCTCTCGCCAGCCCCCTCCCCTCAGAGCGGTTCCAACCACCTCTCGTCCCTGTCGATCCGGGCCGGTCCAGACCGGTACGTACCTCTCCCCTAGCTTGTGTGACCTGTGTGACCTGTGTCAACCTTGGTGTCAACCTTGACCACCACACCAGCACCAAAATATGAGACTAGGTTTTCCCCTTTTTTCTGGCAACAAAACAGGTGTTAAGATGTTAAAACACCAAACTGAAACCTTTTTACAAGGAATCATGTGTGCATTAACCATAATGCTTGTGGTCAGAATGCAAACAAAAGACATACTCTGATAATATATGCATTGTCTTTGAAACTGATTGGTCCACACCAGAGACAGATTTCTTTGGAGCCTAGTCTCAAAACGGTGTTAGACCAGAGGACGCCAAAAGGCGTACAGCACAAAGACAATGTACTATCAGAGTAATGAGAGCTCGGGGTTGAGCAGCTACATCATGGGACCTCCTTTCTAACGAGGGCGAAACCTGTCCACGGTTGACTCGTTTGTCTCACTGCTGCCCCCCCATTGAGATGGCCGCACGTTCAGTTGTCTCTGCATTTGGTGGTCTAAGCAAAGACACGTCCACTCAGCTCTACGAGGCGAGGCTGCACGTCATGTGGTCACATGTGGTCACATGACGTGCATGCAAAGGCGTGACGCAGAGTCGTGCCTTCGTAATGTTTGCGAGCGGCACACTTTTCAGTGTTGTTAAATGTACGTACGCTGAACTTCTTTCGCACCGTGTGTAGTCCCGTGCTAACCAGAGATGCAAAATCTACTCACTCACCCAATCACCTAGCAACTCACTCGCTCACCCAACACACACGTGTGTGCTGTCATATCTACTCACTCACCCACTCGCCCGCACCGTTGCGCACGGTTAAATCTATTTGCTTCCAGCATGCACGGCACGTTCTCCCGTTGGGATTGGTTTTGAAGCGAGGCTCTCCTGGAAGAATAACAGTTACATGTTTTTCCTCGTTTGTTCCTTTCGGCTGTACGTGTGCAATGCGACCGATTCACCGTTTCTGGCATCGCAACTGCAGGGCGGCCACCTCGCTGGGGTGGCGTGAGTAAGACTTTGTCAAGGACAACATCTACGGACAGCAGCCACGCGTGCGGTGTTTGCCCTGACCAAACAGAGCCGACGCACCAGGGAGAAAGGACAGCGGCGGCGGCGCTGTGATTGCAGCAGCAGCTGCTGCACCAGCAGGGACACAAACTCGGATTTTAAAGAAGGGTTCGCCAAGCGGGAGGTGAACGGGACTGATGGGCGAGTGCCGACAACGACGGCTGCTGTGCCTACCATGGGCTTCTGGGTTGGCGGCTCCTCAACTAAAGATGAGCTTACAATTTTGTTGTCATTTTAAAAAATAGATGTATTACTAAAATTATCATGTCAAACAGAAGGGACAAGAAGGCTTTGACGCCTCCTTCCCCGTGTCGGTCGCTCCACCAAAGATGTAAATTGTGTTGTACACAGTTATACTTGTCACGGCGTCGAGAGCCGAGATTGGTGGAATTGAATGGAAACCCAGATTCACACCGCATTTCATTTGCACGGTCAACTCCGCTTAGCAACCCGGAGAAATCAGAGGCGAACGTGAACCAGAAATCAGACTCTGGATCTCAGCAGCACCGCCTAAGTGTCTCAGACACGGCCACTGAGCCCCCCCTCCCTCCCCCGCGAAGAGCAAGCCGGTGAAATTCAATATTAAACTCTTTCCCCTTTCCCTGAACTGGCTCAGTCCCCGACTCTCCAATGCCCTGATCTGACGAAATGTTAACCCCGTCGCTGACTCTCGGCGCTGACAACGCACGGAGTCGCACAGCAGAGTTGCGCTGTCACGGCCAGCGGCCTGTCCCCCCCGTGCCGTCTTCACAACTTAACCGCCCGTTCGTTTCCCCGAGTGACGGGCAGGGAAAGGGCGCGCACGCAGCCAGAGACGGGGAAGCACATCTGTGCAGGCGCGGGGTCCTAGCTGCGTGCAAGTCCCCTCTTCGAGGATGAAGCTCAGGGCGTTGACAAAACGGCCAAAGGCCCCCTCCCAACTTGGCTTAATCGCCCGGCACCCATCGATGAGGGTATTTAGTTTGGGAGTTGTTTAACGGCGGCTGGCCAACGTGGAGCAGCCATGAGACCTCTCCGTGTCGCCATCGGAGGTCGGGTCGCAAGTTCGAGTACCTGTTGTGGGGGGCAGGGGCAGTGGGGGGTGGGGGGGGCACGTGACCACCTAAGGACACGGGGCCTTCAGTCACTGACGATAGAAGCCGGACTTCTGCACAGGATTGCCACCTCAGGAATTTGCAACAAAATAATCAGAACACATCAGACTCAGAGGAATAATATACTCTTTACTCTTTGGTTCTGTCGGTAAAGTCACGTAGTTAGAAATAAAATGAAATAAATAAAATATCTCACAACACAGATAAGGCCCCACTGAGCTATGTAGCTCTTCTTTCAGAAGCGACCTGGCGATCACAAATGATAGCTCAGAGAAGTGGGCTTATCTACATCGCGTGGAACACTACAGCATTCGAATACTCTAATGTTGAGTGGTGCATCACAATCATTATTATTATTACCCCACTGATACAACTGTCACTCACGTTTAATGTGTCTATTTGGGCTAAATGGGACCCCACACGGTTTAAATGTGGGGGATGCACTTTCCAATTTCGTGTGGCAATCGGCAGCGCTGGGCTTGCTTCACAGGCCTGATGCTGCTGACACTCACGGCGAGTTGAATCCTTCCCACCGGGTTTCGCTCCGTAGACGAATGCTGCTGCGGAACTTGAACTCGTCAGGGCACCGCTTTGGCGAGGTGTTAACTACCTTGCCTGGTATGGAGGAGGTCGTGGGTTCGATCCCGTTCCCGATCCAGACCCTGAAGCCTGCTGAATATTTGAAGTTTGCATGCTCCTCTGTCTCTCTCTCCCCGTGGTCGCGTGAATTTTTTCTCCGGGTCCTCCTGTGTTTCCCTCCACGTTTAGAATCAATGTCACGCATTCAGAATATTTGGCCACAATACAATTTCCCCATGATGATGAAAAGCCGCTTCGTCGAGCTGTTATTTGTGATGGCCAGGTCGCTTCTGAAAATATATAGCTCAGTGGGCCTTACCTGGTTAAAAAAAATATCTTTAGTTTATACTCTTTGGTTCTTTCGGTAAAGTCACGTAGATAGAAAATTAATCAATCACGACTGTTTCGATCACAACGTCATGATCTATTAGTTTTCTATATATGTGACTTTACCGAAAGAACGAAAGAGTATAGGATTCCTGCAGTCACGAAAGCTTCAAATCAAGAGTGTTTAGTTTACTTTTGCACAAAACACTTGAGGGAGTTGCTTCGGAAGTGTCGCCGAGCCATTTTCGCAGACGAAAAACAACAACGCTATACAAACTCTCCGCCAGACTGCGGCGAGGAGCGAGAGAGTCTCGCGCGCCAAGCTGGGCATTTGCCCAGCTGGCATTGCCACAGCTTTCGCGAAACAACTGGGCGAGGCGCGCCGCGGATGAACCCCATTCGCGAGATTTATGGAGGGCCCAGCCGCTCGCGTAAAAGGAGCGCACGGCGCCTTTGAGTGACGGCAGAGCCCGCGCCACAAACACGCCGCACGGGAACGCGAGGCAGGGTTACTCGGCGGGCAAAACCGCGAGTGCGTGTGTGTGTCGGGTGGAGGGGTGATCGCCCATCTGCTCGTTACCCCAAGCCAAAACGTGGAGACTCTATGTTACTATGCCAGGGCAGAGTGTCCTTAAAAGGTGGGCAATGTTCACGTTCTATGAAGTTGTACTAAGTCTATACTCTTTGGTTCTTTTGGTAAAGTCACGTAGGTATAAAATAAAATAAATCACGACGTTTTGGGCGCAACACAAGTGTCCATCATCAGGTGGGAAAACATGGTCTTCTGCTGATGCAAACTGTTTTAAAAGGTTTGAAATGGGTGTAGCCCAAGGATCATAAAGAAGTGGCCGGGGCTAGTGATGTTAATGTGAGAAATTAGCATGTAACTGTAAGGCATAGAGAGAGAGACACAGAGAGTTGGAAATAACAGCTGATATAGGCAGGTAGGATGGAAACATCACAGTGAGTTAAGACTTTACCTGGTTAATAACGTCCTTCCAATGATTGCTTAGTTTGTACCCATCCTCTCGGTTGAAGTTGGCTTCATGAAAAAATCTCTGAAGGTAGCTGGTAGGTTTCAGAGTACCTCCATCTTGGAATATTCTATTTCGTGTGAGCCCACAGTGTTAAAAAAATGATTGGCAACAGCAGTGGTATTGGTCCTACCGTTTTTCAGATCTGCCTTGTGTTCATGAACGCGGTCCGAGACAAGTCGTTTCGTTTCCCCAATGTAACTGCTTCCGCAATCACAACTTAGTTTGTAGACACCAGGTTATTGCATGTCAGGAATCGCATCCTTTACAGATGGGATTAAATCACGGATTTTGTGTACTGTGTTGATACGAACCTGGATCTTGTGTTTGTTTTAGATTTTGGAAATATTTTTGGTAACCCCTGCTATGTACGGTAAAGTTATGGTTTTTGTTGGATCCTCAGAAAGTTGTCTCCGCATGGCTGGGGAGACAACTTTGCGGATTGTACGGTCCGAGTATCCGTTCATCCTGAGGGCTTGGTGTATGTGCTCTGTACTGGTCGGAGATGCAATGGGCCCTATGGTGTAGTGTTTTGATGAGGGAATAATTCAGGGCTGGATGGTGGTGGGAGTCAGGCTTTAGATAGGCATCCATGTGGGAGGCTTTTCTGTAGACCGAATGTCCCAACGAGCCATCAGGTCTCTTCTCGATCACAACATCCAGGAATGGCAGCTTGCCATCCTTTTCCACTTCCATGGTAAATTTGATAGACGGGGGTATGGAATTGATGTGGTTGAGAAATTGGTTCAGTGCTGGCAGGCCATGTGGCCAGATGACGAACATGTCATCCACATATCTCTTCCACAAAAGAAGGACGTAGGGTGGATGTCTGGATGGCATCTGTCTCAAATGTATCCATGAAAACATTCTCTACCACTGGCGATAAGGGAGAACCCATAGGGGTACCCTCATTTTGTTTGTAAAATGACAATTTCAGGTGAAGTATGTGTTGGTGAGGCAGTGCCTTACCGAATTTGGTACATCTGGATGCAGTCCTTGTTGGACCAAGTCTTCAATGATTGCAATGGTGTCAAATACAGGTATATTGGTGAACAGAGAGCATCGAAACTGACAAGCAAATCATCTGGAGACAGTGATATTTCCTTGATTAGAGAAACAAAGTGAGCTGAGTTAAGTACAGCTGAGGTGATTTTGCCCGTGAAAGGAAGCAGGGTCTCAGAAAGAAATTGGGCCAGTTTGTAGGTGGGTGAGTTAATGGTGGAGACGATAGGACAGAGCAGGGTACCTACTTTGTGGATTTTTGGAAGGCCATATAATCTGGGTGGAATAGCAGCTGCTTGGACGAATCGATAAGAGAAGTCGAATTAGTGATGATATTGTTGGTTTTTGTAGCTAGGCGGTTGGTGGGATCTCTGTTGATTTTGGTATAGCTGGCATCATTAAAAAGGTCCTGAATTTTGTTGTTGTAAGTGGTTTTATCCATGATGACAGTGGCATTGCCCTTGTCAGCTGAGAGGATGACAATGTCATCTCTGTTTTTTTATTTAGAGAGTTCAAAACGCTCGTCCTTGCTGATGTTGTTAATGGGTTTCTTAGCGTTTTTGAGGATAGCAGCGATTTCAAATCTAGCACCGTCTGCCAGGATGTGTCCCAAGCCTTTGAGGGCTACGTCGACCTGGGCAATGATGTCATCCACTGGGATGTGTTTAGGGGTGACTGCGAAATTTAACCCTTTAGCTAGTACCGATTTTAGGCTTTCGTAAATTGGAATGTTACTATGATTGATGACAATCTTGTTAACATCTACCTTTTTAGCGTGTGGCTCTGGCTTCTCAATCAAGATTGTACTAAGTCTATCACTCTTTAAAGGATGATAGTTCAAGTCACCACCGCACACCCCCCCCCCCCCGTCCCTATTTTCTCAGTGTATACCAGCTGGGACAATTAATCTATGAAGTCGATTCATTTACAAAAAATCCCCAACACCCACACTCCCCGGAAAATGGACAGATGAACAGGGCGAAAGTATACATGTTTCCATAAGCCGAGTTGGAAAAAGTTTTAAGAAGAAGTAGCATTCCTTAGATTTGTACCACGTGTATTATCGCAATGTTATTTACGATTCTGTCTTGCAAGGAGGCCAAACATTTGCGGATTCTTTGACGTTAAGCAAAGCTTCCGAATAAGTAACAATCAGATCTTGTTTGGGGAAGTCGTTTCCTTTGAGACACGTTTTTTTGCCAAGGAACAGCGCTGAGATCCTCCGCCGGCAAACAAAGTAACAAAATGCGTTAAAGACATTCACAGCGGATTATAATATTGAACAAACGAAAATAAAAGCAATGCATTCGTCAATGACTCCGTGTGGCCTATTGGGGAAAATCAATAATCGGTGAGGTTTAGGGCAATGGCCGTCCTTCTTAGCACATCAACAGAGGCCTATTATTAAATGAATGCAATAATTACATTAATTATTGTATTAATATAAACCAAGTGAATTATTTAATCATCCAGGAAGACGCGCTGAGTTGTGTGACTTTTTTCAGGAGGGTCCTGGCATTGGGTTTTTTTTATGTTAAGAAGTTGTCAACCAATGAATGATCAGTTGTGTTTATTGTGGCCGTGGGACACAACCGGAGCACCGCACGTAGATCGCAACTCAATCCACGGATTGAAAACTCACTTCTTTAGAACTGCCCTTTTGTGTTTGGTTTGTTTGTCCTTCCCCCGTACACCTCCGATTAGCAGTGTTGGCTACGTACGGTGAGAACGAAATTCAACATACACACATCGATTCTTCCTTCAAATATTAGAGAGCCACTGTAGCTAGGCACTTTTCAATCATCTTAATTGAAAACTCATTTCTTTAGAAGTACCCTTTGGTGTTAAGTTTGTGTTCCTTGCCCTGCACACCTCCGTTTAGCACGGTTGGCTACGTACGGTGCGAAAAAAGTCCAACGTACATACTAGCAGCTGCATTTTGCACAAGAGTCTAACCAAGAACCTCGAATCATGAACAGTGCCGCATGCGGGTCTAGGGGTCACCACTGGGATGCCTGTCGCTCCCGCGCGTTCACGTTGTCAACCTGTCCAGCCCCCTCCAGCCGCTACTGAGTTGGTATCGTACCATCGTTGCCATCGTCATCACTACCATCGTTACCACCATCATATCATCGCGACTACCACGCATGCGAGGGGGCAACACTCTATGCCCGTATAGATGAAAACAGATGGCGATTAGTCAACTGTGGCTGTACTGCCTTCTCTTGGCGAGCCAGGGTCAAGCTCCTCGACTGGTATGCAGGAAGTCGTGGGTTATCCCGACCCTGACGCCTGTTGTATATTTGGAGTTTGCATGTTCTCTCTCTCTCTCTCCCAGTGGTTGCGTGGATTTTTCTCCGGGTCCTCCGGTTTTTCCCTCCACATTTATTAACATGCGTTCAGAGTATTTGGCTGCTGTAAATTTCCACGCGATAAGCCAATTCATTGAGCTATCATTTTGCGGCCAGGTCGCTTCTGAAAAAGCGCTACATAGCTCAGTGGGCCTTACTTTGCAAAAACCAAAGTTTAGTTTAAACAGTTCAGTTTATTCATGCCTGAGCCACAATACAAACTGGTTGCGTCCAATGCAGACAGCGCTTAGCACGTGTTTACGAGATGCCGGACCCTCGCACGCATTCGGAAACACAGACAATGGTAGGGCGGTACTCATCTTCGTTGGTGGCCCTGAACCAGTGGTGGATATTCCACAGTCCCATGGGAGTGTCAGTCGATCCATAGGACATCCCCACCACTGTTGGATGTTGCTACAAAGTGTTACTCGCTTTGTAGACTTTATGGAGACGATTGATGGAGGTGATCCACGATAAGGATTTGAACTCACGACCTTCCCAAGGATCTTTTGTTTGGCAGCGTCCGCCCGGCTGTTGATTGTCGCTGCACGCAGAAGGCAGCATCGGGTAAACAACTTGGACATTCGGAATACAGCATGGAAGGAATGCATTGTAGTTGTGACTATGATGAGGAGGCAGTGGTGGGTGGAATGCGAGTGCAGGGTGCAGGAGGAGGTAGTGATGGGTGGGACGCGTGTGCAGGGTGCAGGAGGAGGAGGAGGAGGAGGGCAGGTCGCCGAGACTGGCATTGGATCGGCACCCAGAGGTCGGCGACCAAGGGGAAGAGAAGACCTAAATCCAGGCGATGATGATGATGATGATGAGACGGTAGGTGAGGACTTTGGAGGTCAGATATCGACTGTCCAACAACTGTGAGGTCAGGCAGAAGGAAGGAAGCGACGACCAGAGGTGCGGTGGCATGAAGAGCATTGCTCGTGGCGACCTGTTGACCTCGACTTGATCGCACGCTGTTTGACCGTCGCGCGTGTACAGAGGGAGTGTGAAGGGGGCGCTCCGTTTCTGTGACTGACGCCGGGAGCACAGGGGCAGGTACCATGTCACTGGGAGGCTGGGGCGACTGCTCTAAATCCGATGAACGTCAAGAAGAGCTGAACGAACAACGCGACGCCTGATCAAGGGAACCGCGCACGCGGTCCGTACACCGGGGTGGGACTCTTGGGCGAGAACGAACCGGCTCCCACTCGGGGAGAGGCAAGAGGCAGCGAGCGTTTGGACAGGGGATGTTGGGATGCCGGAGCGGAGGAGCGAGCGGCACGTCCTTATCACAAACACGCTGCCACGCGCGCGCTTGGCCTTGCCGGCCGCGACACGACAGAGCGCGCCAGATGGTGGCGGCCAAGCAGGAGGTGTTGCTGTGTTTTATTTTTGCTCACGTCTTTGAAAACGACTCTGCTGGCCACACGCTGAACCCGAGCCGGGGAGAAGGCTGCCCACACAACGGAAAGGTGGCCCGAATAAGGGCGTCTGTGTGGTTGTTCCCCCCCCCCCCCCAACTCCTTGCTATTAAAGCCTCGCGCAGATTTATTGACCGACTTTGTAAGGCGGACGGCCAAATTGCCCAGCTTTGGGACGGCCTGCAGCGTAAACTTCCCAACAAAGAGTTACCAAGGCCACGCTATTCATCATCTTCTCTGCTAAAGTTCCACGGCTTTAATTGCCTAGGAATGCTCAAGGCTTTTATTTCCCCCACAGAAAAACAAACTTCAGTTATACGGCGATTAAGGTTTTAACACCCGCTCGGGAGGAGGGTGAACGATATTTGGGCCACAATCCCGAAGCAAACACCGCCAAAGAAGCACTCTCTTCATAGAATGCGGGAACAAAAGGTTGAGAAGGAAACGTCACTCACGCTGAAAAATAAAAACCTAATATTTATTTTACCAGATAAGGCCCACTGAGCTGTTTTATAGTTCTTTTTCAGAAACAACCTGGCCACAAGCGATTGCTTATCACGCCGAAGTTTATGGCAGCCAAATAATCTCAACGTACGTTGATTCTAAATGCAGAGGGAAAAATCGCAAGAGATGGAGAAAAATCAACGCGACCATGGGGAGATACATGCAAACTCCAAATATGCAGCAGACTTGAGGGTCAAGATTGAAATCACGATCTCTTGCATACCGGGCGATGGAGATAACGTCTTGCCACCGTGGCACCCCATCCATGATCCATGCGCATGTATCACGCATGGATCATGTATGGCATTCGTACGTGAGTTTGTCTTCATAAGTATTTAACGAGCAGTACATAAGTTGACGAGTAGGTGTCAGAGTATAACGACTGTCTGCATATTTCAAGAAGTAATGTTGTACACTGGTGTGGGTCTCCAAGTTATGGCAAAAGCCTTTGATTGATTCTGGCCCGTTATCTCAAGCATGAGTCCCGAACAGCAACACGACGTTGTACTAACGTTTGGTCCGTAGTGGATCCACGTGCACAAGAGTTATCGTGACCCCCCCCCCCACACCCGGAGGCAATTCCTCAACGCTTTCACCCTGAGCCTGCAAGAGGCGACAGTGTGCGACGTTGGGCAACGTTAGACGCTGGACGTTGCACCCGAAGAAAATGTGGCACTGCTGAATTCAATGCTGCAGTCAATTTATTCCCACGCTTGTTCAACCAGAGAAGCCCTCAGCCGAGTCTCGGACTCTTCTATGGGACGCGTCCTGCCAAGCTTTCGCAGCAGAGGGCAATATTGCTCTGCGTGTGATCCCAACTGAGTCATTGGCCGTGAAATTTTTCAGGGAATTTTGATGGGTTTGGCCAATATCAGTTGCATTGGAACACGTAGGCTTTCGCGACCAATATTATCCATAAGAGGTTTTTTTTGTGCTGAACCAGTAACGAATTGGTATGCTCTGTTTACGTGACAAACTTTACGAATTGGCTTTGTCAGGTGGTGACGTGCTTGACGACACATTTATATTTATGCGATCTAACCCAAACAAATCTCTATTGTGGAGAACTTATTATTTTATTAAAGGCTTAAAGGCTACTTACATGCGCAAATGAACACTGGGCGATGCTAATCCCTGTTCGTGGACCAAAGGCAACGATGAAAATTCCAAATTTCAATTGCTGGGTCCAGTTTTTTTTTATTCTCTCCGTAGAACAATCACTAATAGACTTATATATTATATTAGATAGAAACTTATATACGTAGAAATGTGTCGTCAAAGACGCCACCACCCGAAAGGTATACAGGGTGCTTCAAAGAAATGTTAACGCTTCCGAGAATTTGCAACAAACCCACAAGCAATGTGCTGCCTCCAGGCTCTGGAGGCCACCTGGAGAAAATTCCAGGCACGCGTTGACAATGATGGCGAACAAGTGGAGACTCTGACTGTTTAAAGCTATTAACATTACATTTGTTATCACGTTACAGTGTATTATCCGTTCTTTTTCCATTAAAAACGATAGTGCCATGTTTAAGGCGACTATAAATAAATAAAAGTTTGATGTGGATGAATGAGCGTTAGCTCAAAACAACCTCTATTATGGATCAGTTGCGTTGTATGCGGTTTTTTTAAGCTATGGGAGGAAACCAGAGAACTTGGAGAAAACCCCATGCAGAACCGACCGAGTGGTTGTGGGGGGTCGTGATGAAGGTACGAACGCACACACACAGGACGTGGCACCCCGAGTCGGAAGTCGAACCCAGGGGCTCTTCTTGCGACGAGGCGTGAATCTATCACCGCGGCCGCCCTGCCACCCTGGGGGCACTGGAGCGGCCGTTGGCCATCGCTGGCCCGGCATTGGCGGGGGGCTCACGGGTCTTCTTCACTCGCTGCCCCGTGTCCCTGCTTCTGACAAAAAGGGGGCCGCGTGCTGTGATGAGGCTTCGCTGTGTGCGCCCCTCCAGCCGGTGAGTTCGCGTGCGTGGGTGGGAGGTGGGTGTGCTGTGAATAATTAATGAGGCGTTCCCTCTTACTGTGTTGAGTAATGTATTGTCACATAGGCAGTAGAAAGGCATTGCCTTTAGCAAGCGGTTCGTTGCAATAAGGGCAATAAAAAAAAGTACGTAATTGCCTATATGCTGACCGAAACATTCCGATGCAGGCGCTTGCAGGCAACGTTCTTATCCATGGCGGGATAAATAAAAGGCGGAAATTGGGAAGAATCTGCGAGCTGATCATTTTCACGAACTTATTGCGAGGCCGCAGATAAGAGGAGGCGCAGATCGGGGGCGATTTCTCTGCGGCTGGCATCAACCGCTCCGTGGGGCTTGCGCTGGCGATGTCGGCGGCTCCGCACGAGGTGACGCGGCCGGGGCCACGGCAGAGCCGCGAGAGGGACGTCGCGGAGCGTCGGCCTCCTCCGGCCTCGCCACGGATAACGAGGAACCCGCAGACAACGAGGATACGGGGAGAGGGGGGAGAAAAAAATCTGGACGCAGCAAATGAGATGTGGAATTTTCATCGTTGCCTTGGGGCCACGAACAGAGATTAGCATCGCCCAGTGTTAATTTGTGCACGTGAGCAACCTTTAAACCTTTTAAGAAAAAAATCATCTGTTATAATAGATACTCTTTGGGTCTTTCGGTAAAGTCACGGAGATAGAAAAATAAAAATAACTCACGACGTTTCGATCGCAACACAAGCAATCGTCTTCAGGTGAAAAAATACAGCAGGCGGACTGCTGAGGCAATAGAAATATAGTATTTTTTAAATTATTTTTCTATCTACGTTACTTTACCGAAATACCCAAAGAGTATGAATTCTGGGAGTCCGTGCAACCTCCACTCACCCTGTGAGAGCAACAACAGTTTGGTACATTTGGGCATCCGCGCCATTCTTATGGCACAAGACTATTTCGAAGGAAGGTGCTGCGTCTCGCGGACACAATCTGCAGTGGTTTTACCGGAGTGGAGAATATCGCTATGTGGCGTCCAAAATTTTCCATTAAAAAAATAGTTTTACTAATTTGCACCGTAATTCAGGCCTACTATGTATGTGTGTTGAATTTCTTTCGCACCGTACATAGTCAAACGTGCTAATCGGAGGTGCAGGGGAAGGACAACAAACTAAACACAAAATGCAGTTTTAAAGAAAAGAGTTTTCAATTTAGATGATTTGTAAGTGCTTAGCTCCAGTGGCTTCCTAATATCGGAAGGATGAGCATTCCAGACGGCCACAGAAGTGCATCCGAAAGCGAGCGATGGTGGTGACCACCGTCTTTGTTAGAATGCCAGCAGCAAAAATCGCTGCTACTGCGAGGATGACCGGAGTTCGCGTGATGGTGGTTTATGATCCTTGACGAAATCAGCGAGGCGTCGTGATTCATTCGTGGCGAGCATTTTGTCGTGCAATGAGTCCGAATGACGTCGCGAGATCTTTAAAGTTCGCAGTGACGGTGACGCGACCCGCGAGCCTCCACTACGCACGGGGCAAACAAACGCGGGGTCGGGGGTCACGAGGTCGCGGGGTCATGGGGTCGCGGCACCGCCCTGGCACCGCCACGGTGTGCGGTTCACGCCAGGAGCTGCCCCACGTTGAGGTCGATGGAGCCGAGCGCACTGAGGGGATGGGGGTGGGGGTGACCGGTTGGGGGGGGAACTTGAAACCCGGAACGACCGCACTCAGCTTCGTAGCCTGGAGCCACGATTGGAGAGCAGAATCGGCCGTTGCTTTATTCACGCGAGCGTATTTCGGCCGCCGCATTGCGTTCGATCGGTACCACTTTGATCATTCACTACGTGACACGACTTTTGTCCCTGGGTAGTAAGAGTTTTTATTTTTTATTTTTTATGCCTAAAAAGTATAGAAAATGGCTATTATTCCAAACAAACATTGCTTTTGTGAACAGGACTTTATGTGAAGGAATGAGACAAATGTGCACGTTTTCACATTGAAAATTTCAAAATATCACTGTCCTGGACACAAAAGCAAAGTTTGTAGGGAATAATATCAATTTTCCGTACTTTTGAGGCATGAGCAATTAGGAAATAACACTTACTGCCCAGGGACAAAATTTAGTTTTTGTTACACAGTGCAATGAAATGACGAATGCTCCGATTGTTGTAGTGATTCGGTCGACTTCATCCAGCAGTGAAAGTAAAGTATGTATTATTATTAATTGATGAGTGTGGCTGTCTTATGTGGGGACCAGCTCCTGCCAGAGGAATGTGGAATTCCCACAACTGGTTCAGAGCCACCGTTGGAAATGAGTTCCACCCCGATGCCAGTCTGAGATTGGGAGGCGCTTTGATCTTTTACGTGCGTACCATCAATGTTTCGCGAAGATTTTATGAAGTGTAATCAACAACTTCACAAATTGCAACACCCAAGAATAAAATTACGTAAATAAGTTCCACACAACTGCCTCGGGACACTCATTATTCCGTTCTGGGATTACGGAATAATTAGCAGAGCACACTTTTGATTGAACGCTCAGCAATCAGTTAACGAATACGACTCCATTCTACTGACAGGAATGTTATAAATGGCTGGATTATCTCACAGGAATCTGAGAGCATTATATCATTATTAAATTACGGGAAGGGAACGTGGGAGGATGGGAGCTCCCGATAAGTTGTTTTCTCGAAAGACAAAATACCGAAGCGATCCATTTCGAGTTTTGCCCTCGCAAATTTCAAACCGTTCGTAAATTGCAACCCCCCCCCCCCCCCAAAAAAAAGTATTTGAACATTTTACTACTGGTCGTTGCCGAGGGTAATTGCGCATTAATAATGCAGGTTGTACGTTCTCGCTTGTATCGCAAATTAATTGTTAAATTAATTAATTCGTTGCAATTACTGAACTGGTGTGCTGCAATTCATTATCCGCCAATTTACCACGAGCAATACTCAGCAAAACTAATCTCTGTAATACTATCAAGGGTATAGTGCGTGCGTGCACACGTGCATGAGTGTATAGGTACTGTGTGTGTGCAGGAGCGTATGTGTGTAGACTGTTGGGTGATATGGGTAGCTATGTCGTGCAATGGTTAACGCGTTGCACTATGAACCCAGCGACCCGAGTTCGATTCCCCGCTCACAATCAATAACAGTGGTGAATATCTGAGTGGGTCCTGGACCTCCCCTAGGTTGATTCAGCCGCAATGAGTACCTGGTGCGGTGTATAAACATCATCACTGGAGAGACAAAGGCGGCCGGGCATAGTGTTGGCCACCCACCCCCTCATTTGCCATTCCGGCCTTCATAGGAGCTCATTAACAGCACTTGCCCCAACAGTCTGTTCAGGCTATACGGGGGATATTTGTCTTTGTTTGTGGATGAAGTAGTGGCGAAGTGGTTATCGTACTGGGCTATTGACCCCTTTGTAATGGTGATGGCATCAACAAGAATTGGCCGTGAAGGCCTCTGGGCCTTAACCTTGACCTACAATATATATTCATACACATATCTCAACCCTGATGAAGCGGAGCGCGGAGTGATACAACGCACGTGGAGAGAATAAAGGAGTGAGCCCTTTCAATATCCCAGATTGTGCCCAGTTGGCACTAGACAATTTTTATTAATTTAACTAACATGCATTTATGAATAACAAAGCACACTTTCGAGCCACACTTTTTCCCCACGTGGTATCTGACGCTATTATCGTGAGAGCAGAGATGGGGCGAGTGGTTTTATAATCGGCTAAGCTATTCATTCTATTCTGTTCTTGCACATTGCAGAATTATGCTCCTGCTGCTGCTGTCACCTGATGAGGTTGGTTGTTATTGTTGTAATCATCAGTGAAACGTCACAGTGCTCAAATTGTAAATGTTGTGGCCAGGGGCGGTTTCTTCATTAGGGCGATTGGGCGACGCACCACCAATGTCATTCAACCACAGAGTCACGCTCGCCGTCACTGTGCCTCTGGATATAGTCCAATCAGCGTCATGTCACGTTCTGTGGAGTACCGCCTCTTTTTGGGCGATTTCACTCCGGCTGAGAATCGCCCCGAGTGGCCCCATAGACTTACATTCAAATATGTTTTTTTTCGAACGGCGGGCGCTGCAATGCATTCTCTATGGCTCCGGGAGGGCTCGCACTAAAGTGCTTACGTCATCATACGTAAGTACGTTTATCCAACAATATAATTTGTCGCCACCTAGTGGAATCTTTAATAAAATAAACTTGAGTGGATTGTATTAATAGTGAGTATAGAAACAAACAAGATGTATTGTAAGAGTCACTTTATTTTTCATTAATATTAAAGAAGTGAAGTGGCCTTTACATGCTTAAGCTGTTAATTTATCCATTGCATGGGTGGACCTTATCCTTATCAATCATCCAGACATTTGCCCTCCCTGAGAGATTTTGCAGGAGCCGCCACTGGTTGTGGGTTTAACTCTCCCAACGCACCGGTGTGTAGAACTGGTAACTAATTGGCACGTTTTCTTTACGTTTCAAGTTTTTTTCAAGTTTCATTTATTAGGTGTAGCCCTGTGAGCCATGCGGCTCTTGAGTCGGGTGCAACCGCAACAAACAAAATATAAACAGAGAACATCTTAAAGCGACGATGCGCAACAGAAACATCCTGGAAAAACCAGCAAATCTTCCAGAAAAAAACACTGTATTACAACGCTGTGTGCAAAAATCCCAATATGATGCAAGTCAAACAATAACAACCATAAGACATAATAATAGGGTTTTCCCCCTCCTTTCTGGCAACAAAACCGAAACCCTTCCACAAGGATTCATGTCTCCATTAACCACAATACTTGCAGTCAAAATGCAAACAAAAAACACGCTATGATAATATATGCATTGCAGACATTAATCCTTGTAAAAAGGTTTCAGTTTTGTTGGCGAAAAAATGGGAAAACCCCCATCATTATATTTTTTACGGGACGAACCTTACCCATTGGCTATGTTCGGTGGTGGCAGGGTTTAACGACACATTTATATTTACGCGATCTAACCCAAAAAAAACCTCTCATTGGATAATATTGGTCGTGAAGGCCTACGACTACGTGTTAAACTTCTGCTGCCATGATGAGAGGGCTTTAGCAGGGAGAGTTTGTGTCGTGTCGCTGTTCCTCCTTGAGTGAAGGAGCGCAGACCACAGAGGGTTTACTGTGCAGTCCGTAGTCTGGGTTGCATGGCCAATCACTATTGTGGATTGTCTTTAATGTCTCTCTATGGGTCTCTATGTATCTCTATTGGTCTCGATGTATCTCTAATGGTCTCGATGTATCACTACGGGTCTCGATGTATCACTATGGGTCTCTATGTATCTCTGTGTATTTACTCGATACGGTCCATAGCTTGGGTGGCAGAGCCGCGATCACACCACCGTGGCTGTCTTTAATTTGCCGCTCACGAAGGAGATGCATGCATCGGCCAGCTCTTGATGTTCTTACACAGGTGACGGTTCTACCACCAATGACTCCGAAGAGGAAAGTCAATGCCGGGAGGTGCAATGTTTGGATCTGGAATGAGGTGCTTCTTCAAGGCTGTTAATAATGGAGTGTGTATCTATGTGCATTGCGTGTGCAGTCCAATACGTCTCTACAAATTGCAGGAGGGTAAACGTGTTGGTCATAAACACGTGCCCTGTGCTATGACATCAGGTCTAGCCGCCATACTTTGTTAAGAGCCGATGTTGTGTGTGCAGACCGTCTACAGTATGCAATACCTACAAAAACCTCACTTTCGGAAACACTTCCCTTCCCATGAATGCTTGAGATACTCGTTTTAAGGGTTGATCAATGCATGATATTTTGGTATTTTCTAAATTACAACCATATTTCAATTGTACTATTGGCATGGTGCGATGGATACAGCCTTAATTAACCCACAGCCTCAACGCTCACCCACAGCCCCAACGCTCACCCACAGCCCCAACGCTCACCCACAGCCCCAACACTGACCCACAGCCCCAACACTGACCCACAGCCCTAACGCTCACCCACAGCCCCAACGCTCACCCATAGCCCCAACGCTCACCCACAGCCTCAATGCTCACCCACAGCCTCAACGCTAAGCCACAGCCTCAACGCTCACCCACAGCCTCAACGCTCACCCACAGCCTCAACACTGACCCATAGCCTCAACACTGACCCACAGCCTCAACACTGACCCACAGCCTCAACACTGACCCACAACCTCAACACTGACCCACAGCCTCAACACTGACCCACAGCCTCAACACTGACCCACAGCCTCAATGCTGACCCACAGCCTCAACACTGACCCACAGCCTCAACACTGACCCACAGCCTCAACACTGACCCACAGCCTCAACACTGACCCACAGCCTCAACACTGACCCACAGCCTCAACACTGACCCACAGCCTCAACACTGACCCACAGCCTCAATGCTGACCCACAGCCTCAACACTGACCCACAGCCCCAACACTGACCCACAGCCTCAACACTGACCCACAGCCTCAACACTGACCCACAGCCTCAACACTGACCCACAGCCCCAACGCTCACCCACAGCCTCAACACTGACCCACAGCCTCAACGCTGACCCACAGCCTCAACACTGACTCAGAGCCTCAACGCTCACCCACTGTCCCAACTCGAATTCCTTCATTCTCAATGTGGAGTCTCAATTGTCCCGGCAACATCATGGCAAAGTACAGTGCATGCTGGGGCCCTGGGCACGGAGTGGAATATGAAACCCGAATGTCCTCCTCCATCGCTGTCTTGTAGCTGGTCTCTGAAAGGCGAATCTATGTTGTTTTCATTTACACATCAAGAATTCAACCGACGGCCGACGCTGAATTCCAACTGCGGTGGATGGCAATCGCCGTGACATTGTTGAAGTAAACGGGAATAAGCCAGATATTATAATTGTTTTTTTACCCTTCTATCTGGCAACAAAACTGACACCTTTTTAAAAGGACAGTGCACATTATCAGAGTTATGTCTTTTGTTTGTATTATGACTGCAGGTATTGTGGTCTATACAAACATGACTCCTTGTAAACAGGTGTCAGTTTTGTTGCCAGATAGAAGGGTAAAAAAAAACAATTATCATATTTTTACTGGCAAATGAGGTTCCCATAAAGCCAGATATTTTTTTTGGGTGGCACCTCACTGGATTCGGGATTGAGCCTGCACATTGCTGCGTCGCTGGATGGACGGGACGGGTGGACGGATGAATATACGGGACAGGACGGACAGACATACAGGACAGGATGGACTAGACATACAGGACGGACAGACATTATGGACAGGACGGACACACGGAACATACGGGACGGACATATGAGATGGACATTCGGGACAGACGGATGTCGGGACGCACGCACAAGGAACCGTCCCTCAAGTGCATAAACGTGACACTCGACAAATTGTGCGCGCTCGTGTGCGGCTGACCACAAAGTGCCCACTCAATTTGTGCGTACGTATGTTCAACTTCTTTCGCAGCGTACGTAACCAACCGTGCTAATTTTGCCACTGCTGGACCAGCGGTTCCGCCCAGATCGGCGCAGGGGGAGGTAATTAATCATCACGAGAGGAGAAACGGAGGAGGAGGGAGGGCAAACGAGGGAGGGAGCGAATGAAACAAATCCTTGAACCGCGTACAGTGCGCTCCCCAGCGTGGTCAATAACATCACAAAGGTCCTCCCTGTAGCCATTAGCAGGCTGCTAGGGCAAGTTGCTGCTCGCGAGCGCCGATGAAGGCCGGAACGGCGCACGAGGGGGATGGTGTGGACAGCACCGCGCCCCCCGCAGCCTTTGTCTGCTCAGTGCTGATGTTTACACACCGCACCAGGTGCTCAGTTCAGGCTAAGTCGACCTAGGGGAGTCCCAGGACGGGTTCAGATCATCGCTACTCATTTTGGCCGTGGGCGAGAATCGAAATTTGCAATGCGCTAACATGCAAAACAAAGAAAAAGATCCCCCTCCATAGCCTGAACAGACTGTTGGGGAAAGTGCTGTTGTTGGCAAGCACCTATAAAGGTCGGCACGGCACATGAGGGGGTGGGGTGGCCAGCACCACGCCCTACCACCTTTGTCTCCCCAGCGGCGATGTTATTACACACGGCACCAGGTATCGATCTGAGGCTGAGTCGACCTGGGGGAGGCCCAGAACCGGTACCAATAATCGTCACTGGTGTTGGCCGTGAGCGGAAATCGAACTCAGGTCGCCAGGTTCATAGCGCAACGCAGCTAACCGCTACGCCACCGTTCCCAACACCATAAGCCAAGAACCAAGGTCCCTTGTATAACCTAAACAGACTGTTGCCAGCAAGTGCTGTTAGCGAGTAGCACCTGTGAAGACCGGCACGGCACACGAGGAGGTGGCTGGCCAGCACCACGCGCTATGCACACACCAACACCAACAATAGCACGACAACCACCATTCGCCACTAAGTGGCAGTGACTTTCACCACGGCTCCTGTGCCAGGCCAGGTGCACTTTTAGACCGCGTGCAGTCACACACAGAAAACCGTGCGACAAGGCCACCGTGGCTTTCCTATGGATTTACTACAGCATACGAGTTCTTGCCATATTGTGGAATTTCCACCACGGGATCAGGCCCAGACTGCCAACAGGGAGAGATGAGGGTGTACCCCGATGCCCATTTTAGTCACAAGGCATTGGACGCTTGAAAGGCATTCTAGATTTGAAAGAACCAAAGAGCTTGAAAGGCAAAATGCGAAATCAAAAAATAATCACAATCGCTCTGCATTCAGTGAAACATCCACCTCAAACACGTACTGTACTGTAGAAAGCATAGCAATACAAAGAATGGGCTCCTTTTTGCTGTGCACTGCATCCTAAAAGCATTTTCATATATAGATAAACAAATTACAGTTGAATTGTTTTTTTGATGATTTTGAATCATCTGCAGCCAAGATCAATCCACTGCTGCGTGGAAGCCTGTCTCAAGCCGCCGTAGCCCTCTCTCGTGATTCCTCGCGATGCGACGATTCCACGCGGCACCTGACGTATGCGTTCCCTATCGATCCTGTCAAAAAATGCCGTCCAAAATCCTTTAGAAATTCCTATCCACAATGCTATCCAAAATCCTATCCAATTCCTATCTGAATCTTATCCAAACTCCTATCCGATATCCCATCCCAATTCTTGTCCAAAAGCCTATACAAATTGTCATCCAAAATTCGATCTGAAATCTTATCTAAAATCCTATCCAAAATCAACACCTGCCAATTTTCGCTCGAACGAACGCCACCAGCTCCAGCTAAAAGGAGCACAACAATAATGTATTTTTTTTTGCGTGAACCTGCAGCAGCGGTTTTGTTGAAATTAGGGCACGGCTCTCGGATGAATTCCGCAGGGACCGACCGTGTGTGAAATCCCCGATGCTGCAATTAGCCGACGGCGCAGACGAGTTTCCACAGCAACATGTTACAGTGGCTATGGAGACTGTTGTGAAATTGGCACTGCGTGTTGAGGATCTGGCCACCGCTGCGTGAGGCGTTGGCACTGTGTGCGCTCGTGCCGTGTGGCTGCATGCGTCTATGAGTGTGCGCGTGATGATGTGCGTGTTTGTGTGCCGTACCGGCCTTCATAGGTGCTCGCTAACAACACTTGCCGTGACAGTCTATGCGGGGGGGATCTTCGTCTTTCGGTAGTGTAGTGGCTCGCGCACTTCGCTACGAATCCGGCGACCCAAATGCGATTTCCGCTCACGGCCAACACCGGTGACGATTATCTGAACCGGTCCTGGGCCTCCCCTAGGTCGACTCAGCCTCACATGAATACCTGATGCGGTGTGTCAACATCGCCACTGGGGAGACAAAGGCGGTCGGGCGTGGTGCTCGCCATCTACACCCTCGTGTGCCGTTCTGGCCTTAATAGGTGCTCACTAACAGTACTTTCCCCAACAGCCTGTAAGAAGCTATACGGGGAATCTTTGTCTGTGTGTGTGGTTCGAGAGGCGGGAACACCTTTAGATGGCTGAGTGAATCAGTGTCAGGACACAAAAGATTCTTAGATTGAAATTGATTCTTGCTAAAGGTGCATCGAATCGCCTACATCTGAGAAACTATTGTTCGCAAGCTCCAATCTGGCAGCGATGGCATTGAGGCATACACAAACTAAGCCAAGTTTGAGAGCCACAAGAGGCTCAAGGGGCCTCGGATCCATGACAAAATAGGTGGGTACCAATTACCAGCTCGCAATGTCATCCTAATCCAAAATTCAAAAGCTCATCATTTGAATATATATGTACTACCGAAATAATATAATTGTAACAAGTCCATTCGCTTCATTTCAGTGTTTCACGCGAGGGTGAAATAAGTAAGTCGTGCGGCGTAGCCATCGTAACGTTCGCGCAAAGATGAACGTCTTGCTCAGGGCCCCGAGTGGGCGGGCACTGCCACTAATCTCCCGCACCTTCGGTGAGCACACGAGTCAAGGACGCACCACTGGACATGCCGACTGCTAAGGTGAGGAGTTAAGTGGGCTTGGGCACTCCACGCCGTCAGGAGGTTACGACCGCCGATGGACAACCTAAACAAAAAATCTAAAAAACATTTTTAAAAAATTTACCAGGTAAGAAGCGGCATGGCCATTAAAAAATGACAGTTCGACAAAGTGGCTCATCATCACGTGGAATTGTATAGCAGCCAAATACTCTAAACGCGTGAACTTTGATTTTAAATGTTGATGGAATAACCGGAGGACCCAGAGACGAAATCCACACGACCACGAGGATAGAAAGAGACGCAAACTCCAAATATACAGCAGGCGTCAGGGTCGGCATCGAACCCACGACCTTCTGCATACCAGGCGAGGTAGCAAGCATCTCGCCACCGTGCCGCCCCTGCCAACGGATGGCGACAGGCGAGTTTCCGTGCGGTGAGAGGGACTGAGTCATACAGCAGGCGTCAGGGTCGGCATCGAACCCACGACCTTCTGCATACCGGGCGAGGTAGCAAGCATCTCGCCACCGTGCCGCCCCTGCCAACGGATGGCGACAGGCGAGTTCCCGTGCAGCGAGACGGACTGAGGCATCACGGGACCACGGGGGATGGGGTCGGCGTGAGGGAAGGCCTCTGTCTCCAGGCCTTCATCCACAGAGAGAATGAACGACGAGGATGATAGTGACGAAGACGAATCACGATTTCCGATTCAACTTCTCGCCCCATGTTCCCTTGTCTTTCCATACCACGCAACTTTAAACGTGTTCACGAGCTCGGTTTGGATTTAATAATTACACGGTCACTTATTTACCCAGGGTGAAAAAAGAGTCTCAAAAATAGTTCTAGATTTGAAGCTTTCGTGACTGCAAGGATTCATGCTCTTAGTTTTTTCGGTAAAGTCGCGTAGCTAAAAAAAAATTAAAATTCATAAGATAAAATAATAAAAATCACGACGTTTCGGAGGCAACACAAGTCTCCGTCATCAGGTGGGACCGTCACAGCCAGATTTGCTGTATCAAGTGAGGCAGCAAATCTGGCTGTGACGGTCCCACCTGATGACGGAGACTTGTGTTGCCTCCGAAACGTCGTGATTTTTGATAATTGGTTCTTTACCCTTCTATCTGGCAACAAAACTGACACCAAAAAGGTGTCAGTTTTGTTACTGGCAAATGAGGTCCCCATAGTGTCGTGATTTTTATTATTATCTTTTATTTATTTTAATTTCATTTTTTTACCTACGTGACTTTACCGAAAAAACTCAAAAATAGTCTTGTTGAAGGAAAAGTCCTGCGTTGGAATGTTTTTCCATTACCTTTGTTACGAGTGATTATCGTGTGGCAGGGAACTAGAACACCCAGAAAAAAACCCTGTGGATATGAGATAGAAGGCTCTGTGAAAGGTTAGATCCAAGAATCAATTGCTTTACTGCCATTGTGCTGCCCAAGCCTACAACACCCAGTATCCCCATGCAGTCTATAATTGAAGCAGATGGGAAAGCCCATGCATGAAATAAAAGGTTCACAAACCCACCTGCTGCTGTACTGGCCGCTTACGGGCCACCTCGCAGGGCCACCGAATTTGCGAATGTCCAAACGTCGACGCGATCCGCCCACCACTTTCCACGAAAGCACCGGGCACGTGGCGCAACCCACGCTGTCCATCTCGTCCATCGCCCTCGCCAGCGGTGGCGTCGCCGTTGTGGTATCCCCGCTGCGTTGTATTTCACCGGGCGCATGAGCGGCCCCCCGCCTCCCCCGCGCCACGGGGAGAGGAGCGACTCTGACGACAAGTGACAGAGCTGCGAGTCCTCTTTGACCTCCCGAGAGGAGCGTGTCGCAACCACGTAAACAACGCCCGCAAGCCGCCCGCGACAGCTGCGACAGCCGCTCCCGAGCTCCAAGAACCCGCGGCTGGAACGCTGCGAACGAACCCAATTAGCTCCTTGCGCGCCCGGGCGCTGCCGGGTGTGAACGCGTCGTGGTACCGGCGGCATCAGCGGCGGCGTCAGCGGCGACGACGAAGGGCCGAGACACGACTGGAATGTACGCCTGCAAAATACACAGCTGCCAAAGGTGGCCAGGTTGGCCCAGAGGACCAACACTGGAAAACTGTGTGGGTTGGCGTTGAGGCTGTGGGTTGGCGTTGAGGCTGTTGATCAGCATTGAGGCTGTGGGTTAGTGTTGAGGCTGTGGGTGAGCGTTGAGGTTATGGGTTATGGTTGAGGCTGTGGGTCCGCGTTGAGGCTGTTGATCAGCGTTGAGGCTGTGGGTTAGCGTTGAGGCTGTGGGTAAGCGTTGAGGCTGTGGGTTAGTGTTGAGGCTGTGGGTTAGCGTTGAGGTTGTGGGTTAGCGTTGAGGCTGTGGGTCAGCGTTGAGGCTGTTGATCAGCGTTGAGGCTGTGGGTTAGCGTTGAGGCTGTGGGTTAGTGTTGAGGCTGTGGGTAAGCGTTGAGGCTGTTGGTTAGCGTTGAGGCTGTGGTTTATTATCTATAGACAAAGAGACCAGCCTGCCTGTATATCATTGTCTATAGACCCCAACAGAGGCCACTGTGTCAGCCTTTTATCAAAAGTGGCCATCTGAGACCGGTCAGTCAATCTATTGTCTATAAACTCCTAAAACACTCTTGACGTCCGGAGAGAAAGTGAGCGGAAATCGAGGCAACTCCAGCTGGTTAAATAAATGCATTCTAAGAAATGTATGCAAATTGTAAAGCTGCGGGGGTAAAAAAAACAAAGCACTCACAGGGGAGTGAGTCCCTTCGTGTGGCAGGAGGCATCAAATTACATTTCTAAGGTTGCTGGGTGTCCCCGTGTGGCTCATAATGGCCGTGTCAGAGAAACCGAGGTGACTCCGCTGTGATGCTGGGTTTTCTTTTTCACCGGGTAAGGCCCACTGAGCTATATACTGTAACTCTTTTTCAGAAGCTGCCTAGCTATCACAAATGATAGCTCAACTACGTTTAATCACGTGGATATTTATAGCAGCCAAATACTCTAAACGCACGTTGAATCTAAATGTGGAGGGAAAAACCGGAGGACCCAGAGAAAAATCCACATTACCATAGGGAAAACATGCAAACTTCAAAAATATGCAGGCGTCGGGGTCAGGATCAAACCCACGACCTCCTGCATACCAGGCGAGGGAGTTAACATCTCGCCACCGTGGTAAATTCATGGGAGCACAGATGTGCAGTATAACGATGGTCACTTCGATACTCACGTGGCCTCAAGGTGCACCTAGCCTGGCACAAGCAACGTGATGATGTGTTGGCCGCTGTTAGTGCACGGCTGCACTTGAATGTGCGTGCACGCACATGCCCGTGTATGCAAGTGTGTGTGTAGGGTGCGGCAGTGTTGCAGTTATCGCACTGCATTATGGAACCCGGCGACCCGAGTTCAATTCCCGCTCATGACCAAAATCGGTCACGAATATCTGAACCGGCATGGGCCTCCCCTAGGTCGACACAGCCTCAAGTGAGTACTGTGACTGGTGTGGTGTGTAAACCATCTGGATTGGGGGGCGGCATCATGGTGCTGGTCACCCACCCGCTTGTGAGCCGTGGCCAGCTTTAATAGCTGCTCGCGAACAACGCTTGCCCCAACAGTCTGGGAAAGGCTATACGGAGGGGATTTTTGTCTTTGTATGCATGTGTAGAGGTGTAATTGTGCATGGCCACGGATGTTGAGGTGTAATTGTGCATGGCCACGGATGGCTAACAAACACAAGGGGCGGGGTTACGGCCGTACACAGGGGAGGTGCTCGCACCGACGTCCGCACCTGCATCCCCCACGGGCCCCTCCCGGGGGCCGAGTCCTATAAAAGGTGGTGAGCCGGAGGGCTCGAGGTCGGGGCTCAGCTTTAACCAGAGAAGAAGGAAGACCTGCTAGAATAGGCCCCAGAGCTCCCCTGGCTCGCTGTCCTTATAAGGGCCGACCAGGGCAAGCCGGTGGCGTGGCCCCGAGAGCCCAGACTGACGAGCCGGTCTGGAGACTCAGGGTGCCGGGATCCCAGCTTGACCAGGGCTGGGATAGATAGCCTCCCCTAGCTCCGTAGTGGGGGACTTGGGCATAGGTTAGCGGGGTTAGCTGTTGTGTATCCCTGTAGCCAAGTGACCCGTAATTACTGTGTGTGCACAAGTTGGTGTAATAAACAAGTGTGCCTCCGATCCTGTCGTCAAGCCTCCTACATACTTACTACACATGCATATGTGCCTACATGACTGCATTTGTGCAGTCATGTAGGCACCGTGGTAGTGAGATGTTAACTACCTCGCCTGATATAAAGGAGGTTGTGGGTTTGATCCCCACCCTGACACCTGTATATTTAGAGTTTGCATGTGCTCCTGTGATCGCGTGCATTTTTCTCCAGGTTCTCCGTTTTGTCCCCTCCACATTTAGAAGCAACGTGCGCTTAGATTATTTGGCTGCTGTACATTTCCACGTGATAAGCAACTTCGTTGAGCTATCATTTGTAATCAGGTGACTTCTGAAAAAGAGCTATATAGCTCAGTGGGCCTTACCTGGTAAAATGAAAAAAATAGCAAATAGTATATTTGTGCGTGTGTGTTTATGTGTGTCTTGGTTCTAAAGCAATGGCTTTTTCTCTGTGCAGTAACGCCCAGTGGCTATTGCAATGGAATTGTCACACTCACTGCACAGGGGACCTTATCTCCAACAGAGGGGATTGAGCATTAATCATTTATCTCCCCTGGCCAGATTTTAAACAGCTTGGCTGGTGGCTTGCCTGTGCATAGCTGAATTGTTGCCTTTGTCAGCACACAGTGTGGAATATAACACTCGTGCCGTGTTTGCAGGAAGAAATATGCGAGTTTAAAACGTTACGTTCATTGTTTGCAAATATTTTTGTGTTCATTATTGCCTTCATGATCACGGCAATAATTGCCGTCAGCGTGATCAGCACCATTATCATCCTTATCATCACCGTCGCTCAGGGGTGTGCTCAATGGTTACCCACTTCAAGCAGGGATGTAGTTATAATCCTGTCAGGGTGTACTCATGCCTTTCTATGGTAATGTATAATTGTGTCAATTGTAAATTAATGTAAAACTGGTATAGCACACAAACATGAGATGATCGGTGCAAATCCGAACCAGGGTTAACTTTATAGCATCATAATCTAGCCTGCATAGCCTATACATCACCATCACAATCATCATAATCACCAACATGATCAGCAGTATCATCATCTCTCAGGGGTAGGTTAAATGAGTGTCACTTCAAGCAGGCAAGTTGACCGTAGTTGCAGGCGTTTTTCAGAATCTGAATCTTTATTTCCACTGGAGAATGAATCCGATGAGCTATGAAGCAATTTTTTTTCACAAATGTCCAGTAGGGCCACGGGGTCAGCAAGTTACAATAACAAACAATACAAAAACACACGATAGGGGGGTGCAAAATGTAGAAAACGGTAAGCCAAGTCACTAAATGTAAATATTCTTGTTTCTTTCGGTAAAGTCACGTAGATAGAAAATAAAATAAAAGATTATGAAATAAAATTTAATACAAAATTCATATGTAAATAATAAAAGCAAACCACTTGTGTTGCGATCGAAACGTCGTGGTTATTTTGCTTTAATTATTAAAAAAAATTTATTACATTTTATTATCTTTTATTTTTATTAAATTTTATATCTACGTGACTTTACCGAAAGAACCAATAATATGAATTCCTGCAGTCACGAAAGTTTTAAGCCAAAATTAATATGTAAATAAACAATAAATACATGAAATTATCATGGAAGTCCGATTTATCAATATTGCGCAAGGCAGAAAAAAACAACGACGAAACATTCCCAGACCACACCAAGATGACACCACACAGCAGTAGTCCCCCAAAACATTAACATTGAACTACATACCATTCACATCAATGCCACACGACCCATGATGCAGCGTCGCGCTGTCCAACGTTAAATTAAGCGGGGAGACACGAGGATATTTTTAGACGAGTACTCCGGCTCTCGTTACAAATGCCCAATGGGACCTGTCTGGCGAACAGAGACGCTAAGCCCTATTAGGTTTGGTGGCCATTTTATTTTATATCTCATGTTACGTAAGTCAGTAAAGAACAGGGACGGTTTCTTCATTAGGGCGATTGGGCGACGCACCACCAATCTCAGCCGTTACTTTGCCTCTGGATATAGTCCAATCAGCATCATGTCACGTTCTGTGGAGTACCGCCTCTTTTTGGGCGATTTCACTCTGGCTGAGAATCGCCCAGAGTGTTCCCATAGACTTACATTCAAAGATGTGTTTTTTTTCGAACGGCGGGCGCTGCAATGCATTCTCTATGGCTTCCGGGAGGGCTCGCACTAACGTGCTTACGTCATCATACGTAAGCACGTTTCAGTCAACAATATAATTTTTCGCTACCTAGTGGAATCTTTAATAAAAGATAATGAGTGGATTGTAATAATAGTGAGTATAGAAACAAGCAAGATATATTGTAAGAGTCACTTTATTTTTCATTAATATTAAAGAAGTGAAGTTGCCTTTACATGCTTAAGCTGTTAATTTATCCATTGCATGGGTGGACCTTATCCTTATCAATCATCCAGACATTTGCCCCCCCTGAGAGATTTTGCAGGAGCCGCCACTGGTAAAGAATGACCAAATAAGCATTTGGTGGCACTCATTGCCACTGGCGTTCTCTTGCCAATTGCAGAAATTCCGCATTCCTGTGACAAGGTATCAAACAAAGACAAAGTATAGCCTTGACAGGCTGTTGGGGCAAGTGCTGTTAGCGAGCATCTATGAAGGCCGGAACGGTACGCATGGGGGCGGGTGGCCAGCACCACGCCCGATCGCCTTTATCTCCCCAGTGGCCATGGTAACACACCACATCAGGTAATCATTTGAGGCTGAGTCGACCTAGGGGGGCTTAGAACCGGTTCAGATATTCGTCACCGAAGCTGTTCGTAGCGCAGCGAGCCGACCGCTACACTACCGTTCCCCACCGCGTCATTGCACATGCGTCTGGACTCAGCACCGCTGCATGATCGAAGTGCGTTTCAACTCATTCGTTGTGCACGACATCACCGGCACGGCACGGCTTCTGCGGTGCGAAATCTACGCCGTGGCCACGCCGAGCCAGCCCAGCGGCAGCTCGCTTTTACGCAGGAAGTTACGAATCCGGCCGTGACTCAGTAAATACCGTTCAGCCTGTGATGCAGTCAATGCAATCAGAGTGGCAGGGTAGCACGATTAGATACCGAACCTTAAGGGAGGGACAGGGTCATGAGCGAGGTCACACAGAGTCGTCGTAGCAGACGGGCTTCACTGAAGAGGTTGTGTGTGCCGGAGTGACGCCGGAGTGACACCGTTGGGACCGATTGCCCAGGCAGACCCACTGGCACGGCCCCCGCCCCTCCACCCCTGTATATAGGTGCTCACTAACAGAACTTTCCCCATTAGTCTGTTAAAAAGGCTATACAGGGGATCTTTGTCTTTTGTCATAGGATAATTAAAGTAAATTGTATTTACCAGGTAAAGCCCTCTGAAATGTTAGCTCTTTTTCAGAAGCGACCTGGCCACACACGTGATAGCTCGCCGAAGTGGCCAATATCACCACACGTGGGAATTCACAGTTGCAGCCAAATAATCTAGAGGCAAGTTGATTCTAAATGTGGAGGGGCGGGGGTGGTGGGGGCAAAACTGGAGGAATCGAAGAAAGATCCAAATATCCAACAGGCATTGCCGGGGTCTGGGATCGAACACACAACCTTCTGCGTGCCAGGCGAGGGAGGTAACATCTCGCCTCGCCACCGCGGCGCCCCCACACGCACGCAAACGTGGGGTGCGTATGTGCGCGTTAATAATTTAGTTTCCAGTACGAAACATAAAAAAGCGGAAACTGAATGAATTCTACGGCCTCTTGAATAGACCAAGACTGTGAGTGTATTAGGTCTAAGCCATTAGACATTTGCTCCGAGCTCCGCCGTGTGTAACGCAGTGGAAAATTTCACTCCCACGGCAAAATACCAAACCGTGTTTGTATTAATTCATGAATTTTAATAGCAAGTATATCGGCGAGAATTAATTCTACAGCAAAAATGCACTTCACGATATAACAGCCTGACCTTCAGAAATACGTCAAAAGTTTCAATTAATTTGCCAGTCACGTGCGAATGGTGCAGAGGGGTAGCGGCGGTGAAAGGGTTGGCGCACTATGCGCTCTGAGCCCCAACACCACAATGACAGCAGCGTTATTTTCGTATTCCGGGCCACGGCTAACGTTGGTGAGAGAATTATTATCCGAACTGGTCGCCGGCGAAGGCTATGGAACAAAGGCTGAAAAGGTGTGCGGGTAAGCGTAGCAAGGTGCATGCTGGGAATTACACTGATAGACAGAAATAGGAACACTGAGGCTAAACTGAACAATTTATTTTATTTTATATTACCAGGTAAGGTCCACTGAGCCATAAAGCTCTTTGTCAGAAGCGACCTGGCTACAAATGATAGCTCAACGAAGTGGCTTATCATCACGTGAACATTTATTGCAGCCAAATACTCTAAACGCGTGATGTTGATTCGAAATGTGGAGGGAAAAACTGGAGGCCGCTGAGAAAAATCCACGTGACCGCGGGGAGAGAGAGACATGCAAACTCCAAATATACAGCAGGCATCCAGGGTCAGGATCGAAACCAAAGACCTCCTGTATAACAGGCGAGGGAAATGACATCTCACAGATTACACGCAGAGAACACACCGATCAGGGAACGTATTCAAATCGGAGACATCGCACCGGCTCTTGAGGGAAAATGTCAGTGGGCTTGCACAGGTCACGTTGCCTGAAAGGACGGTGGCCATCGGCCGAGACTGGCGACGGCACAGGAGGCAAAGGAGGAGACCCACGCCTGAGGGAAGGCCCCGCCGCAGAGATTGAGTGAAAAAGAGATTGGCTCATGGCACAAGGGCAATTCGGATGGCATCTGCGTGGGGAGACCTTCGAGTCAACCAGCAGTTGATAGATCTGGGCAGATGATGATGAATGCTTTTTAACCGCGACGTGGCATCAAACAACAGGTAATGGGGCCTAGCAGGCATCGCCGATTAAAGTCGATATTCTAAGCTGTCCATTAAACGTGCATCAAATCATGCCTTGCAATAACCTAAATTGAAAACTCGTTTCTTCAGAATTGCTTTGTTGTCCCTTTGTCCCCGCACCACCGATTAGCACAGTTGGCTTACCTCCATTGCGAAATAAGTTTAACACACGTATGTGCAATAATCAACTAAACATTTTTTAAGTCTGAAGGTGCAGCCCTGGAATTACCTGCTAACGGCACCACTAGCGATTTAAATATTTATCTATTTATTTATCTAATTATACAAGCGATACGCCAACGTTATTTAGGATAGTGAACGAGGGCAGCGCTGCACAGAACGAGACGTCAAACACAAAAACATACGAGAAACGATTCGAATGAAATGGTAAAAACGGGTACAGGAATGTCTCACTTCTGCGACGTTTGCTAGAATTTATGGGGATGTGGATCATTGCGTGGTTCAGTGCATCGTTTTGCTTCGACCCCCCCCCCTCCCCCAAACATTGATCCCACGCTTCATAAAAGAGCCACTACCCGATTTCCCGCGTGAGAAAAATACTCAAAAAGTGCAAAGTGCCCCTGGCCCGCCAGAATGCGCGATGCGACAATCGCACACACAGCGGCGTCGCGCTGCACGTGGCCACCCCACCGTTGACGCGACGCGACGTTGACGTTACGTGACGTGACGTTATGTGACGTGACATGACGCCACGTGACGTGACGCAACGTTACGTTACGTGACGTGACTTTACGTGACGTTACGTGACGTGACATGACGCCACGTGACGTGATGCAACGTTACGCTACGTGACGCAACGTTATGTGACGTGACGTTACGTGACGCGACGTTACGTGACACCACGTGATGCCACATGACGCCACGTGATGTTAAGTGACTCGATGCGACGTTACGTGACGCGACGCCACGTGTCATGACGGTGACACGACCCCATGTGACCTGATGTGAAGTGACGTTACGTGACGTGGTGCGACGCCACGTGACGCGACACCACATTACGTGACGCCACGTGACGTGACGCGACGCGACGCCACGTGACACAACGTGACGTTACGCGCTGCACCGCGGTCAGCTTTCGGAGTGACTCAACGCACAACGCGGTGGCCTCATGACAACTTTAGACGACCGCAGCTGGTTACTGGAGGAGGAGGATGAGGATGCCGGAGGATCTTCTTGGTTCTTTCGGTAAAGTCACGTAGAATGGAAACAATAAAAATAATCAAATAAAGCATAATAATATAATTCTCACGACGTTTCGGCTACAACGCAAGCAGCCGTCTTCAGGTGAAGAATGAAACACTGCCAAGCTTGGAGCATATATATAAGCTGGGTTGGAGGTGGAAGAAGAGCGCCTTGACAACATAATTTGCATATCAAGAGGAATTTAGCATATTTATGGGAAATGCGTTTGAGGTGGGCTGGGGGGTTTCAAAGTCATATTATGCCCATGCATTATGCAGGATTAGCAGCATCAAAGGGAGGGGGTAGGGGGTTGCATTAACAAAGGGAGGGAATGTTAATAGTATGTAGAAGCAACGAAACATATCAATGGGAGAGCGGTGAAAGGAGACCCGCAGCGGAGCAAATAATCCATTCCCTGTGAAGAACACAAGATACACAGTCAATGCCAGTGAGTGGACTGCGGTCTGAAAGTCACCGTAAATGTGAACAACAATCAGTTAATATCCGAAATGGTTTATTACGTCCTTCCAATGATTGCTAAGCCAGAATCCATCTTCTCGGTTGAAATTGTCTCTGTGTTTGTATATGTGGATAGCCTCATGAACGAATCTCTCATGGTAGCCAGATGGCTTGCAGAGAACCTCTGTCTTGGAGAAGTCAATGCCATGTGAGCCCACTGAATTGTAACAGTGATCTGCCACGGCAGAAGTGTTTGTCCTACCGTGTTTCAAGTCTGCTTTATGTTCACGGATGCGGTCCGAGACATGTCGCTTGGTTTCTCCAATGTAACTGCTACCACAGAGGCAACTCAATTTGTAGACGCCAGGGTACTGTATGTCCGGAACCACATCTTTTACAGACGGGACCAGATCACGGATTTTATGTACTGTGTTGAATCGGACCTGGATCTTGTGTTTTATCAGGATTTTGGAGATCTTTTTTGTGACCCCAGCAATGTAGGGTAAGGATCCTTCTTGATGGTTGGAGTGATGGCTTTGTGGATTGTGTAGTCGGAGTAACCATTAGCCTTAAGAGCTTGGCGTACGTGTTTGAGTTCACTGGCAATGTGTTCCTGGTCGCAGATGTATTGGGCTCTATGGTATAGAGTCTTGATGAGGGAATTCTTCTGGGATGGATGGTGGTGGGAATCCTGTTTTAGGTAAGCATCCGTATGGGTGGCTTTCCTGTAGACAGAGTGGCTCATTGAACCATCAGGTCTCCTTTAAATTAGGACATCCAAAAAGGATAGCTTGCCATCTTTTTCGACTTCCATGGTGAATCTGATGGCTGGGTGTATGGAATTGATGTGGTCGAGAAATTGGTCTAGAGCAGGCCGGCCATGTGGCCAGATGACAAAAGTGTCATCTACGTACCTCTTCCATAAGGTCGGGCGTAGAGTGGCAGTCTGGATGGCGTCAGTCTCAAATTTCTCCAAGAAAACGTTGGCTACAACCTGGAGATAGGGGGGAGCCCATTGGGGTGCCCGCCTTTTTGCCCCGTACGGCATCTCACTTCCTTGCAGGTGGATCGTGAAGCAGAACTGAGATTGCCCACCGTACGTAGCCAACCATGCTCATCGGAGGTGCGAAATAGGTGCAACATCAGCAACCGGGAGACAAAGGTGGCCGGGGTGCTACGCTGCCCCCACACCCCCCCCCCCCCGAGCCGTGTACCTTGGCGTCCTCAATAGGCGCTCGCCAACAGCAGCCAAGCGCACACGGTGCTACGAGGTTACACATGAGGGAGCTTAAGCCTTCTCTTTATTTTTAGTGACTCCACCCGAAATCAATCAGGCGACGAACGCGGCAGCTCTCAGTAACGAACATAAATCGACTGCAAATGCGGTTGTTTGGACCCTTCTAAATTGCAATTATTTTTTTCACGCGGAGGGAGAGGTGGGAAATTGATTCGACGTGCAATTACATCTGAGACTCTAATTGGCCCGCGGTTACCGTATTCTTTGAGAGCGGCGCAGAAATAATGTTGCAGCGCCATCATCCTCGGTGACCAAGTACATACACTGTGATCACGATGAGCCTTTCCCTCCAAAAGTAACAAATACGCTCGCTGAGTGTTTAATTATCTACTTTAAACCACTTATAACAATAAAAGTGTCACTTACATTCCTCCAGGGAGCAGGCATATGTGTTTCTCTTTAAAAAAGAACGTAAAAATTTTTATAGTTTAAAATGTAACCGCAAAACTGCGTCATTAAAACCAATTAAAAACTCATTTTTGCAGGGCATGATTTCAGTTGTGCAATTAATTTGGCTACATTTCAGCTCTGAGAACAACAATTATCATAGTACAATTATTCGACTGTCTTGTGAAGAACGTTACGGCACAGAACCCTCGTACGGCAGGGTGGTGTCCCCTGCTGTGGTGTGGAAAGAGCGATCACGTGAAGGAATCTCGTAGATAGCTCTGTGATATCCGCTTCAGTGGGCGGTTCTGCTCATTTGTTAACATTTCTCAGCACTTTCCAAATCGTCTGCAAGGCCTGCACAGGATAAACCGTGAAACCAACTCAAACTTCCTGCCCTCTCGCTCTCTCTGCTTTAACGATGATGGCCCATTGGCAACATATCAGCCACCTCTATATTGTCCGTCACAGTGCGGCGCGAATGAATAATGCGGCATGCTTTATAATCTTAAAAGGCTCACGGCGGTCAATTTTAACTAAGCCTGGGCGGTGGATTCATTAGGGGCTCACAGACACTGGGCACAGTGCCTCTCATTTCCTGACAGAGTGGCGAGTGGTGGAGCCCGTGCCCATTCCAATCGGCTCGGTGCAGTTCAGCAAAAAATAAATAACCTCCCTCCCCCAACGCCGTGCGCATCACACAGCACGGTCACAGACCCACGTCCCTCTCGCCGACGCACTTCGCTCGTGGTCGGAGGAGCCGGTTGGCGAATTTGACCCGGCGAGCGAGGCTCGAGCACACCGCGCCACAAAACCCAGCGGCGCTGGGTTCGATTCTGAGCCGCGACCAAATATAATTTGGCGAGTCGGATCCAGCTACAGCACTCGTTCACTGACGTTAGCCATGGATGGGAATCGTATCCCCGGATGGCTGGATTCTTAAATCAGTGGTGTGAACCACTACAGCAGGGGTTCTTAACCCTTACCGCAGCCTTGCGCCCCTTTGGTTCTCAATCGTCAAAAAACAATTAGCATGTGAATAAATACAGAGGGTTTGATTAAACACAGTCGTTGTGTCATGGGATCTCCTTTGCCTTTTGGCGTCCTCTGGTCGAACACCGTTTGAGACGAGGCTTGAAAGAAAGCTGTCTCTGGTTCGCCGGGTTCGTAGCACAGCGCGGTAACCGCTACACCACCGCTCCCCACAACTGGCAGATGCACACGCAGACACACGCCGGGAACTCATTCTCCACACAGAGCGATTGGGATTGCCTCCGAGCATTAATATTTATACGTGTCTGTAAAGAAAATAATCGGCAAGGCCTCTAGAATTTGTCGCAAATTATCCAATCAATGTGCGAATGCGCTGATGAGCGCTATTATGGACAAAAATCAATGTAGCCCCATTTTATCTCAACCACTGCCAACAAGATGAAGTGGTTTCCCATTGCTTCATATATATTGCATTCCGTGTCCTTTATTTAACCATGTGAGGCCCTGTTGGGATTAATTACCTCCTTATTACGGAAGTCCCGGTAACCATATTTACGTAGTTACCGCCGAATTGTTTTATCACCCCGGTCGCGACGAGCCAATGCCTCGAGGCGTAATAACAATTTGGTGCGCTTGATATTCGACCCATTCCTTACAGCGCAAGGTCATCGCAACGGCGCCACGTTGCACGGACGGGTTCACAGTGTGCAACGGTGTCGTAGGAAGGGGGCGAAGTTGCTCGGGAAGTGGTGGTGCAGTAGCGGTTAGCGCGTCGCACTACAAACCCGGCGACCCGAGTTCGATTCCCGGTTACGGCCACCAACATCGGTGGCGGATATTTGAACCGGTCTTGGGCCTCCCCTCCACCAACGACGACTCTCAAATGAGTATCTGGTGCCGCGTGTAAACATCACCACTCGGGACACAAAGGCAGCCAGGCGTGGTGCTGGCCACCCACTCCTTCGTGTGCCGTGCCGGCCTTCATAGGTGCTGTTCGCTAACAGCACTTGCCCCAACAGTCTGTTGAGGCTATACGGGGGAATCTTTGTCTAAGTTTTTTTTCTTTGTTCTCAATCCAGTACAGTGCTGTGACTTGTGCGAAGTGAATCCTGAAACCGAACTTTCGGCGAATTCGGAGCGGTCACGCCGGCACGCGTCGGCGCCTGCTTCCGTTTCGAATAATTGGCACCAGGGGATCCTTTAACGTCCGCTGGCTGAAGCTAGACGCGGCGGCGTTACTGCACACGGCGGCGGTGGTTCTTAACCCTTTACTGCAGCCTTGCACTGCCCCATTTGATTCTCAATCGATGAGCTTCGTGGTCCACAGGAACCAGGTTCTAGAGCAGTGGTTCTTAACCTTTTACTGCAGCCTCGCACCCCGTTGGTTCTCAATCGTAAAATGTTTCTACAATGTTAATAAACACATAGGGGTTTTTGATTTAAAGCTTTCGTGACTGCAGGGATTCATATTCTTGGTTCTTTCGGTAAAGTCACGTAAAAGGGAAATAATAAAATAATATAAGTAAATAATATAAATAATGTATTTATTAATTAAATAATATGGACAAACATTATTTATTTTTTTATTATTTCCCTTCTACGTAACTTTACCGAAAGAACCAAGAATACGAATCCCTGCAGTCACGAAAGCTGTGTAAATAAATAATATAAATAAAATATTCATATTATTTTATTATTTCCCTTCTACGTGACTTTACCGAAAGAACCAAGAATATACATAGGGGTTTGATGAAACTAAGTAAGTTGTACGCACGTTGCCCGTGCTTAATTTTTGTTTCGATGATTTGCGTTCTAAAAAAAAATCGGGCATGTCTCTCGTACCCCCGGTGGGTGCGTGCACCCCAGGTTAAGAGCCACTGCTCTACGCGATTCATGATACGCCCGGCAGTATTAACCAGGACGGCCCCCTTAGGCTTCGAATCCCCCAAAACCGCTGCAACGATCGGCACAAGGCGCTGCCACGCGGCAAATGCAGGCCGTTGGCTTGTTCCTACACCGTCCCGTGTCCTCCCTCACCCACGTGTTCTACTCCAGAAACTCCAGTTTGCCCTGATAACACAAGCAAATAAAATACCCAAAACATAATCACGACGATTGTTGTTACGGTACTCTGCTTGGTTACCTAGGGAGGCCTCGCCTAGTCCTAAGACTCTTTTCTAAGGAGGGTCTTGCCATATTTTTCCACAGTTAGGGCCAATCAGGTTGTTGGCAGTGTCGATTTTCAGTATTGGGATGTTTTGGCCGATGCCGGTTACACCGTTTGTGTGTGTCTGCTGTGTATTTTTAGCTATAGGAGGAAAAACGAAGAATCCGGGAGAACACCGCACGCAAGAACAGGGGTTAAATAACATCCATCATATAAGTTTTTAGGTTAGATCATGCAAATATAAAATTGTCGTTAAAACACCCAACACAGCCAATTAGTAAGGTTTGTCACGTAAACAGAATGTTCAAATTCGTTACTAGGACAGCACACTGGTGTGTTGAAGAATCCACAAAATGTACAATCAGAGTACGATGTTTCGTCAGTAATTACAACTATCTTCATCAGACGACAGCCGTATTAGTGGAGAAATCCTCCTGTTTCGTTCCTTAAACAGGGGGATGGATGTAATGACGTCACTTGTGAGCCCTTCACGTGTGAATTGGGGGGGGGGGAATGAAAGCATATACATTGCAATGGGTATCAATTGCCGGTTGGATTATTCACATGGTAATCAACGTACATATTGCATGCAAAAGAACGTACAACCTCCACGCATGAAGGCTCTCCGAGTCAGGAATGAACCCAGGAGTTTGTTGCTGCGAGGCGCGAGTGTTTGCACCGCGCCACCCTGCGACCAAAATCATCGGAGTACCCAGCTGGGAGTTGAGAGTCGGCGAGGCATTCCTAGGAGACCGTTGTTGTTTGTACCTCAGCTCCGTACAGCACCTTCTGTGCAGAAACTTGAGAAGCGTTTGTGTTGGGATGCTTCATGAATATGTATAGACGCCGTATGGTACAACCTGGCCGGGTGCCGGTGTGATTAGGGCACACATACACAAAGTTTCTCCATGGAACCTACATAGACTCCAGATGCAAGTAGGTTTATATGTTGAATTTCTTTCGCACCGTACGTAGCCAACCGCGCTAATTGGAGGTGCGCCTGTTAGCGAGCACCTAGGAAGGATTGCACGGCACACGAGGGGGTGGGTGGCCAGCACCACACCCGGCTGCCTTTGTTTCCCCAGTGGCGATGTTTACACACCGCACCAGATACTCATTTGAGAGTCTTCGTCGGTCAATGTTGGTGGTCGTTAGCGGGAATTGAACTCTAGTCAGCGGGTTCATAGCGCTACCCTACCGCTCCAAAGACAAAGTCAAACATCCTTTGTTATAGCCTTAACAAACTGTTTGGGCAAGTGCTGTTAGCGAGCACCTATGAAGGCCAGAACGGCACACGAGGGGGTGGGTGGCCAGCACCACACGCGGTCGTCTTTGTCTCCCCAGTGGCGATATTTACTTACCGCACCAGGTACACATTTGAGGCTGAGTCGACCTAGGGGAGGCCCCAGACCGGTTCAGATAACTGTCACCGGTGTTGGCCGTGAGCAGGAACCGAACTCGGTTCGCCGGATTCGTAGCGCGGCGTTGCTGCCGTGCCGCTCCCCACATGCGCACACACACGCACGCACGGCATCTCTCCCGCATCACCCGCCCCTTCTCCCCGCACTCTCCTGCCCTCCGCTCTTCCCTCCTGACCACCGGAGCCACCGCTTGCGAGCATCTGCTTCCTTCTCCAATAAACCCGGGAAGTCTCCGTATGGTGGCCGGGGGGGCGGGGGGGGGGTGGCGGGGAAGGCCGCGCAAGGTTCAAGGCGCCCGCGACTTCCCACCGAGCATCCCACGCCTCATCAATGCGCCCGGGCGGTGCCTGCCGCCCGTCGGCTCCGCCACGCTCAGGTCAATCGCGCCGCTGATGGCGAAGGAGCGACCGAGCGAGTAGAGCAAAGAGTAAAGTAACGGCGGGCGGTAGCGAGATGGGCCTGGCACGAGAGGCTGCTGCTCTCACTCTCCCACCGGTTCTGATGGGAGATTTCTACGGGTTCGATTTTTTTTTACTGACGACTCGCTAAATGGGAATAACCGCTGATGTCTCTCAAAAATAATACAACCTTAAATTGCCTTTTAGTTTCTTTCGAGCCCGGGCACTAACAATTTGAGCTGTGAATTCAGCCTGCAGTCATCCCATGGTTGGACCAAAGAACTGAGATGAGAGTACGCCACCAGGTGCTGTATCATTCCGCGTTCTGCGCGGAGCGATACTACAGCACGTGGTCCAACACTCAGAACCCGCGTTATAATGGGCGCACGTTATAACGGGGGCGCGTTATAATGGGCGCGCGTTCCGCGTTATAAAGGGAACACATTCCGCGTCGTAAGAAAAGTGTTCCCCAATGGAGAAACGGGGTTTCGCGAAAACGCGGTGTGTGTGGACACCACGCGTTTCTGTTGAATGATAAGAAATGTAAATGTGTCCTCGGTAAGCACTGGTATCCTAATCATACTAGATACCGGGGGATTGAAAGAGCGTATTATGCTCACGACACACTCATCGATGGAAGCGCTCATATCACCTTGAGGCTCATGGATTGAGTGCGATTGTCTGCGAGTCGGTCTATGAATCTGCCAGTTTGTGAGTACTGCACGTGAGATGAGTCCTTTATGCGAGTCTACCTGTGAGCCTGGGAGTCCACGTGCGAGTCCACGATTCACCGAGAGGTGCGTGAGTTTGCGAGCCTGGGAGTCTCTCCACGAGTCTATTCGCGAGCCTCTCATCATCCCCTGGGTCGTTTCTTCTGGGTGTCGCGGGGACGGCGTTGCGCATGGCCCTCTATTTTTAGCCGTGGAAGCTATTGTTTTGTCGCGGTGAGTCGCGTCCTGTTCCGCTCGCCCCGTCTCTCCCGCACGTCCCCCTCCTCTCGCGTGTCGCCCCACTAACACCGCTACACCCCGGGGTCGTCATCTTCTCCTCCTCCTCCTTCTCATTCTCCTCCTTCTCTTCTTCCATATGGCTGGGGTGGATGCAGAGTAATGAATAACAATTTCACATTCGCCGTGGTGGCGAGATGTTAACCCACTCGCCTGGCATGCAGGAGGGCGTGGGTTCGATCCCGACCCAGTCGCCTGCTCTCTATTTGGACTTTGCATGTTTCTCCCTCTCTCTCTCTCCATGGTCGCGAGGATTTTTCTCCGGATCCTCCGGTTTGTTCTCTCTACATTTAAAATCGACGACACGCGTTTCGAGTATTTGGCTGCGTGAAATGTCCACGTGATGATCAGCTACTTCGTTGAGCTGTCATTTGCACTGCTAGCTGCAGATTTCTGAATGGAAAATATCTGCATGACATTGCACCCAAAACATAATAGGAGTAGGAGGGGGAAAAAAGGCAATGTTGAGATCACACCGAGGTTAACAAAATGAAAATAGTCACGTTAATAATGCTAAGCGTATTTTTTCTCATAGGAGCATAGGACACTGCTTACCCTCAATGTGTTTGTGGGGGGGGTTTGGCGTCTGAGTCAGTGGTTGACATTCCACATTACTATAGCAGGGGAAATACGCACAGAGAGCCATTCAACGTGCTGATAACTGTAATAAACACAGTGCCAGGAGGCATTGCGTAATTGGCAGCTGTGCAGGAAGGATTTTTATCAAAAAAATATTTATAACAGGAAAAGCTTCAGCGAGCCATCCAAAATGTTTTTCATAACGGTCCTCATTCTTGTGTCCGTGTGGGGAGCGGTGGTGCAGTGGTTAGGGCACTGTGCTACGAAACAATTCTCGCCGACGACCAATAACAGTGACGAACATCTGAACCGGTCTTGGGCCTCCCCGAGGGTCTACTCGGCCTCAAGTGAGTACCTAGTGCGGTGTGTAAACATCATCACCGAGCAGACAAAGACAGCCACCTGGCGTGGCGTTGCCCCCCCCCCCCCTCATGTGCTGCGGTGGCCTTCATAGGTGCTCAGAAAGAGGACTTGCCCAAACAGCCTGTGCAGGCTATGCGGGGGATCTTTGTCTTTATTTTGAGAGGGAAAGAGTCTACCAGACACACGTCCTGTTTATCACGGCTCAGGATGGAGCTCTGTCTTTGATAGTTCCGTTGTTTGTTTCCGTGGTGTGTAGCAAAAGCAAGAGCCACCCTGCTGCTGGTGCTGCTGCATCGTGAACTGTGCGGCCCATTATGAGCGGTGATCTGTCCTCGTGTCTGCTTCATATGAGAAAGTGTAAAAGCGCTGCTGCTCCACTGCTTTTCAACGAAAATTACAACACACTCATTAAACTATTCAATTCCACGGGACAGCTTGGAGATCCTGGTTCCTTCCGATTGAAACCAGGTTGAATTTAATTCGGCTAAATCCCAGCTCTGACAATAACAATGATTGTTTTCACCGTCATGCGGTGGCAGGGTGGGTGGGAAAGTGCTGCCCCCTAATGTGTGGACCAGAGATCACTTCAAGCGATCTCAGAGGTAGTTCTGCAACATAAACTTCCACGGACTGTTATCTAACACAAAAGTGTTGCACTGCTCTGCGAGAGGCCAAAATTGATACTTTGTCTCATGGCATGACACCAAATGCACAACTGGAATAAAAATGGGAAAAATAATTATCAAACATTACAATGAACCATAGTAGCACCATTCTCGCACTGCTTCCAGCAAAATCCTAATGCACCTCTGATGCGTTGAGCTACGCGCCCATTCCTTTAGCACTGGAGGTCAATTTCTCTCGTCCCAAACTGTCATTAATAACAGAAACCTCAAATGAGACGCGACACCATAAAACACGCAATTGGCTTGATCTGTTGAACAGGCATCGGGGCAGACAATTTAGAGGGATCACGGCCGCCAATGCCTCTACGGGAAGAGCCCTGCGTGCAGTGGGAAACCAGGGGTCAGGCCTGGTGAAGGCTGCGCGGCTGATGCTTTTGAGCGGAGAAACCAGCTTCAGGTGAATCGTGTCGAGCCGAGCCAAGTCTGGAGGGTGGCGATTTCCACTTCTGTTGCGCCTTTAAACCTGTTAACGCGCGTGTTTTGCGGCCACGCCTAAAGAGACTCCACCGCCAGTTTTGATCCTTCGCCGGCAGCGGCGTTTCAGATAATCACCAGGCGGCGGCTCCTCCTCAAGCCGTCCCACTTGGCTTGCTAGCTAACCTCCACACGAACAAAGAAACCATCGCTCACGAACTCTCCGCCGTGCGAGAGAAGGCCTATAAGAGGGGATCTTTGTCTTCGGGTAAATTTATTGACGTTTGCCACAACAAATAACCCAACACTTCAATAGCGCTTATGCCCGCCTTGCAGCTGCAGGTCATAAAACTGTAAAGAGATGCTGTGAGAAATAGAGAGAGATGGAGGGAGAGAGAGAGCTGCTGGGTGCCCAGCCATAGCACAGGGCCACGTCTGCAGGGCAGCCGCAGCAATCCACGCCGTATTAGCGCGCTGCCAGGCTCCTCCGCTGCCATTCAACGCCTACAGACGCCGCCTCGTTTATTCAGAACTGTGCTGTTGAGGGTCCCACAGAGAGCCAAAGCGGCTCGGAGGATCGGCTCCGGGCCATCGCTTTCAATGAGCCCACTTCACGGCTCTCAATGTGCCCGCTCTGCCGTTGCTTGTCAGCGTTGGCTTTGTGTTGGTCCGAGTGAGCGTAAATCCGGCAAACGGGTGCCCCCCTCCCGCTACCCCCCCCCCCTGCTACCCGCCCCCCCCCCCCCCCCCCGCGAGTCCGGAGAGAGGCTACGCCGGCTGGTTGGTGCGCCAGCCGCGCGATGCAGTGGCCTCTTCTCGTCGTCCTCTGCGCGAGTAGTGCGCGAGTGGTGCCCAACTGGTGGTGTGCGGACCGCTTGTGGTGTGCGGACCGCTTGTGGTGGTCCCATAAGGCCGTGGGAAGTTGCCTGTAGACCTGTTGAGGAAGCTACGAATTTTTTGCAGACGAGTGGCTAGAACGCAGAGAGATTGGCAAGAGGAAGACGTTGCATGGGGGAGGCTGTCAATCTTAGCCAGAGGAGACTAGAAGGGAGGCCTTGAGCGAAATACTTCAATGGCGAGAAGGCATCAGCCATGTAGGTGGCCTGGTGGGAGGGCGGGCTACCAGACTGTGGGAGCAGAAGAAAAGGAGGCGAGATCTCCAATGAAATGAAGGACTGACTTAGGGGCTTCGTGGAAAAGACCCTGATTGCTGCAAGCAGATGACATCTAGGGAATGTCGGCTGGGTCTACTCCATGGAGGAATTTGAAGATGATGATGATGGAGATTTTGTAGTTTATCTCAAATTTAACTGATCACAATGTAAATGATGATAATCATGCTGCTGTTGTTGATGGTGATGTTGAAAATTACGCATTTAGGCAAATTAACAAACACGACTCCTAAAACGTCACTTTGGCCTTTTTACTGCTACAAACATCTGCAGGAGGGTAGGCGGAAATCGTGACACAACATCCCCCCTTCGACAAATCCACCTGAATATTCCATCGCACGGAGTAAAAATCTTCGCTCGCCTCGCTGCGCGCAAAGCACAGAATTCAAAACCAAACACTCCCCCCGGAGCTTGCGCGATAACGACCGAGGAGAGCAGAGAAGAGCGGATTTGAAACGCGTTCCGTGCACGTTTCATATTGCCAGGCTGCACGTGCACCTCGGTGTGGATGAAAGCGGACTTTGTACGGATGCACGAGTAAAAATCAATACGTTTCATTCTGGCAGGCGCACAATTGCGGTGCTTGATATAACCCATCGGTCTGTGCGCCGGTGGGTCGCACAATGCGGCGCCTTTTTATTTTCCGTCGGACCATTGTCCCTGTTGGGTATTCCATTTAAAGTTTCCGAGAATCGCCCAAGGGGGATTGAACGGTGCCTTGCGACGAAACGGCCAACCAATTTATTTGTTGGTGCCGGCTCCAGAAACTGCATTCACCAGCGTCCCTGAAGTTGACAAAGGTGTACGTTGCAAGCGGCGTGATCAATGCAGTGACGGGGGAGGGCGGGCGGGCGGGCGGGCAGGGGGGGGCCTTGTTTTAATCACAATAATGAAATGGTACTTCTCAATCCATCGGATGTCTGGCCGGGTGGCACCCTGGTCCGAGTGCTCGACTCACAATGGCGAAGGCTGAGAGTTCAGATTTCCACGAGGACTTGACGGGCCGTCGGAGCGTTGGGCCGCCACTGTGGAGAGCCCTCGGTTCACATCCGGGTTTCAGCTGCCTGCAATTGAATTGCACTGTCCAATTTAACACGGAGGCTTTCGCGAGCAATACTATCTATGAGATTTTTTTGGTTAGATCGCGTAAATAGGAATGTGTCGTTAAACCCGCCACCACCCGACACAGCCAATTAGTAAGGTTTGTGACGTAAAAAAAACATGCCAATTCGTTACTAGCTCATCACACAACATTTACAACGTTTACAATTGAGGGTTTACTCTCCAACACACGAGTATGCTGAAATAATAACGAATTGGCATGTTTTGTTTACATAACAAACCTTACCAATTGGCTTTGTCGGGTGGTGACGGGTTTAACGACACATTTATATTTGCGCTGTCCAATGATGTGAGCATGTAATTGCGGAATTGCATCTTTGCCTTTGACTCGGTTTTCAATCTATTGACGCCTGCCATGGTCACGTGACATTTTCTCTGGGTCCTCTGGTTTTCCCCTCCAGATTTAGAATCCAACATGCGTTTAGAGTATTTGGCCGCTATAAATTTCGCACACGATGATGATAATAATAATCCGCTTCATTGGGCCGGGTCGCTTCTGAAAGACTAGTCAAATAAAACTGGTAAAATAAAAAAAATGGTTGAGTTTTAGTCTGTTCAGCTCTGTTCATTCATAGTGCCAGCTCTCCCTCGAACGAGAAACCTTTGTTCTCAAAAAGAGCTCTCACCTCCACGTATAAATAAAGGAAGATATGAATGAATGGATGAATTAATGGACAAATAGATTCCTTTAGCCGCCACGGCGCTTAACAAAGCCTTGGAAATTGGCAGAAAAAAAGTGGAGCGGGGACACAAACCGCCCCTCCGAGCGGGAACTGTGACCGGCAGGCATTGTAATGGGACTCCATTGATCGCCGGTCGTGGAGTAACGAGCGGTGATTCGTTTTACAGCTGGGGCAGTTACTTTAATTAGTAAATGCACTGCCAGCGAGCGCCGACGCTGGCAAATTTAACATTCCTCCCGGGCACCGTATTAATGTGTCAGAGCTTTTGTTTATTTCGGCCTGTCCACTTCAGTGTGGGGGGGGGGGGCGCCCCCGGCTTGAGGCTAATTGCTCAGTACGTCCGTGCGTTTGTTGACTTCGTGCCGTCGGTCTTCAATTGGTGCGCAAAGGTGCGATAAGCCTCAGCGGTCCCACGTGGGTGACTGGATGGTGACACGGAGCTAGCCGGCGCTGCTACTGCTACAGTACTTGAGCGCCCATGAAGGCCTGCACGGTGCACGAGGGGGTGGGTGGCCATCACCATGCCCGACCACCACGAATGCGCATTCGTGATGGACTGGACTCATAAGAATGCGCAATATTAAATGTTTTGACTTACTTTGTCTCCCCAGTGGTGATGTTTTTACACACCACACCAGGTACTCATTTGAGACTCAGATAATCACCACTGCTGTTGGCCATGAGCGGGAATCGAATTCAGGTCGCTCCGCACACTTACACACACACCTGCACACACACAAAAAAAGACAAAGATCCCCCGTATAGCCTGAACAGACTGTAGGGGCAAGTGCTGTTAGCGAGCACCTATGAAGGCCGGAACGATACACGAGGGGGTGGGTGGCCAGCACCACGCCCGACCGCACACACACACACACACCTGCACACACACACACACCTGCACACACACACACACACCTGCACACACACACACACCTGCACACACACACACACACCTGCACACACACACACACCTGCACACACACACACACCTGCACACACACACACACCTGCACACACACACACACACACTTACACACACACCTGCACACACACACACACCTGCACACACACACACACCTGCACACACACACACACCTGCACACACACACACACACACTTACACACACACCTGCACACACACACACACACACGTACAACTTGATCTTCTTCGGTTCATGGAGATGGGGGGACGGGCCTCTGCCCTTGTCACGTCGGACCTCTCGGCAGCCTTCGACGCTATTGATCATCGTGCAGTTCTGCTCCAGCGCCCGCGGGCCCTGTCAGGGATTGGCGGAACCGCCTTGAGGTGGATCTTTTTTTTGTTTCTGTCTCGTCAGGTAGATCCCAAAGAGTGCCCACGGGCTCCCACGCGTCACCCGAGGGGGTCTGCGTTGTCACCGCCGCTCTGTAACGTTCAGCCGCACCGCGGCCACGCCTCCGATTGACGCGGTTGGCTATGTACGGTGTGAAAGAAGTCTAAGTTCAAAAGAAGAAGAAACTTCAGTGAGAGAGGAACCCGAGGCGGGGGGGGGGGGAGAAAATTAACGCTTGGAGGGAGCTGCAGAGAGCGTGACGCGTCGTGCACGACAGAGAGAGAGATGAGACAAAGAGAGGAGGAAGATTTATTTTTCGTTTGAGGCCCCAAAAAGCCCAGAGGAATGGCTCCTGTGATCGGCCATGCGCGGAAGGGGCAGGGAAACAGAGTGGGTGGTGCCCAACGGTGGAGGGATAGGTGGCGGCCAAACGACTAAGGCCTTGAATTGGGATTAACAGCTGCTCGCCCGCACATGCACGAACATACGTACACACACACGTATGCATGCGCACGCACACGCCCGCACGTACGTGGAACATCTTTCGTGCCATGCGTAGCCAACCATGCTAATCGAAGGTGTGCATACGAGACGCAATTAGAGGTAACGGATTTGCCTAAACGTGGAGCGGTTTCTCAGGTTGGGCCCCAAGATGACAGCGGCATATGGATCTCCCCAGTGTGTCCAAAATGCATGTTATATGCAGTACTATGAGCTATGCATGGGGAGCGGTAGTATAATGGTTAGCGCGCTGCACTACGAACCCGACGACCAAAGTTCTATTCCCGCTAACGGTCAACATCAAGTGACGATTATCTGAACCGGTCCTGGGCCCTCCCCTAGGTCGACTCGGCCTCATATGAGTACCTGGCGCGGTGTGTAAACATCGCCACTTGGCTGACAAAGGCGGCCGGGCGTGGTGCTGGCCACCCACCCCCTCGTGTGTCGTGCTGGCCTTCAAAGGTGCTCGCTAACAGCACTCGCTCCTGCAGTCTGCTTAGGCTATACGGAGGATCTTTGTCTTCATGAGCTATGGACTTGCACAGCCGTTGTGTCAATCCACTGCTGGATGAGGGCCTCCTCTCCCACGCTGTGCGGCTTCTGTAGTGGAAAAATATTTATAAAATATAAATTAAATATCAATACAATGTCCCACCTGACAATAAATGCATTCCTCTCGCTCAACGTATTGAAATCAAGGCATACGCCTTCCCATGTACATTCCCTTATACGCCAAATTGTAATGTCCCTTTGTATGCGTGCATGTTGAACTTCTTTCGTAAATCGAACGTAGCAAAGTGTGCAAATCTGTGATCACACAACGAGGATCTGAGCGAGTTGAAATAATCCCGGGTTTGGTCGTTGGTTACGTTGCCCCCCCCCCCCCCGCCTCCCCACCTACCATTGCCACACTAACCCAACCAAATGTCCCCCCCAAACTCCACCGCGATGATGATTATCGCCAAGACACCAATGCAGCCGGTAATCATTTGTAAGGCTGAGTCGACACAGAGGAGGGCCAGACCAAGTGCAGTAACAATGCCACTGGTGATGCTCGTGATAACGCTTTGCTTTGTATGTCAGCAAGTAACCTTATATCACTGCATAACGGTGTGCGCACATACATACAAAGACACAAACAAAGATCCGCCATATAGCCTGGGGCAAGTGCTATTAGTGAGCAACTATGAAGGACGGCACGGCACACGAGGAGGTGGGTAGCCAACACCACGCCCGGCCGATTTTGTCTCTCCAAGTTGTGATGTTTACACACCACACCAGATACTCATTTGAGGCTGAGTAGACCTAGTGGAGGCCTGTGACCGTTTAAGATAATCGTCACTGGTGTTGGCCGTGAGCGGGAATTGAACTCGGGTTTCTGGGTTCGGAGCGCAGCGTGCCGACCGCTACACCACCGCTGCCCACGTACATACATACACACGCGCTTGGAGTTCACATATTCACACGTACACATTTGGCTGCCCTAAGTAAGAGTGATGCCATCATTGCATCTGCACCAGGCAAGATGCTTGGCTAAGCCTCACTGGCAGAGGGTGATTGGACAAATCCAGCTATTACGGATTAACGGACTTGGGTGATTGACAGCTGTCCGCTTTGTCAAAACAAACACACACACATGCAGAACACAGACACCCCTATAGCCTGAACAAACTGTTGGGGGTAGCACCTCTGAAGGCCAGAATGGCACACGAAAGGGGGTGGATGGCCAGCACCACGCCCGGCCGCCTTTGTATCCCCAGTGGCGATGTTTACGCATCACACCAGGTACTCATTTGAGGCCAAGTCAAACTAGGGGAGGCCCAGGACCGGTTTGAATATTCGCCAATGTTATTGGTCGTGAACGGGAATCGAACTCGGGCCGTTGGGTTCGTGGTGCAGCGCGCTAACCACGACACTTCAGCTCCCACAATACACACACGCCAAACACAGACACGCTCACTCATACACACACGCACGCACTCACTCACAAAATCACACATGTGCAGAAGACGAATGAACAACAGAATTATACGCAAATGCACCCACAATTCCAAGCGCATATACCTTCACACGCACGCTCAGCAATGAATGGCACACATTGATCGTATTGACCGCTGCCAGACTCTGGATTAGGAATATGTATTATGTCAAACTCAAAGCCGTAGATTTAACTAAATCTCAAAACCCAGCCACATTAAAAGTTTTGCAGGTTATCACTTATCAGTGGGAAAACTCCACAGGAATCCTTATTACGATGCAGACACACACACACGCTTCTTGGCTAGGTTGCGGCACTGTGCACACGGAAGGTCACGAATACCAATCGTATTCAGGGTTGACTTGGACATTAATTTACCACCCAAAAAACACAAAGACAAAGTTCCGCTGTGCAGCCTCAACAGACTGTTAGGGCAAGTGCTGTTAGTGATTAGCACCTATGTAGGCTGGCACAGCACACAAAGGGGTGGGTGGCTAGCACCACGCCTGGCTGCCTTTGATTCCCCAGTGGCGATGTTCATACACCACACCAGGTACTCATTTGAGGCCGAGTTTACCTAAGGGAGGCCCTGGACCGTCACTGGTGTTGGCCATGAGCGGGAAACGAACTCATGTCGCCGGGTCCGTAGAGAAACACGCTAACTGCTCCCCACTAATTTAACACCACCACCACCATCATCATCATTATCATCGATAACTTCATTTTCTGCAGAGGATTCGCGATTCGAAAACCCGGCAACCACCCTGGTTAATACCACGGGTTTGTGCATTCACCCCCGACATGTACACGCCACGTGCCGCCTGCTTCACCGTGGACGTCAAAGGGATCCCGTGATGACGTCCAAACTTGGTGCCAAACGCTGGAAAAATTACCCGCAGTGAACATCTAGGATAGTGTTATGAACAAAGTGGAGCATTATACAATTAGTTGAACATGCAGTTAGGCGATCAAGACCAATATTATCCATAATAACTTTTTTTGTTGGGGGGGGAGAGAGGGGATGAGATCACGTATATATTTTAAATGTAATATAAAATGTACATTTTTATTAATATCATTCAAACATTTAAACATTTGATTGACACGTAGGCTTTCACGATCAATATTATCCATAAGAGGTTTTTGGGTTAGATCACGTAAATATAAATGCGTCGTTAAAGCCGCCACCACCCGAAGCAGATGACGCTAGTTCGAATTAATGGCGAAACGTCGTACTCATATTGTAAATGTCTCTCCAACACCAGTGTGCTGTACTAGTAACGAATTGGCACGTTCTGTTTACGTGACAAACCTTACAATTGGCTGTGTCGGGTGGTGTCGGGTTTAACGACACATTTATATTCATGCTATCTAACCACAAAAAAATCTCTATTATGGATTTAAACATTTAAACGTCAATTTTTTTTCATCGGCGTTCAAATTTGTCTTTGTATGTAATTTGCTACTTAGGTTTCCATAGAAAAAGAGAAGATTGGTATTCTCAATGGGATCTCATCCGGCTTTAAATAAATGGATCTGTCCATCTTAACACATTGGTACGTGTAATACATACGAGACACACGCACACACACACCAACAAAAACAACAATTATAATAACAATAGTCCAATCTTGAATCAAATCATCACCTTGAATAATGATAATTCGTCAAATTGATGGGGTGGTTAAATCTTGCTTGGGTCCACACAATGCATAAAAGGACAATGACAAAGAGTCCCCCGCGTATAGTATTAACAGACCATTGGGGCAAGTGCTGTTCGCGAGCATCACGAGAGGGTGGGGTGGCCAGCACCACGCCCGGCAGCCTTTGTCCCCCCAGCGACGATGTTTACACACCGAACCACAACGAGTCGACACGAGGTATACACACCCACGTGCCTTCTTGCATCCGAGAATTAATAATTGGCAGACCGCGTGCGCAGACACGGCTCCCACTAAAAGACACCCTGTTGCCAGCTCAAGTGAGCAACGGGGCAAGGAAGAGCTCATCTCCACGCAGCAGCGCAGTAAATGCCGCACTACGGCGGCGGTGGGAATCAGAGCCCCAACCCGGGGTCAATTATAACAGGATTATTATTGCAGCATTGCGAGCTCAGATTACAATTGCAATCTGCGGAAAACACGCAGATTGCAATTGTAAATCGAGCCCAGGTCTGGGGTCAGACGAAATTTCAAGCCTCGAATTAGGGGGGGGGGGTGGAGTGGTGGGGGACTTTGAATTGTTTAATTCCAGATGTGGCACTGACCCTTCTCAGTGACTGATCACTCAGGGCTGAGGGACCCCCACCCCCAGCCGACACCCACGCGCCGCCCCCACGCCAGCCACCACCGTTGACCCCACATTACATTGAACGCCCTTAGAATTCACAGCAAATGGCTCCGGTGCAGAGAGGCGCGAAAGGCACCGGGAGAGGTGATAAATAATGTATAAATGCCCGCGGCGCGCTGCGGAACGACGGCGTTGAAGCACGCGGCCCCACTCAGCGCGAGACGCGCGCGTGCGATGCCTTTGTCTGCACACACACGCGCGCCCGTGCGTGCGTGTGTGTGCGTGCGTGTCTTCGCCGTGTAAACATCGCCACTGGGGAGACAAAGGCGGCCGGGCGTGGTGTTGGCCACCCAACCCCCTTCGTGTGCCGTGCCGGCCTTCGCAGGTGCTGCTCGCTAACAGCACTTGCCCCCCCCACCCCGACAATCTGTGAAGGCTGCAGCGGGGGTCCCCGATGTCTTTGTTCATAGGAAGCGGCGGTGCAGCGGTTCGCGCACCGCGCTTCTGATGCGCTCATCCGAGTCCCATACCCCGCTCACGACCAATAACGGAGGCGAAATATTTTAACCGGTCCTGGGCCTTCCCCTAGGTCGACTCAGCCTTAAATTAGTACTCGGTTTACGAAGTAGATATCATCAGTGGGAAGACAAAGGCAGAATGCAGTGGTGATAGCCACCTACCCCCTCGTGTGCCGTTCCGGCCTTCATAGGTGCTCGCAAACAGCACTTGCCTCTCTGTATGCTGACCTCTGTATTGTATTATGGAGCATCTTTGCATCGGCATATGTGCACAAGCATATTCAGAGTACATATGTGTAACCATATGCATGCACTACATGTGTACACACATGCAGGGGTACATGTGCGCACGGTGTAAATGAACTCACGTATATACATGCACACGCACGCGTGTACGTGCACCCTTGCGATCCGCTGCACATACCGAGATGCAAACCGATAGAGATTCAACTTAAATACTCTCATCCATCATCTCTCTCTCTCTCTTTCTCACCCAGGCCTGGCTCTCAGTGTACACAGCACAGAGTCAAAGATACCCCCACCACCACCCCCACCACCACCCCCACCACCCCTGAAGCGTCTTCAGAGACTGTAGAGGCACGTGCTGTTGGCGAGCAGCACCGCATGAAGGCCGGCACGGTACACGAGGGGGTGGGTAGCGAACACCACGCCCGCCCGCCTTTGTCTCTCCAGTTGCGATGTTTACTACGCACTGCACCAGGTACTCATTTGAGGCATAGTCGACCTACTGGAGGCCCAGGACCCATTCAGCGAATAGTCACTGGCAGTGCCGGATTATCTCAGTCGAAAGGGTAGCTACTCTCAATGGCCCCGCGCTAAATGCTTCCAAGCTATCAATTCCGGTTCAGTGATTCTGCACTTGCTCTATTACTATAGTACTATACCGCCTTCAACTTTTATGAAATACTGCGTGTCTAAGGTTAGCGATTTGTCGTATTATCTGGCTATGTAGCAAATTGAAAATACAATTACTTTACTATGCAAGCTACAAATTTATGTTTTAATATTATGTTTTTTTTTATTTAGGGCCCCTTTATAACATCACGCTACAGCCCCCGCACTAGCTTAATCCGGCACTGGTAACTGGTGGTGGCCGTGAGCGGGAATCGAACTCGGGTCGCCGGGTTCGTAGCCCAGCGCGCAAACCTCTCCCCACAATACACAAAGACAAAGATCCCCGTATAGCCTGACCAGACTGTTGGAGCAAGTGCTGTTAGCGAGTAGCACCTATGCATTGCCGCCACGGCGCACAAGGGGGTTTTGGTTGCCAGCTCCACGCCCGGCCGCCTTTGTCTCCCCACTGGTGATGCTTACGCGCCGCAGCGGGCAGTTATTTCAGGCCGAGTCGAACTAGGGTAGGACCAGAACCGGTTCAGGTTTTGTTCACCGTTGTTGGCTTTAAGCAGGAATCAACCTCGGGTGTGCGTGCGGTGGTTAGTGCGGTTGGGTGCGCTAGCCACTGCACTACCGCTCCCCAAGTAATACACAAAGACACAGACGCGTGCACACACACCACACACACCCATGCTCAATCACAATGACCAAGAGAAGCGCTAATCGCGATGCCGGCAATCCGCAGGCCGGCTGATTGCTCGCAACGTCAACTCAACCCGGGTCCACGCGGATGAGTGGATGGAGGGTGGGCGAGCGAGCGATCGTATCGGAAGATCATTTTTATATCAATCGCCTCGATTCATTGCGGCGGCAGTGCCCCATTCATCAGCAGGGGTCACAAACACCGCGCCCACTCTCTGCAGCCAACAGCCAGGCAAGGAGCGGCGGTGCAAGATTTTCATTTTGTGGCTTTTTGGTTGCGTTCATGCGCGCGCGCGTGCGTGTGTGTGGGTGTATTTGGGGGAGCGGTGGTGTAGCGGTTATCGCGTTGCGCTACGAACCTGGCTACCCGAGGTTCGATTCCCGCTCAGGGTCAACACCGGTGACGATTATTTGAACCGGTCCTGGGCCTCTCCTAGGTCGACTCAGCCTCAAATGAGTACCTGGTGCGGTGTGTAAACATCGACACTGGGGAGACAGCACTTGCTCCAACAATCTGTCGAGGCTATATGCGCGATCTTTGTCTTTGTGTGTGTGTGTCGTAATGCTACTCCACTCGTAATCATTTGATTGTAGGCAGTGTCTAAATACCTGACCATCGAAAGATGTTTTTACATGACAGGAAAATAACCACGAGTACTGAACTCTTCTTATGCCAAAAATAATCAACACATTCGTCAACAACGCTGTCGCCTTAATTGGAAAAATACGTAATGTGACGTTTCGGGCGATAGTCCTTCATGGCACGTCGAAAGGCCAGCGAGCGTGGACATTACGGGTTTGGGGACTGTACTTGACCCCGTGGGGCCTGGTGATAATCGCGCTCACACTGTACGGTATTGGGGAGAACAAAAGGCATTCTGTCGGGGTAACCCTGGGATGGATTCCTCCATAATAGAGGGTTTTTTGGGGTTAGATCGCGTGTCGCCTTTGTCCCCAAGTAGCGATGTTTACACACCGCACTAGGTACTCATTTGAGGCTGAGTCGACCTAGGTGAGACCCAGGAGCGGTTCAGATAATCGGCCCCATGTGTTGACAGCGTAGCACGAACCGCTGCACCACCGCTCCCCACACACACGCGCACAGACCCACCGACCACCACACGGTATACTCATGCACGCGCACGCGCACACATAGTTATGAGAGCATCAATTTGTCCACATGGTGTTTGCCTAATAATATTAACGATGACGGATGAAATATTCTCTGGCGTTAAATGGTGATGTACGACGATGGCGCGGCGAAATGGCCTTTAAAAACCTGTTTAATGCCACACATTCCTGACCAATGCGGATTATATTGGGGGCATTATTAAAGTATTTACAGTCCGGCCTGCGTGCTGCCCTGGCACGTGCTCCTGCATGCATTTACACTGCGGGGGCATTGGCTCCGACGATATGAAACATCAGGCCCACTGAGCTGTACAGCTCTGTTTCAGAAGCGACCTGACCATCGCAAATGATTGCTCGACGAAATAGCTCATCCGGTGGAAATTCATAGCAGCCAAATACTCGAAACGCACGATGTTGATTCTAAGTGTGGAGGGGAAAACCGGAGGACCCGGGGAAAAAAACCATGCGACCACGGGGAGAGAGAGACACGCAAACTCCAAAAATGCACGCGTCACGGTCGGGATTGAACCCACGACCCCCTGCAAACCAGGCGAGGTAGTTAACATCTTGCGAGTTCCATTTGGATTTGCCTCTTTTGGCTAATATACACGAATGCTGTGCTTGTGTTGTCCTTGTTGACGTTAATGTCCTTGTTTAGCGGTGCGCTGTCGGGGTTAGCAGCGAGAATCGGAGGGTCTGTGGCCAACGCTGCCTCTGTGACCCATACCGCGCCAATGCTTCCTTCCTTCTGCCAGATCGCTCCTGAGCTGTTCCAGTGGACAGCCGACCCGCACGGTCCACTCTGACAGTCTCATCATCATCACCACCGTCTGGCTCTAGGTCTTCTCTTCCTCTTGGTCGCCTACCTCTTCCTCCTCCTGCACCACCTGCACACGCGTCCCACCCATCACTACCTCCTGCACCCCGCACACGCGTCCCACCCATCACGGTCTGCTCTCTCTGATTAGGTCTACAATACATTTCCAAGTTGCCTGCACTATCCTCACCATGAAACCCCTATCAGCCCTCTGCATGCATTCGTATTTGAAATCGGAAGCTTATTTTCCAGATGCTCGACTAAAGCACAGCTTTTGTGACTCGCAAAGTTACAGAGGTATTACGTTTGACCTGGAAACCCATACCATTAACAGTAATTTGACCTCTCGAAGCCCAAATTGGTTTCGGAGTCCTTCAAATAACCTACGAATGCAAGACGTTTCTAAAACAGGCATAGTCGCCCGTGCCATTTTTTCTAATGACAGGCACTTGCAAGAATCATATGCGTCACCTGATCTAACCTTTGCTTTTAGGGTTTGGAAGTCCATCCTCTTAACGAAAACACACGACCATTGAGACTGCATCCATCCGCATTGACGGCCCTGAGCCAGCAGAGGAAATTCCACGTTACAATGGCAAGGGCCACGGTATCCTTAGGAGAACCACGATTTATTTTCCCAAAAAAGTGGCACAGCAATCATTTTAATGACCCGAAAGCATCATTGGGCTGAGTCAACCCCCTTGAACTCATGAACCTATGATCAGGAGTGAAGCTCTGTAAGCGCAGTTGGCACGCGGCTACATTTGTGGTGTGCAGGACAATCATAATTAGGCCTGGATTGGCGCGGCTGGATTAGGGGGATAACGGCCCCATCCATCACCAGCTCGGAGCCAAACAGAAATGTTTTAGATCAACGTGTTTCAGCATTCATCCATCAGACTCGGAGCAAATCAAAGCATCACCACCCATCATGTATAGCCAAGTGAGAGCTCGCTGACTCACCCGCTAATCCATCTGCTCATCGACTCATCAATTCGACCACTCGCTGATTAACCCACCCGCTCGCTCAATCGACTACTCACTTGCCGCTCACTTAACCACTCACGAGTTCACCAACACATTCACTCACCAGCTTGTTCACTTAACCACTCGCTCGCAAACGTACGTAATCGCTCTCTAACTCAACCGCTAACCCACCGACTCACTCGTTCAACCACTCACCCACTTACCCATTGACCCGCTCGCCAAACTTCTCACCCACTTACCTATTCGCTCGCTCGCTCACTCGACCACTCTGTTGCTAATTCAACCACTTACTGTCTTGTCTACTCACCCCCTCACTCAACCGCTCACGGGACCAGACGGTGCATTAGTAAGGTTAGGAGTCTCGGTCAGGGGGTGAACCCAGCCATTCGTCTCTCCGGGGGAGGGTGGGGGTGGGATCAATAAAATAAGCACCACTTCGTGGGAAGTCTTCAGCGGTAGTCGGATGAGCGAACTCACTCCTGCCACATTAATGCCGAAATTTCCATCATCCGGCTCGGGTCTGCGTCGAGCGCTCGCGAGGATCTCTCCACGCTGGTTTTGAGAGGAAAGCCACTTGGATGAGAGCTCACTGAAGCGAAGGTATCTGTGGGAAGGGAGGACGTGGACCAATACACGGCGGACAATGAATATGAATGAATGTGCTCGGACGTTGCCGGACAAGGGAAGGGCGAACGGAATTAAATCGCCGTTCTATCGGGCCACGACGTTTGACACGCTGACCTTTACAGACCCATGTGCTGCACTCAACGATCCGCCAAATCATGATGTTTTATTGTCCCCGAGCTTGCAAAGGCATAGATTATTCCATATTATCGGAACAAACGAAAGCACATTGTTACTTGGGCTTATATTTGTGTGTCTGTGTGTGTTTGCGTGCGTGCGTTGGGGGAGCGGTAGTGCAGCGGTTAGCGCGCTGCGCTACAAACCAGAGTTCAATTCCAGCTCACTGCCAACACCAGTGACAATTATCCGAACCGATCCTGGGCCTCCCCTAGGTCGACTCGGCCTCAAATGAGTACCTGGTGTGGTGTGCAAACATCACCACTAGGGAGACAAAGGCAGTCGGGCGTAGTGCTGGCCAACCCACCCCCTCGTGTGCCGTACCGGCCTTCATAGGTGCTACTCGCTAGCACCGCCCGCCCCAAATGTCCGTGAAGGCTATACGGGGGGGGGGGGGGGGGGGGTCTTGTGTCTGTGTCTTGTATGAGTGCGTGTGTACGTGTGCGTGACAGTGCTCTGGCTCACGGCTCCCACAGGTGAAAGTAACGATGGCATTTAAGCCTGGGATCGATGCAGTCGGCGTGTGCCTGTCAACGCTTCCATGGACAAGGGGGTGGGGGGCTATTTAACATGCCGGAGGCCCCGTGATGCACTGCCGATGAACAATACCCCCCCCCCCCTCAACTCTCACATAGACCCTTGTGGGTTGATGGGCTGAAGCTGCAGGCGTAGATTTTTTTCGTTTCTTTTTTAAACCGCGGCGCAGCGGGCCCCATCCTTCACGTGTTGGGGTCAGCAACGCAAACAAATAAAACGAGAGACATTTTGTTTTCGAATTCAGTAAACAACAACAAAACCAACCACCCCCGTCAATATTTCAAGAAGCCGCGATGCACCGTGGCAAAATACGAGAGACGGTGGTGGGGTGTATTCTTTAATAGATATCGTCTCGAAGCCAGCCAGCGAGTCCCTTCTTGAAGGGCTGCACGAGCGCTCCTGAGCCAACTCCCACCCTGGTTTAGGTGAATAATAATGATAATGATAATCGTTCGCCACGATATAGCTCCTCTCTCCGCACGGACGCTCCAGAAATATGGACAAACTGCCGTACTGTGCAACGTGTTGCGCTGCTAAATCGGCGCTTTGCTCCACCCAATCATTTTTGTTCCAAACACTAAATGTGGAAATTAAAGTGAGAGCATTTCACATTCTTCGTCTTCTTTCGTACGGCGGCTGATGTAGATGCAGAGCAACAGCTGCAATTTCACATTCAGGTGCTGAAGCCAAATAACCGCGTGAAGAGCAGTGGAGTGAATCGTCGTGACTGTGATGTCTCCTTCGCATTTGTGGATTGGGCCATTGCATCTTTTGTGTCAGTGCGGCACTTCTTCCATATTGTGTATCGGTGTGTCGTGTGTCAGTAGCGAAGCGCACGTTACATTTCTCCTGCACGGTATCCATGTCACAGCCTCCTCCCGCGCCCGCCCGCCGGCTGTCAAACGGCCAGACTCAGAGGCGAGCATCATTCCGAACCAGTGGCCCTGCCCACGCTGTCCCCGTGCCGCGTGATTAATTAATTCAGAGGTGACCTTTTCGTGGGGGCTCGCAGAGGCGGATTCCTCGTTAAAAGTCAGCCTCTGCCCCACCCTCCCCCCCAAGACCAGATGTAATTCAATTAGCCCTGTTTGTAAATCGCATTTGGTAACACTGGGAATTAAACCTGAATCAATATTGGGCTCCTTGGTCTCGGTCCACTCACGCACATTAGCTCATCCCTATTTCACCAGCAACTGGCATTTGCACCGAATGTTTTATTTCTTTTCGCCGTTCGATGATTCGCAACAGGCACGCTATTTTACGGCCAAATCGCGCGAAATGCTTCCGCTGCCAACAGATCTCGACAAGCTAAGCAGGCAGGGCGGTTTGAGCCTGGATATGGCTGCGATGGGCGACCGCCTTGCGAGCAGCGGGTGCTGTCGGCTACTGCTGCAGGACTACTCTGTCATGAGGGTGGGCATGGTGGCGAAGTCCACTGTTGTATTGCACTATCCTCCAGCGGCTTATACTCCCTGCGACTTTACAAAACCGCACTGGCCAGCCTAGTGAAGTATGGTCAAATAAAGGCCGTATCCAGCAGTGCATTGACAAAGGCTGTACGTGCACCTGTGCCGTTACACCTTGAGGCAAACAGAGACAGAGAGAGAGAGTGGCAATGCAAATGAGACGGTACACAACAAGACGAAATGAAATCAATGGATTTGTGAGCCAAAGTCCGATCTGGCACCGGGACAATTCGTTGCATCGTTGGGGCTCGGGTGGATGGGCAACAACAAGCAGTCCTTCACTCGAGTCGGAGCAGTCCAGAATGCTGTTCCGGGGAATTATTTTGGCACGCCACATCCATCGCTAGTTTTTTTTGTCTTTATTGGTAATCAATCGTTCTGTTCGTCCACAGAGCAATTGTGGTCGTTGTTGTGATCCCGCGCGAACCCTCCTACGGCCCCCACCCTCCCACGGCCCCCACCCTCCCACGGCCCCCACACCCTCCCATGGCCCCCCCCCCATCACCCCCCCTCGCCCCCCCATCACCCCCCCTCGCCCACCCCCATCACCCCCTCTCAAAACCAACTCCGCCAGCACGGGCGCATCAAGCGCGTGGTACCCACAAACGCGTGCCAGCGTTCAAAGTACTTGTCAGCGTTCTTGAGTGTCGCGCAGCAGTCGTCAAAGCGTGGTGCTGTAATTTCGCTATATTTTTTTTATTTTACCAGGTAAAGCCCACTGAGCTGTACGGCTCTTTTTTCAGAAGCAACCTGGCCACAAATGATAAGCTCGACGAAGTTGCTCATCGTGTGGAAATGTATAGCAGCCAAATGATCTAAAGGCATGTATCTAAATGTGGATGGGAGAAACTGGAGAAACTGGAGGAACTGGAGAAAAATCCACGCCACCACAGGCAGAGAGACACGGAAACTCCACATATACAGTAGTTGTTAGGGTTGGGATCAAAACCCCACGACCTCCTGTATTCGAGGCGAGGTAGTTAACATTTCACCACCGTGGCTCGTGAAAGTGTACTGGAATTATTGTACAATAACCACGAATGTTTCGGCCTTAATCATGGCCCCGAAGCGTCGAGCTGGTGGTGGTGAAGGTGAGCGTAGTGTGAACAAGAGGGCAAGGAAAGAATGTTGTCTTGAGAGACAAACGAGTTGAGTTGCACGATCGATTATAATTATTGCACGTGGAGAAAGTGCGGCATTGGTAGGACGGTGTGAGCGAGTCCAACCCCCCCCCCCACCCAACATCGTCATCATCATTGTCATAATCATCATCATCGTCGCTGTGAACGTTATCTGGACTTCCCTCTCAGCGTTAAAGGTTATTAAAGTATTTCTTTACCGAATGCATAGGGTGCGTAGTTAGGCTTCGATGAGGGTGTTAACCGCGGCCGCCTTTTTTAGTCTTTGCCAACCACGGTTTTGCCAACAAACGGGAGTTTCCAGGAACCTAAACCCCAGCAGTTGATGAGGAATCGCTGTAATGACAATGTTTATACCATTTGCTTCAGACATTCATTCATAATTGATATTTAATAATAATAATAAAAATGCAGTTATGTAACTACCGTTATTAAATCACCCTAACCCAAAGATCTAAATGCCTCCTCTAAAAAAAAAACTTTCAGCTGCGTTTTTTTTAATGTTCCGGTAAATATGAATAATTTTGTACTACTGCCATTTCGAGATATACGTGAATGCGTTGTGTCGCAAGGGCTGGGTGGTCCGCTGAAATGTTTGCATCGGCCGAGTGGTCCACAGGCCAATATAGATTTGAGAAACGCGGCTTTAATTGGTGATAAAAGTTTCGAATCAAATACGTGCAAAAGCATGCAGCTGCATCGCCGCAGATGAGGCCCACAGGGCAACTTGTTTTTTTTGCATTTATATAAACCCGTTCGTACGATTATAGGAATACAGAGTACGATAATGTAGAATTGTTATGGATAGGCGTGCCTTGTACTCTAGCAGTAGTGACTCACGCCGTCAAATCCATACTCTCTGACTCTCCAAAGCCAGCGTGTAGCAGCGTTCTGGGAAATACCGAGTTTGAAATTGAGCCCTGGCAACATGGCCATTATGTCCACGGATACCCCTCTCAAAACGGAGCCATTATTGCCAGAGCGCTGCCAGTGCGGAGGACGATATTGTAGTAAGGGGCCGTCCATAAATGGCGTCACGCACCTAGAGAGGGGGGGTCAGACATTTGTGATGATGTGTGACGAGGGGGGGGGGGGGTTGAGAAATGTGACGTCACATCAAAATGCGCAACCTTAAATAAATATAGACAACACATTCTACTTAATTAAATAGACGTTTTAATAAATGTTTTCTCCTACAACATCAGAGTTCAGCGCCACATTAAATACACACTACAATGACAATATTTGAAAGCGATTTGAAGAATGTTTTATTTTTGGGGGGGGGCAGAGCTTTGTGACGTTATATTTGAGGGGGGTTTGACTTTTTGTGACGCCGTGTGACGAGGGGGGGGGGGGGGTCAAAAATCGTCCAAAATCGCGTGACGTCATTTATGGACGGCCCCTAACGTACCGGGTACGTAGTTAGTCACGAGAGTACCACAACCTCACGCAATAGTTGACTGGTCTGTTCAGAATTAAAAATCACTTTTATGAAAGAGGCTCGACATCTGCGATCGTTAATTTGCTTTTAATTTTCGTTCGCAATGTTGTCAACCCTCGTGGGACCGTGCATGCGACAAAAGCATCCCTCCCATCTGCCTTCCCCCGACTGAAGCGTCACCTCTTGCCGAGTTGATATCTCGCCAAGATCACTCCCCAATTTGAGACAACATTCGTTTGGGAAAATTAAACATAAGTTCGGAGCGTGATGGATAACACTTTTAAATCAGTTCCCCCAACCTCCCTATCGCTGCAAGGCAGCCCCAAAGCCACGTCGATACCGTAGGAATATGTGCGAACGTAATTGGCCTAAGTGAACCTAATCGTGCACTATTGGCTACAAATCAGGAAATAAGCAGACGGTTTACAGAGCATTAAATAGCTTTTTTTAATCGAGGATACATGGGCACGAAATCCAATTCCGCCAATTTGATTTAATTTTCTGCAGGAGGGATGAAACTTTCCATCCGCGAGCTCGGTTGCCGTGCTTTCAATTGCGCGACGTCTCCCGCCGCCATGCGACACACGGGATTCACATCGAGTGCTGTCAAGAATAAGTTGTGGAACATCTCCCCACGCGTTCGGGAACAGCCCCAAAAATGAGGTGCATTACAGATTCCAAACCCAGTACCCTTGTAATGACAGTGCGAGGTAGCATTTTGACCCCCCAGGGATCGAAATACGTCACAGTCAGTTCTGCTATAACGCGTGTTTTAATAACGCGAATTGGATATAACGCGATTGAGCGAACGGAACTACATCATGCGGGTAGGAATAAGCGATTATATGGCTGCCTCGGCGTAGCATCATCACGCAAGGCATCAGGATGCTGCTGGATGCTTCTAGATGCTACATGCGTACCTCAGTCTTATGCATCTCACACGTTATCGCGGACTGTGCTTTACGAAAAGGTTGTTATCACACGATTTTTCCATAACACGGTGTTCTTCAGGAAATGCAACTACGTACGATGTACGAAAGAAGTTCAACATACATACAACTACCGTGTTATAGGAGAACGGACTGTATATGATTTGACCCACCCACACCTTATCATCGTGTAACCCCTCTGCTTAATTATGGCCCTGGGAGTCAGAACTCCAACCTTAAGTCTGACTCCAGGAGGGTCATATTGCAATAATATAATCTTCATTACAGGATTAAAATACAAACTTTCATTTGTATATCATCGAAATGCAACTGCATCTTCAGATGCCCCAAAGGAGACAGACAAACCGGTGTCATTTTTTTATCCATCTATGTGGACGTAAAAACAAATGGGTCTTCAGGTCATGACTTGAACAAGGGCAGAGCCAATTGCACGAAGTCCACGTGGAAGAGAATCCCAGACATCGGGAGTAAGGATCGGAGATGAAGCAACACTGCCGTGCACCGAAGATGCACTGTGGGTGGCCTTGCGAGTCGGCCTTCATTTGCTGGAGCAGAGACAACATTACAAGAGAGTAACATGAGATGAGAGAGAGAGGCAGGAGGCGGGGACGAGACCCATGAAGAAGTCACAAAAGACGATCAACTGCAATATCGGAGTGAATCCGAGACTGGACAGGAAGTTGTAGGGGAGACATCGTAGCGGCACTGGAGCAGAGCTGTCAACGCCTTATCAGGGCCTACCTTATTACAGACCAATTCAAACCCTTATTGGTCATCCCATGCCCTTATACATCTCAACGTTCATCCTGCAAAGTCCCTCACAAGGGAGAAACACAAACAAATAGACAATCACCACTACTACACTCACCACGACAAACCTGTCAACCCCTTATCAGGGCCTACCTTATTACAAACCAATTCAGACCCTTATTGGTCACCACATGCCTCTTACAAATCTCAACGTTCATCCTACAAAGTCCCATCACAAGGAAGAAACACAAACAAATAGACTTTTTTTTCGCGCGTATTGAAACGGATGTATGCCGTGTGGACCTGAAAACTCAATTTCCCTGTACAAGCATACAGGTAACCCGTATGGGTTAACAGGTATGATTGGAGTGATGCGATCACCTTGTCACGTACGGGCGAGGAGCCTTGGGAGCGGCTTTTTTAATCCTCGTTCGTATCCTTGAAATGAGGGAATGTGGAAGAGCACAGTGGAGCGAGTTACAGAGGTCATGAAGGCATGGGTTTGGGCCTCGGCAGCCGGTGGATCTGGACAATGCCACTGCACGCAGGCGATGTTACACAACCACAAGTGAGAGGTCTTAACAAACTATTTTTTATTCTACCAGGTAAGGTCCACTGAGCTATATGGGTCTTTTTCAGAAGCGACCTGGCCACAAATGATAGGTCAACGAAAGTGGCTTATCACGTGTAAACTAAATGTGGAGGAGAAAACCAAGAGGACCCGGAGAAAAATCCACGCGACCATGGGGAGAGAGAAAACGGTGCCAACTACAAATATGCAGCAGACATCAGGGTCGGGATCGAACCCACGACCTCCTGCATACCAGGCGAGGGAAGTTAACATCTCGCCACCGCGGCGCCCCAAACGTGAAAGAATGAAAGATATAACTCCAAGGTGGTTGCGCACCCTTTTCGCCAACATCATACTCAGACAAAGATTTAGAACCGACTCTTTTTTTTTAGTTCCCAGATATTTATTTGAGCCTCGCTTTTGGCAGTGTAGAGGTGGTATATGCTGGAGGGGAGGATCGTGAGACAGCGCGTAGTGGGTGGCTACATCACAGTCCGCAGGCAGGTGTCCACATCGCGGTCCGCATAGGCCCCGCCCCCTGGCGCGGAGGGCTATGTAAGGCGATGCGCAGCAGCGCTCGCGGAGTCGTCAACCAGTGAAGAAAGAAGACGGAGCAAGAGATAGGGCCCTGAGACCCCTAGCCCCGCTGCCCTTGTAAGGGCCGGGACTCTGTGCGGCTCAGTGGCGAGACCTTGGGGATCACGGCCTGACGTCCTTGTAAGGGCCGGGCTGTGTGACCCAGGGATCGAGACCCGTACCCTGGCTAGGACGGGTCAGATAGCCTCCCCTCGGAAGCACGTAGCCGGAGAGCTTGAGAGCGTAGCCGAGTTAGGCACGCGTAGCATAGGCCGTATCTCGGCTGTATCTGTTACTGTTGTATTAGTGTTAATAAACAAGTGCTGCCCCGTCAACTCGTCTGCTGCCATATTTAAGATATTACAACTGGCATCAGAAGTGAAACTGTCTTCAAAGTATGGATACTAGGAAGACTAATCATACTCACGAGCGAGACCGGGAAGACGACCACGAAGTGCCGGGCCAGCAAGCATCGGAAGGAGAGGAGGAGGAGCTGCCAACACCGCAGCACCTTTCGGGGACGCCTGACGCTCCGCTCGGGTCCGACACCGGACTCCAGGATGCGCACTCTCGCCTGGCGGAGCTGCTACTCGCCGCGGCTTCCATTTTGGCGGGAATCACGGCATCTGGAGGAGGGAGGACGACGGCGAGCGTGGAGGAGGGAGACCGGGCGCGGGCTCGCCCCAGCACCACGCCGCACGCCGAAGATTCCCGCCAAACTACGCTTCACGCCTCGAATATTGAAAATGGCGCCATTTTTACGGATCGTCCGTCGATTGGCTGAAACCGCGACCACAATATGACTGAGGGACTCCACTCTTCGCCGCCCGCGTCATCGGCGCGCGCCAAAAGTCGCCACGAACAACCCATAGACGGGGCCGCCATTTCTCACTGCGACGGCGCAGCGCAGGAAAGTCATCTATCGGAAGACGACCAGGTGTTTCAACAACGACTTCCTGCGTTGACGGCCTTCAAAGCTGAGGGGGGTGACTGGGGAGCCTTCCAGCGGAGATTCCTTCGCCCATCAGGAAATGTCAGGGTGGTCTGATGCAACGGCGCTACGTGCGTTACCAGCGACGCTGGACGACGATGCACTCGCCGCCTTCAGATCCACCCCAAGATCGGGCCGCTCCACACTCCAAGCCACGCTACGCCTCAAGGCCAGGGTCTATGGGCCACCCTCGGCCTGCCGCCACCAATTCTACAATCGACGGAAAGGTGACACGGAAACTCCACTCGCCTACCGCACAGCGCTGCTTGCCCTCACGGACGCCGCCTTTCCCCACATGGATGAGGAGGGGAAGGACGTGATGGTGACGGAACAACTGCTGGCGTTGGCGCAGGACCTGGGGGTCCCTATCAATGTGGCGGACGAGGTAGACATTTGTTCCTTGCGGGTTGCTACGAGTATCCATGCACACGAGGTCCTGAAACGGAAGCGGACAGTCGTCTATGCATCAGCCGCAGTTTCAACACCTACCTCGGTGGACGGTGACCCCCAAGTCGTTCTACCTCGGGAAGAGGCCTTCACCACGGTGAGACCGGGGGACTGGAGGTCTGGAGGTCGTTCGCCCCTGCGATCGGGCCGCAAGCTGGAGCAACCAAAACCTGCGACGTCTCTTGTCATGTGTTACAACTGTGGCCTTCGCGGCCACGTTGCATCCGGGTGCCGGGCTCCGCGTCAGCGCACCACGGGACCTCGTCTGGACAACGACCAAGGCCCAAAGTCGTCCCAGCTACCCCCAGCAAGTCGCGGCACTACACATGCTCGGTCCACATACACGTCGCACACAGGTCGCCGCTTCGCGGCGGAGGGAACGCGCATGGGGGCCGCGGGTTCAGTTCGGCGAGGGGGGTTCGTACAGGGGCTGGGAGCGGTCCAATGGTCCGAGCTGGCCCACAGGGTAGTGGCTGCGTCAGCCGGGTCGTCCGTAGTTACGGGGTTTATAGACGGAGTTAAGGTCCGGGTGCTGGTTGACACGGGCGCGTCGGCAACTATCATTTCAGACCTTATTTATAACATTCTCCCCGTCCAATGTGGACCCCTGCTTCCGGTAGACGTGCCATGTTGTGCGGCGAATGGGGGCTCCTTGGGTATTGTCGGGCAGATTCGGGCGACCATTTGCATCGGGGATATTAAATTGGCGGGACCTGTTTTGGTCTCTTCTTCCCTGGCGGTTCTATGTTTATTGGGCACAGACTTTTTGGCTAAAATGCTGATAAAAATTCTCGTCGATCAAGGGTGTATCGAGCTCCCATCGGGTCGCCGCATAACATTTTTATCGAGCCCTACCAAACTACGCACGGTTTGTGCGACGGTCCAAGCGCTAGCAACCCAGACAGTGCGCGTACCCCGGGGATCGCAGATGCTGGTACCCCTTCGGTTACGGAAACCCTTGGGGGTGGATACGGCGGGGCAGGGCGTGCTGTTGGGTCCATCGAACAAAGCTGTTGGGGGTTTGGACTTGGCGGTGGCTCAGACGATGGTACGTGCGGACAGGGACCCATTCGTCATGGTTTTGAACGTGGGGTCGCGGCCAGCCGTCATTCCACAGGGCACCATGCTTGCTCACGCAGCGCCGGTGCCCGTGGATGAGCAGCTCATTGCGCACGTTGATTCCACTCGGGTCCGCATCTTAAATCGGGGGAAGATCAACAGTGGTTGGACTCATTGTGCGCGGGCTCCAGTAACCTGTCCAGTGTGCAATTGGGGGCGCTGCGCGCCCTGCTACTCAAATTTTCTGACGTGTTCAGCAAACAAATATGATATTGGGTGCACTGAACTGTTATGCCACCACATTGAGATGGGTGATGCGGCCCCAATTCGGCAAAATCCTTTCCGGTTAAGCCCAGCCGAGAAGGAACATATGCAATCGGCTGTTAATGACATGCTGTCCACCGACATCATTTCGCCCTCATCCAGTCCATGGGGAGCTCCCATCGTGCTTGTTAAGAAACATGACGGATCCTTGCGGTTTTGTGTTGATTTCCGCCGCCTTAATAAGAACTCGGTAGCTGACGCGTATCCGCTCCCCAGAATGGACGAATCCCTGGATGCCTTAGCAGGGGCAGGTTTTTTTTCGACGTTAGACCTGCTATCGGGATTCTGGCAATTGCCCCTCGATGAGGAGTCGAAACCAAAGACCGCCTTCCGAACACCGGTAGGCCTATTTCAGTTTAATCGGTTGCCCATGGGACATCATTCCGCTCCCGCGACATTCCAGAGGCTAATGGAATTGGTTTTATCGGGCCTCCAATGGGATACCTGCTTGATTTACCTTGATGACGTCATCGTTTTCAGTCGAACTTTCGAGGAGCACCTCCAACGGTTGAGGGGGGTGTTCCTCAGAATGCGATCTGCTAAATTAAAGTTTAAACCGGGAAAATGCCACCTACTTCGGGAATCGGTACGGTACTTGGGGCACATTGTGGGCCGTTCGGGGATCTCCACCGATCCCTGCTAAGACACACTGTGTCAGTTCCTGGCCGACGCCCACTTCAGTTACTGAGGTCCGCAGTTTCATTGGATTTGCCTCCTGCTACCGCCGCTTCGTTGAGCACTTTGCCACCATAGCCAAACCCCTGCATGCTTTGACAGCGAAAGGGGTGAAGTTTCGCTGGGGGCCGGAGGAGGAGGCCACATTTTGCTCCCTTCGGGATGCCTTGGTGAGTGCTCCACCCTTGTGTTACCCTGATTTCACCAAACCATTCCTGCTTGACACGGATGCCAGTAACACGGGTATTGGGGGGGTGCTCTCACAAGTGTTCGGGGGAGTCGAACGTGTGGCCGCCTATGGTAACAAGGTTTTGTCGCCGGCGGAACAGCGCTACTGTGTGACCCGTCGTGAGTTACTAGCTATCGTCTTTTTTATCCAGCAATTCAGACCGTATCTCTACGGCCATCATTTTACTGTCCGTACGGACCACGCGGCGCTGCAATACGCATTGCGTGTTGCCCAACCCTCGGGTCAGTTGTCACGATGGTTGGAGGTCCTCCAAGACTACCAATTCACGACTACTTACCGTAAGGGATTGCGCCACACCAACGCGGATGCCCTGTCACAGTTGTCGCCTCGCTCGGAATGTGCATGTCTTCTGGGATCGGCGCGCTGTAAACCCCCTGTCGCCGTCCCCACGGGAATTTTGTTCTCCGCCGCCGACACACCACGGGTCGACGTTCCCGCTGCTCCGACGGGCGGGGACTCGTTACTCGCATTGCCTCTTATTGAGTGGGGCTGACTCCAAATGGCCGACAGGTCCCTTCTCACATTGGGAGGGGAACAGGGGGTCGGCTCCTGGGTGGTCAAACAGGGCCTCCTTATGAGGTGGGACGGTATGTCCCGGCGACATGCGCTTGTCGTGCCATCTGCTATGCGGGGTAGGGTCGTTCTGGCCGCTCACGAACGGCTCTTGCATTTGGGAGTTCATAAGACGCTTGCCCTGCTCCAGCGGGACTACTATTTGCCGGGTACGGGGAGTGATGTGGCGAACATACTGAAGGGGTGTGTGGGGTGCGCCCAACGAAAACCACCGCCCATTGCGACTAATCCACCGCTACAGTCTATTCAAGTCTCGCGCATAAACGAACTCGTTGCACTGGATATCTTGGGGCCCTTTCCGGTAACGCCTAGGGGTAACAAGTACCTGCTGGTTGGCATGGAATACTTCACTCGATGTCCCATGGCGTGGCCGCTCACCAACCAGTCGGTGGCGGCCGTGGCAGACGCCTTTGTCCAGGGCTATGTCTTGGACAAGGGTGCCCCCGAACGCTTGCTGACCGACCAGGGAAATAATTTTTCGGGCGTTTTGTTACGAGAGGTGTGCGACCTTTTGGGTACCAAAAAAGTGTGTACCTCCCCGTACCACCCACAGACTGATGGGATGGTGGAGCGGCTCCATAGAACGATTACTTCCATGTTATGCCAACAGGTGTGCGAGGCTCAGGTTGATTGGGACTTGCAGGTCCCTGGTGTCCTCGCCGCGTACAGGATGGCCCCCCACGCGGCGACAGGGTTTTCCCCATTTTATCTCATGTACGGTCGGGAGGCCGATCCGCCCATGGATGCCCAGCTGGGGAATTCCGAACCCCGTGCTAAATCTAAATTGGCCGACCATATCAAATTTAACATTGCTAAGCTAGCCGAGGCGCGGGAAGCTGCGAGGCTGAATTCGAGGTCTCGCCAGATTGCTAACGAGCGGTTGCGTGCACGGAGGGTGTACATGTACGAATGGAAACCGGGCAATAGGGCCTGGCTGCACTGCCCGCATGCGCCATTGGCTACGTCCCCGAAACTGCTGAGGCCATGGCGGGGACCCGTTGAAGTCGTGCGTGTTGCACGACCCCAGTGCATTCAGATAAAGTGGGGGAAATGCCGTTGGTACGTTCACCCCTCCCGGCTGAAACCTTTCGCGACACCACATGGCCTTACTTCATGTCGTAATGACCGAGTATGTGATGTGGCCGTTGATTCGGAGAGGGAAATGTCACCGCCTGATCCTCACATGTTTCCGCCTGATCTGCTCCCAGGTGTCTCGGAACTGACGGCTGCTGACCGTCGGCAACCGGATCCCCGAGGCACGCGCGGATCTCCGAAGCCTGTTCCGTGCCTTCCTGGACTGCCGGAGCCGCCTGACGGTCAAACACGTCCTGTGCCATACGACGGGCCGGCCAGGCGGACCCGTGCTAAGTCGCGCCGCTTTTCCTGACTGGGGGGGGGAGGCAGTCCCGCCGGGTCACCTCGTCACAGCGTTCCCCTTCCGTCCGTTCTAATGTTCCATGTCAAGGGGTCGAGGGGACGCTGTACAGGTCGTTCTTGTATATAATTTATTGGTTTTACTCGTCGGTGTGTACATATATTCTTGTTATTACAGTTAAGGGTTCGGTTATTTATTGCGGGGTTCGCGGGGTTCTCGTTGTGTTGTGATTGTTAGTTTTGGTGTTACGGGGTGCACACGCGGAGAGTTTTTTTTGCAGCCGAGCCGGCTGCGAGCTATGTGGAAGGGGGTGATGTAGAGGTGGTACGTGCTGGGGGGGAGGATCGTGAGACAGCGCGTAGTGGGTGGCTACATCACAGTCCGCAGGCAGGTGTCCACATCGCGGTCCGCATAGGCCCCGCCCCCTGGTGCGGAGGGCTATGTAAGGCGATGCGCAGCAGCGCTCGGGGAGTCGTCAACCAGTGAAGAAAGAAGACGGAGCAAGAGATAGGGCCCTGAGACCCCTAGCCCCGCTGCCCTTGTAAGGGCCGGGACTCTGTGCGGCTCAGTGGCGAGACCTTGGGGATCACGGCCTGACGTCCTTGTAAGGGCCGGGCTGTGTGACCCAGGGATCGAGACCCGTACCCTGGCTAGGACGGGTCAGATAGCCTCCCCTAGGAAGCACGTAGCCGGAGGGCCTGAGAGCGTAGCTGAGTTAGGCACGCGTAGCGTAGGCTGTATCTCGGCTGTATCTGTTACTGTTGTATTAGTGTTAATAAACAAGTGCTGCCCCGTCAACTCGTCTCCCGCCGTATTTAAGATATTACAGCAGTATTTAAATAAATGAAAGTTAAGAGCCAATCCTGTCCGAAATCGCATCAAGGCGGGCTCCAACATTCGACATTGCAAACGGTTGACAGCAACCCGTGGGAATGTACAGGCTGGGTGTCGTCGGCATGTGATTTCACCCAGTGGAAGGAGGTTAATTGATTGAACAGTTTTCGGAGAGGAAGATTTACCCTGAAATTTGCCAAAAAGAATTACGAATTGAAAGATAAGACCGGAACCAAGGGAGTAAAGAAGTGGCGTACGTGCGCACGTGCTGGCGGAAGAACGCAGTGGTCTACGCCATCAAAATGCAGCTGCGAGATTAAGGAGACGGAATCTACAGTGAAATTGGAAGCCAGTGCAGGGAGGCCAACACGGGCATAATAGGATATGAAGAAGGTGGTGTGGTTAACACACTTAGCAGCCGCATTCTGAACATGTTGCAAGTTGAACTGAAATGTTCTTCGTATCGAGGTTGGTGAATGAGCCCGAGATGCCGCTGCCAGCAAACGTTCGAGGCGGGCAGCGGTGTTAGCGCGTGCCCATAGAATAGTGAAATTGCCACAATTCAAGTTGCATTGTGAATTAAACATCATTGCTCCCTGCGTAAAAAATTGTGGGCAGCTGACATTGGTCACAATTCGGGGAGGCTGGCAACTGCCATGTAATTGTGTAACATAAAACATTTGTCTCAAAACCAACTTTGCTTACCAAGTGCCGCCCCAATTGCTTGATCGAGCGACTAGCTCCGTGACGTTTTTGCTTGCGTCACTATGGCACACGGAGGTCTCTAAAATAAGAGGTAATCAATCTAAACGGGGGCTCTCAACCGCTTGAGTAAAAAATAATTCGTGGAATCGAATCAAACGGTGTGAAGACAGCATCGGCTGGCATGCGTCGCCACCTTTTTGTTTCCTTGGGAATCGAATCGCATTTTTTCTCAAATCGGGTAACCTTTTTCGTCTGGTAAAATATGAGTGGCTCCCATTCGTTTCCATTTAAAAAAACTTTTCCCGGAGACACCTCTTGTGTTATCCCACTCTTGAAATCAATATAAAACACTTTCAGCCGATGTTTGTACTGCAGTTAGCTTCTTAACATTACATTTACGAAACAGATTGAGGGTTGGGGTGATTTAAATTGCTATTTTATCACCAGGTGACACATTAACGAGACAACACTCTGCTTTCCCAAGAACCATTTCCGTGCGTGGTTCTGTAATCTGTCGAGGTGGCAGAGTCGTGATAAGAGTACTGTAAATAAGAAGGGTGCAAGTTCAAATACTGGTTTTGAATAACCTCAGCCCCCCATGCTGCATAGTTTGCTAAAATGACCATATAGATGTGAAAAATCGCTTGTAGTTGTAATATGGACTGATGGACCCAGCCATAAACAATTTGAAATTTCTGTCGCTGGCTCATATCTGCAAATGCAGATGCTCCTCGCAGCAGGGTGACACGTTGCATTGACTTTGACAAGAAAATATCTTAGAGTAAATATGACATGAATGAATTACGTGAATTAACAATGAGGCACTTGGACAAGGTTGACTAAGTTGTAAGATAGCGGTGTCCTTTCTGAAACAATATTTCATTCCATTGGAATACAATTTGCATAATCTCTCTTTTACAACTCAGGAAAGCCATCCGTCTAATAGACACCTATCCCCTCATGCGTGTGGATTTTCTCCAGGGATTCCAGTTTCCACCAACACAAACAGAAATAGCGTTACTCACACGGGAATGTGCCAAACATTCCAAACAGGGAAATTAGTTACGAACCTTGGGGAGTCTTTTCTAGATTAATGCAGGACATGATCACAAGTCCTTCTAAACGTCTTTATGGTTCACCACCAAAATAAATTACCAGACCAACCTCAGCCTATTTAACTTAATAAAGAATGTACCATAATAGTGATAATGCCCTTTATTAAACCATGAAAGCCTCACTGAGTATTAAAGACGTTTTTAGGGTCCCGCTATATTGGGATGTTTGACCAACGCCAGTCATGAGAGTTTGGCTTCGTGTGGGAGGAATCCAGAGAACGTGGAGAAAACTCACTCAGCCTATGAACGGAGTCACGCTCAAAGGTTCTTACAGATATAGTCACGAGTACTTTGCATCTGCTGTAACATCTCCTAGCTTGGGCTAGCTTGGGCTAGGAGATGTCCAGATGATACCTGGCATTTCCAGACAGTTTCAATGCGAGTGCTAACCACACTCAAGCCTGCTTAGCTTCACAAGATATGATGGTCTCAGACACATTCGGGGAGATTTCGTCATACATGTACGGAATAATGTCCACCACATTGTACAGTAACATCAGTGATCCGTCTATCCCGATGCCTGGATTCTACCTCCCAAGGCGCCAGCTGAGTTCAGTTGAACTACTTTCGGTGTGGCCAGGGCAGAGCGAGTGTGCCACATGGGGCATCAGACTACGACGTGTCAGCCCACCGTGTGGACGCGAGGAGCAGAATGCGATGGCGCACCACCGTCTCTGGCTGTAAAGTGCGCGGGGCGTGCCAGGCGGTACCGATTGTTGCCCTGCACGTGCTGGAGGAGGAGGCCGTCACAACACTCTGTGGCTACGTGGGGTCGACGTCCGCTCAACTATAACATTGACAAACATATTTATTTTTATTGCATATCTGGTGCTCTAACTGTATGACAGTCACGTGTAAAAGCATTCGCTCAACACTTTAAAAAAATGTCTGCCGCTAGATGAGGCTCTCTCCGTGCCAAATTGGTTGGTTGTAGGTTTTATTTGACCGTACTTCACGCTTGGCCCAGTGTGGGTTGATGAAGGTGGGGAGCATAGCTGCGTAAGTACAGTACAATACTTGATATTTATGCAATTCCCTCTGTGCCGCCCCCACAAAGCAGGCCTGCATCGTTCAAAAATCCAGCTGTGGAGCGTGGCAGCGCCCCCGTCATGCGGAGCACTATCCAGACTCAACCCTGCCTCATCTTCCGAGATCTGCCGTGATCGGGGGCACATTATGGGCGATTTGGGTCGCACTAATCCGTTGCAAACATCCTACTACACCAACCAAACCATAAACAAACCCCGAATCCACCGCGACAATAACACCTTCGCCCTCGCTAAAAGAGATTACCTTTTTTGTCACTTAAAGATCACGCCGACTGTCACTTTTGACAACCGTCTTGGTTGGGGGTGGCTACATCCCATCCCACATCTCATCCCTAGAGAGGAAACCACAAGGGAAGGTGGGGGGGGGAGGCACTCTCCATTCCCGGATTCCATTAGGAGCGACCGTTACTGTCTGTAAATACATTACGGAACATTACAGATGCTTTACGGCTTTACGGTTCCGCCGATACAGAGAGCCACGACAGCGCGCCACGACCAAGTCTCGGACGGGTGAGCATTTTTATTCGGGGTGGTGGGGGCGGAATTCCGGTCGTTCATTGTCGCCGTTTGGCGAGGCAGATTAATTCCCGTCCGCGACCCCCCCCCCCCCCCCCGTCACTGTGATGCATCTCCCCGGCCAGTTGCCAGCCATAACTCCCATTACGAGCGTCGGCACACCAAACGTTTACTTTGCTTTACGGCGGTGGTGGCGGCGACAACAACGGCATAAAACGATGACGGCGATCGGGGTGCCGCGCTCACGTTTCATCTCGCCGACCGGCCCGGCGAGTCGCCAGCAGAGAGAGAGAGAAGAGGAGCGACAGCCCAGAGTCATCTGGATGACGTACTGTGAAGATCACCGCCGTCGCCGCCTTTACCCGCCGGAGACATCGCCACTACGTTTCCATCGCCTATGGCACAATAATCGGGCACGTTCAAGGGGGATTTTCTCGCATGTGCTTTCATCTCCTTAAGGGGCGATGCTTACACACCGCCACACCAGGTACTCATTTGAGGCCGAGTCGACCTAAGGGAGGGCCCAGGACCGGTTCAGATAATCGTCACCGGTGTTGGCTGTGAGCGGGAATCGAACTCAGGTCGTCGGGTTCATAGCGCAGCGTGCTAACCACGACACTAATGCTTAAAGGCCCACACACACTTATTCACAAACCTACTTGTTGTACTTCCTTATCCCGGTCACTTTACATCCTAGCAGCATTGAGGAGTCTGACAATTGTTTTTGTGTGTTTAGTATGCTGTCCTTCACCCACACCACCAATTAGCATGTTTGGCTTCGTACGGTGTCAAATAAGTTCAACATACCTGGCTAGGATTGCATATTTGTGCCAGTTGTTAATTGGTGGCTCGGCTTGTAGTGGTGGTAAAGTGTGAGCAGCTCCCGCCCCCTCAAAAGACTTCGGGCCAGTGTGAAAGAGTAGGACAAATATATGTCACTGCTGACAGTGGGTGTGAGCCAGCAATTGCAAGGCTACACATTGAACTAATTTGGTCTGATGTAATCTACTGCACTTGTTTTCCATAGATATGGCTTTTCCCATAACGGGGACAGGCTTATTGCTAACACATTAAGACGCGCGACAGCACACTATGTGCGTGTGTACACGACGACATCCGCGCCAATGTCTCTCGCTCTCTCGCTCGCTCTCGACGCCGCTGCCGTGGATGCGCCAACGATGATGCAGCCGCAAGCCCAGGCATGCGTGAAAATGCCACCCGATCCTAAGCTGGCAAGGGCACCCTATCAGCGCATCGAAAGGGGCTTCCATGTACCAAGATATTGTCTCCTCTGTAGCCAAATGCCACGGGTCTGCATTTTGGCACAACAAACAAAAAACATAAAATATAAGTGGTATTAGCCGAACATCCCAGTGATGGAAATAAAAATGACTCATCTGAGATTACGCACGGCAATCGTCGCCACTTATGGCGAAAACTTGGCAGAACTCTCGTGAAATAGTCATGAGACTCAGCGAGGCTTCCGTGGGTAAACAAGCAGAATAATAACAACAATGACGACGACAATGAGATAAAATTGCGTCCAGATTAATGGGCATTGGCAGACCAAGGCCACCATACGGTTCGTCTTCTGTGTGGAGGTGTGTGAGAAAAAAATACACAAATTAACAATCCACGACTAGTGGTTGTTTCACCATACGTTACGATGCTGGTCAGTGCGGGTGGGTGAACGCGAGGGGCGCGCCTAGGACGGGTTCAGATATAACTCTCCGCCGATGTCAGCCGTGGCTGGGAATCAAACTCAGCTCACTGGGTTCAGAGCGCAGTGCAACTATCCACTGCGCCACCGCGCCCCAAACCCTCGCAACATTCGTGTACATTCACGTCGCGCGTTGCTTGTGATCCACTATCGGTGTCCTTGCGGACTCAAGAAATGTTAAAACAACAAAAAACAGGATGTATCAAAAATACACTCGGGGATTTTCTTACTTTGTCCCAGCAGATAGGAAACAAAACGAGACACTGGCCTTCTTCAGAAAACAACAGCGGTTTAAATTTAAGAATACACTCGCAGGAACCTGTCGTTAATAGAGGTTTTTTGGGTTAGATGGAGTAAATATAATTGCGTCGGTAAACCCGCCACAGCCATCTAGTAAGGTTTGTCACGTAAACAAAACGTGCCAACTCATTACTTGTCCTGCACTGACCGGTGTGTTGGAGAGTAAACCCACTACAACATTTACAATTCGAGTACTGTGACGTTTCTCCGGCAATTACAAGAACCAGCATCATCAGGCGATAGCCAGAGTTGTGGATAAATCCTCCTCCTGTTTCGGTCTTCAATAGAGGGGGCGAATGTGATGTCATCACTCGTGAGCCAATCATGTGCGAGGACCAGATTGGGGGGGGGGATCTGTCGCCACATACAGATGCAGTATTGTATGTAAAACGAAATCTTCAGTGCATTACTCTTAATTGGCTTTCCAAATCGATGTTGTGCGGCGACATTTAATCAAAGCAAGCAACTTCTGGATGAGATTTGACCTTCGGCGGTCTCATCAGAAGAGTCAAGGCTTGCTATACGAATGCCACTGGGCTACCGACGCTGTTGGCCAGAACATTCATCTAAAACCTGTGCAGAGCTTGCTTGCTTCAGCAGATTCTGCTGGATAATATTGCTTTGGAAGGCCAATTGTAGTGATGGACTACAACTTGTTGTTATTGTTGCTTTAGTGTGTGATGTACGTGCAGACACGTGGTATTTCCGGTTAAAAATTATTTACCCACAATTCTTCGCAGCAGGGCCTTATGGGTTTAGGTTAACAGTGAGAGACTTGGAGATAGTGAAGATGTAGGAAAGTGTGGGTTGTTAATACGTTACTGGGATAGGCGGTGCGGGGGAGATGATAGTGGAGGATCACGTGAGTGGGCAGTGGAATGCATCAGAATGTTTATTTAGACTGGATGAGGAATCAGATGAGCCATGAAGCTCTTTTTCACAGTAGGGGCGAGTCAGCAAGTTACAACAACAGACACCGAAAAAAAATCTGTCTGCTACGAACATAAATGACAGGGCAGTAGATTCAATGATAATACGAATAAAAAATAAATTTTCAACTTGTGAGACGCTGCAACAGTTTCACTCGCTCTCGAAGAGAGGGCACGGGGTGACCAATAAATTCCGACTTGGTGTGTAATAAGGAAGGCACTGATAAGGAGTTGACAGGTATGTTTACGCGTACACGGATTTGAAGCGTTGCCAACTCGCGATGACATAACAAAGTGTATCAGGGAACAATGTGTATCTCGTGCTTGCTCCTATGGGAGGATTCTGGATCTCATCCACTGGGCAAAATTACGTAACGTGGCTGCACTTGATATCAATCCGCTCGGCGCGCTCTCAATTTAACCACGCAAATTACACGGCCAATTCTGCATTCGCGTTCTTCAATGTGCCGTCCTCCAGCCAAAAACGATGCCATCCTCTAGTCGTCGAGGTCAATTCAAACCTATTCGGATATGTTTAACACGCAGTAGTAGGAAGCTTTCGCGACCAATATAATTACGTATAATCAAATGTTTTTTGGGGGGGTTAGATCGCTTAAATATAAATGCGTCTTCTTGGTTCCTTCGGTAAAGTAACGTAGAATGGAAATAATAAAATTATAAAAATAAAACATAATAAAATAATTCTCACGACGTTTCGGCCACAACGCAAGCAGCCGTCCTCAGGTGAAGAACAGGTCTGCAGTCACGAAAGCTTTAAATCGAAATATAAATGCGTCGTTGAGCGCGCCACCACACGACACGGCCAATTCGTAAAGTTTGTCACGTAAACAAAACGTGCCAATTAGTTACTAGATCAGCACACCGGCGTGTTGGAGAGCAAGCCAGCGTTGTGAAAGAAGTCTTCCCTTTTTCGGCCTATTCGGGTACACTCTCGTGGCCTGCAAGCTATCCCCGTGTTGAACACAGAGGGTAGCATCTCTTGTCCAGAGCGCAGTGGTTGCCCATGGGACATGTACAGCGCCTTTTCAATTCACTGCCGAATGTTATTTGACTATACTTCGCCACACCGGTAGTTTGTGCCAGTGTGGTGGGGAGCATAGATGTACAGTAGTACAATTAATCTTTCTGCACGGTCCTCTACTGCCCCCCCCCCCCAACCACAGCAGCCTAGACCAGGGGTCGGTAGCCTGCGGCTCGAGAGCCGTATGCGGCTCTTTGAGAAGGGACCGCGACTGCTGCTTCGTGTCGTTGTTTATTAAAGGACCGACCACCGCGTTCACCGCAGTGGCATTGCGGCTTCTTGAAATATTGAGTTCTTTTTTTGTTGTCGTTACCCAATTCTAATCAAAAATGCATCTTCTTGTGATTTTTCGCTGCCGCCACTCTGGCCTATACCAAGCCGTTACCATCCCAGCAAGCCCTTTGCCCGGGCTACGACCTGCTTTAGCCTCCACGATGTGGCGACAGCGTGCACGCTGCGGGCGATTCTCGTTCGCAGAGGCGGTTGCGGTCCACCACCTTGCAACATATTCACCCCGATGCCTGTAAGAGGTTGTAATTCATCATTCTCCTTTTCCACAAACCTGACAATGCCTGTAGTCGGGTGTAGTGGCACGCCTTGTGCTCAAGTGCTTTAGGAGGCAATGATTGGTGGGATCCCCACCCCCCCCCCCCTTCTATAGAGCGAGCATTTGGACCAACTATTCCACGCTGGTCAGACGTCTTGGAAGAGGTGGGACTCCCCCCCCCCCCAACTTGACCCCACTGCACGCGACCTGCCGATGGACCCGACTGCGATGTACCTCTTACTGCTGGGTTTGGGTCAAGATTTAATTTTACGAAAAAAATTGCCCCATTTTTCTTCAACTGCCACGCCAGGTCCAGCTTGCCAAAAACCATCACAGCCGTAGCAGCAAACCCTACACACGCGCGGCGTAACCCCCCCCCCCCCCCCCACGCCTGCCATCCAAACGCCTGAAGCCAGTATTTCACACGGATTATACACTGATAATAATGCGCTACACCAGTGCACGCTGCCGTATCGGACAGCCAACTCCAAAATCAACAACAAACACTCACACACTAAAAACGAGCTGGCAGCAGATCGAATGCACGTCCATCGTGGCTGATACGGCCTCCGCGGATGCCGATAAATGTGACCACTGCAGAGTTGCTGCCCCAGTACGTCCAAGTCCCCGGTGCCCACACAGACCTTTGCCGTGGTCGATGTTTTTTTTGTTCTCATTGCAAGCCAACGCCTTTATTTTATCCCGAGCTGCTGGGACATTCGTCAAACGCCAAGAGAGCTTCGGTGCAGCAGCGGGGCGCTCCAACGCACGCTTTGCTCCGCCGCACCTCCGATTGACACAGTTGGGCTACGTACGGCGCGAAAGAAGTTCAACATACAGTACATACATGGGGGGGGGGAGGGGGCCCGGGGAAAATTATACTGTATGCCCCCAACCCACACCTCCCAAGCCGAGATGCCTGAAAACTGAAACGGGAGTATTACATTTCACACCATGACGACGTCGTGGCGCGGAGCTAACCCCCACACCCAAAGCGCGGGGCCCGGGGCGGCCGCCCAGATTCGTCGTGTACCCTCGGGACAGCTCTGACCACCCACACTCATCTTAACGTCGCTTCACTCCAGGCCACTCCAACGACGTTGTAGTTCCTCTATTGTAAGGCAATGGTAATGATATGACCTATCCCCTCGCCCTCCCAGCTGGTCCCCTACCCACCCCACCCAGCCCTTCACCTCCAGCCCCAATCATGGCACTTAATCCTCGACAATCGAGGCACTGGCTGCACAGAACCACAACGTGTCGGGATGTCTCTCCGACCAAATCCAAAGGCGGCTCAATCTCTGACTATTTTATTATACTGGAGGGATCCAATGAGCTCTCTTTTCCACAGACGTATCGAGTGTCCGATGTGGCGTTGCGTGACAACACCATCAGCCTACAGGACGCTACTGCGTCCTTTTACTGGTAGGAACCACCTGGTTCCACCAGCCCACATGGGATTATTGTGTCCGTCCGGCGTGCATCCAAAAATGGGAGGGGTAGGGCTGGGTGGAGAGGGGAGGGGCTGGGTGGGGAGGGGCTGGTTGGGGAGGGGCTGGTTGGGGAGGGGCTGGTTGGGGAGGGCTGGGTGGGGAGGGTGGAGCTCGGTGGGGGTGGGGAGGGGCCGGTCACCCCGTGGTGCCCTTAGAAAACTCAACGTTTAACCTACTCACGCCGGCTTATGCCCGCCCTCACAGTCGGCGATATTTGCGGAATACACCACGCTGCCGTTGACCCTGGCCATTGACCGAGCAACCCAACGTTCCTACCAGCTCCCTCCGCAGGAATGTGTTATTAGACAAGTCACCTGCACGGTATCCGCGCTGTAGCCTACACAACCCCCGAAACGCTTTTGCAGACTGTGGCATCCGACGACCATGATGGATGGTACAGCAGTGGATAGACAGTGGCTTGCTGGTGATGATTTTGAACCAATACCCTTTTAGAGTGTATGCTTCTGACGTTCTTCAGTCAAAAGCAATAAGAGCAAATTAATCTTTAAGTCAACGGCGATGTGAAGCCCGTGGCTCTAAGACTTCCGCTGCCGATATCTATCCCGACTCGCTCAAAGCCACCACTCTAGATCGTGGCAAACCGGGGCGTCGTCGGAGTTGAAAAGATCTTCAATTTAAGCCACAAGTGACATTCTTGCTGAGCAAGGATCTACGGACTGGATGGGGAGGGGGGTCCCGATATCCACGTCTTAAAAGCTACTGCGAACTCATCGAGACAAATTGGTCTCGTGGTCTTTCGCCCAACCTCTCGACCCTTCTAAGTCACTAAACAACACCATTATGAATTAAGCCATCCTTCACTGCGTTCCATTCAAACCTTCATCACAAAGGCGCACCAATCGTATCGTATTCGAAGGCAATGCGATCTTAACTCGAAGCTCCAAACATCCCAGGGACAGGCTAGAGAAAGCCCCACGGAGCTACCCGTCCCGCATGCCGACGCCACTGCGAGCGGCGAACTCATTCCTCTCGGTGGCAAATCCGCGCCGAGGTCGTCGTCGTCCTACCTGTTGGGAGTATGGAGGCCTCGTGAGTTGGATGCCATCCCGCAGTAACTTATCCCGGATCATGATCTTCAGCTTGAGCTTCGGGTAGGTAATCCTCTCCCCATGAGTCCCAGCCTCCACCACCAACACCTCCTCCTCCTCGCCCCCACCACCATCATCATCGTCGTCATCCGTTGCCCACCGACCGATGCTTTGAATTCTCCTCGTGACCATAAGCTCCGTAAGCCAACGCATCCTCCTGCTGCTCATGCTGCTCCTGCTGCTGCTGCTTGCACGACACGGGATGGCCCTGCTCCACACAATAGACAAGCGGGCCGCCCCGAAGGCAATTCCCCGTTTCAGGTGATCCGTGCAGGAGGAGGTGTTGATATTGATATTGCTGCTGCTGATGATAATGCTGCTGCTGCTGCTGATGAAGGACATACTGACGGTGTCTCTCCGTGCCCGCGTGGCTATGCAGCAGGCAACGCAAGTCCACCCGCGCGCCTCCAGCCGCTACCGCTCGCTGGACACAACCAGCACGAGCAGCAGCAGCCGCAGCAGCAGCAGCAGTCGCGTGCGGAGGTTCCAGCGTGAAGTAGACGGCCGTGCCTCCGTCCTGCCGCAGCCTCGCCACGGCCGCGCGCAGCTTGCGGCGGTGCCTCCGCTCCAGCACGCCGATGGCGTCCAGGTCGGCGTCTCCGATCTGCTTGCAGATCTCCAGGTCGTCGTAGCCATTGTCCAGGAACGAGTCGGCGTACTGGCCCAGGCGCAGGGCTTTGAGCCACTCGCCCACGATGCTGTTGCAGCCGCCGCTGCCGCAGCTGTTGATGGCGCTGACGATGTTGCTGCTACTGCTGCTGGATGAATTAGCCATGCGTGCGAGCTGATCGGAGGCGCTCATCGATGAGACGAGTGGCACGGCAGAATGCGGTGGTGGTGGTGGTGGCGGAGGCAGCAGCAGGAGCGACGGAGTAGCGAGCGGCGCAAGCGATACATTTATTCTCACAAGAATGGGAACAAAAAGAAGAAGAGGGGGAGGAGGATGATGATGTGTGCTGTGTGTGTGGTGAGATGTGTGACGGCTACCGCACGTTGTCTATTCCGCAGCGAGGCGGTGGTGATGCTGGCTGTGTGGTGTTGGTGGTGATGCTGCGAGGAGGCATGGTATGTGACGCTCCGTGTTGGGTGCGCGCTCCGTGTGTTAGCGCTTCGCTCTTCACAAGCTCCCTCCCTCCCCCTCCCTCCCTCCCTCTCTCCCTCCCCCTCCCTCTCTCACACACTCTCACTTCAAGACACGCACAGACAGAGATCACCCGTGTAGCCTTAACCGACTGTCGGGACAAGTGCTTGCTAGCGAGCGCCTATGAATGGGTTGGATGAACAACACCACGCCCGGCCGCCTTTGTCTTCCCCACACTGGTGATGTTCACACAGCCGCGCCGGGTACTCGTTTGAGGCTGAGTCGACCTAGGGCCCAGGACCGGTTTAGATAACTGTCACTGGCGTTGGCCGTGAGCTGGGATTAAACACGGGCACACGCCCGTAGGCACACGGGCACACAGCTTCCAGGACGTGACGTCTGCACCAGCAGTGTGACAAAACGCACAGCAGCACTGGCAGCAGGCAGCATCACAAAGACAAAGATCCCCCGTATAGCCTCAAACAGACTTGTGGAGCAAGTGCTGTTAGCGAGCGCCTATGAAAGGTCGGCACGGCACACGAGGGGTGGGGGTGGATAGCACCAAGCCCGGTCGCCTTTGTCTCCCGAGTGGCGATGTTCACAGATCGCATCGGGTACTAATTTAAGGCTGAGTCGACCCAAGGGAGACTCGGTACACGTTCATATATTCGTCACTGGTGTTCCACTACTGCTCTCCAGGCAGTACACATCCACACACCGCTGGCTCTACAGATGCACACGCACGTCTACTCACAGTAGACTGGCGATGCATGTACATTGTACTCGACACTTCATCATCATCATTGATCGATCCACTGCTGGATGGATGCCTCCCCAAGTTGTAGCCACCTCCCGCGATCTAACAAAGCAATCCGGCACGCTCCATCTCCTCCTCGGTTGCCACGCAAAGACAAAGATCCCCCGTGTAGCCTTAACAGACGTTTAGGGCAAGTGCTGTTATCGAGCACCTATGAAGGTCGGCACGGCATTCGAGGGAGGTGGGTGACCAGCGCCACGCCCGACCGCCTTTGTTTCTCCACCGCACCATGTACTCTTTTGAGGTTGAGTCGAGCTAAGAGCGGATCACTGGCGTTGGCCGTGAGCTGGAATCGAACTCGGGTCTCCGGTTCGAATCGCAGTGCGCTAATCACTACGCCACCGATCGCCCAAACTGCCATACACAACACGGTATACAAACTCATATACTGCCAGATATGCATGCATGCATGTTCGTTGCTATAACATCGATTAGCTTACCAGTTATATGCGTGTATTCTAGGCTGTACTAATCAAACGTACTGAAACTCTGTTATGATCTGGCTGCATTACCAAGACAGCGAGCGCTGCATTGCATAAAACAAGTGGCGTTGATGATGATCGGCAAGATCCCATCCCACTCCGTGTGGAGAAGGGAGCGGTGGTGCAGCGCGTGTTAGCGCAACTGCGTCACGAGCCCCGGCCGCCCGAGTTCGATTCCGGCTCACGGCCAATTTCGGTGACTAAAATATGAACCGGTCCTGGGGCGAGGTGGAGCTTCCTTCTCTCGGCGGGACTCATCCTTGGCATGGTGTGAAAACAACAGCACTGGGGAAACAAAAGCGGCCGTGAGTGGTGTTGGCCACGCCGTGGTTTTTATGGGGAGGGGGTGAAGAGTGGCGGTCTTTGTCCATGCTGGTCTCACGTACAGCAACAATGTATCCCAACCCCAGAGTTGTTATTGAGGAAGAACGGCTCTGGCGACAGATAACTCTTTGTGGATTTGGCCCAAGAGGTTGCACATTGCCCTGTATCGCCACCGCGTGGCCACGAACGGGAGGTTGCAGGCGACGCCACGCTAACGTGGTTATCCACTGCTGGATGAAGCCCATCCCCTACCGATCCCACCGTGCGCAGTTGAACTGTATTCTCGGACGCGTCACAATTCATCGGTTGCCACTCCCCGTCATTACTCTTCAATCCGAATTTAGAATCACCGTATTTATTTATCCCGGAGATGGAAGACTTTTCAGTTTTTTCCTGGATGTTTCTGTTTGCGCATAGTCGCTTTAAGATGTTTTCTTGCTCATGTTTTTGTTTTTTGTTTGTTGCGGTTGCACCCGATTCAAGAGCCGAATGCCTCACAGGGCTATACCAAAGAAATTAAACTGAAACTGATGAGCTATGAAGCTCTTTCTGGCCGTGACGTGCCCTACCCAAACCCCACTTCCGTTCTCTATGACGTCGTTACGATGCCACGTGTTCAGTTGTTTTCATTTAGCTACCACGTGCCTGCCGGATTTGAGAAAGTTGAACAATTGGCAATTGTTGAAACTTGTTGAAAAATTGTTGAACAGTTGGCAATTGCATTGCGATGGCGTGATGCGATTATATCACAGAACGTGTCTCCCTGCTCGAGGGCGAGTGGTGTAGTCCGAAGCGAGTGGTGGAAATTACACATTCCTATGGTGGGGGATAGTAGTTTCATAACTATTGATTTCCCGCAAAATGGTACTAATCACCGAGAGCCGTCGTCTACTGCATAATCCAATAACAGATGTTGTGGTTGTTGTGTGGACATCCAATAGCAGTTTAAGAATAGGTGTTACCCTTTCTGGCAATAAAACAGTTGTGTTAAGATGTTAAAGCACAAAACATAAACCTTTTGCAAGGAATCATGTCTGCATTAACCACGTATATTTGTGGTGAACATGCAAAAAAAACATGCTCTGGTAGTATGTGCATTGTCTTTGAAATTGTTTGGAATTTTAACATCTGAACACCTGTTTTATTTACCAGAAAGGGTAAAACCTATTCTTATATTTTGATACTGGCAAGAGAGGTGCCATGATCCAATAGCAGCTACAGATACAGGAGAATATTGTAATGACCGCACTGATTGGCTCGCTTGAATGTACAAACCGCACGGTGGCCTAAGTCAACGCCCTCAAGTCTCAGCTTCAAATGTGAAGGCGATGATGCAGTCCTGCGGTTGATGCGAGCTTCAGGAAGCTCAGCAGGGTATTTGGTTTATTATTCCACGCTGATCAGACTTAGCGTACCCACACTTTACCTCACCGCACATGACCGGCCGATTGATACCACCGGGAGATGGAATGCAAGTGAAATGCAGTAGTAGAGGTTTTTTTGGGGTTAGATCGCGTAAATATAAATGTGTCGTTAAACCCGCCACCACCCGACACAGCCAATCAGTGAGGTTTGTCACGTAAACAAAACGTGTCAATTCCTTACTAGTACAGTACACCGGTGTGTTGGAGAGAAAATCCACGACGTATAATTAATTTAGTAATACTCCGATTTACGTCTGCCCCTTTTAAGTCGTTTCGCAAATACGTCCTTTTATTAATACCACCACATGATTTGCACTGACAGCATTGTCGTCCGCCCTTTCTCGTTACCGACGCCTCCCAGCCTTCGCCTCCACCACCACCCACCACTACAACTACCCCATTATTTTACGTCGTTTCGATATTCGCCGTCGCACATTTCAGAAACGCACCCCCCCCCCCCCCTCCGACGTAAACCGGGGTACTGTATCACTGCATTACAAAACCAAACCAAACACACACACACACCAGCTTCACTCCCCCCCATACAAGAGCGACTCTTGCTCAGAACGATGCCATTGTAATTGGAGGCTCTTACGCCAGTCACATGTGCACTGAGAGCCCACCGAGAGCGAGCGAGCGGCGTTATGCGCTGCGCTCATTGCACGGCGCTCGTGACCTCTGCGCTCACCGCGCGCCCGTCTCGCGAGCTGGCACAACTTGTCTTTAACGCACCCCACGCGTTCCCGCAACTCTCGCAAGCTGCGTGAGGGGTGGGCCTACCCGTCAACCCCTTATCAGTGCCCTACCTTATTACACACCAATTGAGACCGTATTGGTCACCTCGTGCCCTTTATACATCTCAACGTTCATCCTACAAAGTCCCATCACAAGGGAGAAACACAAACAAATGTATTTTTTTTGCTCGTATTCAAACGGCTGTACGCCGTACGGACCTGAAAACTCAATTCCCCTGTACAAGAATACGGGGTAAACCGTGTGAGTTGAAAGCTATGGGTGGTTGCGTGCAACAGAATGTGCAGCAGCAGCAGCAGGAGGAGGAGGGTGATCACACGAATCCGTGGCCTCGCGCAGAAACGCGGTGTCAGATCTTGGCGAGGTGACGGTGCAGCCCAAGCAATCCGGCACCGGTGGAGGCAGCAGCGAGGGTTGGCGGACCGCAGCAATGTTGCGGGACTCTTCTTCTCGCGCCATTACCCCGCTGGCTCCGCCACGACGAAGATGCGGCAGAACGCCGTGCGGGTTCATATCATCAGCGGCCCCTTCTGCATGGGGACGTAGTGTTGTCTCGTCGCACGCGTGGGGTTTCTCCAGGTGCTACGGTTTCCTCCCACGTGTAAAAAAAAAACACTCGTTTATTGGCTGAAAAAAACATCTTAATGTATAGAGGACCGCAGAGCTCTGGGCAATTCAATGGCGCCTTACGGATTGGTCTGTGGCTCCTCAGCGATGGCGAGAGATGCAATTTGCATGAATGATGGCGTTCATTTGTGAACCCAAACCATATTTTTATGACCTGCTTAAGCCATGACTTATGGAATTGGACCTCCACTCGAGGCAACTCGAGAGAGTGAGAGCGCCTCTCTCTGGGGGGTATTTGGCCTACTCTTACACACCTGTCTCGAAACAGACGGTAATTTCACGCAAGTACAGAGTGGAGGCTCCCTCACTTAACGGACTGGCTTAGCCGGCCGTGTTGACGCAGTAATTAAGCTTCACAAACCGCGCATCAGCCTGCCTCTCGCCCCCCTCCAATTCCCATCCCTCGTGCGATCTGCCGCGCACACTAAACAGCACCGGGCAGCAGTGCCGGTTCACAAACCTCCTCCTCCCTCTCCCGCTTGCTGCCATCCATCCACAGAATCAAACATATCAAATGCACCCCCGAGGGGGTTGCGAGAGGCAGCGGAGGGCCATATGGCCGCGCTATTAGACCATCGCAAACCGCCTCATTTAACCTCGAGCAGCCACAGAGTAAGTGGCGTTTTTGTTGTTGTTTGCATCACGAAAGTACTTCACGTTGGACTTGGAAACATGGTGCCACCTGCAGTTAAGTTATTGCGGTGGTGGCAGTGACTGCCACGAAGAGTTAGACTGAACGCTGGTTTGCCTCCACAATGGAAACGTGGTGAGTGGAATTCTCAGTTGGGGTTAAATCGGCGCACCTCCACCATCATCATCACGCCCCTGCGGTCGATAAGGTTCCAGTTTTGTTGAGAAGTAACAAAGTTGTTCTCTGGAGGGGCTGGCCTCTACTGTGTGGATGTGTAATTTCCACCCACTAGATCACGTCCGCCTATGGACATGACCACCCAGCGTTCATTCGGACAAACACGTAGGCTTTTGACTTGACAGTATGTTTCAGACGTACAAAACAACACGAGCGAGCTCCTATGAAGGCCAGCAGGGTGCACGATGGGGTGGGTGGTCGGCACCACGCTCGACCACCTTTGTCTCCCCAGGGGTGATGCTTTTACACAACGCACGAGGCACTAATTTGAGACTGAGTCGACCTAGGGGAGGCCCATGAACGGTTCAGATAATCATTGCTGATGTTGGCCCTGAGCGGAAACAGGGCCGGATTAAGGCACGGGGGCTTTAGGGGCTGCAGCCCAGGGGCCTCCGTCAGCTGAAGGGCCTCCAGAGATGAAGTGAAAAGTTATTTACTTGTGAATGCTGAATTGTATTTGTTGTTAGCCGTGTAAAAAGAGGTTTTATTTCTCTTTAACTTTCTTTTCCTTTTGAAAATATTACTGGGGGCCTCACAGTACCTGTACCCCAGGGGCTTACAAAATCTTAATCCGGCCCTGAACGGAAATCGCACTGCCCCACGCGCACTCACACAATGCAACCATTTGCGTGTGTTATCGAATAACATATAGACTTAACTTAAATATATTGTTTTAATACAAACACAGAACCTACTGAGTGCAGCAATGTATTTGCAACATATATTCTTGCTATGAAACAGAAGAATCCGTTTTAGACTGGCCAGCAGTAACAGGAGCTTTACACATTCGCCCACATCCACCGATTCCCACTCACGCTCTATCACCCAATACATCAGCAATACCTCTTGCTCGGAGCGATATGAAAGCACGGCAAGTTTTTTTTTTGGTGAAATTGGTAAGAATCAGCTCAAAAAAATATTTCTATCCTACCGCCAAGAGCTAAAGAAATAAGTCAAACAAATGCCTCCCACACAGGAAAGTTCTCGTAACTTACATTTATTACCTCCATAAAGGCCACTCTTCGCCGCGCAAAATGAGAATACGTGACTTTATTTTAATCCCACGTTTTAGCCCTGCGACTAAATGAGTCGGGTGGTCGCGATTAATCAGCCTCGCGTAGCCCGGAGCTGCTGGCGTCCAAATTCCCATGCTGCACGCGGCGGAGGAACCTGGCGCTCAAGCCCTCGTTCCTGTGGGCAATCGACAAATCCCCCCTGCCTCCCGCGTCGTGTAGCCCTAACAGGCTGCCGGGGCAAGTGCCGTTAGCGCGCACCGATGAAGGTCGACACGGGACACGAAGAGAGCGGGCGGCCAGCACCACGCCCGATCGCCTCTGTCCTCCCAATGCGATCATGATTTCTGTTTTTTTACACACAGCACAAAGCACTCATTTGAGGCTTAGCCGACCTAGGGGAGGCATCAGGACCTGTTCCGGTTCAAATAATCGTCACTGGTGTTGGTGGCCGTGAGCGGGAATACGACCTGGGCTCCGCCGGATTTGTAGCGCAGCGCGCTCACCGCTGCAGCCGCCGCTCCTCACTTTTCCTGTGGTCGCGCGCGCGCTCACTAATCAGGCTGCGCCGGGGATGTGAGACTGAGGACTCGGCGCTGGGGTTTTTTTGTTTCCGCTTGCTGCCCGTGGAGGCCTATTTCGTTGCCGTCTCGTCGCCAATTTTGGAGAAGAGCGCTGCGAGGTGTGAACCACCGGGTTGAGCGCGCGAGCAGCGTCCTCGTTCACCAGCTCCTCGGTTCGATTCCAGCCTCGCTCGTGCTAACGACGCACAAAGAGAGTCGGGGGGGGGGCGGGGGGCAGCGTCACGTCGCCGAAGCGGTGGGGTGTTTGAAGTTTTGTCGCAGGGGTTCGCAGTCGACTCAGAGGTCGCCCCGGTCGATACTGCGAGTGAGATAACCGTGTAAAACTGTATGTAACTGAACTATTTTAAACTATTTTTGTTTTATTTTACCAGGTAAGGCCCCACTGAGCTATGTAGCTCAACGAAGTGGTTTATCATCAGGAAATGTGATAGCAGCAAAAATACTCTAAGCGCGAGTTTCTAAATGTGGAGGGAAAAAACAGAGGATCCGGAGAAACTTCCACGCGACCACGGGAAGAATATGCACACTCCAAATGTACAGCAGATGCCAGGGTCAGGATCGAACCAACGTACTCCTGCATACCAAGCGAGGCAAATAACATCTCCTAGCTACCGATATTGCATACTCCGCGTTGTTTGCTCCCACAATGGACGTTAAATATCCCGTGACATTCGAAAAAAAGTAGACCAGTGTGTGTCTGAAGTCATCATCACAGTCCAACTTTGCAAAATGTGATTAAAAAAACCTCGCAAATCACTTAATTGTGTGAAAACCGCATAGCAACATTGCCCCCCTACTGGCAGACTATACCTAACGGTGACACATATCACCGTCTGTGATATCCTTGGGCAGCACTGAGTTGTGGACATTTCACATTCCCATGGCAAGGGCCACAGGAAGGTCACTGTTGACCAGAGGTTGAATTCGCACACAATATGTTAATATGTATGTTAAACTTTTTTCGAACCATGCGGAGTTCAACCGTGCTAATCGGAGGTGCAGTGGCTTCCTAATATCGGAAGGAAGAGCGTTCCAGACGGCCGCAGAAGCGCACCTGAAAGTGCACGAAGCAGTGACCGTCTTTCTTCGATGGCCAGCCAGAAGCCGCCGCTGTGAGGATGACTGCAGTTCGCGTGATGGTTAATGCACCTTCACGAGATCAGCGAGATATTGTGGTGCATTTGGGGCTCCTATTGATGTGGGTTTGTGGCGTCATCGTCCTGGGCCGTTCCCTGGGGCTCTGCTGACTTAGAATATCCAAAAGGACGCGTCTTCAGCTCATGACACCATTTCCATTCGCATGCTGTGCATCACATAGCGCCGCAGTAGCCTCTAGCAAACGGGTTATGTATAGTGGGTGCACATCACATCAACTATATCAGTTTCACACGTAGGCTTTCGCGACCAATAGCATTAATAATATCCAAAAAATATGATTTATGGAGCAACTATACCATTGCTCACACCTGCTTATTATTTGAAATCCGATGAGATTTGGTGCATTCTGTGGTTTTTTTGGTCCGAAGAAACTACATTATAAATGTTTAAGATTATAAATTATTCTTTGGTAAGCTAAATGAAAAACCAATGCATTTTCTGAGTGCTGTGTAGCACAAAACACATTTTGTTTTCAGTAGCAAATCATAGCAAAGGTTATTGCACTAAATTAAAGCCCACTATAATCTATAGCAGCGCTTCAACAACGGACGTGAAAATAAATCTGTCAGCATGATAAACAGGCACATTAATCTTGTATTTATTAAACATAAAACGATCCAGATTCACATCTTGATGAAGCAGACCAAAGCACATCGCCTTAAGTGATTTGTCCTCTCATTGCGCCTGGAGAAATTGGTCAAATGTTTGGCAAAAAAAAGCGAAATCACACGAAAAGAAACATTTGCCTACGTAAATCTGACCCCGAAGGGGGTGCTGGCATTTTGTATTGATGGAATTACCCTTATTGCGGGACACTGCCGTGGTGCATAATGGTTAGCACACTTGACCCGCCATCCAGAGGTCGCCTGTTGGTTTCCCTGGAGTGCGGCAAGCAGAATTAATGAGGCAGGCGAGCTAAATCACCCCACCTCTGTCCACCCAGCAGTATAAATGAGTGCACCGGAGTTAGTCCACTAGCAGGTCACGAGTGGCGGTGTCAAATTTCGGTACTCCTACTTCTTCGAAGAGGTCTGGCCAGCATGGAAGATTCGAACAGTTAGCGGTGGCTTGGGCAAGCGCTGGGTTGCTGTAACTAATAGTATTGTAGTACAGAACTTAACTTCCAAAAGCTTAATTTCAAATGGAAGACTTAACAAAAATGTTATTCAGAAATGTTTTGCCCTAAATTAACCCCAATTGTGCTATCGCCATCATATCATAAAAACCCTCCCTGGCCGAAAAAATTGGTATCACTTTTTGGGGAAGTCAGCAGTGATTGTCCTTAGGCATCGGCTTACCCTCGCCAAAGGAATGAGTAATTTCCACCATTGGCTCATGACAGAACTGTGGACAGAAAATAAGTACCACCTCAATTTTCATTCGACCAATAAATCAATAAGAATTTTTTTTAGTTAATAAAAAACGGGACTTTTTTTAAAAATAATGTATTTGGTAAAGTTCACCTCTCTCACCAAAACAATAACATATACATTGCCCGTCTCTCTAATATTTTTCTGTTACGGTTAAGCAGATATGTGAACGAACCTTGAGTTTTGGTGATACAAGCGTCGACATTGATTGGTACACAGCTGTTGGGGGAATGTCCCAACGAAAGATTCGTCTTAGCTGTAGAGAGGGAGCTACCGCAGATTTCCCTGTGGAAAAAAACGGCAGCCATTTTCCAAGATGGCCACCATCTGTTTAATTGTTGCCCTTGGGCAGAGAGTAACCAACCTGTGCGAGATTGCAAACTGCAATAGGTTGTATTATAATCCAGTTTAGTTGCATTCAAAATAATTGCACAATGATCACATAATGTCATTGCTGTATATATTTAAAATGATAAATTTTAAACGAAATTACACTTGATGATTTCTTGAACAAAAACACGTAATGCGGATGAGATTAAATGTAATTGCAATGGTTACATCAACAGCATTGGTTGTGGTGACATATCGACTGTGATAGTAATACATACAAATGTATAAATGAGGAGTTCAATACGTAGGTTGGTAATTTCTCAAGCAGTTATCAAAGGGCACCACCCAAGTCTGATGCCATTTGACTCATGTTTGTTGAACTTATTTCACACCGTACGTAGCCAACCGTGCTCATCAGAGGTACGGGATTCCATATGCCTGCAGATCTGCCAGCAGATTTCATCTGGCTCGCTTGCCCATCACTTTAAGAGGCCCACAAAATCTTTGACCAAAAGCCAACGAAAATTATGTTTTTTCTTTGCCACGCAAACAGATCGGATTCAATCGGCAATTCTAGCGAATAAATCTTGGGCCCTCAGAATCCCGAGGTGATTGAAATGCAGATGGGGGTTGGTCAGAGGTGGTCTCTTAACTCAGTAGACTGTAACATAGTCTCTGGATTATAAGACGCACTCTTTCTTTCCCCTGGGTAGTAAAGCAACAGTTGGGAAGGGGAGGGTGGCGTCTTATAATCCGGCAGCTGTGTGTGAGAGAGACCACATTGGTGTAACTTTACTGTCACCGGGCACAAATTTAGGGTACGAGTTACTTTCCAGACCGTCTTATAGTTTTGGAAATGATGGTAATTTTTGTTTGTTACATCGAAATACCGAGCCAACAATGTTGAGCCCACAGTTCAAATCGAGGTTTCAGCTGCCTCTCAATAAAGTGTAGTGAGTTAGTAGTTTAAGCATAGTAACATTACATTTGCTTTTTATCTTAATCTGCCTTCTTAAAAAGCACACAGTTTGACATGCGAATAATACTCCTCACAGCGGAAATAAATCCCTCGTGTAGATAAAGAGGAAATTGAATTGACTTCAGAACCAGTTCTGTCCCATCGTCTTTATTGGCAATTTCCGCCACGTTGGATGTGCATTGGCTTATTGTGAGAGTTACAGAAATTGCATTTGTGACGCCGAGAGCACAAGTGAAATTAGGGTCAAATAAAAAATGGAAGGAGAGCAGTAGTAGCGTGCTGCGCTACGAACCCAGCGACCTGGGTTTGATTTGCGGCCACGGCTAACATCAGTGGTGAATGATATCTGAACCGGTCCTAAGCAACCCCCATCTCCTAATGGCACTGAAGAAGTGTGGTGATGTATGTTAAATAGCCATGACATGGGTAGGCCTTCATCCAGAGGTGAAATGACAAAGATATGTAAATTGTTATTACTCATGTTATTTTTTTCATGAAAAAACACACATGTTAGAAAGATGATGGTGGAATTACTGGGTTAGTGACTGCAGAAAGCCTGACTTGTATGCTTCACATAGTTTCCATGAATGCCTTAGTTACTGCCTAATTGCTTTAACATCTCAACATGTGCTACCTGACCATGCTGTCATCCTCTTCTGAAGTTCTCTTAAATTATTGATCGTATTCCAATGAGGAACCACACGAGAGTTAAGTCATGTAAACACATGCGATTCCATGTCAACACAAAGAAAACCAAAGTGCTCTTAAATGTTTACAAGTAGTTTCTGGCCGGAATTAATTTTTTCTGAGAAAGCTGAGTGACTCGAGGGGATTCATAATGGCCGTGCGAGTTGGCACCTCGAGGTTCCTGGGTTCAAATCCAGGTTTCAGCCACCCATCATTAAACAACCTTCGCAAGTGTCGTGAGTTTGATTTTCTCTGCCCATTCACCAATCACTGCACGTATAAACATCATCCTACTTTTACGAAACTAAATCTCGCTCAGTTAGTGTATAAATATATCGGATGATTGACATGCAAATTGTTGACGTAAAGGTCAGTCGGGAAAGGGGAACGTGAGGACAATAACGGATTTTGATAGAAGAGAGGGATTAAACCGGTGAGTCTTTGTAAGTTGGTACAATAGTGAGCGAGGAAGGATTGTGTTAAAAAAAAAAACATTTTTTTATTTTACCAGGTAAGGCCCACTGAGCTCAATGGTACTTTTAGTCAGAAGCGACCTGTCCGCGAATAATTGCGCCAACCAAGTGGCTTATCACGTGGACATTTCTAGCAGCCAAATACTCTCAACGCGTGATGTTGATTACAAATATTGGAGGGAAACCCCGAAGGACCCGGAGAAAAATGCACGCGACCACGGGGAGAAAATGCAAACTCCAAATACACAGGCGTCAGGGTTGGGATCGAACCAACGACCCCTGTATATTAGGCGAAGTAATTTACATCTCGCCACCGTGGCGCCCCATCTTGTTAGTGGGAAGTTAGGAAGAATACAAAATCAGTATGGCAAAGACGGAGTGAGCCGTCAGGAATTGTACGTGGTAGAAAGATGCCAGTCAAACTGCGAAAAATTATTGAACAGTGATATGCCCAGTGCTCATTGTTACTTAACAGGACAGACAATGCTGAGATGAATACTGGAACAATTTTTTTATGGAAAGGAGGAGGAATAAAGATGTTAGTCTAAGTGGGTGTCACATTCTCAAGTAGGTCAGGGAGGTGAGACTTAGATGGTGTGCACTGTGTGTTGAGAAGGGTCATTGTATGCAATTAAAGAGATGTACAAATAATCCTTATGGCGGTACCCTGGGGTAACCAAATAACACAAAATGGCCGAGGAAATTAAATATTTTATTTCTGGAACGCAATTTTTCCAGGGGTGTACTTCACTCCGCGACTGGGGTACCAATCAATCCGAAATCAGTGCTACTTCGCGATGTCGAAACGCCAAACAGCATAAAAAATCCGTTGTCGAAAAATTCAACTTTGAATAGCGCATCGCGTACAGCTCGTCGAGATGTGTCGATTGCCGCATCACCGACCATCAACAGACTAAAAATGACTGCATCACGGACATTTTGCGAGAGCTGAGGTACTACGGTTCCCCGGGGTACCGCCATAAGGTTCATTTGTGTGACTCATACAGAGACCCAGAGACTCACACAGAGACCCATAGACTGACACAGACCCATGGACTCACAAAGAGACCGATAGACTCACACAGAGACTAATAGACTCACACGAATACGCATACACATACAGAGATCCAAAGACTCACACAGAGACCCATAGACTGACACAGACCCATTGACTCACAAAGAGACCGATAGACTCACACAGAGACCCTTAGAATTACACACACAAAGACCCACATGCATACACTCGCAACAGATACTCATAGACTCACAACAGAGACTAATAGACCCACACGAATACGCATACACATACAGAGATCCAAAGACTCACACAGAGACACATAGACACACAGAGACACATTGATTCATAGAGGAACCCATAGACTCACGAATAAACACACAAACCCATATAGAGGCCCATCAATTAGAAGGACAGCGTAAATGCCACCGGTGCAGAGCAGAAGCCGTACAGGAAGAGTATGGTGGGATGATGGGGCAGAATCAAATATGAGGATGGTGGATGTGACGAGAAATGAGGCACACAGCAAAATGTCATGGAGAAGGAAAACACGAGCAGCTGACCCTGTGCAGTAATCGTGACTGAGATGGAGAAGCAGAGATGATTTGCACCACGCTTCACGGAGCATGAAGGAGCGCGGACTAACGTTGGGTGAGAGGAGGCCTATTAGAGCAACTTCTATTGGAGTAACTCCTACTGGGACAACTGTTGGGGGAACTGCTATTGCACCAAATCTTATTGCAGAACATCCTATTTCAGCAACTCCTATTGCAGCAAACCCTATTGGAGCAAATCCTATTGAAGCAAATCCTTTTGTAGAAACTCCTATTGCAGAAACTCTTATTTGCAGCACATTGTATTGGAGCAAATCCTATTGGAGCGGGTCCTGTTGAAGCAATTCCGATTGAAGCAACTAAAATTGGAGCAACTTCTATTGGAGGGGGTCCTGTTGAAGCAATTCCGATTGTAGCAACTATAGTTGGAGAAAATTCTATTGGAGTGAGTCCTGTTGAAGCAATTCCGATTGAAACAACTATAATTGGAGCAACTGCTATTGGAGCGGGTGCTGTTGAAGCAATTCCGATTGGAGCAACTATAGTTGGAGCAACTGCTATTGGAGCGGGTGCTGTTGAAGCAATTCCGATTGTAGCAACTATAATTGAAGCAACTGCTATTGGAGCGGGTGTTGTTGAAGCAATTCCGATTGGAGCAACTATAGTTAGAGCAACTGCTATTGGAGCGGGTGCTGTTGAAGCAATTCCGATTGTAGCAACTATAGTTGGAGCAACTTCTATTGGAATGAGTCCTGTTGAAGCAATTCCGATTGTAGCAACTATAATTGGAGCAACTGCTATTGGAGCGGGTGCTGTTGAAGCAATTCTGATTGTAGCAACTATAATTGGAGCAACTGCTATTGGAGCGGGTGCTGTTGAAGCAATTCCGATTGTAGCAACTATAATTGGAGAAGCTCCTATTGGAGCGGGTCCTGTTAAGGCTGACCCTATTGAATTGGGTCTGTGACGTCATCGGGCCAGGCCTTTCCCCAACTCGACGCGTGGCTTCTGTGGACTCTCGGAGTTCCAGGGAGACGTTTTCTTCATCTCGCGGCGACGCGAGTCCCAACGTAGCGCAGAACCCAGGACACCACCAGCTATTTGATTCTTTTGGACAAAATGAACCGCGTGTTGCGAATCATTTGATGCTATTCGGTTTTTTTTTCGGCTTTGAAACGAAAATTAATGTGCCAAACGATGTCACGCTGACACGAGAATTTTGCATAATTTGTAGATGTAATTTGTTTACTGGTGGGAAACAATCATAATTTAGAGAAACCGTTTAAGCCCTCTGTTTAATTACAGAATGCAAGAGGCATGATAACTGTAATTAATGAAAATTGCTTCATATCCTGCTGTTGTGACTCGCTAATAAAAAAATATGTTTATTTCTTTTCTTCCGTGGCACCCTCTGCTATGTAGTCTAAGGTGATTGCACCCAGGATGGCTTCACAACAACAATAATAATTAATTAGCCTTATTCACGACTTCGGGAGCAACAACAAACGTGGCTTTTTAGCAACAACATCAACTGTCTCTTTGTCAAATATCAGGAGCGCATGGCTCCTAATTTCCACCCCCTGCTGATGCCACGCACACACCTGCGAAGTTTTTTGTTGTTGTGTGTTTTGGAATGAATCGAGAACCGCCGTTCACAACCGCAGCAGAAGCAACGTGAGCTGCCATCGACAGTCAAACGCCGAGTTTGCGTCCTGGGATACGTTCCTGAAAGGTGCGACGACGAATATCGAAGCGACGTAAAATCGAAGCGATTTACGGGGGTAGTAGTGGGTGGTGGTGGTGGTGGTGGTGGCGGAGGCGAAGGCTCAGAGGCGACGGATAACGAGAAAGGGCGGACGGACGATGTTGTCAGCGACGTAAGCGTGAGGCAACGCAAATCGGGTGACGGTGTTCATAGCAAAGCGACGACGTATTTGCGAAACGACGTTAAAGGGGGCGGGGAGACATATCGTGGCATTGCTGTATCAGCAAAGCAAACCACGCTAGAGCCACAACGTTGTACGTATGCACGTTGAACTTATCTCGTGCCGTACGTATCCAACCGTACAAATGGAAGGTGCGGGGGAAAGGACATCAAACTAAGCACAGAAAGCAGTTCCAAAGAAATGTTTTTTTCGCACGCGAACCGCAAACGCCGTGGTCAAAGCAAGCTGGCGCACGACGACACTGACACCGCGGCCTGATCGAGGGAGTCCCAGGCACGTGCCACCTGACGACGCGCACAGCTCGTCCCAGCAGTGCCGCGTCTATTCCAGCCCCGTGTGGGCACGGTGGTGAGGAGCAAGGTGGTGAGGAGCACGGTGGTGAGGAGCACGGTGGTGAGGAGCACGGTGGTGAGGAGCACGGTGGTGAGGAGCAAGGTGGTGAGGAGCACGGTGGTGAGGAGCAAGGTGGTGAGGAGCACGGTGGTGAGGAGCACGGTGGTAAGGAGCAAGGTGGTGAGGAGCACGGTGGTGAGGAGCAAGGTGGTGAGGAGCAAGGTGGTGAGGAGCAAGGTGGTGAGGAGCACGGTGGTGAGGAGCAAGGTGGTGAGGAGCACGGTGGTGAGGAGCACGGTGGTGAGGAGCACGGTGGTGAGGAGCACGGTGGTGAGGAGCAAGGTGGTGAGGAGCACGGTGGTGAGGAGCAAGGTGGTGAGGAGCACGGTGGTGAGGAGCACGGTGGTGAGGAGCAAGGTGGTGAGGAGCACGGTGGTGAGGAGCAAGGTGGTGAGGAGCACGGTGGTGAGGAGCACGGTGGTGAGGAGCAAGGTGGTGAGGAGCACGGTGGTGAGGAGCAAGGTGGTGAGGAGCACGGTGGTGAGGAGCAAGGTGGTGAGGAGCACGGTGGTGAGGAGCAAGGTGGTGAGGAGCACGGTGGTGAGGAGCACGGTGGTGAGGAGCAAGGTGGTGAGGAGCAAGGTGGTGAGGAGCACGGTGGTGAGGAGCAAGGTGGTGAGGAGCAATGTGGTGAGCAGCAAGGTGGTGAGGAGCACAGTGCCCCTGGCGCTCCGTGACTCTCTGAACGGGACGGAGGGACGGAGACACACCCGTGGGTTGATAATCAAACGCTCGTTCGTTTCGTTAAAATTTAACGGCAACCGTTAAATAGGCTTGTTTTTTTATTAAGCGAAATTTCCTCGGAGACGGACAACAAAGCGTAGTATGCGATGTGGTGCCACAGTTAAAAATAAAAGCTTTTATTTTTCATTTTACCAGGTCAGGCCCCACTGAGCTATGCGGCTCTTTTTCAGAAGCGACCTGGCCATCACAGATGATAGCTCAACGAAGTGGCTTATCGTCACGTGGAAATGCATAGCAGACAAATACTCTGAAAGAATGTTGATTCTCAATGTGGAGGGAAAACTCGGGGGACCTGGAGAAAAATCCCACAAACCATAGAAAGAGAGAGAGAGACATGCAAACTCCAAATATATAGGCGTCAGTCAGGGTCGGGATCAAACCCACGACCTCCTGTATACCAGGCGAGATAGTTAACATATCGCCACCATTGCGCCCATAGTGCATGGCTCCAGTGGCTTCCTAGCTTCGGAAGGAAGAGCGTTCCAGACGGCTGCAGTTGATGAGGAGGGAGGAGGGGGGAGGAGGCAGGTGTGAGCTTATGAATGGAATCGTCTTCTCCAGGTAGCATGCGTACAGCCCATTAGGCGCTACGCTTGAGAAGCAAAGCGTGATGCGCGAATTGTGTCCAGCTGAGTGGCACAGGTGCTGCACCCACATTACATTCACGAGTTCAAATCTCGGTTGGGGGACTGACATATAGGTATACCATCACTTGCTGGGGACGTTAAAACGAGCAGCGCCTTGTAGGAATTCGTGTAAACGCTGGCGTCCGTGATGTGAATCGGGGAATTCCACCACTGGATCAGGGCCAGCAATAAGAATGAAGACTTGATTTCACTGTGCGAACCCATCCATTACTCTGGGTTCCATAGCCACTGCCATGGGAATGTGGTATTTCAGATGGATCGAGGCTGCAAGCACAAATGAGCATCACCCATCCCTTGTTTGAGATAATTCTCCTAAAAACCTTTATGGCCGCTGGAAAGTATGAAACTGGTTAACGGGCATTTGCACATTGACCCCTGCTGATCGTAGTCGGTGTTCAAGGTCAGGTTTTGCGCCGCGGTGGCTAGGAGATGTTATCTCCCTCGCCTGGTCTTCAGGAGGTCGTGGGCTCGATCCCAATCCTGACGCCTGCTGTATATTTGGAGTTTGCAAGTCTCTCTTCGCGTGGTCGCGTAGATTTTTCTCCACGTATTTCGTTTTTTTCCCTCCACATTTAGAAACAGGTGTTTACATTATTGGCTGCGATAAATTTCCACGTGATAAGCGACTTTGGTTGAGCTATCATGTGTAGCCAGGTCGCTTCTGAAAAAGAATGAATAGCTCAGTGGGCTTTAGCTGGTAATAAAATGGTAAAATATTTTCCCACGGTATGGCGATTATTGTATTGTCCATTTAACAAAATATCAGAGAGTGTCTTCTTGGTTCTTTCGCTAAAGTCGCGTAGAAGGGAAATAATACAATAATAAAAATAAAACATAATTTACCGAAAGAACCAAGAAAATGAATCCCTGCAGTCACGAAAGCTCTAAATCGAAATTTACATAGTGATTATTGTTGCGAATTTAAATTTTCCTACATATTCAAATTCCTCCCAAAAATATGACGAAACAAACGCAATCATTGAAGTTGTAAACGAATACTTATTATCCATTCCAGTTGCTCTTTACAAGCTGTTCATTTAGATTTTAGAGCAATTGACCTTCACACGGCCTCGTCTCCTTTGTAGTTCATCCAATTACGTAATTACTCCCCTGTATCTAACGGCACACCTGCGTTGTTAGCATGACAGACTGTGGAGTCGCGATGATTTGAATACTCATTGCAGGCTCGTATTGCATGCACTTAAAAAAAAACATTTTAGGCAGTCCCTATTCACACGGCAGTTCCAGCGCAAAGCATAAAAAAAACGAAACAATAAAAGAATCAAAACGGAATGACACGCAATGGGAAACCAACGTGTCGTGAAAATTTTACATTGTAGCTCATCGGGACAAGTGCGCCGCGGCAAGTCTATGTTTAGGTGCGCCGAGCTCTGCGCTCGAGCCGCAAGCCCCGCCGAGGGGCTGCGAGGGTGCTGGATGCTTCCCCGAGACAAAAGCGCGACTCGCTGCAATCAACCAAAGCTTCGCGACGTGCCGTAAGGAACAAGGGGGTTGAGCCATCCACCCCCACCCCCCCTCGATACCGCCATGGAGTTTAGATCATTATTGGGGTGGCTTGCCCAGCCAGTGCCCAGCCCGCCGCTAAAGATGTATGTACGTATGTTGAAGGGTTTTTTTCGCACCGTACGTATTCGACCGCGCTAATCGGAGGCGAGATGTTAATTGCCTCGCCTGGTATACAGGAGATTGGTGGGTTCGATCGCGACCCTGACGATGCCGGTATATTTGGAGTTTTTTGCATCTCTCTCTCTCCCACCGTGGCAGTCGCGTGGTTTTTTCCCTCCACATTTAGAATTAACATGCGTTTAGGGTATTTGGCTGATAGAATTGTCCACGTGATAAGCCACTTAGTTGAGCTATTAGTGATCAACTCAGCGGGCCTTACCTGGTAAAATAAAATATATATAGTTTCAAATATTTAAATAAACGCACTGCGGCACGTTGGAAAAGCTTGTGCACACACTTGTCTAACCTATATAGTCTTTGCCCAATATTCTGCACAAGCCACCGCTTCTGTTGTTGGCATTGTCTTGAGGAGTGTATTGTGGTGTTGCAGGGCATCTCAGGAGATGATCCGTGGTTTGCTTCTCCCTGACAAGCACATTTTCATTACACTTGTTTTCTACGTTGTCTACTGTCGCGTCACGAGTGGCGCCTTGGCAAAGTTCTCATCTGAAATATTAACGATGAAACAATTAGCATATTTTTTTCCTCTACATGGACATCAAATGGAACACGGTTGGCTACGTACGGTGTGAAAAAAGTTCAACATACGCACACATTTTGTGACATTAGCCTATTGGCCTTCATCTGCCCCTACACTTTCTGGAATATGCTGATGTGATGGTCAGCACACTGGACTTCTAATCCAGACATCGCCTGTTCAAAATCTGTATCTCCCGGCACAGCGGTTCCTTAAACTCACCCACACCAGGGCCGGATTAAAGTTCTTGTTGGCCCGAGGCACTTCTGTTTCGTTCGGCCTTCAGTGATAACTTTTGACAGTTGGTGCTGCTGCCCCCTGTTAGTACCGCCGCTGTCACTCCGCTTGTTTCACGCACTACTTCGTCCTGTCGCTGGACAGATGTCGCTCCTGCCGATACGTTCATTTGTTTCGTCTGTGCCCTCATTCGATGGCAGCGTGCTGTGTGCCTAAAGTGAGCAGATTTAATTTTGAAATTCTAAAAATAAAATGTAAGCCTAAAAATATAACGAAAATGTATTCAACTATTTTTGTTACTATTGTAGTAAGTATATATGGAGGCTTGACGACAGGATCGGAGGCACACTTATTTATTACACCAACACCGTTGTACAGGTCACTTGGCTACAGGGATTCTCGACAACTAACCCCTCTAACCTATACCAATTCCTCCACTACGGGACTAGGGGAGGCTATCTGTCCCAGCTTGGTTAAGCTGGGATCCCGGCTCCCTGAGTCACCAGACCAGCTTCGTCTGGGCTCTCGGGGCCACGCCACCGGCTTGCCCTGGTCGGCCCTTATAAGGACAGCGAGCCAGGGGAGCTCTGGGGCCTACACTAGCTGGTCTTCCGTCTTCTCTGGTTAAAGCTGAGTCCCGACTCCCGAGCCTTTCGGCTCATCACCTTTTATAGGACTTGCCCCCAAGGGGGGGCCCGTGGGGGATACACATGCGGACGTCGGTGCAAGCGCCACCCTTGTGTACGGCCGTAACCCCGCCCCTTGTGTTTGTTGGCCATCCGTGGCCATGCATAATCACACCTCAACATTCGTAGACATGCGCAATTACACCTCTACATCACCCCCCCCTGTACAGCTCGCAGCCGTCCCCGGCTGCAAAAAAAAAAATCAGAATAAAGGTGCATCCCTCACAAAAACCCCGTGTGTGCCTCGCGTAATTTTAAACAAGAACAAGAACAACGAGAGGAAGAGAGAGAGAGAGAAAAAAAAATAATCCGACGCACCCCCCCCGAATAAATACCCCAAAACCAACATATATACACACACTCCGGACGCCACCCCTCCCATTGTCCGCAAGGCCCCCCAACGGCCGACCTCACAATAGTCTGCGCGTTTTGGCGCGCGTCCGCGCGGCGGGCCCGTCACAAGGGCCCGTCCTGGCACGCTCAGTGACGGTTGTTGACGGTCCGGGTGCAAGAGAGTCAGGCGTCGCTGCCGAGTGACCCCCGACCCCTCCGGGAGGGGTTGGTGGGTGTGGACCCGTCACTCCTGTTTCACCTGGGGACGGAACAGTTGGCGTCAGGTTAGGCGAGTGCAGCGACGACGGGGAGTCGGCGACACCCTCACACGTTTGGCCATGCGTGTGTGTGTGTGAACCACGGGGCGGCGCGACAAATGGTTTTAACCTTGAGGGGTGCACATACCACCGGCGCCTCCCCCATTTGACGCGAACACATTGCGGCCGCAAAACCTGCACGACCTCCACTGGCCCCCGCCACGGCCGTACCAATTTCGACGAGGTTGCCAGCGGCACCTGAGGACAGTGCAACCACGCCCTGTCCCCTGGTTCCCATTTGACCACCTGCACCCGCCCCAACCGAAGCCTCTCGTTCGCCTTCTGGCGGAGTTCAGAATTTTGCACGGCCGCTTCCCGCGCCTCAGACAATTTAGCGATGTTAAATTTAATGTGTTCGGACAAATTAGACTTCGCCGGGAGCGCCGAGAGCTTCAGCTGGGTCGCCACAGGGGGGTTAACTTCGCGCCCATACATTAAAAAGAAAGGGGAAAATCCGGTGGCCGCATGAGGAGCCATTCTGTAGGCCTGCAACACACCGGCTATGCGGAGGTCCCAATCCGTCTGGGATACCGACACCTGCTGGGACAGCATGGACGTGATGGTCCGATGCAGCCGTTCCACCATCCCGTCAGTTTGTGGGTGATACGGAGAGGTCCGAACCTTCTCCGTACCCAAGAGGTCGCACACCTCACGTAGGAGTTTACCAGAAAAATTCCTACCCTGGTCAGTAAGCAGCCGTTCCGGAGCACCTTTGTCGAGGACATAGCCCTGGACAAAGGCCTCCGCGATGGCTGCTGCCGACTGGTTCGCCAGGGGCCAGGCCATAGGCCATCTCGTGAAGTATTCAACCCCCGTTAGTAAATACCTATTGCCCCTGGGCGTAGCGGGAAATGGCCCAAGTATGTCCAGAGCGACGAGCTCGTTAACCCGGGAAACTTTTATGGACTGCAGCGGAGGGTTGGACCCCCTCGCAGGCGGCTTCCTCTGCGCGCATTGCGTGCATGACCCCAAGAGATCCCCCACGTCCTTTTCCATGCCCGGCCAGAAGAAATCCAGCTGGAGCGTGGCAAAGGTCTTGTGAACCCCCAAGTGCAGAAGCCGCTCATGAACAGCCCATACCACCTTACCCCTTAAAGCAGCAGGCACCACAAGCCGCTGGCGCCGGGTTTTTCCATCCCAGTGCATCAAAAGACCCTGGAACAACCCCCACGAGTCAACGTTTTCCACCCCCTGACCAGCCCCCCCGACGCGACGGCGCAAAGCGAGGAGGGAGGTGTCCTCCATTTGGAGGCGTCCCCATTCCGCGACCGGCAACCCCAGCAACGAATCCCTCCCTTCTTGCTCGATAGGACCCGAAGCCGAAGGTGCATCGGTAGCGGCCACGAGGACCGAATCGGTGGTGACGTTCGGGGGCCTACAACGCCCCGAACCCAACAGGCACGCGCACTCCGAAGTGGGTGGCAATCGTGACAGGGCGTCAGCGTTCGTGTGGCGGACACCCTTACGATATGTGGTGACAAAGTCATAGTCTTGGAGGATCTCCAACCATCGAGACAACTGGCCCGATGGTTGTTGAACCCGCAGGGCGTACTGTAGGGCCGCATGATCTGTATGGACGGTGAACCGCCGACCGTACAGATACGGGCGGTACTGCTGAATGAAATAAACAATGGCCAATAATTCCCGACGGGTAACGCAGTACCGCTGTTCGGCTGGAGACAGTACCCGACTACCGTAAGCCACCACATGCTCTACGCCCCCGATGAGCTGGGACAGCACACCCCCGATGCCCGTGTTACTTGCGTCAGTATCGAGCAAGAAGGGTTGTGAAAAATCCGGGTAATTCAACGGCGGAGCTCCCACCAAAGCATTTCTGAGGGCGCGAAAAGCAGCCTCCTCCTCCGGCCCCCAATGAAACCTGACTCCCTTGGACGTCAAGGCATGCAATGGTTTCGCAATCGTAGCGAAGTCAGCCACAAATCGCCGATAATACGACGCGAACCCAATGAAACTCCTGACCTCTCCCACAGAGGTGGGAGTCGGCCAGGAGCTGACGCATTCAGTTTTGGCGGGATCAGTGGATATCCCCGAGCGCCCAACAATGTGACCCAAATATCGCACCGATTCGCGGAGTAAATGACACTTCTGTGGTTTAAATTTCAAATTGGCAGCCCGCATTTTGAGAAAAACAGCACGCAACCTCTGGAGGTGTTCCTCGAAGGATTTGCTAAAGACGATGACATCGTCTAAGTAAATCAAACACGAATCCCATTGCAAACCTGCCAAGACCAATTCCATTAACCGCTGAAAAGTTGCCGGCGCAGAATGTAAACCCATCGGCAAACGGTTAAATTGGAAGAGGCCCTGCGGTGTACGAAAAGCAGTCTTAGGTTTCGATTCGTCATCCAGAGGAAGCTGCCAGAATCCAGATAGCAAATCAAGGGTGGAAAAGAATCGCGCACCGGCCAAGGCGTCGAGCGACTCATCCATCCGAGGAAGCGGGTACGCATCTGCCACAGAGATTTTGTTGAGACGCCGAAAGTCAACACAAAATCTCAGTGAGCCGTCGTGTTTTTTCACCAAAACGATCGGCGCGCCCCACGGGCTGGTGGAAAGGGAAATGATATCGGCGGCTAGCATGTCATCAACAGCCGATTTGACATGATCCTTTTCGGCGGGACTCAACCGAAAGGGATTTTGGCGGATTGGCGCGCTGTCACCCGTGTCAATATGGTGTCGCAGCAATTTTGTACAACCAATATCAAATTTGTGTTGACTAAAAACGTCAGCAAATTCGCTCAGGAGAACTCGCAGCTGCGCGCGCTGCGAGTCAGACAGGTCCACTGAACCCGCGCAAAGCGCATCCAGCCATCCGTCATCAGAGTCCGAATGCGGTCGCGACGGAGGATCGGTGGATACCTGACCCACGAGTGGTTCCTCATAGGGCACCGGCGTTGCGTGTGCAAGCACGGTCCCTTGAGGAACCACGGCCGTTCGCGATCCCACATTAAGGACTGCAATGAAGGGGTCCCCATCCCCTCTCACCATAGTCTGAGCCGCGAGCAAATCGGGTCCATTGACCCCGGCCCGAGATGGACCCAACAAGACCCCCCGATCCGCAACCCCTGCATCAAACGGCCGACGCAACCTAAGAGGGACGAGCATCTGAGCCCCCGGAGGCACGCGCACAGTTTTTGTGACGAGCGCCTGCACGGTGGCAAACGCCCGACGCTCCGTGGTGGGGGAAGACAGAAATGTAACGCGTCGGCCCGATGGGAGCTCAATGCACCCTTGGTCAATAAGGATACGGATGGGCATTTTGGCCAGAAAATCCGTCCCCAACAGGCACGGAACCGCGAGTGAGGAGGAAACCAAAACAGGGCCGGATAATTTAATGTCCCCAATGCAGATAGTGGCGCGGATTTGGCCAATAATGCCCAGAGAGCCCCCGTTAGCGGCATAGCACGGCACGTCAACAGGGAGCAAGGGACGACTTTGAACGGGAAGGATGTTATAAATTAAATCAGATATAATGGTCGCCGATGCCCCTGTGTCAATTAAAATCCGCACCTCTACCCCATCAATGTGACCGACCACGACCGATGATCCCGCCGACGCAGCAACGACACGATGGGCGAGCTCCGACCACTGACCCGGTTGGAGCGCTCGCCGCATTACCGAACAATCGCGCGCGACGGACGGGGAATTTGGAGCCCTGTTTAGTTGAGCGCGTGAGTGTGTGTCGGATGTGTGCGTGGGCCAAACGTGTGAGGTGCCGCGACTCGCCGTATTTCTCTGCTGGAGCTTGGGAGGAGACGGCGTGGCGTCCTGACGAGGTGTCGCCCCGCGCTGACGGGGAGCCCGGCATCCAGACGCAACGTGGCCTTGCAGGCCACAGTTGTAGCAGCGTGTGAGCGCCCCAGATGACCTGGGCTGCTCCTGGCGGCTCGGTCCATTCCGAGCCTGCGGTGCCGCCGATCTCCATTCCCCTCGCCGCTCCACCCCGCAGACCTCCTCCGATGGGAGGGCGGTGGTCGCCATGGCATGGCCGGCCGCCCCCTTTGCCGCCTTCCGACGCAGGGACCGCAAGCCCCCGTGGATGTGGCGCGCGACCAGCAGGGACGACATCTCCGCGTCGTCCTGAGCCAAGACGTTGACGTCCAGCTCGTCAGCGAGTAGCAGCAGCTTCTCAGCTACCATGGCATCCACTCCTTCCTCGTCCATCCTTGGGAAAGCAGCCTTTGCCAGAGCCAGGAGAGCCGTCCGGAAGGCCAGGGGTGACTCGTTGGCGCCCCGACTCCGATCGTGGAACAGCTGCCTGCAGTCCGAAGGCGGCCCATAGACGGCTGACAGCAGCTGCAACGCCAGGTGTAGAGTGGCGCGCTTTTCCCTCGGCGCCGAGGTGAGGGTAGCCAGGGCGTCGTTGTCCAGCATCGCTGGCAGCGCGCGTAGAGCCTCGGCGTCCGTCCAGTTCGCCATCTCTTGATGAGCGATGAACCGCCTCTTGAAGCCGCCCCAGTCTCCGTCAGCGCCGACAAATTCTTTAAGAGGCGGCAGACGCTGTTGTAAGGCGGCGTCCGTGGCCGCAGAACGCTCTCCGTCGCTCCCCGCCGATGATACAGTGTGGGCGGGCCGTGCACATGGCATCGCCGGTCGCTCTGATGTTGACGCGCCGGCCGGCGTTGATGATGTCACGGCTTGTGCTTGGCGCTCAGCAGACACGTGACGCGGGCCGGCCCCGCCCTCCGCTCGTACTGTAGAGATGGCGGGAAATTTGACCGCGAGCCGCGTCGGGGTGGCGGGAAACGTCGCCCCGCGCCGGCTGCCGTCGTCGACCCGCGCTGCTCCTCCAGCCCCCAGCCGCGTGATCTCCTCCAACGCGGCGGCCGCGGCGTAGAGCAGGTCCGCCAGGCGGGAGTGGGCCAGCCGGAGTCCTTCGGCCGACGCATCCCCCTCCTCCTGTCGTAGCGGCGCGGGCGTACTCGGCCCCGGCTGCTCCGATTCGACCCCGGCCATCACTGGTGGAGATTCGGCCGCGGCGTCTTCCATCTCCGACTCCCTGGTACGTGTCGTCCCTCGTGTGTCCATCGTTGGACGTTTACTTCTGACACCAGATGTAGTAAGTATATATGGAGGCTTGACGACAGGATCGGAGGCACACTTATTTATTACACCAACACCGTTGTACAGGTCACTTGGCTACAGGGATTCTCGACAGCTAACCCCTCTAACCTATACCAATTCCTCCACTACGGGACTAGGGGAGGCTATCTGTCCCAGCTTGGTTAAGCTGGGATCCCGGCTCCCTGAGTCACCAGACCAGCTTCGTCTGGGCTCTCGGGGCCACGCCACCGGCTTGCCCTGGTCGGCCCTTATAAGGACAGCGAGCCAGGGGAGCTCTGGGGCCTACACTAGCTGGTCTTCCGTCTTCTCTGGTTAAAGCTGAGTCCCGACTCCCGAGCCTTTCGGCTCATCACCTTTTATAGGACTTGCCCCCAAGGGGGGGCCCGTGGGGGATACACATGCGGACGTCGGTGCGAGCGCCACCCTTGTGTATGGCCGTAACCCCGCCCCTTGTGTTTGTTGGCCATCCGTGGCCATGCATAATCACACCTCAACATTCGTAGACATGCGCAATTACACCTCTACACTATGATTATCAAATCGGATGACGCAACTTTAAAATGATGGCGTTCATTTTCATCGATAACATTCAGTGTTCTGACAGGATGACCCATGGCGAGCTCCATATTGCTTTACTTTCGTTGAAGCTTAAAGATTGTTTGACTAATTTCAGGTGTAATATGCCTCACGAGTCAAGGACTTGTTACCACTGCAAATATAGTGCAACAAGCAGCCAACAAATGAAGTTGGCAAAAGAATGTTTTTTTTTCTCTAAAATACGAAATTTTGTCAAAATGACTGCATAGAAAAATAAGTTGCCATATTACCTCCAGTTTTCCTAATATATTATCAAATCAGAAGTGGCAGTGACTCGGGCTACTTGGTTGATATTTTAGGCTAAATTATAATTATTTGTAGCGCCTTAGCCGCGATTTCTATACTTCATAAATTCTAGTATCATTGCATTTTTCCTGTTCGGTCTAGCTGTTCAGAGATTGTTATTGGCTTCTTGCTTCGTGTATTTCTTTTTTCAAATCATTTTCCCGTATGCAATTTCTTACACTGAAATGTTGCAATATTTTTGAGAGTTTAGCTTGATTTTATTTATTTAGCATTTTAGGTGATCCCACCCTCCCCAGTCTTCCAATACGTCAGATGGACATAGACTAAAGCATGAGTCAGGACACGAGTAGGAGAATAACCGAGAAAAAAGATTGAGCATTGAAAGAGATCAAGCGATCTATTCTGAAGTTCATAAACACGGATGTGAAGAGTGAGAGTGCAACACCTTCAATGGACTCATCACCATTAATGATATACAGTTGGATCATGATAATAGTGAACCTCGTAAAAATATCGTTCTTCAAGCAGAATCTCATTTGCGCAAAGAGGGTAGATCAAGCAGATTATGTAGTGGGAAAAAATCACGGAGACTCCAAAGCTTGCATCAGATGCTGACTTTACTAGCAGGCCTGCCAGTGATCCTGCACTCTGGACAGAATTCACTGCAGATTCTCGACCCTCTTTTGCTGATATAGCTGATATGTTGCCATCTCGGAATATTGATGATTCTGACTTTTCCATGTCCGGTAGAACACGTGATGAAAAGAAAAGGTATGTAAACACGGAATTGTTCTGCAGGCATAAAAACAAACATACGAAAAACATGGTCAAAATGTGTTTTCGTAGGCCTTTTAGTTTTCATCGGCCCTCGGCCCACGTGCCTACTGTGCCTATTGGACAGTACGGCGGTGGCATCTACTGACCTCCATCCATCATTATGAATGGGCACACCAACAGCTAGAGTTGATCCAACAGGTCGCGCTGTAGTAGTGGGGCAGAGTGTTGCTACTCCTACTTCTTCAAAGACGTCTGGCCAGTGTGGAAGAGTAGGCCAAATACCCACAAGGGGGGCTCTCTAGAGCTGTGGTTTCTCAACCTTGGCTACCGCACCCCTCGCCTGACCCAACGTGGCTCTGAAGAATGCAAATGTACGAATTAATGAACATCAATATATTAACCGATTCTCCATTTTGTGAGGTATCCCTAACTAGCTGCTAGTAACTGCAAGGGAATAAACACAAAATCAGCGGACGCTTTGCATGCGTGACGCAATTTGTTCGCGCTCGCTGGTTACTCTTGGAAGCCCGCATTGTTTAAGAGCACTGAGGTAAGGTAAGTCTTTTACATCGTTTACCATATGGATTAAAATGTTATCGTAATTATTTTATTTCGGCAGACTCGTACGTGATTATTCACCCATGACTCTCATTTGCGATACAATTTCACGCATTTATAAATCACCCCACGTACCCCCCCCCCCCCCTTGGGACATTGCCACGCTCCCCCCCCCCCCCCCCCCACGGGGTTCGTGTTACCCGAGCTTGAGAACGACTGCTCTAGAGCTTTCACGAAGTGGAGGCCCTTCCACCAACAGTGGCGCGAGACGAGCAATTGCGATGTTGCGCCTTTGCCTTTTCTTCTTTGTGCGGGCCGTTACGTTACGCCGCACACGCCTCCGTTCGCACGTCTTGTTTCCCAAAATGCCCTGCAGCGCAAGATCCTTCCACCTTTGGCATACAACATTTCCAATCGCGAAAATTGACGGCTTTTTTTTGCTGTCATTCCCCACCATTGTTTAACGAAAGTCAACTTTTGGCGTTTAAAGATTTGCCCAGATGCCATCTTTGAGCCGTCAAAGCTGGCAAATGAGAATTGATTTTCTCATTCAACCCAGATGTCTGGGTGATATCCCACTCCTGTGAAGCCCTCGTTGTTAAATAAGAATCAAAGGGCACGACGCCCGCGCATGTTGATGCCGGTGGGCCCCCATCATTTCACTCGAAGCCCTCCGTGGTGTGCGTGGGGCACGCTCGCCCTGTGACCATCAACATCGAAACCACTGCTCCCTGCGTTATATTGCAATTTTTCTTTTTTAAAGCGACCTGGCCACAAACGATAGCTCAATGAAGTGGTCTATTATCTGGAAATGTATAGCGGCCAAATTCGCAAGAGGGAAAAACCGGAGGACCCGGAGAATGCTTCACACGAGAACATGCAAATATACAGCAGCAGGCGTCATTGTCGGGCTCGAACCCACAACCTCCTGTGTACCAGGCGAGGTAGTTAACATCTCCTAGCCACCGTGGTGGGGAACAAAACTCAGGTGGTCGACGGTTCACCGCACGGCACAATAACCACTACACACGACTACTCACACCACACTTAAATATGACAACGCGTACACATGCACCGATATAGCAGCAGCAACAACCCCGGGGCTATTCTGGCCGACAGATAAAAGAGAGTTGTAATTTATTTTTGCCTACAGCAGGTGCCTTTATCAAAGGGCTGCACAGAAGGACGCATGCAGGCGGTGCGGAATGCAAACAGCGGGACACTGCGTCTTGTCGGTTCCAGATTTAAAACCCCAACTGCGGCACACCCCCCCCCCCCCCCAATCTAACAACTCTCTGCTTAACAAAGCATTCCCATTCCCAGTATTTCAAAGAGAGGGGGGGGGGCGGAGTGTGACTTAGAATTTGCCGGTCATGTGTTCCGCACGGTTAATCCGTCGCATTTTTTTCATCATTTCATTTTGTATGATTTCTTCCATTTTTTTCCCCCCAATGCGAGGACCCGCAGCATTGCTGGGGGATGGTGGGGGGGGTCCCATCCGAGCACCATGCGCGCAAGCGAGTGCCGAGGGCTGAGCGATGGGACAGAAATGGAAGGGACGGCTTCATGATTTCTTCATAAGACGTTGCGCCCTGCGGCGTGCTGAGGAGCACTCGGCAAAGGTGGAAAAGGTATTCACGCTGCACAACGTTAACAGCCCTGAGGGTTCGATCTCGACCCTGATGCCTGCTGTATATTTGGAGTTTGCGTGTCTCTTTTCCCCGTGGTCCGGTCGCGTGGATTTTTCTCCGGGTCCTCCGGTTTTTCCCTCCACGTTTAAAATCCACGTCGCGCGTTCAGTGTTTGGCCGCTGCTGTAAAGTGCCACGTGATGATGATGATAAGCCAACTTCGTTGAGCTGTCATTTCACTTCTGAAAAAGAGCAAGAGAGCTCAGTTGTCCTTACCTGGTCAACCAAAAATTTAAAAAAATTTACCCGCGATCCCACGCAAGCCTCGATGGAGGTGCCTTCTTCTTCTTGAAGCAAATCCTCTTGGGAAAACCGTCAAATTATTGTGGCCATTTTGTGAGCACCTCCACTGCTGGATGAGGGGGTCCCCACAGCGTAGAGGTTGTGCGGGTTATTCGACCATACTTCACCACGCGCAGGTCGGTGCGAGTTGAAGGTCTGGAGATATGGGAGAATATAAGTTCGGTACAATGGACATGTGCGCACGACCCTTTGCTCACCACCATGTACAGTAGCCTCACAGCCTTTACCACAGGCATGCGTGTTGGTCGCCCATCCGGGCACCATTTAGCAACAGTGTTGTGTTTCGACCATTATAGAGTTGTCTTGAGATTTTCTTGGGGGGGGGGGGTGTGAGTGGTGGGGGGCCCTCACAACCCGAAGCTGTAATCCCGAGAGAGACGAGAGATATGTTGTAACCAGACACAGCTTGACGAGACGAGAGTGACGTCAACAAGCAAGAGATGGAGGCGAGAGCGCTGTCAGAGCGTCCGTCACGTGCGACGTATGACATCACATGCCAATTTATGACGTGATATGTCACGTGGGCCCGCCAACAGCAGCAGGCTAACTTCATTATTATTTCATTGTGTGGCTTCACCAGAAAATATCGTTTAAGGACCTTGCCAGAGGGCGAGAATGCAAATCGCATTGCGGTTGCTGTCCATGCAGTGTTATGAACACGATAGGCCCCCTGCCCCCTTGTTCAGAAAAATCATGTACGGTCCACGATCCAAACAGAAGGTCTCGTTCTATTCTATTCTTGCACGTGATGGCAGCAATGCATGCAGAAGGCAAATTGCCAATGACAAGGTCTGCTCGCCACGACGAGAGGGCTTCAGGAGAGAGAGAGAGAGACTTTGAGTAATATTGCTCTTCTTACCCTGAAGGAGCGCAGGCGACGGTGGTTTAATGTTTGGTCAACAGCTTTATTTGAGGGGGGGGGGTTGCGTGGCCACAATCGCACGTCTGTGGCCAGACTTAAATTTTCAGTGTCGGAAGGTCCCATTGTCATTGACGCGGGGCATTACCAGTGTTAGCGTTCTGATTATCACCAGTACTCTAATTCGTACAAACCGCATACATTTTTTTTATTCACCCTTCCCCCCACCCAAGCGTCACTGACCACGCACGCGCATTTAAATTTACTGCAGATTCTCAGCATCTGCGAAGCCACGTGGACAAGACTTCGCCCCGCATCTTCCTTTTTAATGGCTCAATTCAGTTTAATGGCGCAGTCCCCATCCTGAAATTATCAAGACAAAGTCTTTCTTTCCCAACATTCTTTTTTTTTTAACGGCGTTTTAACTCGACACAAATTGGCGCTGAAATCATATGCCAATTTATGGCCCCTGGAAGGGCCTTCCTTTGCCTACTCGCCATGAAGTGCCGGCAAGTAAGTTATGCCGGTGGAAAGCAAACGAGTTCTCATTAAGAGAAATCTTCAGATCCGCACCAATTACGACTATTAATGCGCCGGTCATTATTAAAGAAATTTGCATTCTCACCGCGTGCACGTGTGCTTGGGAGGCGTTTGGCTGAACGTGAGTGCGTGGTGAGCACTGTAAAAACACGCGTTGGAGTGGCGATCCGATGTGGCTCTGCACGTAGTCCGACGTTTCGCACCCACGTCCTGGGAGCAGCTTCTACCAGAGCGTCACGTGCTAGAGCCCGAACACCCATCGCAGAGTCGTACAGCACCGCCCCGAAACACCTATGCAGTTGTCGAGAGTATAAGAGGCTCGTGGAACTCAGATTATTTAGATTTGTTTTGGCTACTATGCATTTCCACACAATAAGCCACTTCGTTGAGCTATTATTTGTGGTCAGGTCGCTTCTGAAAAAGAAGCCAATATCTCAGTGGGCTTTACCTGGTAAATTAAAGCATAGTTTACTTGTATTTTTGTGATTTCCTTACCTTTCCTATACTTTGCACTTCTCATATTTTCGTTTTGTTTCTTGTTGTAACTTTCTGACCCGCACCGACTGGACATTTTTCGAAAATAGCTTTATAGCTCATCTGATTTCTCCGGTATAAACACAGAAATATGATTCTGAGATCGCACTTTCCACTGGCATTTTATATCGCCAAAAGAGTGCGACATAGTCCACACTGGCATCTCAATGTAGGGAGTGCACCACTGCATTTTTTTACTCATGACACATTTAAGAAAAATTTACTCTGGCACGATGCATCGCTGGATGGGAGGCGGTGGCTGAAACAACGAGACCCTTGACTGGATTGACAACCGAAGGAGGGAACGCAAGTGCCAGGTGGAGAGGCGCGGGGGGGGGGAACAACCACCGCGGAGATGGAGCGCCGGAATCAAGTGCAGCACGAGTGCGACGAGTTGGTGGGCAGCGATTGTCCGGAAGAGATGGCGACGTCAGGAGGCCCTCATCCAGCAGCGGAGTGACAACCATCTGTGCGCAGACACACGCGCACGCACGCGCGCACACGCGACGCTCGGTCATTATTCACAAATGTTAATTTCCATATAGAGTGCCGGCATTGTGTTTCTGGGAGTCATTACATTACGCCTGTTTATTACAGCACAAAGTCAATGCTCCCACCTGCACTCGCCCGCTTTGCTCAGGCTTTATTGGCCGCGGCTTGTCCCGGGGAATGGGTGGCGGGGGGATTATTATGCATGGAGCCAGATCACGACGCTGCCGCCAAAGCACGGTGTTGCCCAGTGTTTCTATCTCGGCCTCGCTGTGCGCTGCGTTGCACCGCTAGTCGAGTAGATAACCTTGCGTTCAATAAACCCTCGGAGCCAGGATGAACGTCCAACTCCATACGTCATTTATTGATTGTAACAAGGTAAAACTGGTGAGAAAACACAGATACAGCATCTGTTATAATCCGGAAACACCAACACAATGAACACCACAGCATCAGAAAATTGTCTTAGATAACAATAGATCCTGGACGGACCAGGCCCCTACATTACCACTGAACAGCTAGACAAGAGCACAAGCCGGTGCGTTGCATACAGGCACATCGTGTATTCATCCCACTGCACCCCAAATGTACAGCATTACACATAACACTAAACTGTGGATGAGATGCTTCGTCATCTTTACTCTCAGGATCGCAACATAGGCACAAGTCTGACTCGACCTACTAAATCACAAGTAACATCCACAATAAGGAAAGTCGCAGGCTTCGTTACTAACTAGGCCTCGTATTTACTACAACAACTTAACGGCACCATAAAGGCATTTACATTACTGTAACGGTCATTCCAACATTACAACAGCATTGCCAATATTATAGGAATATAAACAACTTACAGACAATGCTTCTTAAGCTCCCACAATGGACAAGTGCGGCTGTGGTCTCACTGAGATGCGATGCGTGCCGCCATCTTGAATTATGAGTAAGATGGCAGAAGCCCGCGTGATTCACTGAAAATCTAACATCGTCACTTCCTGGTCACGTGACCAAAATTAGCATAAAAAAACAGGAACTTCCTGTGAACATACGCTCCACATCTGCCATGAGGCAAGACAGTTTCAACGCGGCCGATTAGCCTCCTCGAGTATTCCTTATTTATATCATTCTCTCAGGACCCCTGGCCAGAGCTTCGAAAGAGAGCCAGCGCTCTACCCCGTCCGTGTTAAAAGCGGAGGATGCCGCCTGCATTTGTTGGCAGTCTTGAGATTATTACAATCGGCTCGGAATAATGAATCGCTGAACTTTTGCCGGGCAAGAAATTTGTGCATTCTAATAAGAGTGGGGTTGAATGTCGTTGATGGAGTCATTCGCATTAATATAGGATGTACTGTGTGTGTATTTGGGGGAGCGGTAGTGTAGTGGTTAGCGCGCTGCACTACGAACCCGGCAACCCGAGTTCGATTCCCTGCTCACGGCTAACACCGGTGACGGTTATATGAACCGATCCTGGGCCTCCCCTAGGTCGACTCAGCCTCAAATGAGTACCTGGTGCAGTGTTGTTAAACATCGCCACCCCCTCGTGTGCCGTGCCAGCCTTCATAAGTGCTCGCTAACAGCACTTGCCCCAACAGCATGTTAAGGTTATACGGGGGATCTTTGTTTTTAAATGATGTGCAATATTTATAGCAGTGTTCAAATGCAAAGGTGGTTCTGGTGGATGCTGTGCGTAACTGAATGAAAATGAAATGCACTCGAACATTAAATTCCTGCTATTTTAATTTGCTACAGATCAAGTGTTCCACAGGAGTGGCAATCTATGGCAGTTAACAACAACAAATCACTCAACACACTCATCAACAACACTCTTGCCTTAGTAGAAATAAATTTGAAGAGGAGTCGGAAACTGGTTAAGCACTTCTTTATTTTTCGATTTAAAACTTTTGTGGTTCTTTTGGTAAAGTCACGTAGAAGGGAAATAATAAAATAATGAAAATTAACCAATTAAATTATCACCACGTTTCGATTGCAACACAACCAATCATCATCAGGTGTGAAAAAGACAGCAAGAAATTTTGAAAAAAGTGGCGTTTTTTTCTTAACGTTAGCACCACTTCTTTATTCTTCAAACCACAGCCACACTCGTTCCTCAAAAACCAACCCGAACACGCGTTTCACAGCCCCTTTTAAACCCTCCATCTCCGCCCTCCTTCCTAATCCACATCTCTGTCTCGCACGCCGAGTCCGTGTGACATCAGTGTCCCTTAACCCTTGACCCCCGTCTAGGCTATTCCCGTGCGTGTGATTGGTGTGTGCAATATTGAGTGCGGAGATTGCGTTTCTGCGTTGTGCGACTGCGTGAGGATGGCTCCGACATCCCCTACAAATATATATCAGCAACGTTTCGGGTAATGGCCCTTTTTCATAGCACATAAACAACGAGGTTTCGAGACAGAGTTATGAAGGGTTGGAGACCGCACTTAAACCCTTGGTCTGAAGAGAATTGCATTACTAAAATGTTTTCTGATGGACAGTTTTTGAAATAGGCGAATGAATAGTTACCTCATAATTGATATTGGATACCAAACAATTCGATATACGTAAAATATATACGACTAAATGACCTCATTGCATATTAACAGTAAAATAATGTATAACATTTTACCGAAGGTTAGTTCATTGTTTGGACGCACAATGCGCTGTAACAGGATAAAATGAATCCGCGACAATTAATGATACATCATAAATTATGTTGAATGTTTTAGGCATAGTTTTGCCCATATAAGGAATGCTGGAACGGGATTCGACGTATTTTTTATTATCTAATGCTCGATTAAACTGCGAACAAGGTGATGACGGTTGCTTGTGTTGCGATCGAAACGTCGTGATCTATTAATTTTCTATCTACGTGACTTTACCGAAAGAACCAAAGAGTATGAGTCTCCAGACTATTGCTTGTCGTCAAGAAGGTCCTGAATCGAGATTTTTGGCCAATTTTGCTTTATTGAGTGCTTTTTGCAGGTGGAAGCTGAAATGCCCTTGGGAGAAATAAATAAATAAAGATGCTGCATAATCACAATATTAACTATGAAGCTCTTTTTCACAGATGAATACCTGTCAACCAATACGGTTTACCTGTACAGGGAATTTGAGTTTAAAAAAGTGTCTATTTGTTTGTGTTTCTCCCTTGTGATGGGACTTTGTAGGATGAACGTTAATATGTATAAGGGCACGGGGTGACCAATAATGTTTGGATTTCTTTGTAATAAGATAGGCACTGATGAGGGGTTGGCAGGTATGCAGGATAGGTGGGCAACCTACTTGCACTGTTTCGTCATAAGCAGGCACTAGCTAATACGCCTAAATGTTAGTGTCTCACACACATCATGGCCCATCATCACGTGATCGACCAACCTCACCTCCAAGGCGATGCATTACAGTAGTGTAATAAGCAATGAGAATATTTCAGACTTGCTTGTTCGCCCGTCCTAGGACGGAAGCTGTAATATTAAAGATGGCCTGCTCCTCAGCAAAATTTTGTGAACCACAGAACTGGCAAACTACATTCAACGCACTGCAGATGTGTTCAACCACTTCCACGAAGTCATTTTCTGCAGCACGAATAGCTTGACTACGACGTTCTTGTCCTGCGAGACGATTTTCAGTATTGGCAGCGAGGCGAGCTTGTGTCTGATGTGGAGTTTCTCGCTTGCGTCGATTTGCTTGAGAAAGAGCGTCAGCTGCACGTCGAGTTTGCGTCTGATCCGGACTTTCTTGTTCTCGTCGATTTGCTTGACTTTCAGCATTCTCTCTAAGAATTATGTCCAAAGTGTTTTGGCTCTGGCGAGCTCTCCATCTCTGCTGTCTTTCTCTTTTGCAAACGGCGTTTCTTAGCTGCAGTATCTTCGTCATCCATGATGTTTGGCAATCATGGGCTGACGTATTTAGATCTCACGACACTTAAAGTGCTCCATCAGCTGGAACACTGCGAAAAAGGTTGCCTCGCGCTTTTTAGACACTGTATAGGGGCAGTATGATCTGCAGAGGGGGCAAATCTAGCTAGCGTAGAGGCAAAAGAAGCATTAACATTGTTTAATTTTTTGACAAGGGACTCTTCGGTATCTTATACAATCGGCAAAGGCGAACAATCTCTGTGACTGTATAATTAAAAAAAAACCCGTAACTTCACTTTAGCACTGTTTTCAAATCACCTGAAGCTGTTAACTGACAAATTGATCTTCACCAATGGACGCTTGATAGCGAAGAGTGAAGTAAGTAGAGCGCTGATACTGCCTGAAGTAACTTAGCAAATATCGAAGACCAAAGAGAAGCATTTGGGTTACGAATAAATTGATCAGAGTATAATTTTATCTTGTCTAAATGTAATGGCAGGGAATATTGAAAAAATAATGTCCTCAAACACTTCACTGCATTTCACTGTAGCACTGTATTAATGTCAGTGAATTTTGCAACGGAAGTGATAAAACACCTCACAGCATTTGACCGCAGCACTGCATTGATGACAGTGGTTGTTGCACGCAACTAAGTCATAAAACACCTGACGTAATGTCACAGTAGCACTGTATTTAACGGACGTTCAATTACTTGCAATTCACTGCTCTGATACGTACTTATCTTCCGCTTTCGCTCGCTGGGGTTGGAAACAATTGGAATTCGATACAATGTCTGCAAAGTAGCAGACAAATGTTTATTGTAGCATAATTTGGAATCGTCAAGCAGACTTAACCTTTTGCTGGACGTGCCGAAGAAATAAATAAAGGCACCAAATGCACTGTGATGTGGCGTAGAATTATTTATTGCCTTCACTTTCTACAAAGATAAAGTCGAAAGCGAATTGGCATTAAAAAAAATCATAGCCGCCCGACCTTCTACTGCGTTAGTCAAAAAGTCCAGGCACACATGAATAATAATGAGGGGGGGGGGAGGGCGCATGTGGAGTGACGTCACGCGTGGGACACACACACAGCCTTGATTGGCTCGTTATATTAGTTGCTGCATTGTTTTCTTTAGTAGTTTTACTTTCCATTAAGAAAGGTCGAAAATAAATCTTATTTGCGTTAACAAATTTTCGTTTCCGCTCCACCTTTATGTGGAGTGACGTCACCCGTTCATAATTATTAATGAGGGGGGGGATCCATGTGGAGGACCCCATCTGTGAAATGATTATTAATGAGGGGGGCTGGTCGACGTGGAGTGACGTCACGTGCGTTACGCACAGACATTCTTGGCTCATTATATTAGGGATTTCGGGTTTTCTAGTTTTTATTTTATTTTTCAGAATCTAAAGTTCAACACAGAAACCAACAATTTCGTATCTCGGGAAAATAATAAATTAAATAATAGCATACGACGTTTCGATTGCAACACAAGCAATCGTCATCAGGTATAAATGAAAGAGAAAACAAACATAGTATACGTAGAAATATAATGCAATACAACACAGAGAGTCGGCTAACATAACAGTCAACACCCTACCTGGTTGAATACGTTCTTTCAGAGAATGCTTTATACGTGACTTTACCGAAAGAACCAAGGAGTATGATAATTGTTTTTTTACCCTTCTATCTGGCAACAAAACTGACACCTTTTTTACAAGGAGTCATGTTTGCATAGACCGCAATACCTGCAGTCATAATGCAAACAAAAAACACAACTCTGATAATGTATGTGCACTGTCCTTGAAGTTGATTGGTCCACACCCGAGACAGCTTTCCTTAGAGCCTAGTCTCACATGGGTTGGACCAGATGACGCCAAAAGGCACACAACTCAAAGACAATGCACCATCAGAGTATGAGAGCTCGGGGTAAGCTAATGAGGTTCCAATGGTGGAACCAAAGAGTAATTACTGCAGTCACGAAAGCTCCAAATTGGTTCGTATCTAGGCTCGATTTTTATTTATTTTTGGACGGTATCTGTGGATGAATCTGAAAATCGGGAACCACACCGCCGCGCGTGGGTTATAACAGCCAAAGCTGTGGGCTTACTCTCAATTTCCCACGGCAAGGTCACCGACACGGCCAACAGCAGCCGCGGCACCAGTCGCGGCAGCGGCACGGCAGCCGGTGTATTCGCGTGCGGAAAACGCCGCCGCCGCCTTACGATCGCTGGCGTGCGAGAGAGCGAATCGAAGGCGACGCGTGAATGCAAATGCGCGCCTTGTTAACAGCGCGCAACCGCAATGCCTCATCCCACCACCCCGTGCAGACGCAATGTGCCTCTCGCGCGCGTGAGCATTCGCACCGGCGATGCAAATCGCGACGCTGTTAGCCATATCTCCCACCCAACCCCCTCCGAACCCCCCACACCCGCTCCTTCTTCACCCCCACCACCAACCACCACCCCCGTCGGTGTGAAGCGTCGAGTCAAGATGTCGAGGTGTACCGCAGCACGGTAGAGCGGGCATGGCACGGCTCCCGGTCACTGAGTCGTGAGTTCAACATCAGGGGTCAGAGTTCACCAACGCCCCAGCATTCATCAATCATGGCCTGCGCAATGATGATCGGTGGGTAGCCCAGCGCGTTTTCGATGCCGAGGTTTGGCGCATCGAGTGTAAATCATCGAATGCATGAGACTCGCACCCTATATATGTTTATTTTTTAGATAGGGTGCGAGTTTGCCGGCCACTATGAAGGTTGTACATTGGTGCCTGAGCTCTCGCAAACCCTGAAAAGTAAATAAAAAATAGGGCACGAGTGTGCATGTTGAACTTCTTTCGCACTGTACGTAGCCAATCTTGATTTGAGGCTTTCGTGACTGCAAGAATCCATACTCTTTGGTTCTTTCGGTAAAGTTACGTAGGTAGAAACAATAATAGATCACGACGTTTCGATCAGGTGAAGACGGTCGCTTGTTGTGGCGATCGAAACTTTGTGATCTATTATTTTTTCTACCTACGTGACTTTACCTAAAGAACCAAAGAGTATGTACGTAGCCAACCGTGCTAATCGGAGGTGCGGGGGAAGGACAACTAAAGACGATGACCAATGATCGATCCACCGACCTTGCCCTCCAAAACGCGCATGGTTACCACCATCCGTCACTCCCGTGCGGGCCACCATGGATGAATAATTAATCTATAAGCGTGAATACGGTGTAATAGATAAGCATGCACACGTTTATTGAAATGAGCAACGGAGGTTGTTTTGGGGTGGTTACATCGCGTATATATAAATGTGTCGTTAAACCCGCCACCACCCGACACGACCAATTAGTAATTGTTTTCACGTAAATAAAACGTGCCAATTCATTACTCTCCAACACACCGGTGGGCTGTACTGGTAACCAATTGGCATGTTTTGTTTCCGTGACAAACCTTACTAATCGTCTACGTCGGGTGGTGGTGTGTTTAACGACACATTCATATTATACGCGATCTAACCCACAACAAACCTATACTATGAATATTGGTCGCGAAAGCCTCCTACTACTACGACGTGTTCAACTGAAATGAGCAAGTTACCCTCCTCTCGAGGGGCACTCTAGAGTCCAGAGCTCCCCGTACGTCAGTCGTTATCCACCTTGACTGCAGCCGGCACACCTTTGGTTCTCAATCGTAATATACAATGTACTGTGCTAATAAATACATAGGTTTGATGAAACAAAGTAAGTTGTACTTATACATGCCTGTGCTTAATTTGTGTTTCGATTATTTACCTTCTATAAAAAATCTGGCCATACCCCCACCCCCCCCCCCTAGAAAGGGCATCTCGCACCCCACGTTGAGAACCACTGCTCTCGTGACTGCGTACGAAAGTGATTTCATCGCTCCGTCTTCCCTGGTGGATGTCCTCTGGGACACGTTCCGTTCTTTGGCTGCCACTCCATTATTCAAATTATTTAAACTGTTTTGTATTTACTGAGCTATATAGCTCTTTTTCAGATGCGGCCTGGCCACAACGATAATTCAACATCGTGGCTTATCACGTGGAAATGTAATGCAGCCAAATACTCTAAACCAGTGCTTCTTAACCTTCACTGCAGCCTGCACCCCTTTGGTTCTCAGAAAGGGGATCTCGCACCCCTCGAGGGTGTGTGCACCCCACGTTAAGAAGAGTCACCACTCTCGGGGAACTCTTCTGGCAGCAGTGACGCGAGGAAGACATCTTGGTTGTGATAACGCTTTTTTGTGTTGTTTGTCCTTTTGTTTTCGTGCCATTTTTGTATTTGTTTATTCTGTTTTTATATATATATTTGGATTGGTAGGGCTTACATTAGCTCGGTATAGTGGCTGTATATGGCATTTGGCTCTTATGTATAATTAATGCACAGCGTTATGGGATGTTATTAGCATGAATGACGCGATATAAAATGAAAGTATTATTATTGCAGTGCTGCATCTTTACCTTTTACCAAATAAGTATCATAGTTTTGTTCATGTTTTTATTGCGACAAAAACGTGGGGCCTCGTATAACGCACCGGTGTTCAACAGGAGAGGGATAGAAAACAAACTGCGGAAATTTCCGATCGGCGCGTCAAAGACAGTCTGTAGGCATCACAGTCAATGCTTCGTTGCATGCAACCCACGTGCAGTGCCTTTTGCCTTGACCACACCATCATTTTCCACTGAGTCTACGTTGACAGCAATGAATGACCCAATCGTGCTATGGACGTCCAGAACAAACACCTAATTCAAGACCCAAGCATTTGACCCACCTGGCTTTGATATTCCTCAAAGACACCGGTGGTGTAACCATCATCTGCATCCAAAACATCAACAAGCCGATGCGCGCATCTCATTCATGAATGGAAAATCTAAAACAATCCGCAGTCATGCGATTGTGGCCATGCAATCGAATACATGGACCATGTAGTAAACCCATAAAGACCCAAAAAGACACATAGAGACACGTTAAAGACAAACCATACGTAGAGACCCATACAGACATATAGACACATTAAAGACAACCCACACAGAGACCCATGAAGACACATAGAGACGCATTAAAGACAAGCCACAAATACAGACCTATAAAGACACATAGAGGCACATTAAAGACAGGCCACACACAGAGACCCATAAAGACATATAGAAACTAATTAAGGACAAGCCAAATATAGTGCAATTGAGGCCATGCAATTCAAACTATGGACTGTGTAGTAAAACTCTGTGATCTTTGCTCCTTCCATGGAGGAGGAGGAACAGTAAAACCACAAGAACGAACTCTCTTGAAGCCCTCTCGTGGGGACCAGCAGCAGACCTCCACATTGACGTTCAGCTCCTGAGCACATCGCAGCCATCATGCGCAGGGATCGAAGAGAACCCGTGCAGTCGGCATCTGGACACAATGCAGCCACGTGCCAGGTCAGAGCACGCCGCGTCACAATTAAAAAGTCACGTGTTTACTTCCCCCTTGGGGGTCACCTAAGCTTGTCTATAATCCCACCCAGCGCACATTAAATGGTGAACCACTTTGTGGGAAGTCAAGAGCGCTTGGAAAGAAGTAACAGAGGGAGGGAGCGACCGAGGAAGGAAGTAACGGAGGGAGGGACCATCAAGAGAGGATAGAAGGAATGGATGGAGGGTGCAACCAAAGGAGCAAGCAAGGACTGGAGGGAGGGAGCGACTAAAGAATGAAGGAAGGAACGGAGAGAGGGAGCGAGGGACGGAGGGAGGGAGGGAAGTTCAGTCACGTGAAAAGAACATTCGAGCTTCTAGTTTATCAGAAAATAACTCTTTGTAACCCCGGAGGCGTTGGCCATGACTGATCTCTCGTCTAGATTAGTTGCATTCATGAACTATTTTGGTGTCAACGAAGTCAAAGAATCCACAACAAACATTGATCGCAAGCAGGAACATGACATTTGATGGATCAGTGCACATTTATCCTGATGAGGAATGGCAACTTTATCTATCATATGTCCAGACAACTTGTCGGACGTCGTGTGGGTCTTGTCCCAGACAAATCAATCGTCGAAGGCAAAGTTACTCATTCTAAAATTATTCCAACTATGAGAACAACCGCATCACCAAACCGTCTCTGTGCACGAGATCCCGATCTCAACGCGCACTGATACGAGCCGTGCGTGGTGGCCACCTGAGATTTCAGAAGTAGACCCCAAACAAAAGGACAACAACACATTGCAGACTCCCGGTCTCCGGGTGTTTGCTTACGGAAAAGAATGAGCGTGCAACAATCTACGTAAAAAAGAGAGTCTGGCTCCTTTGGTCACCACTTGCTTTATGCCATGTTTTACATATGGTGAAATACAAGCCACCAAAGAATAACCTTCTGCCCAATTGCTGTGGGAAACGAATCACCGACAGGAAATGTAGAACTGATTTAAAAAAACGTAACAGTGGATCCGTACTCGCACATTTAGGAGATTGGATGCTGCTCTTGGCATTGCGGAGGACGATTTTGTTTTTGTTTCTCACAATGTCCAATTGTTGGCCAGGAAAAAGGGTCTCCCACCTCATAATGCTTGCTCGTCTTCAGAATAATTTACCCACGACCTCTTCCAATACCACAACCCCCTGCTTATGAACATCTCTCCTCTTTGAACGTGCTATCATAAGGCAAGCCTGCCGCACGCTTTCCATCACCTCCACGTGCTGCTACGGGGCACAACAGGTGCCACTTCAGTGTCACCGCCGTAATGCGACGGCTCTGAAATGTGATGCCACTAACGAGTGAAGTTTACCATCTGCCTACAATCCACACATCAAGCAGAAAGCTCAGCAGGTGGAAACGATGCTCTTTCTCAACGTTAATAAGAGCAGCCATTGCGGCTTTGATTTTCCCGATTTCAGAAATTCCCCTGAATGCAAATCGTCTCAAGGCAGCTGCCGATACTGAGTCGTTTTAAAACAGCTTCGATGTACCCCTGGTCGTGCCAAACATGAAGAGGAGAGCCCAGATTCCAACACCAGTACTGAAGTTAGCCATTCAACGCGTGGGTGTTGCACTCGCTTCTAGTTGCAGTAAAGCTACTCTGAATCCAAGGACGCGACCAGGAATACCCCAGGCCCTCCTTAACCGCTCTTGTCACCATAAACTACACCACCACTTTAATAACAACCCCACTCTTCATTTCAACAATCTAAAGTGCAATTTTATAATCGTTGTAAATAGCACCTTGGATTAAAGCGCCGCTATTTACATTTATATAAGATAAGGTACTTCTTCTGTCCCCGGGAAACTCACAACAAAGTATCACGTGCATAGTGGCATCCAGTGATAGACGTATTAGATGCGCGATTTGTAGAACAGGTCAGCAAAACTGAAGAATAATCCATAGCCAGTTCATGAGAGCTTTAACGGTTGATTGGTTATTTAATTATCTGTTTCTGAGGAATATAATTGGGGAGCCTCGGTGGCGAGATGTTAACTATCTCGCCTGGTATACAGGATGTCGTGTATTCGATCCCGACCTTGACACCTGTACATTTGGAGTTTGCACATTCTCCCCGTGGTCGTATGGATTGTTCTCCGGGTCCTCTGGTTTTCTCCTCCACATTTAGAATCAACATCACTCGTTTAGAGTAGTTGGCTGCTATACATTTCCACATGACAAGCCACTCTGTTGAGTTATAATTTGTGACCAGGTCCCTTCTGAAAAAGAGCCACATAGCTCAGTGGGCCTTACCTAATAAAAATAAAAAGGGCTTTTTTTGGTTAATAAATGGGTTGATTTGTTTCTAGAAAAAAAAACATAAAACATGGATTCAAATAAATTTGGTAATGATTATATTCGCTATGGACTTGATTAAATATTTTTAGATTTATATCTCCCACCATTCAGATATGCTAAAAAGTGTTGCCAATAATCAGAGACTTTCTCATTTGTAAATATGAAAGTTAATTACAATATTTTTTTGGGAATCCAAAACCACCATCAAATATTTGTCCATGAAGCCATCCAGATATATAAACACGGAGGCAATTTGAACCGAGCAGATGGGTATAAGCAATTATTGGAAGGACGTTATCAACCAAGCAAAGTCGTAACTTGCTGTGGTGCTTCCATTCTTCCCTGCCGTTTGGCTGTTATCTCCGACTCTCTGAGTTGCATTGCCCTGTTGGGTGCCTCTGCATTAACGGGCTGGGATCTCAGCAACATGGCCACCTCTGCTTCCTTAGGCTCGATGTATCGATGGTTCTGGCTGTGATGGGCTCTGTGTCTCACTGGCGCGACCACCATTGCGGTGGTTCTCTTGCGTGGACGCGCTTGCCTCACAGCGCAGTTGGCAGCGCCGCAGCTTGTGTTACACATAGACATGACGTTAACCTGCTAATCCCCCTAATCTCTCTGCCTAATCTCTCCCATCAACAAAGTGCTAATCTCCCGTTAACACTGCGGTTGTGCGCATATGCGGAAGCTCATTTCATGCTAATCTCTCTCCGTAATCTCTCTCTCCTTCATCTCCCCTATTAACACAACTGACGTGCTTGCGTGCGGGGATTGAATTCCTTTCCAGCTCAGACCCCGCCTGCTTGCCCTTTGCTACATATATAACCTCTTGTTGTAACAGCTCTCTCGATGTGTTTCTTCCTGGTTCAGCAGTTCTGCTGCTGGATTATTTTTTCCGCCTGAGGACGACCGCTTGTGTTGCGATCGAAACGTCATGATTTATTATATTATATTTTTCTACCTACGTGACTTTACCGAAAGAACCAAAGATAATGTATATTAATAGTTGTATATTTTGTGGCAATAAACAAAGTATTACTGAAATGTTCTTTTTAATAAATTATATATTTTGTATCTGTTATAAAAGATCTAAATGTAAATTGTTGGAGGAATTATTTTGTAATTTTGCCATATTTATTGCACGTAATATAGCTCGGTTGGATGAGGGTAGACGTAACATGTAGTCTGTGAAGTAACATACTTAACAAGTCCATCCAGGTGGAATTTTTGCACCGTAAATTAACATTTTGAGGGTGCAAAAACACACACGGGAATGTGTACAAAAACAATGTACACGTATGACCTTGAAACGTAACCCAGGAATTAACTTAACTTGGCTTTATTTTCTGCTAGCTTCATGTTATATAACAGCATAGCGTCCCTCTGACTTTGCTACAACGTTGTACAGTCCGTACTGAAATCATAATTAAAACGGCATTATATTTGTTTTTTGTGAAACGTGGGGAACATTGTAAAAACGTGTCTTCAAGCACGCCTCTACTCAGAGGTGTGGACTCGAGTCATGTGACTTGGACTCGAGTCAGACTCGAGTCATGAATTTGATGACTTCAGACTCGACTTGGACTTGCATAACAATGACTTTGTCCCACCTCTGAGGTGTGGACTCGAGTCATGTGACTTGGACTCGAGTCAGACTCGAGTCATGAATTTGATGACTTCAGACTCGACTTGGACTTGCATAACAATGACTTTGTCCCACCTCTGAGGTGTGGACTCGAGTCATGTGACTTGGACTCGAGTCAGACTCGAGTCATGAATTTGATGACTTCAGACTCGACTTGGACTTGCATAACAATGACTTTGTCCCACCTCTGCCTCTACTACATCCTTATGTAAATTCTGTTTTGTGTTAGCTCCGAAGCCAGAAACCACAAACACAAAGCACATAGCCATCCTCGCAGCAGCAGCGTCTTTTGGCGAGCCATCGAACAACAACGGCTCACCGCCTCGCACGGCGCTTTCAGATACTCTTCTATTTCCGTCTGGAATGCTCTTTCTTCCGATATTAGGAAGCCAATGGAGCTATGCACTTTTAACACATTCCCAAGCACCTGCGATTAGCACGGTTGGATACGTACGGTGCGAAACCAGTTCAACATATATTCAGAAAGATGACCACATTCTCACATAATGACAAAGGTTCCCCGAATCGCCTGAACAGACTGTTGGGGCAAGTGTTATTAACGAACACCTATGAAGGCCAGCACGGCACGCAAGGGGATGGGTGGCCAACACCACTCCCGGCCGCATTGGCCTCCCCAGCGGCGATGTTTACACATGGCACCAGGGAACTCATTTGAGGCTGAGTCGACCTAGGAGAGACCCATGACCAGTTCAGACAATCTGTCACTGGCGTTGGCCGTGAGCAGGAATCGATCTCGGGTTGCCGGGTTCGAAGGCGCCGCGCGTTGACCGTTATATTTTCTCGCACACACGCGCACAGAGACTAACACACGCACTCACGCAGGGTACCCCCTATAAGTTAGAGCTCTATTCTTTAGTTCTTTCGGTAAAGTCACGTAGGTATAAAATAAAATAATTAATTAACATTTATACCTATGTGACTTTACCGAAAGAACCAAAGAGTATGGATCCCTGCAGTCATGAAAACTTCAAATCTAGATTGAAGTTAGAGCCCTTTTTAAATCCTTTATATTAAGTTCGCATGCTTGCTTGCTTGCGTGCTTGCGTGCTTGCTTGCTTGCTTAGGACCGTGCAAATCTTTCGGTCGTTTTTTAACCCACTTCCCGTGATCCAATCGAGCTGACATTTTCCACACAGACTCGTTGTGCCAAACAATTAATGTTCGTGAAAAAAAATTCCCAAAATTTTACACTTTTTAGGCAACATTTTTTTTACATATATTCAAATATAACTCATTCATCGCTTTGGCTGAACGTCTCAGTATAAGAGCCCAGAGCGTAACCCCTCCACAGGCCGTGGCGGAGTAGCGCAGTTGGTAGCGCCCTCGCTTCCCATGCCAAAGGTCGCGGGATCGATCCCCGCGTCCTCACAGGCGAATATATATTTTAAATCCTTTATATTAAGTTCGCTGCCACGCATATAAAGGATTTATAGTGAAAAACTTTGTTTTTACGGGTTATACTTATGTAATGCGGTTGTAAACGGCCCTTCTGAGGTGCCGTCAGGGGGGGAGGAGTTAGGTCACGTGGGGGGAGAGGGGTTGAGTATAGAAGGAGGGGAACCGGAAGAGCAGGGGGAGTGACTGGGAGCCAGGAACAGAGGAAGGCCACGTAGGGCGAAGCGGGGTGTGGCGAGATCGCCACGAACACGGGGGAGGCGAGGATCGGCACCGTTGGCCAGCGGTGACCGACCCGAAGCAGCAAGGAGGCTGCAGTCAGCAGCGGGGCTGCACAGAGAGAGTGGGCAGCGGGTCTGCATACAGTGACAGCCAGAGGGTCTGCACATAGGGGTAGCAGCAAGTCTGCAGGGAGGAGGTTACAGTAGATGAAGCAGAGAGTCAGAGGGGTGAGGAAGCTATAATAGCAGTGAATAGCCGGGGGCTACAAATACAGGAGTTATAACAGAGTGCCGTGTGGGTAAAGACGTGAACCTGAATAAAGACACGAAGACAGAAAGAAGTGTTCGAGTCCTTTTATTACACTGGAGTCAGAAGTGAAACGGCATGGCGAAACAACTGAGGAAGAAGAATATCCCATCTCCGGCGTCGGCTTCATCATCGGACGACGACGATCTTCCTCCTGAGGTCGGCTTCACTTCGGCGGAGGGAGAGATCCGTGAGGGCCCGGGTGTGGAGGAGGTTGCCGCTGCGTCCGACCCATCTGCGTTGAAGGACGAAGATTTAAGATGGACCCGGATGGCGGAGCAACTGGCGACCCTAAAAACCGTCATCACGGAGTTGTGTGACCTTGTCACGCCAAGGGCGGCGTTGGTAGGTGATGGTGGTGATCGGCAGGAGCCCGGGTCGTCTTCGATGGCGCCGCCATCGACCACGCGGCGTGAAGACGCCATCTTGGGCGTGGCGCACCACGGAAGGCGGGAAGCCGCCATTTTGGGGCCGCCACGAGGATCGTCCGCCATCTTGGAGACACCGCGTTGCGACGCCTTGCTGAACTTGCCGCCGGAAGAGTCGGTGACGGACGGAAGCAGGCCAAGGAGCCGCAGTCGTCACCTTACAACTGTTAAGGAGTTCTCCATCGGGGGCGATTGGAGTGCGTTCGCTTGTCGATTTTTGGCGGCGGTACGAACGGCAAGGTGGACGGACGCCGAGGCGCTGGAGGTGCTTCCGACTCTCCTTGACGATGAGTCTGTTCGTTTTTTTCGCTCTATAAAAGCTGCGAAGAAGAAAACATTGCGTGGAGTGTTCGACGAAATGGCGGACGCGTACGAGCCACCGGATGACGCCCATCGCCGCTTCGTGCAGCGGCAACGCGCACCGGAGGAGTCGCCTGTAGCGTACAGGGGCGCCGTGCTGGAACTCGCGATGGCCGCTTACCCGGAGACGGAGCCTGACCTGCTGGAACCTCTCATCTTGGGGAAGATGTTAGAGTTATCCCGGGATCTGGGCATTCCTATGCCGGCGTGCGGTCACGAGAAACTCACGTCCCGGACCGCGGCCAAGTGTTTGGACGCCCAGTTCAATCTCCGCCGCTGGAAACAAGTCACGGCGTGGACGGGCGGTCCTGTCGTCGATGGGGGGGCCGTAGGGTGGGACCCTACAAAGGCCGTGTACGTGCCGGATGCGACCGGCCCAAAGGAGCTGTCGGCCGCCTCCACTCCGTGGCCGGCTCGAAGCGAGCCGGGGCCGCGGGCTCCGCCGCCGGCGCGGCCACGTCGGGACGGGGTGCCTGCTGCGCGCCGACCCGACGTCGACTGTTTCCGCTGCGGCCGTCGGGGCCACTATGCCAGGGACTGCTGGGCCCGGGTTCCGGGGCCGCCCCAGCAGGAGGCCTCGATCGCGGACGTCCCAAAGAAAGACCCTCCGGCACAGGCAAGTCGGTGCGCACCAGACACCCGGCAAGGCCTGACACCTCACTCATCGCCGTTGTTGTGCGACGCGGATGTTCTAAAATATGGGAGGCCAGTATCTGCGCCTTGTCGCTCGATAACGCAGTGGCGTAAGTTGGCTCGGCGGGTTGTCGCGGCCGCTACAGGTTCGTCCACTGTACCGGGGTCGATCCAAGGGGTGGACGTGCGTATTTTGGTGGATTCCGGGGCGTCCGCGACCATTATTTCGGATGTCATATTCCATCTTTTGAACATCCCACCGGGGGCCGTGAGGCCGGCTTACGCTTCCTGCATCGCTGCGAACGGGGGTAGTATGGGCATCGTGGGACAGGTGGACGCTAATATTTCTATCGGGGGGGTCTCGGCCTCGGGCGTTGTGTTAATTTCGAGGTCCCTGGCGGTTCCTTGCTTGTTGGGCACGGATTTTTTGGCTAAGATGCCCATTTTAATTAGAATCAATGAAAATTGCATTGAACTGCCAGGGGGCCGCAAATTGGCGTTTTTACAGTCCACCTGGGGGCGACCGGCTCCGGTTGCCCAGGTGCAGGCGTTATCGGAAGTTTCAGTTGATATTCCACCTGGCTCGCAGATGCTCATTCCCCTACGATACCGGAAGCCGGTTCCGGGTCGGCAGAGTGCTTGTGGAATTTTGCTGTCGCCGTCCGCCGCTGTTACGGGCGGATTGGCACTGGTGGGGGCGCAAACCATTGTCCGTCCGGATCAGCGCCCGTTTTTGCAGGTGTTAAATGCGACTTCTGAAAGCGTGTGTGTGCCGGCTGGTACCGTTGTGGCACACGCCACTACGGCGTTTACGGCTCAGAGTGACATTCCGGACGGGGGGCTGGTGGGTGGTGTTTCACACGACGGAGGGGTGGACGATCGTTGGATCGCCGAATTATGTGCGGAAAATTCGGCCCTTTCCGCTGAGCAGCGTTGTGCGATTCATAAATTATTAGCGAGCTATTCCGATGTGTTTAGCTCGGACGATTTGGACTTGGGACGCACCTCGCTGCTCTCTCATCACATCGAAACGGGGGACGCGGCCCCTATCCGCTTGAACTCGCGTCGGATGAGTCCGGCTGAGCGTGAGCACGTTCGAGGGGCAGTGGAAGACATGTTGAAAGCGGATATTATATCTCCGTCTAATAGCCCGTGGGGTGCGCCTGTCGTGTTGGTTAAAAAGAAAGATGGTAAATTACGATTTTGTGTGGATTTTCGGAAGTTAAATAAAGTGTCGGTGGCAGATGCGTATCCCCTGCCGCGTATGGACGATTCTCTCGACGCCTTGTCAGGGGCTAAGTTTTTTTCAACGCTAGATCTCTCTTCGGGCTTCTGGCAGCTTCCCCTTGACGAGCCCTCGCGGGAAAAGACAGCGTTCCGTACGCCGCAGGGGTTGTTCCAATTTAACTGTCTGCCGATGGGGTTGAATGCAGCCCCTGCCACCTTTCAGAGATTGATGGAGTTGGTATTGACGGGGTTGCAGTGGGAGACATGTCTCATTTATTTAGATGATATTATTGTCTTCAGCCGCACATTTGATGAGCATTTATTGCGGTTGGAGGCCGTTTTTGCCAGAATGCGTTCTGCTAATTTGAAATTCAAGCCTAAGAAATGTCATCTACTGCAACGTTCCGTTCGATACTTGGGACATATTGTTAGTGCGGACGGGGTGGCCACGGATCCAGAGAAAACTGCGTGTGTCCGGGATTGGGCAACCCCCGCCACGGTGGGTGATGTGCGTCGGTTTTTGGGGTTCGCCTCATATTACCGGAGGTTTGTTCCGAATTTCGCTACTATCGCCAGGCCTTTGCATCTCCTTACTGGGAAGGGGCACAAATTTGTGTGGGGACCGCCGGAGGAGGCGGCGTTTCGGAGCCTGCGCGACCTACTGGCTACTGCGCCGACGTTGGATTATCCGGATTTTGAACATCCCTTCATTCTGGATACTGATGCGAGTGACACCGGGATTGGGGCGGTGTTGTCCCAGTCAAAAGGTGGTGTTGAGCGTGTGGTGGCGTACGGGAGTCGGGTTTTGTCTCCCGCGGAAACTCGTTACTGCGTCACTCGCAGGGAACTTTTGGCTATTGTGTATTTTCTCCGCCAATTTCGACCGTATCTGTACGGTCGGTCGTTTATTGTCCGAACGGACCATGCGGCCTTGCAGTACGCTCTTAAGATGGACCAGCCATCCGGACAATTGGCGAGATGGCTGGACACGTTGCAAGAATTCTCCTTCCAAATTCACCATCGGAAGGGTGTGCGTCACGCTAACGCGGACGCACTGTCCAGGTTGCCGCAACAATCCCCTTGTGCGTGTGCGTCGGGGACGCATAGGTGTGGACCGGCTCAGCCCCCCCCTCAGCCTGTCGCGCGGGCAGTGGATGTTCTCGAACCTCCGCTTACACCGGGACCGGTTGAAGGGGGACCGGCTGACGGGATTTTGCGTCTTCCAAGGTCTGTGTGGATTCGGGAGCAAATGTTGGACGATTCTTTGGTGTCGTTACGGAAACGAACGGAGAAGGCGGGTAAGGAAGTCGGTGCGGGTGGTAATTCGGAAACTGCTCTCCGAGATGGGTTACTGATGTGGAGGGAAGGGATACAGGAACACTGGCGTCTCGTTGTGCCTGCGTCATTGCGCTATGAGTTGATTAGATCTTTGCACTGTGACACACTTTTACACCTGGGGGTGCAGAAAACCCTATTGACGCTGCAACGAGACTATTATTGGCACGGCATGACGACGGATGTCGTCGGTCACGTTCGCGCGTGTCCCGATTGTGCCCGCCGTAAGCCGCCTAAACATCCATATGTTCCGCCGATACAATCGATTAAAGTATCTCGGGTTAATGAGTTGGTGGCGTTAGATATTTTGGGACCCTTTCCGCCATCAGCTAAAGGAAATAAGTATTTACTGGTGGGGGTGGAGTACCTCTCTAGCTGGCCGATGGCCTGGCCCTTGCCTGACCAGTCAGCGGCGTCTATCACGGACGCCTTTCTATTTGGGTATGTAATGGACAAAGGGGCTCCGGAGAGGCTCCTTACGGATCAGGGACGTAACTTTTCGTCTAAATTGTTGGGGGAGGTGTGTGCGGCTCTTGGAACTAAAAAGATACGGACGTCCCCCTACCACCCGCAAACGGATGGTATGGTGGAACGGTTGAATCGGACTCTGTCCGCCATGCTGTGCCATACAGTCGGGGAAAACCAATCTGATTGGGATTTGCATATCCCTGGGGTGCTTTCGGCGTATCGCATGACGCCGCACGCGGCTACTGGATACTCGCCGTTTTTCCTTATGTACGGCCGTGAGAACGTGCCGCCGATTCATGACCAGTTGGGAACCGGTGCGAGGGGGCCTGTTAAGCCTCTTCCTGAGTATATTAAGGACAACGTTTTGGCGTGTCGCTGAGGCGAGGGAAAATGCCCGCATGGCTACTGCCAAGGCTCAGGCCAGGAATGAGCGGTGTGCCCGACGTTCAAAGGGGGAGTGTCCCTGGAAAAAGGGGGACCTGGCCTGGCTTCATTGCCCACAGGTGCGGCCAGGTACATCTCCTAAATTACATCGACCTTGGCAGGGTCCGGTCCGCCTCATTGAGGTTCCCAACCCACAGTCGGCGCGTGTTCAGGTTGGTGCACGGCGTTGGTTCGTGCACACGTCCCGGTTGAAGCCATACATTGCCCCACGGCCGGATGCGTCATCTCCCCAAGTTGCCTTGCCGGGGTCTGTTGCTGCCGACTCGCCCTTGCCTGTGTCTGCTGACCTTGCGAGAGCGCCTGTCGTACCCTTCACAGACAAGCCGGCCGTGACAGCGCAGGGAGGAGGACCTTCCGCTTGTGGGACGCCGACCGGAGCCGCAGAACCCACGGGACCTGCAGCTCTTCCTATCCCTCCGCGGACGCGAGTACGGGATGTTTCTGGACGCGAGCGGGACAGTGGCGGGCCTCCAATGGCGACGGAAGAACTTGCGCCCGTCGCCCCTAAAACCCTTCCACGTTCCCGCTCGGCGGGTGGGCCGCCGACCGTCCGGGACGGCCCGGCTACCCGTACTCGCTCGAAATCCCTCACGTTTCGTTAGATTGTGTTGTGTTGTGTTATTGTTATAATGTTCTTCAATGCTTCGTGTCTTTTTGCGTGTTGGCCCTTTACACCCGCATTGCTTTTCAGGTTGCAATTCAGCCGAGGTCGGCTGGATTTTCTTTAGGGGGGAGGGTGATGTAATGCGGTTGTAAACGGCCCTTCTGAGGTGCCGTCAGGGGGGGAGGAGTTAGGTCACGTGGGGGGAGAGGGGTTGAGTATAGAAGGAGGGGAACCGGAAGAGCAGGGGGAGTGACTGGGAGCCAGGAACAGAGGAAGGCCACGTAGGGCGAAGCGGGGTGTGGCGAGATCGCCACGAACACGGGGGAGGCGAGGATCGGCACCGTTGGCCAGCGGTGACCGACCCGAAGCAGCAAGGAGGCTGCAGTCAGCAGCGGGGCTGCACAGAGAGAGTGGGCAGCGGGTCTGCATACAGTGACAGCCAGAGGGTCTGCACATAGGGGTAGCAGCAAGTCTGCAGGGAGGAGGTTACAGTAGATGAAGCAGAGAGTCAGAGGGGTGAGGAAGCTATAATAGCAGTGAATAGCCGGGGGCTACAAATACAGGAGTTATAACAGAGTGCCGTGTGGGTAAAGACGTGAACCTGAATAAAGACACGAAGACAGAAAGAAGTGTTCGAGTCCTTTTATTACACTTATTTAAATCCTTTATATTAAGTTCGCATGCTTGCTTGCTTGCGTGCTTGCTTGCTTGCGTGCTTGCGTGCTTGCTTGCTTACGACCGTGCACATTTTTCGGTCGTTTTTTAACCCACTTCCCGTGATTCAATCGAGCTGACATTTTCCACACAGACTCGTTGTGCCAGACAATTAATGTTCTTGAAAAAAAATTCCCAAAATTTTACACGTTTTAGGCAAAAAAAAATATTTTACATATATTCAAATAGAACTCATTCATCGCGTTGGCTGAACGTCACAGTATAAGAGCCCAGAGCGTAACCCCTCCACAGGCCGTGGTGGAGTAGTGCAGTTGGTAGTGCCCTCGCTTCCCATGCCAAAGGTCGCGGGATCGATCCCCGCGTCCTCCACAGGCGAATATATTTTTAAATCCTTTATATTAAGTTCGCTGCCACGCATATACAGGACTTATAGTGAAAAACTTTGTTTTTACGGGTTATACTTATTAAATCCTTTATATTAAGTTCGCTTGCTTGCTTGTGTGCTTGCTTGCTTACGACCGTGCAAATCTTTCGGTCGTTTTTTAACCCACTTCCCATGACCCAATCGAGTTGACATTTTCCACACAGACTCGTTGTGCGTGACAATTAATGTTTGTGAAAAAAAATGTTTTCCCTTAATGGCGTTTGTAACCACCACAGTGGCCAAATTGGGGCTCTAATCTACGATGTAAAAAATGTATTAAGCTTGTGCCGGAGGCCCCGGGGGGACAGGCTTCTATGACGTCTCCTAGTCAAATCCATTTGGCAGAGCCAGGAGACTGAATCCTTACCCTCGGGGCTCCTCCAGAAACAACAAAAAGCCACAATGGATGGCCACGTGGAATGTTCAAATGCTCACTGCGGAGGAGAGGCTGACACTCCTCTGTCGGGAGCTGGCCCAGTACCGCCTGGATCACTGTGGTATTCAGGTGGTCCGCAGGCTCTGGCTCCTGCCACCATGAGGTGTGGACAGTCCTCTACTCGGGGCAGGAGACTGCCAAACAACAGGGAGTGGCTCTTCTTCTAAACAAAAGAATGAAGGGGGCGTGGGAGCGTGGCGGTGAGGTGTGAGATGCTGTAAGCCCCAGGCTACTTTGGCCTCGCCTTCCCATCAACCAGAGGCGAGGAGTGGTGGTAGTGATTACTTATGCCTCCACCGAAGATGAACATCCGTGGAGGGTTGCAGGCAAGGCCGATTAGTCAGATGCCTTCTGTGACCTCCTGTCACAGGTGCTAGCTAAAGTGGCCCCTCAGGATAGAGTCATCTTGTTGGGTGACTTCAATGCCTGAGTTGGTTATGATTCTAGCACTTGGTCTGGAGTGATTGGAATACATGGACCAGATCAGCTCAATAACAACGGTAGGAGGTTGCTAGATTTGTATGCAGCCCATGGGCTTGTAATTACCAACACACTGCTCCAGCATCGGCGCATCCACACAACATCATAGATGCATGCCGGGTCCAAGCAAGAACATCTGCTGGACTACATAGTGATGAAACAGCGGATGCTGGCCCATGTCCTTGACACCAGGAACTACCGTGGAGCTGATCTGCCCACTGACCATCCACTTGTCATCTGTAAGATGCACCTGCCAATCTTCCGCTCCGTGGTGGGTGTACACCCAGGACCCCATTCAAACCCATAGTGGCATGGTCTCTGCTAGCTGATGAAAGTTGCAAGCGAGAATTTCATCATCGCTTGGGGCTGGGGTTGGAATCGTCCCCCACTCCTCCTGATGTCGAGGGGAAATGGGCGAGGTTTAGGATTGTGGCTCATGCAGCTGCAATGGCTGCTTTGGGTATATGCTCCAGACCGCCTCAGAGACCCTGGCTGGCAGAGGAGGTGTTCAGGCTGGCTGAGAACAAGCAACAAGCCCACTTTCATCGTCTACAGCATCCCACATCAGAGAATGAGCAGGCTTACCGCAGCCTTCACTCGGAGGTTCGGAGAGCCGTGAGGCTCTGCAAGGATGGTTGGTGGTCGCGGGTTACTGAGGAGATGGAGTCTGCCTCAATGGTCCGCGATCACAAATCGCTCTTTAATTCCATAAAAAAGTAACCTGCAGTGCCACACCTTTTATCATCATTAGGAGAAAGAACGGTGATCCAATCTCCGACCGCCCAGGAACAGGTTTGCAGATTTGCTGAACATTTCTGTGAGGTCCTGGGGGAGGGGAAATCCCTCAGTCTGGAAAACATCGTGGGACAAAGTGGGAATTACCCTGCTGAGGCTGCAGTGCCTCAAATATTGGAAGAAGAAGTTACCCCCGTGAGTGGCTGGCTAAGGTGCCATCTGTTGAGGAAGTACTGAAGGCGATCCAGAGTCTGAGACCAGGAAAGGCACCGGGCAGAGATGATCTCCCAAGCAAAATTCTGAGGGAGGGTGGGGTTTGTGCACAGACTGCCCTACATGACATCATAACAACAGTCTGGACCACTGGACAGGTTCCGCAGGATTGGAAGGATGCTCTAGTGGTCCCCCTCTTTAAGAAGGGGGACGGCACAGACTGTAACAACTACAGGGGCATCTCACTCCTCAGTGTTTCGGGAAAGGTTCTGGCAAGGATTATTCAACATCACCTTGCCAGGCACACTGAGGAGAGGCTTGCGGAGCCTCAAAGTGGTTTCAGGAAGGGGCGGTTCTGGCACAGATGCCATATTTTCTGTCCGTCTGCTACAGCAGAGATGTAGGGAATTCCAACAAGACCTACATCTCTGCTTTATTGACCTGGTCAAGGCCTATGATACCATCAGTAGGCCTGGGCTCTGGGTTGTTCTTCATGCTTTCGGAGTCCATGACCCACTGCTCACGATCGTTAATGCCCATGATGATGGTGAGTGGGCCCGGGTAAAACTACGTGGCCGGGAGTTGGAGCCATTCCCTTTTCACTTTGAGGTGCGACAGGGATGTCCTCTGACTCTCACATTATTTAACATATATTTCGACCACGTAGTTCTTGAACCCTTAAATAGCTGTTCTGGAGGAATTTACATCTGGTACACATACAATCGGAAACTGATCGATGCCCGGGTACGGTCAGGAGATGGCTCCCAATTGCTCAACCATGTTATGTATGACGATTATCTGGTAATTGCTGCTCACTCAGAGGAGAAATTAGAGGCGTTGCTGCTGAACCTGGAGCTTGCCACTAAGAGGTGGGGACTTACCATCAGCCCCACCAAAACTAAGCACCTCCCTGGGTATTTTGTACCATCGGACACTCCACCCCCACAACTCCCAATTGGTAGGGCAGTTGTTGAGAGTGGAGAGTTTCCCATACCTGGCAAGTGTGCTCATGGCCAGCTCCGGATTGACAGCAGAGGTCTCACTCTGAATCAGTCGAGCGGCATTAACTTTTAATCGGTTGCGTAACGCTGTGTGGAAGCTACCTGGTCTGTTGCTCCGCATGAAGCTTCAGGTCTTCTCGGCCACAGTCATTCCCTCCCTTCTCTATGCTTGCGAAACGTGGACCCCCGTAATGGAACATCTTCGTGGGTTAAACACATTTTGGCTGGCCTGCCTACGATCCATCCTGGGTTTAACCAGGCTGGATTGTGTGACGAGCTCACATATCCTTGAAAGATCTGGATAAAGTCCCATCGGTGAGCTCCCCTGGCAGGCAAGGCTGCGTTGGCTGGGTCAAGTAGCCCACATGCTCAGCCACCGCATGCCTAAACAGCTTTTGTTCGGCCGGATCAAGGGGGCTAAACGGTCGCAGCATGGGCTAGAGAAGAGATGGAGTGATGTGGTACAGGAGGATGTGAAGCTGAGTGGACATGCCGATGATCGGCCTCTGTGGAGGAGGCACGTGAAGGACGCTACTGGGCAGTTGGAGGCAGTCGCCCTCCAACAACAACGGAGGGGGGAGGAGCGACGCTCACAACAACGAGCGGAGCGCCGGGTGGCTAAAGCACAGCAAGTTGGCACAGTAGGGGGCACAGGTGGTGCATCAGCCAGTCATCTCAGTCAGTCGACCCGTGGCACCTGGTGCTGCCCCTTGACCTCCTGCCAGCGGGCGTTCGACACTTCACTTGGCCTCAACGTGCACATAGCCTGGCACAAGCGTCGTGGTCACGTCACCGCCACTTAGTGGCGAATGGCGGTTGTTGTTGTCGTGCATACGTGTGTGCGTGTGCGTGCGTTCTTGGGGGGAGCGGTAGTGTAGCGGTTAGCGCGCTGCACTACGAACCACGACGATGCGAGTTCGATTCCCGCTCACGGCGAACACCAATGACGGTTATCTGAACCGGTCCTGGGGCCTTCCCTAGGTAGACTCAGCCTAAAATGAGTACCTGGTGCGGCGTGTAAAAACATCACCACCGGCGAAACAAAGGCGGTCGGGCGTGGTGGCTGGTTACGCACCCCGCTCGTGTGCCGTACCGGCCTTCATAGGTGCTCACCAACAGCACTTGCCCCTCCCGTCTGTTAAGGCTACACGGGGGATCTTTGTTGTCTTTGTGCGCGCTTGGCCATCTCGCGCGAGACGACTAACGAGCCGGAGACAAATGACTGCGTCCTGGTGGGGGGTGGGGGCCGCGGGCGGGAGGGGTTCGTGAGGGTGCCGTGCCCGTTTGCTCACTTTCGCGTAATGAAGACAAACGAGGCCGAGCCGGGTTTTAGTTTTTTTTTCTCTGCGTTAAGAGATTGCTGGGGGTGTGGATGGGGCGGGGAGCCTGTAGCCCAACGTCAATGATGGCACGGCGTTTTGTGAATAACGCGTTTATGCTGCGTCGCGGGACAGCACAGGCCGAGATTCACTTCGAGACTTGGGTGCAGGGGTTCGCTTTGTCCGTCACATTCGGAATCGCGGGTGCACGTAAAAATAAATTAATTGTAAACGACTGAAATAAATTTAATGAAAGGTGTTTTTTTTTTGGGGGGGGGGGGCGGGAGTTCTGCCCCCCCTCCCCGTGCCCCCCCCCCCCGCCTATGCACTACGAGTACAGCGATGTGACGGCGGCGCAGTGAGCGTGATGGTTGAGCGTCATGCAGCAATTGCATCGATTCGTCGCTTCACGTGCAGTGCCTCGACTCGCGATGCAAGCACTTAAAAAGGGGTGGGTTGAATAATAAATAATACAATTTTAATGATTAATTGTTAACGCTACGCCAGTAGAATACTAAATGTTACACTTGGGGGTGGGGGAGGCAGCTTACGGAGCAAACAAAGACACAAGGAAATTGAGTCAGATTCGTGACGAATCATTAAACTTTAATTTGCATGCTGCGCCACATCGTGTTGTTGTGTTGGAAAAACTAGTAAACATGTTTAACACGATTTACTGATTAATATTTTTATTTTACCAGGTAAGGCCCACTGAGCTGCTATACAGCTCTTTTTCAGAAGCGGCCTGACCACAAATGATAGCTCAACGAAGTGGCTCATCATATGGACATTTACTGCAGTAGTCAAATACTCTAAAGGCGCGACGATTCTAAACGTGCAGGGGAACACCCGGAGAAAAATCCACGCGACTACGGGGAGAGAGAGAGACACGCAAACTCCAAATATACAGCAGCAGGCGTCAGGGTCGGGATCGAACCCAAGACCTCCTGCATACCAGGCGAGGTAGTAAACATCTCGCCACCGTGGCGCCCCTGTGTTGACATGCAGATGTCTCACAGTACTGACTTCACAATCTATAGGGTGGTTCAGATGTCTTGTGACCCCCATTTAATTCCCTAAAACTTAATGTGTTTTTTTTGTAAGGTTTATTATATAAACAGGAAAAAATATGCAAAGTAAACAAATGTTGGGGGTCGATTAATTTGGCGTGACAAGACATCTGGACCACCACTGTACATCGCATCGTCATCGGCAGTCAGGGCTTAATGAAGGTCTCTCTTCCATCTCACGCAACCCGAAGGTGTAACAATCCACCCAGCACCTGCACAAGGGGCCGATTCCATTGCTCCATCTCCTCGGATGTCCTCCTCTCATCAAGTCCCTTGCTGCCAACTCTGTCAATTTCATTGAGCTTTCAGTAGACATGAACGTTGAACTTCTTTGGCACCGTACTTAGCCAACCGTGCTAATCGGAGGTGCGGGGGAAGGTGTGATTGACATGTGCGTCATCCTCACAGTAGCGGCTTTTGGCTGCAAGCCATCGATCGAAGACGGCCACTGCATCGCGTGCTTTAAGATGCACTTCTGCGGCCGTCTGGAATGCTCTTCCTTCCAATATTAGGAAGCCACTGGAGCTATCCAATTTTAAGTCATCGAGATTGAACACGCATTTCTCTAGAACAGTTTTTTACGTCTAGTTTGTTGCCCTTCCCTCCGCACCTCCGATGAGCACGATTGGCTACGTACGGTGCAAAAAAAGTTCAACATACACGCATGCATGACATTCACATGTCTGCCCCTATTAGTAGACCAAGTGACCTCAGAAGTAGGTCCGCCGTAATCTCACGCAGCGATTTGCACTGCTCACTGCAGGGCACCACAAGGACATTCCTTTGCATCATGGCACAATGCCGATAGCACATTTGGGAAATAATTGGGAAGGTATTTTAATATATATACTATACACGTGTAGAACACATGTGCATATTCGTTTCATATTTAAATAATGTATGCATTTAAAATATGGATTAATTGCTCTTAAGAAAACATGTTCCCCTGCTTCAAACAAAGCAATGCGGTGTGGTGCTGCATTCACGACCATGAACCAGCGGTTAAAATTCTACGTTCCCATTCCGGAGGCCCGTCTCGTCTACAAGGACAACCGTTTGTTACGTTTTTGTTTATTCTGCACAAAAGTAGGAGTAAAGAGGAAACAAATGACTGTAGATGCGAGTCACGTGTTGGCTGAGGTTCGTCAAAGCCTGCTGAAGGGCCCCCTGTCTGCACGATTTTCCATGAGCTCTGCCAAGACCATTAGTTCTGCCAAGACTCAAAGGCCTGTCATGGCCTTCGGCCAGCCTTGTGAGTCACACACGCACCCAGCGTGCACTTGAGTGGACCATGAATTTCGGCGATATAGGCACTTTAGCAGAGGTGACTTCATAATTATTGAGTTGAATAAACATTCTTCCGGAAGCATGGCTTTATACGGTTTTTTTTGTTACCGGTTGTACTGCCCGACTTTTGGGAGTTTCTGTAATTCAGTTCCTGAAGGAGCTCCCAGCACATGGAGTGAAATGTCATACATTGTGCCAAACGACAATGTATTTATGTTGAACTTCTTTCGCACCGTCCGTAGCCAAACGTGCTAAACGGTACAACCCCGAAAAGACTCGCGAACGGCTCTGGAAGACAACACCGCAGTGTAGAACTACTTCAATGGGAGTCTCTTCAGCAGGCCCTCGCCGGCGTCAGGCTCACGTCATTCACTCTCAGCGGGAGGGAATGATTCAGAGGTGTGGGAAACGACAGACAAGCGGTAACTGGCGCCAATAATTGCCAAAACCCTGTACTCCAATAATTCATTGCAGACGTTGAGAGGAAGTCGCGCTCCATCATCTCGCATATAAGCAATCGTGGCGATGAATCCAACAACCTTGGTTCGAGTCCCAGCCACGGTCAACATCGGTGGCGAAGTGATATTAGAACCAGCGGTCCTGCATGATGGGCCTGCTGCCCCCCCACCCCCGCCCAGGGTACCTGCAATCACTGTGGGTCTTCACGTGTGGTTAGTGTTACATTTTATGTTTTGTTAGTTTATTTAAAAATGAGGTGTATTTCTCGTGTTAAGGTTGTTCAAGAGTGGAAAATCTTGGGCCTGAAATGTACCTCAGCTTTTAACATTTGAGTCGATGGGGGAAATGCTGATAGTTTAGCGAGTTTTCGCTTAAAAACGAGCGATTTTCACGGAGCCTACGACGCGCTTTGAGTGCAGACGACTCGTCCTGTACCGTGATTGGGATGTTTGGCCAACTCCATAAACATGTCAGTTTAACACGTGACCAATATTATCCATAAAGGAGGTTTGTGTGTGTTAGATTGCGTATATATAAATGTGTCGTTATACCCGCCACCACCCAACACAGCAAATTTGTAAATCCATAAACAAGTGTCCGTACGTGTGGCAGGAAATAAGGGCAACCAGAGAAACCCCACGCGTGTAAGGGAGGTAACACACATCCCTGTACAGATGGAATATAGATGGAAATCAATCCGCTTTGCCCTGACTTCCATCATTCCCTAGAAAGCCAGGAGATGGTGACCTCGACGCCCATGGGCAAAGGAAGGAGGGGAAATCTTGATTTGAAGCTTTCGTGACTGCAGGAATCCATACTCTTTGGTTTTTCGGTAAAGTCACGTAGGTATAAAAAATAATAGATCACGACGTTTGGATCGCAACACAAGCGACCGTCATCAGGTGAGACAATCACAGCAGGGAAACTGCTGAAACAGGCGAGAGAGCTGCCGTGACAAGAGGCTATATAGGTAAGCGACAGCAGCAGATGTGAGTGTAAAGGCGATCGGTATTACCTTGTACGCGGCATATTTTCAGAAAGGCGAGCGACTCGATCAGGTGAGCCTTGTTGTCTCGCAGTCTGTTAAAAGATCGAACAGTTGTGTGGAAACCCTCCCCGTAGAGGTGGTTCAATCTGGATTTGAAGCTTTCGTGACTGCAGGAATCAATACTCTTTGAAGGAGGGGAGTTTCACAATTGAGTCAATTGAGTGTGAATTTCCCAACCCCTCAGAGTTGCTGCATTACTCACCTCGTCTCTCTGGCCCATCCTTCCCTCCATCCCTAGGCACCCAGTACCCACCAAACCTCCCTCCCCATACCCCATCCTTATTCACCGTATCACCCTGAGCCACCCTCATTGCGCCGCCCATAACCCTTGCAAAGCACCTTGGATAAAGGGGCCGTCCATAAATGACGTCACGCGATTTTGGACGATTTTTGACCTCCCCATCCCCTTCGTCACACGGCGTCACAAAAAGACAGACCCCCCTCAGATATGACGTCACAAATCTCTGCCCCCCCCCCCCTCCAAAATAAAACATGCTTCAAATCGCTTTAAACTATTGTCATTGTAGTGCGTATTTAATGTGGCGCTGCACTCTGATGTTGTGGGAGAAAACATTTATTAAAAAGTCTATTTAATTAAGTAGAACGTTTTGTCTATATTTATTTAAAGTTGCGCATTTTGATGTGACGTCACATTTCTCAAACCCCTCCCCCTCGTCACACATCGTCACAAATGTCTGACACCCCACCCCCCCAGGTGCGTGACGTCATTTATGGACGGCCCCAAAGACGCTATGTAAATACTGTATAAGATTACACGCGTGAAACGTGACCACCGGTCATTAACCGTGCATGAGACATCGTTGGTCGGACTGTGTGCGACCATGAAACCCGACATAGCTAAGAACCGCGGTTTCGTCGCAGAAGATTGATCGGGATTGAAACTCAAGATGTCATCGTTGCTGACTCGGCCATCCTGACATGGCCATTATGAGGCCTCTGACTTACCCAGGCCGCCTCGAGAACTTTTAGTTGTTATTAATCTCCTGCAGGACACCCAATTTTGTCTTTCTCCACGTGCTCGAGAGCCGAGCGGCTCGTAGTTCGTCGCTGACAGAAAGGGCCTCCTCCCTCCACGAGAGGCAGCTTCTGGAGAGCCCCGTGAGAGGACGTTTGGCCTACTCTTCATCAGCACGATGAACTGTCACGGTTGATGCGAGCCCCCACCCCGCAGAAGCGTGCGCTGCTGTGTTCGCAGCGTCGGGATCATTGAAGGTGTCACGTGAACTGGAGGGGGCCAGCCATGGCTCATGGCCAGACAAACACTGAGCCAACACTCGAGTCAAATCGTGGGGTTTCATCCGCGTGTGTGGTTGAATAACACCCCCCCCCCCCCTCCCCTTCAAGTTCAGTGTTAAATTTCGATTTAAAGCTTTCGTGACTGCAGGGATTCATCTTCTTGTTTCTTTCGGTAAAGTCACGTAGAAGGGAAGTAATAAAATAATAAAAATAAAACATAATAGAACAATTCTCACGACGTTTCGGCTACAACGCAAGCAGCCGTCTTCAGGTGAAGAATGAGACACTACCAAACTAGGAGCTTATATATAAGCTGCATTGGGGGTTGAAGAGCGCCTTAACAAAAAGAATGTGCATGTGAAGAGGGATTTAGCATATTCATGGAAAATGCGTAGGCGTTGGGCGGGGGGGTGTCAAAGTCATATTATGCCCATGCATTATGCAGGATCAGCAGCAACCAAGGGGGGTGCAGGGATTAGCAGTAACAAAGGAAAGGAATGTTAATGATATGTAGCTGCAGTTACTCAACAACCACGTAGAAAACTAAAGTATAAACTACATAAAGAACTAAAGTATAAACTGCATCGCACCATCAGTATACTTACTATACTCTATAATAAGCTGAGTTACTAACAGCAAGTAATACATTACAATTTTACCTCGTAAAAATTCTATAATATGCTTCCATCTAAACCTTATTCTCTTACATCACACGAGCATATACCGTACTATATACTGCCATAGATAAACCCAACATTAAATTAGCTCAGCAATCATTGGAAGGACGTAATAAACCATTTCGATACACATTAGGGTGTGTAGAATAATACATAGTGTGATATTAAATGTATAAGATATAGGTTGGTTTACAGCAATACAGTATATAATTTAATGTTGGGTTTATCTATGGCAGTATATAGTACGGTATATGCTCGTGTGATGTAAGAGAATAAGGTTTAGATGGAAGCATATTATAGAATTTTTACGAGGTAAAATTGTAATGTATTACTTGCTGTTAGTAACTCAGCTTATTATAGAGTATAGTAAGTATACTGATGGTGCGATGCAGTTTATACTTTAGTTTTTTATGTAGTTTATACTTTAGTTTTCTACGTGGTTGTTGAGTAACTGCAGCTACATATTATTAACATTCCTTTCCTTTGTTACTGCTAATCCCTGCACCCCCCTTGGTTGCTGCTGATCCTGCATAATGCATGGGCATAATATGACTTTGACACCCCCCCGCCCAACGCCTACGCATTTTCCATGAATATGCTAAATCCCTCTTCACATGCACATTCTTTTTGTTAAGGCGCTCTTCAACCCCCAATGCAGCTTATATATAAGCTCCTAGTTTGGTAGTGTCTCATTCTTCACCTGAAGACGGCTGCTTGCGTTGTAGCCGAAACGTCGTGAGAATTGTTCTATTATGTTTTATTTTTATTATTTTATTACTTCCCTTCTACGTGACTTTACCGAAAGAAACAAGAAGAAGTTCAGTGTTGTTTTCCTGGCTCAGCCAGGTCACCAATGACAGCACAAGTAAAAAATAAAAAATAAGTTTGGTTGTTTTACGATAACATCAGTCTAGCCCGATTGTGTGGAATTATAATTATAAATGTACGGACTGTATCTTGGAATGATTCATTTGCGACACATTAACTTTGTAATTATATCGTGTTACCTGATTAAATCTACCCACAAACATAGCTTCCTGCCTACCTAACACATTTTAAAAATAAATATTATTACTAAGTTAATTTCGCTTCAAAGTAATTCTCTTTATTTAGGCAAATGAGAGCACATTACCATTCATAAAACTCTTTTGTAACGTCGAGAGTTTGTGATTAATTGTTCGGAGTTGGCCGTGGAAACAGAACGGGTACGGTAATTGCATTTTGTCAACAATTGAATTTCATAATTTACAAACATCCTCAAATGAACAGGGAAGTGAAAGCATCTTTAATGTCCACTTTACGGCAGACCGTGCCCTTTGGTGGAAATTCCCGTGGGGAAGTTGTTGGCAATAGAATACCGGTAACTCCTCTAACATGGAGAGCACTTGGCTCACGTATGCATCCCAATCGACGATTTATCACCCAAATGCTCTCCCCCTCTCATTCTCAGTCGCCGCAACAACGCAGCCGCAAAATGGTAAAGGTGCGGCGGCGCTGCAGATTGCCTGCTCGTGCCGTCACCGCTGACAGAAAGGGCCTCCTCCCTTCACGAGAGGCAGCTCTGGAGAGCACCGCGAGAGGGTGTTTGGCCTACTCTTCCACGCTGGCAGATATTTTTGGGGAAGAGGTGGGGAGTACAGCGCGAGGTACGACCTCGCCGCACACACGGCTGTATTGCAACGCTAAATAAAAACCTCCAGTAATAAGAATACATGATAATAACGAGAGAGAAGAATGAGTTTCCGAATGCAGCGCGATTTTTTTTATTGCATAAAACTCATTGCTCTCCCTTTGAGTCTCCTGGGTCGTTTAAGCAGAAGGCCCCATCTCCCTGCCGAATCGTGTCGTTCTCTCAAATCGAATGAGGCATGATTGGTTTTGGTGATGGAAAGAGAAAGTGTCAATTTGGAGTGCGAAATGAACTGGTGCAAAAAAAGTTTGGACCCTCGCCTATGGAAGCATGCTTCGCGATAAAAGAAGGCAGCACAGCATTGGCCAGTTGGAAATACAAAATCACTGTGACCCTCAGTTTATGGAATAGCGCAATGTCTGTGCTGGGAATTGTTAGGAGGCGTCATTAACTATCAATGCCTTGCAAGGGCCAATCTTCATTATCTAGATGGGAATTATTGCCTTGCAAATGCGGCTGGGTGACTCTGTGGCTTATAATGGCTATGACAGTGGTACTGCTGAACTTTCGTCCATTTTTAGTTCAATTACAGATTCTCGAAAATAGTGAGTTAATGGTCTTCGCACTGATACCAAAAGTGCACAAAAGTACATACTAAATTTAAAATGTTCCTTATCCGGATTCATGTCTCACCCCCCCCCCCCCCCCCACTTTTACGTAATTTAACAAATACGTCGTCACTTTGTGAATACCGTCCCCTCCTTTGCGTCGCCTCAACCCACACTCAGATCGCTGACAGCACCATCTGTCCTTTCTCGTAATCCGTCATCTCCACCATCCACGACTACTGCCCCGTAAATCGCTTCGCTATTACCTCGTTTCGATATTCGTCGCTGCGCCTTTCAGGAACGCATCCCCCCGACAAAAACCGGGGTATTGCCGTGCAGTATTTATCTCGTCTGATATAGAACTCTCAAGAGTGTAGGCCGTTCTGCCAGCATTGATAGTAAAATGAGCAATACAAATGCATCGCTCCGGATGTCCGTTGCAAAGTATGACTTTTAAGTTTTCATTATAGTGTGCTGGTCTTTAAAGGTGCATTGATATCGTACGATACTACTGCTGATATTCCGCTGTTATGGAGTAACTCATGCTGGTGGCTATGGCTACAAAGTGTTTTTTTACATGTTATGTATATCGTTTATTGTAAAATTTGAATCACAGTTCCTATGATCAGTGTTGTTACATTGTTTTCACAGTTTTATTTTGGTAATTTAAAAAACGTATGGTTAAGCCATGTTTGTTTGTTAAAGTACTGAGTTAGCCTGATAACTTTAATCGAAATTGTCTTTTGGTTGTTGTTTTTTACTTAAATCGCATTGGGATTTTTGCACACGGCCTCATTATACGGTGTTTTTTTCCAGGAAGATTTTTCTGTTTTTTCCTGGATGTTTCTGTTGCGAGTCATCATTTTAAGATGTTCTGTGTACATGTTTTTTTATTGTTGCGGTTGCACCTGAATCAAGAGCCAAATGGCTCACATGGCTCTCCCTAATAAATTAACTTTAAACTTAAAATACATCGCAGGGCTGCATTCATGCCTTTTCTCGCATTATGGGATGTCAACAGCAGTCAGTCATACTTTGGAGAGAATAGTCCCTGTCATAGTAATGTGGAATTTCCACCATTTGAACACGGATATACACTTTTGTTGTCTATTTATTATTTTATGAAATTAGTTTTTGTTCTTGTTGTTTACATTGTTTTTACTTCAACTCAACGTACCAATTGCAGAACAAGAAGCCGGGGGCGGGCACGAAGGGGGGGGGCAGAAATTCCACGAACAAAATACCGAGATCATTGCGGCATGGCTTCGTGAAGGGTGGGGAGGTAGAGATTGGGACTCACTGCCTCACCATGGTTAGGGTTGGAGAAGTGAAAGGTCACAATTATTTTCTGTCACGTAAACATACATGCGACATACTCTGGTTCCTTTGTTTAAGTATGTGTCTCAAGAGAATGAAAGTAGGCTTTTGGATACAGTAGTTCCCTCTGTTAACGATATAAATAGGTTACACGAAAACCATCGTTCATTAAAATTATCGTTTAATCGAATATAGGAAATACGTGTTATTAAAGCATACATTTTGACTTAAAACTTTCGTGACTGCAGGAATTCATATTATTTGGTTATTTTGGTAAAGTCACGTAGATAGAAAGATTATAATAAAGTGAATACAAATAATAAGATTAAAAATAATCAAATAAGATTTTTAAAATGTTAATCAAATCCACAACGTTTCGATCGGGACACAAGTGGTCGTCATCAGGAAAAGGGGGTTTAGCCTCGAAAGGCAATCTGTTTATAAAGATTTAAAATGGGCATAGCCCAAGTGTCAGCAGCATGGGCGGGGCAGCTAATGTTAATTTAAGTGAGTTTAATACGTAGGGTTTCGCGACCAATATCATCCATAATAGAGGTTTTTTAGTTAGATCGCGTAAATATATAAATGTGTTGTTAAAACCCGCCACCACCCGACACAGCCAACTAGTAAGGGTTCTTACATAAACAGAACGTGCGAATTCGTCACTAGTACAGCACACATGTGTGTTGGAGAGCCAAGCCACAACATTTACAAACTGAGTATGACGTTTTGCCAGTAATTACAAATAGTTTCATCAGGCGACAGCCAGATTTGTGGAGAAGTCTTACTGTTTAGTTCCTTATATAGAGGCGTAGATGTGTTGGGGGGTGGGGGGATTAGCACAATACGTAACTAAATAAACAGCCCTACATCGGTAGGACCTCTTCGTTTATCAAAAACTCTGAACATCTCGTAAATATCATTAAATATATTAAGCTTAATCCTAATGATATTCTCATAAGTTTAAATGTGACCTCTCTGTTCACGAGGGTTCCGGTCAACGAGTCAATTAAATAACTCGACACTCTGGTAACGAACAACAGTTTAGCCAAAGATATCCCAAGACTAGCTGAACACTGTCTAAAGAACACCTACTTCTTTTAGCTGGATGACTTCAGAAACAAAAGGAAGGAGCAGCAATGGGCTCTCCTTTGTCTCCGGTGATGGCGAATTTGTACATGGAAGATTTTGAAACAAAAGCAATAGCTTCAAGCACTCTAAAACCATTGTATTGGTTTAGATATGTGGTTACAACAATTGGTGGTCTGGCCACATGGCAAAGATACACTGAACGCATTTCTAAATCATCTCAACTCGCAAAACCCATCCATATAGTTCACCATGGAAGTGGAAGCTGACAGAACTCTACGATACACATATAACACATTCCTGCGGAGGAAACTGGTAGGAACGTTGGGTTGCTCGATCAATGGCCAGGGTCAACGGCGGCGTGGTGTATTCCGCAAATATGGCTAACTGTGAGGGCGGGCACAAGCCGGCGTGAATAGGTTAAACGTTGAGTTTTATAAGCGCACCACGGGGTGACCAGCCACTCCCCACCCAGCCCCACCCTCCCACCCCCCCACCCAGCCCCTCCCCACCCTCCCCTCCCCAACCAGCCCCTCCCCACCCAGCTCCTCCCCACCTTCCCCTCTCCACCCAGCCCCACCCCTCCCATTTTTGGATGCACGACGGACGGAGGACGGACACAATAATCATCTGTGGGCTGGTGGAACCAGGTGGTTCCTTCCAGTATAATCGCCCAGATCTGTCCTTCTGTCATTCTGTGACTGTGATTAATGCCCCCGGATTGGTTGAAGTGCGTTACGTGACCGCGAGCTGCCCACTTCGTGTTGTGGTGTGCCCTGCACCTCGGAGGCCTGAGAAGCAGCAATATCACGGCCACAGCGCCGGAAACGCAGCCACGGAAAGCTGACGGTCGATCCACTCACACACGGCTCACTCATACACACAGCTCACTCACACTCACACACAATCGCACGCAGCTCAGAGGAGACGGGTGAGTGAGAGTGAGGAGACGGGTGAGTGAGAGTGAGGAGATGGGTGAGTGAAAGTGAGGAGAAGGGTGAGTGAGAGTGAGGAGACGGGTGAGTGAGCGTGAGGAGATGGGTGAGTGACAGTGAGGCAGAGCCGTGCTCGGTCCACTGCTGCCCTGAGGGACCCCCGTGCTCTCCACTGCTGGCTCGAGGGAGAGCCGTGCTCTGTCCATTACATTAGTACTCGAGTTCTTTTGGTGCTTAAATCCACTGCTGGATGAAGGTCCACCGCACGCTGTACGAGTGGATCATAAGGATTTACCTGACCAGTCTGTTGGGGGCCGCCGCACAACAACAAAGCTTCTGGATATTCTGCTCGGTCGGAGTAGAAATGGTAAAATAACAGAGAGTGTTTACCGAAAGAAAACGCATACTGACGCCTATCTGAATGCAGTCAAACCATCACCCCGTGCAGAAATCTGCTCTTATAAAGACGCTCATTCATCGAACTAAGAAAGTGTCAGATGGTGACAGTCTCAGAAGTGAAATTCAACATGTTAAAGAAGCACTGCAAATGAACAGTTACAATGATGCACAAATCAACAGAGCATTTCATACCAAAACCAAATCAAATAACAAGAGAATTGAAACTGCCAAAGTAATTACAAAGATCAAAATACCGTACATTGCGGGAGTAAGTGATACACTAGCCAGATGTTTGGAACAACAAAACATCCGAGTCAGATTTGGCACGGTACATAAACTACAGAATGTAATATCTGGTACAAAAGATGTATTACCGAAGCTCTCAACACACGTGCAGGATTAACTGCACGTGTGGTAAATGTTATGTTGGGCAAACAGGACGAATGATCAGCACATCAGAGAAAAATTAAATTCTCCCAAATGCAACTGTCAGCTGTGGCAGAACACGCGTGCCAACAAGGACACTCAATTGATTTTGATAATGTTGAAGTTTTGTGCAAAACCAGCTACTACTAGCCAATACTAATTAGATAATATATCGCAATTGAAAGAAATCAAAATAACTTTAACGGTTCGGAAAGCTACCGTCTTAGTGCTGCGTGGAAGCGAATCATCAAATAATACATGATTTAAATGCATGCCTATGTAAAGTAGTAACTCGGCGGGAGACGACTTCACGGGTAGCACACTCTTTTTATTAACACCAAACTGTTACACGGGTGACTAACACTTACTCAGCTACACTGACACGGGCTCTTACGCCCCGTAGCCTTCCAGAACACACCCGGCTGGGGTGTCCGTCTCGGCTCTGGGTACCACCGTCCCGACCCACGCTGGCGTCGGACTACGGGTTCCCCAGTCTCGGCTCCGAGCCACACAGGGCCCCGGTCCTGACAAGGACGGCGGGACTAGGGGTCTCGGGCCACTACCTCCTCCACTCCGTCTTCGGTCTTCAACTGGTTAACACTGACCACGAGTGCTCTCGCGCGTCCCCCTTTATACCCCTCCTGCGGACGTCGCTGAGAGTACTCACTTATCTGACCAATCACTGCGCACTCGCTACGATCCTCTTTTCCCAGCTTGTGTGAGCGCGCCTCACCACCGGCGCGCGCGTCCATACCACGCCCACATCGCGTGCCCAACCCCGCGCCCCGTGATCCATCACTGTCGGCGCACGTCAACACCACCACTACATCTACAAAGGGCAGCGTACTTCAATAGGGATTACCGTTGGTAGGGCTATTTTAATAAACACAATAGACAGGAAGGACAAGTTCAAAGGGCTCGCATAATGCACATACATAATGTACATTGCCTCAGTAAATCCCGCCCGCCTCCCCCCGCAGAAGGGCGGTCAACACATCTACGCCTCTATATAAGGAACGAAACAGGTGGACTTCTCCACAAATCTGGCTGTTACCTGATGAAGCTAGTTGTAATTACTGGTGAAACGTCGTACTCAGCTTGTAAATGTTGTGGCTTGGCTCTCCAACACACCGGTGTGCTGTACTAGTGACAAATTGGCATGTTCTGTTTACGTGACAACCCTTACTAGTTGCTGTGTCGGGTGGTGGCGGGTTTTAACGACACATTTATATATTTACGCGATCTAACCCAAAACCTCTATTATTAATGTAAGTGATGGGCAACAACGGCGCTGGTGGTGGGTTTCCACCAATTAAAGGGCTGCGAGGTTAAGGTTTAACATGGACGTAGCACAGGTGCAACAGCATCGGCGGGGCAGCTGTTAATGTAAGTGATGGTAGTAGTGATGGCTGTATTGGGCAACGACAGCCATTCACTGGTAAGACCACCTCGTCTGTACCTAACTCAGCTCACCTGGTATCGTCATTTAAGGACATCTCACTGTCCCCAGGTGATTTGCTCGTTAGTTTCGATGTAGTTTCTTTGTTCACCCAAGTTTCTGTGCCCGATACCATTGCAATCATTGAAGATTTGGTCCAACAAGGATTGCATGCTGATGTACCGGCCCTGGTGAGACACTGCCTCACCAACACATACTTCACCTGGAATGGAACATTCTACAAACAAACTGAAGGCACCCAAATGGGTTCTCCCTTATCTCCGGTTGTAGCCAATGTTTTCATGGACAAATTTGAGACCGACGCCATCCAGGCATCCGTTCTACGCCCATCCTTGTGAAAGAGGTACGTGGATGACACGTTTGACATCTGCTCACATGGCCGACCAGCTCTGAAACAATTCCTCAACCACATAAATTTCATACACCCAGCCATCAAATTCACCATGGAGGTAGAAAAGAATGGCAAGCTACCTTTCTTGGATGTCCTAATCAAAAAGAGACCAGATGGCTCAATGAGCCATTCTATCTACAGGAAAACAACCCATACTGATGCCTACATAAAACCTGACTCCCACCACCATCCATCCCAGAAGAATTCCCTCATCAAACTCTACATCATAGAGATAAATGTATCTCCGACCATGAACACCTAACCAGTGAACTCAAACATGTACACCAAGCTGTCAAGGCGAATGGATACTCTGACTACACAATCCACAAAGCCATCACCCCAACCGTGAGGAAGGAGCCATCTGATCATCCAATCAAAACCATCAACCTTGCCATACATAGCAGGGGTAACCAAAACGATTGCCAAAATCATGAACAAACACACGATCCAGGTCCGATTAAAGACAGTCCATAAAATTCGTGATCTGATCCCATCTGTGAAGGACAAGATCCCTGACATGCAATATCCCGGCGTCTACAAACTAAGCTGTATCTGCAGCAGCAGTTACATTGGGGAAACTAAGCGACATGTCTCAGACCATGTACGTGAGCATAAGACAGATTTGAAACAGTAGGACCAATAATTCTGCCGTGGCTGATCATTATTTTAATGCGGCTGGCTCACACGAAATTGATTTCTCTAAGACAAAGGTACTTTGTAAACCCACTGGCTATCAACAAAGAATCGTTCATGAAGCCATCCATAAATACAGACATTGACACAATTTCAATCGAGAAGATGGGTACAACCTCAGCAATCACTGGAAGGACGTTATCAACCAGTTCAAGTCATAACTGGCTGTAATGTTTTCATTTTGGACCTGGCAGCCCTTTAATTGGTGGAAGCCCACCAGCAGGACCATCGCCGCCCACTATTACCATCACCACTAGCAGTAGCCCTTTATTGGTGGAAGCCCACCAACTGTACCGTCGTTACCCACTACTACCATCACCTCTAGCAGCAACCTCCACCGTCAACAGTGTGAGTGTGTAAAGCGAGGTGCAATGATTACCTGGCAGCCCTTTAATTGGTGGAAACCCACCACCAGCGCCGTCGTTGCCCATCACTTACATTAACATTAGCTGCCCCGCCCATGCTCCTGACACGTGGGCTACGCCCGTTTTTAATCTTTGTAAACAGTTTGCCTTTCAAGGCTAACCCCCTTTTCCTGATGACGATCGCTTGTGTTGCGATCAAAACGTTGTGGTTTAAATTGTTGTTTAATTTGATTATTTTTTAACTTATTTTTATTAACTTTATTCGTTTTTATTTTTCTATCCTCGTGATTTTACTGAAAGAACCAAAGAAGAGAAAGCATTAATAGTAATAGAAACATTGATAAATAATGAATAAATAGAGCATAAAAAGCTGCAGAGATAGAGCATAAAAGAAAAAAAATTTCTGAGCTTAGGCTAGAGAGCTGTTTCCATAAGCAACGCATCATCAAATATTGAAAAGCTATCAGCCAGTTGCTCTCAAAACGCTCATAAAAGGACGTCGCTGATTGTCTGAGGTCTGCTGCCGAGTCCAACTTCGGAGCGCTCCGATTGGCCGAAATTGGTGGGTCCACGTGATATCGTTAAACATCGTTAATCGAAAATGTATCGTTAAGAGGAAAAATGGGATCCCTATGGGAGGCGGATAGCTAATCACAATATCGTTAATCGATGGCATCGTAAAGCGAGGGAGATAGCTTTTTATAAAGTCTTCATTAGAAGCAAAAGTTGGGTCGAGTTTTCGTGAAGCATATAACAAAAAATAGCCAGAAGCCAACCCCCCGTGGTGTGACGTGTTTTTAGGTCGTGCCGCGTGTTGGTCGGCATCATGTCCGACGTTTCGCCCCACGTGCCAGGGTCTTCTTTAGGGACTTGAATGAAAGTGCGCTCGGCACGTGGAGTGATATGCACAACCTGAAAACACACACGAGAGAGCCATCCAACAGCAAGCGCAGGGACCTACACAGTCGTGGCAACAATTTGACATCAACCACTGGTCGCCACCACCTCCTGGCCACCCCATCGTCCAGCCAGCTGGGAGTCTCACAGCACTCGGTGATGTATTTGTAAATCCACCGACCCATGTACACAAACATAAAAATCCCCGATATAGCCTGAACAGACTGTTGTGGCAAGTGCTGTTAGCGAGAACCTATAAAGACCGACACGACACACGAGGGGGTGGGTGGCCAGCACCACCTCCGACCGCCTTTGCCTCTCGAGTGCCAACGTTTACACACTGCACCAGGTACACATTTGAGGCTGAGTCGACCTAGAGGAGGCACAGAACCGGTTCATATAATCGTCACTGGTGTTGGCCGTGAGCGGGAATCGAACTCGGCTGCCGGGTTCATAGCACAACTCGCTAACCGCTACACACGTGTGCACGACCATACCCAGCATATACTCGTACACAAAATATCTGCGATATCATTATTTGTGAGATATTAATTTTCACCATGTGACGATTGCTATGACATCATCATCAACATCATCACGATCCTTGGGCAGGTAGCCCATTGGTGTCCACTGCACATTTGTCATTTGTTTTCACTTTCCTCCGTATTGTGCCAATATGCTCAAATAGTGCGATATTGGTAATCTGTAACATCTGTAACATGTTAATTAGTAGTATTGTTCTGGGTTTTGTAGGGAGCGATACATCGTAACGTGGCCATTTTGCGGCAAACCGACACAGAGCGCGCGTGCTGCTGCGTCCTTCTGTAAACGATCCCCTTGAGGCCAAGTCCACGAGGCGACGTCGCCAAACACCCAGACATTTGTTCCCCACGAAATAGATTCTCCTTGGTCTCTCATTTAAATAATCCAATGGGGTCCGGGGAGACATATTGAGAGTGAAGTTTGGTGATTAGGGGAGAAGCCGTTCGCGCTGCGCATTCCACCGTGAGCATTAAATCTTTACCGCTCACATTGAAGCTGAACCGATAAAAATTCACGTGGGGGGGGGGGTGGCATTTGAGAGGGTTTTGTAGGAAATAGATTTAATTTTTTTGTGATCGTAAACGTTGGCTGACTTTAGGCACATGCTGAGGAGTGAGTGGTCATCCAGGCACCCAAGCAGGAGGCCCCGAGTTAGATTTTCATCACAGGCTCGCTTGCTTGGGCTGCTGACCCTTGTGTAGGCGAGGCACAAACTGTAACAGGCTGCTATCGTCGTCTGTGGCACCACGACAATCAACCAAAGTGTGAGCTCGCTCTACAGGGGAGCAACAAAGCAAGACGACTGTTGACCTGTTCGTACCGAGTTTTACCAGTCTGTCTTATTTCCAGAAATTGAGAGTAATATCATCAATCCGAGATAATTTGAACTTGCAATTCCCCAATTATGAGTCAATCGACTGACTGCTAGAGGGTATATTGGCCTCCTCTTCCACGCCAGCTAGATGTCTTTTAATTAAGTGGGCATACCCACTTTACCCCACCGCATGCGACGTGTCGATCGATGGATGTGACCTGCCAACGACCTTTGGATTGCAATTCCAGAGTGGCACCATTACATCAGTCCAGAGTGCACCATGACATCACGAAAGGATCTACAGCTCGGGTATATTTTAAGTTGCGTCGCCTTCCACAGTGCTGTATTTCACTAGGTGTGTTCGTAATACTGCCCACCTCCGTTCGTAACACTCTGTGTACATCATTGTGCCACCACTAGCCAGATCTGCCTTGCAAAAAAGTGACTCTCAGTGGGCCTCACCTGGATGTATAGGGCAGAAATTGTATGAGGCAGTTGAGCGGCTCAGGGAGTTAGCACCATGTCAGAACAATGGTGACATCCTTACGTTTAACGCCAGGTTTCAGTCTCCAGTGATTAAACCAAGTTCTCAAGAGTAATGACTTAACTATCTAATTAAAAAAAAATAGCAGGTAAGGCCCACTAAGATATATCTCTTTTTTTAAGAGACCTGGCCACAAATGATAGCTCAACGAAGTGGCTTATCATTGTGAAGTACCGGTGAGGACGCTTGACGCCGAGGTTGAGGCACACGTATGTTTATTCACAATATGACAGTGGGCATATACACACTCGAGGGGGTATCGGCCCCCTCACCCGTATAACTCGGGATACACCCCTAGCTAACTCTGTCCTAGCCCCGAATCCTCCACTAATGGGCTAGGGGAGGCTAACTGGCCCGACACTGGTAAGTCGGGCCCGGTACCCGGAGTTCCAGACCAGCTCTTACAAGAGCACCGGCTCTGGCTTTCGGGACCACGCCGCTGGCTCAATCCTGTCCGGCCCTGAAAAGGACATCGAACCAGGGGAGTCCAGGGCTCTATCTAAGACGTCTTCAATCTTCTTCCCTTAGCTTAAACATAACTGCCTTGAGCCCTTTGAACATCCCCTTTTATACCCAACCCCTCCCTGAGGGGTGGGGCCCCGGGGGATCATAACGTTCGAACCAGCCCCCCCCCAGGGTGTCTGGCTCGGACGTCGTAGAGGGCACCTCCTCGTGCACTTACGTAGCCCCGCCCACTGTGTTTGTTTTCCATAGGCTGCCATGCATAACGGGCCCTCTCTTTAACACCCCTACATCACCCCCCCCCCCCCCCCCCCCCCGCATAGCTTGCAGCCGTCCCGGCTGCCAACATACAAAAATAACAATAAAAGTGCATTTATACCTTGACCGCGCGTGTGCCTCACTAATTTTCAACAATAACAAGAACAGCAACAAGAACACAACAAAATGCAACAGCAAGAAGAGAAAACAACCCGACGCACCCCCCCTTGAATAAATACGAATTTCGTAAAAAAAACAACCTATATACAATTTGCAGGGAACCCACCATACACACAACACCAGGTGAACCCAACGTATGTACATTTCAATGGGCAGGGAACACACCACCCACACAACACACAATGAACACAACCTATGTACACATCTTCCGGCCTCATAACAGTCTGCGCATTTTTGCGCGCGTCCTTGCAGCGGGCCCCTCACACGGGGTAACCCCGGGTGGCGGACCGTCAGGTGGCAATTGTACGTCCCGGAGTGAGACCTCATCCGATGCCGCGCGACCGTCGGTATCCCCAGGAGGGGTGGTCGGGCGTGAGCCCGTCAGTCCTGATGCACCTGGAGGTGGCACGGCCGGCAAGGCATTAGGTGAGAACGACGGAGACGGACCCAGTGAGTCGGTCGACCCCCCACACGTTTGGCCACGCATGTGTGAAGTGGGTTTGTGTACCGCAACGAAGGGTTTTAACCTAGAGGGGTGCACGAACCATCGCCGCTTCCCCCATTTAATGCGCACGCACTGTGGTCGCAAAACTTCGACCACCTCCACAGGGCCCCGCCACGGCCGCACCAGCTTAGGGGAGGTAGCCAGGGGCACTTGGGGACAGTGCAACCATGCCTTGTCCCCCGGCTTCCACTGTATTACGTGCGCCCGACCCAGCCTGAGGCGCTCATTCGCCTTTTGACGGAGGTCCGAGTTTAGCATAGCAGCATCCCGCGCCTCTGTTAATTTGGCCAGATTAAATTTGACGTGGTCAGCCAATTTAGTTTTCCCTTGCGGGTCGGGGATCTGCAGCTGGGCGCGAACAGGCGGGTCGGGTTCGCGACCGTACATGAGGTAAAAGGGGGAAAATCCCGTAGCTGCATGGGTGCCATCCGGTATGCCGCCAAGACCCCTTGAATATGCAGGTCCCAGTCAGTCTGCGAGTCCGAGACCTGCTGTGACATCATTGACGTAATGGTGCGATGCAGGCGCTCGACCATTCCGTCAGTTTGCGGGTGATACGGGGAGGTACGAATTTTCTTCGTGCCTAAGAGGTCACAGACTTGTTTGAGTAATTTACCGGAAAAATTTCTGCCCTGGTCGGTCAGCAGCCGCTCCGGAGCACCTTTGTCCAGGACGTATCCCTGAACAAAGGCCTCCACGATGGCTGCTGCCGACTGGTTGGCAAGGGGCCAGGCCATAGGCCAGCGCGTAAAATACTCGAGACCTGTCAACAAATACCTATTGCCCCTGGGGGTGGCGGGAAATGGGCCCAAAATGTCCTGCGCGACAAGCTCATTTATTCTGGATACTTTGATCGATTGCAAGGGCGGGTTAGACTCCCGCGCCGGAGGTTTCCGTTGCGCACACCGAGGGCATGATCCCAATAGATCCCCAACATCCCTCGTCATACCAGGCCAAAAAAAATCAAGTTGTAGCAGTGCAAGAGTCTTTTGGGTCCCCAGGTGTAATAGGCGCTCATGCGCGGCCCACACCACCTTGCCTCGCAACTCAGAAGGGACCACCAGCCGATGTCGCTGGGATTTGCCGTCCCAATGCATCAGCAGACCTTGCACCATTTCCCATGCATCCGAATCACCCTTCACCCGCCCAGCACCCCCGACGCAATGACGCCACCCGAGGAGGGAGGTATCCTCCATTTGGAGGCGCCCCCATTCAGTGACGGACAACCCCAACAGGGAATCTCTTCCCTGTTGTTCGATCGAATTAGTAACCAATGGTTCGTCGTCGTCGGTGGCTGCCAAGATCGGAACCGATGCGTCCCCTGAAGGCCTGCAACGCCCCGACCCCAGGAGGCATGCACATTCGGAGGTGGTTGGCATGCGCGACAGAGCGTCCGCATTCGTATGACGAACGCCCTTACGGTACGTGGTTTCAAAATCAAAGTCTTGGAGAACCTCCAACCATCGAGACAACTGTCCCGATGGTTGTTGAACTCGCAGGGCATACTGTAGTGCCGCATGATCTGTGCGGACGGTGAAATGCCGACCGTACAGATATGGGCGATACTGTTGGATGAAATAGACAATTGCCAACAGTTCCCTACGGGTGACACAATATCTTTGCTCCGCAGGAGACAACACCCGACTACCGTACGCGACCACCCGTTCCACGCCATCAACCACCTGGGAAAGCACACCCCCAATACCCGTGTTGCTCGCATCGGTGTCGAGCAGAAAGGGTTTAGAAAAATTTGGGTAAATCAAGGGAGGGGCTTTTACCAGGGCGTCCCGAAGGGAGCAGAAAGCAGCCTCCTCCTCTTGACCCCAGTGGAACCGAACCCCTTACGATGTTAAAGCGTGCAGGGGTTTTGCAATTGTCGCAAAATCAGCGACGAACCGTCGGTAATACGACGCGAACCCAATGAAACTCCTGACCTCTCCCACCGAGGTGGGAGTCGGCCTGGAGCTGACACACTGCGTTTTGGCGGGATCGGTAGCAATACCTGAGCGTCCCACGATGTGCCCCAAATAACGCACCGAATCGCGCAACAAATGGCATTTTTGGGGTTTGAATTTCAAATTAGCAGCCCGCATCTTTAGGAAAACCGCCCGCAACCTCTGGAGATGTTCATCAAAAGTTTTACCAAAGACGATAACGTCATCCAAATAAATGAGGCACGACTCCCATTGCAATCCAGCCAAAACCAATTCTATTAAACGCTGGAAAGTTGCCGGCGCTGAGTGTAAGCCCATCGGCAACCGGTTGAATTGGAACAGGCCGTGCGGTGTACGGAAAGCAGTTTTAGGCTTTGAATCATCGTCCAGAGGAAGCTGCCAGAATCCCGAAAGTAAATCGAGTGTGGAAAAGAATCGCGCTCCAGCCAAGGCGTCCAGCGATTCATCCATCCGAGGGAGCGGGTATGCGTCGGCAACCGAAATTTTGTTAAGGCGCCGAAAATCAACGCAAAACCGCAACGATCCGTCCTGCTTTTTAACCAGGACAATCGGCGCTCCCCAAGGGCTGGTGGACGGAGAAATGATGTCGGCGGCCAACATGTCATCAATAGCCGATTTGACATGGTCCTTTTCGGCGGGACTCAACCGAAACGGATTTTGGCGAATTGGCGCGCTGTCACCCGTGTCAATATGGTGACGCAGCAGGTGAGTACAACCCAAATCGTATTTATTCCGACTAAAAACGTCGGAAAATTCCCGCAGTAGTGTTTTAAGTTGTTGACGCTCTGAATCTGACAGGTCCGTCGATCCCGCACAAAGCGCCTCGAGCCACCCTTCATCGCTGTCCGAATGCGGTCGCGACGCAGGGACAGCGCTGACGTGATTTGCGACGGGTTCCTCACATGGCACCGGCGTTGCGTGAGCAAGCACGGTCCCCTGTGGGACCACCACCGTCTGCGAGCCCACATTGAGGACCGCGATGAAGGGTTCACCGTCCCCTCTTACTATGGTCTGGGCCGGAAGTAAATGAGGTCCACTAACCCCGGCCCTAGACGGCCCCAACAGAACCCCTTGGGCCCCAATACCCTTAGCGAAGGGCCGCCGAAGTTTCAAAGGAATCAACATTTGCGCCCCCGGAGGGACGCGCACCGTTCTCTCTACGAATGCCGGCACCGTCGCGAACGCCGTCCGAGTCGTAACTGGCGATGGCAGAAACGCCATGCGTCTGCCCGACGGAAGCTCAATACATCCCTGGTCGATTAATATCCTAATCGGCATTTTGGCCTGGAAGTCCGTCCCCAGCAGGCACGGAACCGCCAGCGAGGAGGAAACAAAAATCGGCCCAGACAATTTAATTTCCCCAATACAAATTTGGGCACGAATTTGTCCGATGATGCCAAGTGAGCCCCCGTTAGCCGCATAGAATGGTACGTTAACAGGCATCAAAGGACGGCTCCGGACAGGGAGAATATTGTAAATTAACTCCGAAATAATGGTCGCCGATGCTCCCGTATCGACCAGGATGCGCACTTCAACCCCGTCGATGTGCCCCACAACGGCCGACGACCCCGACGATGCGGCTATCACACGATCGGCCAGCGCGGACCACTGGCCGGGTTCGATATGAATACCCGGAGTGGTGCGTGATGGTGCGATGGTGTGCGATATCGGCCCCCCTCTCGTTGCGGTGTTTGAGTGCGTGACGGGCGTGTGTGTGGGCCAAACGTGTGGGGTGCCGCGACTCGCCGGGTTATGATGGTGGAGCTTGTGATGAGGCCCGTCGTCCCGTTGAGGTGTCGTCCCGCGCTGACGAGGAGAGCGGCACCCCGAGGCGACGTGGCCCCGGACGCCGCAGTTAAAACACCGCGGGAGCGCCGTCGGAGGTGACGGATGGTCGGAACGGCCCGACCCGTCCCGGCCCGACCGTGCTCCCGTCGCCTGTTGCCATCGGTGGTCGACGGCGTAGAGTTCCTCCGTCGGAAGGGTGGCTGCAGCCACCGCACGCCCCGCCGATGCCCTGCTGGCTTTCCGCCGGAGCGACAGGAGGTTGGCGTGGAGGAGCCTTGCCGCCTGGAGCAATGTCATCTCCGCGTCCTCCTGCGCGACCACAGCGATGTCAAGGTCGTCTGCCAGGAGGAGGATTTTCTCCATGACCATAGCGTCGATGCCGTCGTCGTCCATACGAGGGAAGGCCGACTTAGCCATCGCCAGGAGGCTCGTCCGATATGCTAGGGGCGACTCCTTCTCACCCCGCTTGCGGTCGTAAAATTGCTGTCGGCATTCAGCCGATGGTCCATAGACCCCGCCCAGCAGCTGTAGTGCCATCGGTAACGTAGACCGCTTCTCTCTCGGCGCCGATGTGAGGGCGGCGAGCGCGTCGCCGTCGAGGAGCGCCGGCAGCGCGCAGAGAGCCTCCTCATCGGACCATTTCGCCATCTCCTGATGGGCGAGGAAACGTCGGCGAAAACCGGCCCAGTCCCCCTCCGCGCCGATGAACTCCTTCAGCGGGGGCAGTCTCTGATGAAGCGCAGCGGTCGTTGTAGACTCCCGCAGGCTGATGTCACCACCACTCGGCTGTGCGTCGGTGCGAGCGGCCGATGGGATCG